>NC_134710.1:315082115-316282115 GCF_043290135.1 Rhipicephalus microplus
AAAAAGAAAGTTTGAAAACTTGAAATTTCGAACCTAATATGTATCTTGCCTCCCCCCCAAAAAAAAATGTTCACCTCTAAAAAGCTTCTGGAAAAACATTGGTTTATGTATAGTTACATGGTGTAGTCAACAAATAAAGAGCAATAAGGAGCTTTTCTAATGTAGAGGACAGACAGATATTGAAGCCAAGCATAGCATATGGGCATTGTTTATGGTGGCCACTGAAAGGGCATTAATTATCGCTGGTTGGAGCTTTCACATCACATGCTCACTGAGCTGCAGTAGTTTGATTTCACCTGTCCACTTATTTCAGTACTCATGCGAGTTTAATAGTTGAATCAAAGGATTGTCAGTCACTTTCAGTGATAAGTATGGTGCAAAATGTAGAACACAATATTTAAAGCTGGAATGATGCATGATGTCAATAACAAGCTGATACCGAGCAATAAATCTACTACTTGCTAACCAAGGAGCATGGAATCAGCCAAGTCGGGAACCTAGCTACAAAATGAAGAAAAGAATGAGGAATCGAGCAACATGCCCGCGGCACTTGCTGAAACGCCGAGTTTTAAACATACAGGGACACATAGAAGTTTGATAGAGCGTTACCATCTTGACTCAAATAATAGAGCCTTGCATGAAAACTGTGAAAGTTGTTGTTTTGTTCTCCATAGGAGATAAGATGATTTTTTTGTTTACCAAATTTATTTTGTCTTATTTTGCATTTACTATACTTTAACTGTCAATATGGCCCTGAAAACTTGCCTGGCTTCTTAATGTGTTGATATGAAGAGGTTATATCGTTAAAAACATGAATAATGTTTTACTTCAGTAGCTCACACATAAAATAAGAGTGACTTCATAGTTGAGTTCTATGTACCAGTCCATTTGACGTTTCACTTACCACATGGCAGTGCCGCTTAGTATTGGTGCTTTCTTCTAAGTCTTTGCGTTTTCCGTAAGCTGCTCTCGCTGCTTGAACAGCTGGAACTGTGCACAGAGACTTCCTCATATATGCGAATTTGTATTTCAAGGAGACTTTCCATGAGTCCTGGAAACAACAATTTTTTTTATTATTTCAAATTTCCGCACAGTGGACACTGTCCTCTTTGAACATGGTCACTTTTGAAGCAAATGATTCTTTGGGAACCTTGATACACTGCTTTTAACCTGCTATGGGGCAGAAGCAGATTCAGGTGACAATACCTGGCAAATTTAGCTGTTCCTAGTAATATCAGCATATCTGTTGTATTTTAGCTTTATCTGCTCATTCCAAACTCCGGTTCCTGCATTTTATGTATGTGCTGGAGCCATGCGGCATGGCGAAGATCGTGGCATTTCAGTCGCAGAACTGAGCTTGTGTGAGCCTCTATTCAAGCTGTGATTAGAAACTACATATACCATTAGTGGTAATATTCAATCCCCAGAAGCGATGCATTACATCTGTATTTATCCTCTTAAACCGGTGTTAAAGCTTATAACCAGGGCCAGTTTTTAACTTTATTAATGCATGATATGAATATATTGGCCATGGGCACCTAGTTGATGATTATTATCAAACCCTCAAGTTAATGTCTGCCATTATCAGAGTTCGATGAAACGACTCTAAGAACATGCATGGCAATTATTCAAATGTAATAAATATGGGGTTGAAACTTCTTGAATGCTCTCCAAGAACAAAATAACTTGAAGGGCACCTGCAGTCTAGCTCACCAACATGTATGACATCCCAATAAAGTTATAGGAATGCCATTGCTTTAGTGCTTACCCAGCCTGTGCCAATAGTGTCCCTTAGCACTGGATATTCCAACACGAGAGATTTTGCAGCTGCTTCGTAGAGGCTTCCTGGATAGCTGTAAAAAAGAGCAACTTTAAAACCTGTACTGAATTAAACACATGCAAATACATGCCTATACTTACACTGTTATAGTCATGAGATGATTTGCAATCCACCCTACAATGCGGGATTTAGTGTGACTGGACACTTTTCCTGGTTGTGTCCTTTCAATCGCATCCTTAATATCTAAGGGCACAGGTGGTAGCCTATAATCATTTTCACAGCAGGCAAGCTGCTGACTAGGTGACTGCTCATTACTTTCAAGGGTCTTGGGCAGGCTACCTTCATGCACTGCTGTCACTTTGTCAGTTGTGCTGAAAACAGAGGCTAGTAAGTGATGCAGTTTTCCAAAAGCAATATTAAACTTGGCACCTGAAATTTAGGTACTGACCTGCAGCTCATTAAGAAGTTTTCACTGCACACAAGCCTGATTTTATCTTTCTCAGAGAAGACATGGCCAGCTGGTGGGTCCACAAATTCATCATGTCGGACGTTGTATACCTGAAAGAGATTCAGATGTGATGTTCAAATTCCCATAAAGTTACCTCAATAGGCACAGAACCTGAAGTAAGCAGACTACCAATGTTATATTCAATAGCACCCTAGAATCACTTTACTTGTCCTGTTTTTTTTTATTATTATCATGATGCCGTGTGTATTGTCGAGAAACCCTTAATGTATGTATTGTAAAGAGCATTGTAAATTACTCGTCTGGACATTCGGTATCAGTAAGTTCAGATTTGTGAAATAGTGACAATTAAACTTGTGAAATTTCACTGTTTCATAACATCAATTAGAAATAAACAAAAGCATTTAATGATTGCTGTACTAGCAGAAGATAATCACTGTGCTACAACGAAAAACCACACTCACAGTATCTGCTATCTATAAAATACTGTATACGCTAATGGCACAAGTCTTCATTCAATAGACCATGGAGCCTTATATTTTCGCACGTTGAAGGAATTATTAGGCTGCATTTCTTGCGTGCGCTAAGCTGAAGCAAATTTTTTAGCTCTGTTGTTATCTCTGTCGTCAAACTTTTCTTCTACAGTGTATCACAATTTAGAAATTAGAAATGGCTCTAGCCAAGTTCGTAGAGATCTCGACGTTTCGGAACCAATTCGGTATTTTCCTAAGGAGATGACTATATTGGTCATGGAAGCATCTCCCCGTCTTGTTTGACAATGGCCCCTGCTTTCTCTTTCTCTCGCGTATCGGAGGCTGTGAACGTATACAGAGGGAATTGTTCCTAACGACCGGTTCATGTTTACAGGTGTGTTCTGAATGTAACAGCATTTGAACAAGAGCCTCCTTCATAGATTCCTTTCTGTTTCAAGAACAGAAGCGATGTCGAAGTCGATCTTATGATCGTGCTTCTCATATTACTCTGCAAGAACGCTATGCTGCACTTCTATCTTCCAGACTGTTTCTGGGAAACACTTTCTCTGACCTATGTAGCTGGCTTTACCTGGCAGCTATCACCTTTACAAAAATGGCTAAAATTCAAACTGTGTTTCAACATCCAACACCACCGCTTGGCAACACCATAGTTTTTTGCAGAAGCGAAATCATGCGCTAATAAATACAGTGTTGATAGCCCATTAATGTTTCGAGTGCACACATTTCGGCAATGAAATAGCTAAATAGAGATAAAGGATCCGTCGCTATTCCATTGGTAATTTGAATACTCACACACCTAATAATTATTGATGATTTCACTACACAAAGCAACACAATATATCAAAGAATACAAAGCATTAAACACACCTAACGACACCTGCGAGACAGAAATGCCGACCGTGGGGCAAACGTACAGCATTGGTGAACAAGCATCCAGAACACAAGACTGCGCGCGCACGCACGCACGCACGCACGCACGCACACATACACACACGCACACGCACGCACACACACACACACGCACACACACACACACACACACACACACACACACACACACACACACACACACACACACACACACACACACACACACACACACACACACACACACACACACACACACACACACACACACACACAACACTTTACGCTAGCTTTGAGAATTTTCAGTTTCTGACGAGCATACCTGGGAGCACAGCTGGCGGTCCCCCCGCCCCTCACCCTATTGTCAATTAAGACGTAGAAGGGGGTCGCCATGTTTGCCCCACTCATTGACACAATAGGGAGAGGGGTGCTGAGTTTCAGAAGGCAGCGCAAAGTCAGCCAGGGTAGTATGCAGATATCTTTTTCAGAGGGGAGGGCACGTTTCTGATCTATAGTGGGTACCGGGCAGGTAAACGTTCATTTTGTTCTGTGTAGGCAGAGCGAAAAAAAATTTCGGGGTGGGGGGAGAGAACGTGCCCGGCGTGCAACCTTCACCCAGCCCCCCTCTTCAGAGGGGAACCCTGCGCATGCCGATGCTAACAAGCAGCTTCTGCACCCACGCTATTTTCACTATGGAAGATACATGCAGTAACCACAGAAATTAGCCTATTCCATGTCCTTCGAAATTGATAATAAGTCTTTCTTGTAGTCCAATTTTATTGATTTCATGTTTTACGTGCGGTACAAAAGTCTTACTTTTTTTTGCTGATCTCCTTACATACCTAACCTCTTAACATCCTAGCTATGCCTTTATTCGTGAACAATCTCGCTCAATTTGAACACCAGGAAACGAACTCAGCGACGGCCACTCATCTTACCAACGCCGTGTCTTGGTGCATTGCCTGCTCGATAACTGGATGACCAAGCGCGCTGCCCCACTTTCCGCTAATGAAAGTTCGTGCGTGCCTCCGAGAGACAGATCGAGTGCGCATTTTTTTTTACCATTTTCACCTCTCATCCTCTACATCTGTCATTCCCACTTCCCCATCCTCGGTGCAGTGTTGTTGAGTTGACCTCCGAAGTGAGCCACAGTTACGAGGCCACACTTATTTCTTCACTTTTTTTTTAAAACCACCCCGATAGCCGATTCGCACCATTACATTATCGCAACACAACCACTGCGAATGCCAGCAAAGGGTGGTTGCGCGCCGCCGAAGCGGAGATTAAACCTGGTTTACATCTCCCATCAGCAACTCCGAGACCACGTGCACGCTTCGCGGGCCGACAGCTCCAGTGAGAGAGCAGGGCAAGAAAAGCCCCACGCTTCGAAAAGCGCGAGCGCATGCTTGGTAAAACTGTTGAAGCACGTGCTAACAACGGAATATAATCAGTACTGTTTGGGCCACTGTCACAATGCAATTCGATGCACTTCAGGATAGAGACAACATACCTCAATCCGGCATGCTTGCAAAGAATGGCCAAAGTCTGTCGTCTTCAAGGCTTCCAAAATGTCCGCCTCCGTCGGTCCACGAGCAGAAATAATCTTCTTGCGGCCTTGAAATGACACCAAATATTGGAATTCCGGCGGCTCCATGAATACACAAGCACGTGGGCGCGGGAGGAAAGCTGCTGACACGTTCACACTGCGACAACCTGCTCTTTGCCTGGCTAGCCACCCTAGCCTGGCTCAGCTTCCGTCGATGTGTGCGCCCCCTGCCGCGTTTCAGTAATCAGCGCCTCCTGAAGGTAACTATCACAACGACGCTGTCTGTTGTTAAAATTTTGAATCTTGAAGACCATTTGGCTCTGTGCAGCGGAAATTTGTCCTGTCTGAAACCTGTAGCTGGCATGCGAAGGTAATAAAGAACATTTTATTCATTATGCCGGTCCAGTTGGGGACAGCGAGTGAGTAGAAGGGCATGAAAAGAGAACAAGTTCTCCCCCCCCTTTTTTTTTCCTGGTCTCTTCTCTCGCTTTCTTATTCCCATTTCATCTCTCCACTCTAGTCTATTATCCCCCTTCCCCAGTGAACCACTGCTCAGGTGTCGCAGTTGGCGGCAAATATTTGCGGGGTTCACTTTTCCTTTCTTTTCCGATTCTGAAAACCACTGCCCCCCCCCCCCCCCTAACGTTCGACACTGTAACGCGCCACCACCTTCCATGTTTATATAGCTTACAATTATGCGCTTAACCAGATGGACATTGGTACAAATAAGTAAGACCACCACAAAGAAGCTAACTCAATTCAATTTGTGTGCATCGAGCGCACAAATTAATTAATTTATATTAATTCTCTGCTGCATGACTCGCTCGTGTAGGCAGATGCCACGTCCGTTTTAACGTGAATTTACGACGACAGAAGTCATGTGCAGCTACCACTTCGCTCAATACTAATTAAGCAGCGGTTGTGTTATTTCAGATAGTGTGATGCAGCTCCCCACGTGTTGTTTTGAAAGGTGTGAGACACAGTTTTCAAGGCCACTCGTAAAAACAAACTGCTTCAAGCATAATGTAGGCAAAGAATTCTGTTATCTCTCGGCCATTCGATGAGAACTTGAATATGTTCTCCGAGCACGTGAATGAAGTGCTAAGATTTCATTTATCGTGGCCATTGAGTTCGTGACAAAACAATCACCGGTGTCAACATCATTTATTCTACAAGCGATATTATGTCACTTCCGCACGGTCTCACTCCGAGAGAGACTCTAATGGAGTGATTGTGTTGCATGTAGGTAATATTCACTATCAAAACCTGTGTGAGAAATTTTTTTTGTTGCTTCAAGGTCTTGTTGTTCTGTTAGGAAAGATATACATACATTGGCTGAAGGAAAGAAGTGAAAACTGAACGGCTCGTTTTTCTTTGTTCGACAGAATATTAATGAGGACTAACAGACAATGATGCCAGAGATAGTATAGGGAATGTTATTCGTAGTTATTGCAATGTAAGTTTGACGAAATAAAAGTGGACGAAAAGGTAACTTACCGCAGTCAGGGACCGAACCTTCGACACGTGCGATGCTCTATATATAGAGCAGAAGTTGGCACAGCGACGGGCCAAATGGAAGGGGGGGGGGGGCTTTGCGAGCAAAGGGATAATGTAAAAAAACTGTAAAATCATGTTTATTTTAAGCACGCGTCATGAGGTTCCAATTAAACATTGGTTACTAAAAAAATTGCATTTTAGGCCAAAACTGCCTGGTCCTTTAAGTATACGAAGAAATAAGGTTAGAAGGAGAGGGGGGGGTGGACGTCCTGCCGGGGCCACATATATAGTAGTGCCTCGCGGGCCGCAGGTTGCGAACCCCTGCTCTGGAGCATCGCATGCGTTATTCGAAGGTCACAGGTTTGGTCCCTACCAGCGGACTGCTATCTTTCCATGCCATTTTCTTTCTTTACATGTACATTGCAATTACTTCTAATAACACCCTCTATATATTTCTTGGAGTCATTGTCTGTTAGTTCTAATTAAAATCATGTTAGTTGACAGAATAATGGGGCGGGTGGCTGCCTTTACAAAGCTCGTCGGAGATATGACCATATATAGTTTAGCTAGACCACTGCGACGCATTTAATCAGGATGGCCCCGGCATATCGTACAATTGAATGGTATCCAGAGGACCGCTGAATCACACTAAAGAGTTCAAACATATCGGGCGCGTATGTCTTCTCGATCTGCAGTTGTCCAATTAATGTTTTATTATTCTTCTTAGAAAGTATTCCCAACCTCCGCTTCTTAAGATGGCACACTGTCTGCCATATTAAACCAGTACACTGCAGCGTCGAATCGGCATGCATATTCCATCGGCATATTTCACTAGACCAAAAAAAGTGACACTTTTTGGTTGAGATCTCGGTTTGTGCTCCGAAACACGGAGCCCAGAGTGGTCTATAGCCACTCTAGACCACTCTAAGTTACTGTGACCATTGTGCCAATAGACAACTGAGGTGGGTGTACGTGGGGCAACCGGGTTGGTGTGTAAAAATGGCTGATTGTTCGAGTTGGTGTCGGTGTGTAAACATTCGGCTAAGCGAGCATCTTAATAATTCTTCTACAAACGGCTATTCACTCAAGTCTAAACACTGTGTAAAGTAGGTACCAATAACACGTGTCACCCACTTCTCGACAAAACAAACATTTGGTATCGCCGCCGGGATCGTTGCACTCGAGAGTCGTTCAAATTTTTACATCATCACCAGACGTGGACGCAAAAGCAAACCTTTGCTACCTTTTGATGATTGTGAGCTGGAATAAGCATGGTACGTGGGCGTAATCTCGGCACCACACAAGTTGGCTGGACGGTGTCCGTGGGTCAGCCACGTTGACAGAAATGCCTGGATGCCTGAAGAAGCACACCATACCTTATGTGAAATGCGTGACGGTTGCATAAATACCGCTGTCGTGTGGGAATACGTACGTAGGCCAAACAGGACGCTGTCTCAACGACCGACTCGGGAGCATCCTTTATCTCTAAAGAATAAAAGAAATGCGTATTTACCTGCGCATGGTATAGCCTGCAGATGTGATCCTCGGCTTCGCGAGGTCAAGATAATAGGCAGAAGCAACGAAACATTAGTGCGAGCTATTGGGGGCGTTTGACATTAAGAAAAGAGGCACAGCTTACATTATTGATACGACTATTTTACTTTACCAAAACGAGCTGCAGCTTTCTGACACGCGAATGTGACCAGTGTTTACCGATTTTGACGCACGCATTCGCAGAGATTTGTAATCTGGTGGCCTGTTCTTTCAAATAAACAAAGAAGTTTATCGCACGACCTTTCTGCTCCCTCCTACTTATTTACTAGAATCTGTGTTTTTTCCAAGTTTGCGGTATTATGTACCCTACTGACGTTAAATCAAATCGCCCAACAACAATTTATACTTAGTGTTGCATATTCAGAAATTTTTCAAAAATAGTTTCCTTCGCTTTACAAGTACGTTTCATAAATGTTACTTTACTGTTTCTGTCGCATACATTTCACACAAAAAATTCAACGGTAATGTTTGCTTATAACACCCTCATCACCTGTCGAGAACGACGGGTGATGAAATTGGTCCCCCGCATTGAATATGTTCCATATTTTTGATCCCATAAATTATGCAGTTTAAAAGAAAACTGGGTTCCTTTTCGGGCTGCTTGGTGCTATATACATAAAATATGAAATACTCAATCAAATGTGATACATCCTTTTCAGATTCCTGTCGATCTCACTTCAGTTCGGTTTATTACCTTATCTCCCGTGGAATCACCCGTTTAATTTCTATAACCATGGTTAGGAGACTAATTGCGGTTATGCTTGCTGTGCAGTCCTTTAATTAATGGACTTTACTTGAAACAGAGGGACGCCAATCAAAGTAAGGAGTAAACAAATGTTTTGTTTTGTTGTTCTTAGGTGCAATATCAAGACTAACAAAGAAAAACTAGCCCTTGAAATATCCACTTCTTTTCTTCTTTTTTTTTAGCTGCAAGAAAAAATTCCACGATTCGCGTACTTTTTCTTCCTGCCGTGGGGTCGTGCCTATTCTTCATGATGAGCGAAATTATATTGAGCGCACTCGATTAGCAGCGCACCTTAAGCCGGTTGAAGTTACTGGCTGTCTCCTTGCGAAAGGGGCATGCCCTTCCTGTACCGACGTGGGTGCCGCCCGCAGCCGACCAGCCGTCTTGAAAGACGTCAGCTCCTCAGGGGAATGTGTAAAAAGTTTGTTGACTGACTGACTGTCTTGGATAGGCCAGGATTTCGCGAAAACCTGTTTAAATAAGCTGCATCTTGTTCGACGACGCCGGCATTGTGAAAATAGATGCCGTGGTCCGCGAACGTACTCTTTGTCACTGGAACTTGGGGACATCGCTCTTATGTTGCCGTAGCTTCTCAGGAAGTTCAATACTTGCCCTACGAATGAAATGTCACAATAAGCACGTGCGTGGCATGAAGTAAACCAACCCATGCGCTTTCCCTACGGGCAGCCTGTATTTCGGGCACGATGAAGGGCAGGTCCAAGAAATCCACCTGCACAGTGTACTTCCACGAAAAGCATGTCCGTCCAGTTTAGCGTGGCTTTTTCAAATCTTGAACTTGTTTTGCAAATAAACAAACGCTCGCTAATTGCAACGTATATCGTTGCAAATTTGGCGAGTGTTTGTTTATTTGCAAGACACGTATGCCCCTCGCCAGACGGTGTTTCGTCGAATCCTTCACTAGATCTTGAACTTGATTTTGAAAGAAACCGTTTCTGCATCGACCAATATTCACGGCGCTGCTAGACACGTGTAGGAATGTGTACCCTCTCGCTACCCGCAGCTAAGACGGCACATGAATTCCCGTGTAAAGGCAACTACTCCTTATCCTTATTGTCAGTGAAAATATCTCACCCTTGCCACCCACCCCCCCCCCCCCTTCCTCCACGACGCCCGCCTTCCAGGTGCAGTCTAGCCCGGCCGTGCAAAAACCCTCAAAGAATGCGGAGCTTCCACGTGTTGCCGGTTCATGTTTTTCGCCCTCCGCCGTCTTGTCAACTTTTTGGTCCTAAATGGTAAGCCATGCTGGCCCAGTTCGGCTGGTGAAAACTACGGATAGAACTGCAGTTACGTCTGCCATGTAGCTACCTGTAATCATGGTGAGCCGTCGGCGTACTTAGTCCAGAATACCGCCCAGCGGCTGTACGCAAATACTGCCGCGAGTGAACATGTTACACTCATGCCCAAGATGTGCGTTCTCGTCCACGAAGCTCTGCAAAGTCGTCTGGCACATAAGAGACCATCGCCACGACAATAGATTTTCTATCATGTGCGGTGTGGATGGGTGTGCGAAAACCTACAGTGAGTTCGAATCTTATCGAAGGCACATTTACCGTGTGCACAGACGATATATGGACATGGATGACGCAGAGGAAGCCGGTGTTGAACCAACAGTCCTCGAAGAACCACCGGTGCGTGCCACAACAAGCTGCGCTGCGCACGACACAGTGGGTGATCACAGTGAAATGTTTTCATCTGGTTGCTCGTCGAACATGATCAACACGGAATGCGATGCGGTCTCTGTTCCCACTGCTCGAGTGACCACAATCAACGACTTCGTGCTGAAAATAAAAAAACAGCTGTGCTTACTTTTTTTTCGTGTTGCAGAAGTGCACAAGCTACCGCACTCTACGGCAGAAAGTGTTTTCAATGACTTCAAGATTACCTTTCTCGACATAATTCGGACATTCGCTTCTGTCATTGAAAATAACATCGCGATGGAGTCGGCAGGAATCGAACTGCGCAAGTTACTCGCTGGTGAATTCTTAGAGGATATTTTTCAAGCAGCAAGTAGTAAATATAAGCGAGAGCAATTCGCCAAGCGTCACCTGCCCTACGTAAAGCCTGAAGTGCGTGATCTTGGTGCTGGTGAGACTTTTCAGTTTGTTCCTATAAGTGGTGTCATGCGAAATCTTATGTCCTCTGAGAACTTCCGCGACCACATAGAGCTAGATTTCTCAACAGGAGCGCCTTCACCAACGCTGCATAATTTTAGGGATGGCTGCATATACAAAGAAAAGTTGCATGCACTACTCGAGGATGGCGCGCAGTATACGCTTTTTTTTGTGTTGTACAGCGACGAAGTGGAGATAGTGAATCCGCTGGGGTCAAAGCGGGGTGTTCACAAAATCCTTGTCGTGTATTTCAGCGTGGTAAACATCCATGCCAAATACAGATCACAGCTCAGCTCTATCCATGTAGTTTTAGTTGCACCATATAGACTTGTCATCAAGCACGGAATCAATGTTATTTTGAAGCCAGTTGTAGATGACGTATCAGCTTTATGGATGACTGGTTTCACTCTGTGGAAGAACTCTGTTGCGGTAAAGGTGAGAGCGATTCTTGTTGCCTTTTCCGGTGATAACCTTTCAATGAATCGACTTGGCGGATTCACGTGTTCTTTCAGCCGTGGTCGTCCATGCAGATTTTGTACTTCACCAAACTCGGCGTTCAACACTGCCTTTCACGAGAGTGATGTTCAGGTTCGAAATCTGCCCTTGCACCAAAACCACGTTGCAAGTGCTAAAATAAATAGGCAGCTAGGCACAGCACTGTACGGCGTTAAAGATGAATCTCCACTCACAGATGTTGCCTATTTTGATGTGACAGTGCAACTGCCTCCGGACTTGATGCACGATGTGCTGGAGGGAGCCATTCCACATGTATTAAGGCACATTTTGCAAGGCCTGCTTCGTTCTGGAGTAATTAGGCACTCAGACCTTGATCGTATCCGCACATTCGTTTTTGGTGCTCACGACAAAAAGAACAAACCGGAAGAAGTCGTGAAATCCTTTCTTAATGGGCAAAGTGCATACAAGGGAACAGCTTCTCAAAAGTGGTGCCTATTCAGATTTTTTTCTCTTATGTTTGCAGATATTGTTCCTAAACAAAATGAGCACTGGGAAGTGTACCTACTTCTGAGAAGCATTGCAGATATAACATTTGCCGACAAGATTCCTCACGACCATTTGGCATATCTGCAAGATGAAATACGATTTTTTTTATCTTCATTTGCTGCTCTCTACCCTGGTGCAATAATACCCAAACTGCATTTCTTGATTCATTACCCTCGGCTCATCAGTGAACTTGGTCCACTAAAGCAATACTGGTGCATGCGATATGAAGCCAAACACCAGTACATGAAAACTATTGCACAGCGCAACCAAAACTTTCGAAATATATGCAAGTCTATCGCAGAAAGACACCAGTTGCTGCAGAGTTTCGAATTTTCCAACTTAGAAGTGGACCGTGGCATACAGACTAAAAGATCCAGGCAGCTGAAGCTAGAAGACTTGTGCTCATACATGCGCAAAGTTGTCTCTCCTGGCATTCCAGTGTGGGAAGTTGGTTCTGCCGAGGTGGAAAACTTGGTTTTCAAAAAGTTCGATGTAGTCATCCTAGAGAAGCAACAGCTGCCACTTTTTGGCCAAATAAGAAGGCTGTATATTTACTGCGGAAGCCTTTTCCTGCTTGTAGATGTGCTCATGACAGTCAGATTCGATCGTCACCGCTGGTCGTATGTTGTCGACAATACAGACGAGCAAAAACTTGTACAGCCCTTCAATCTTCCATCACCTCAAGTTCTTGACCTATATTTTGGTGCTGAGCTGATGCTACGGCCTGAAATTATGATTGTTGAATGATGTCCAAATTGTCATCTTAGACAGCTTTTTGTCACGGGCTGAATCTAAACTACTAGTAGCGTAGGCAATGTTTTTTTAGGAGAGGGGTTTCAGTCATACTTCATATATTTTTGCTCTGGAGTTTGTGTATTTGGAAATGTCCTCCCTGGCTACGCAACTGAAGATGACGTATGATTTTATGTTACATCTCTCTTTTAGTGTATGGTTTCTAGTGTGCTGTCTTTACTGTATTTATCTTTTACTGTACCTGATGCACCCTTTCATCTACTGTTTTCTAACCAAAGCTTGTTACATTCTTTTTCTTTTATCAGTGTTATTGGTCTCTTCCCACTGTATTGCTGCAGAGCGCATGGCACTTTGTGTGATAACAAATTAAATGATATCCACCACATTTATAGTGAAACGCATTGTGCATGGTTACTTTGTTACATATTGCTCTGTTTATTTAGTAGTATCCGGAGCGGATAATTGATATGATTGTTACTTTGGACTATCTGATGCGCACATCTGCTGTTAATGTGAAATTGCTACCTTCAACTGCAACCGAAATATTATCATTCAGCGAACAATTTCGGTTAATCAACATGAAACACAATGGGCAGCCACAAAGTTACGGCTTAGGGCCTGTTAGCTTAGAGTTATGCAAATGTACAGCTGTGAAAATTTACACCTATAGAATATTTTCTGTTTTTTACACATGGTGCCTATATATATATATATATATATATATATATATATATATATATATATATATATATATATATATATATATATATATATATATATATATATATATATATATATATATATATATATATATATATATATATATATATATATATATATATAAGGGAAAGAAGTGTATAATTAAGGGCTCGTGTTTGCGTGTTTTGACACAATAATAATGAGATCTAACAGACAATAATGCCAAGAGGAAAGTATAGGGAAAGGTATTAGACCAAATTGTAATGTAAACGTGAAGAAAGAAAAGTGGGTGAAAAAATAACTTTGCCGTGGGCAGGGACCGAACCTGCGACCTTCGAATAACGACCTTCGAATAATATATATATATATATATATATATATATATATATATATATATATATATATATATATATATATATATATATATATATAAGGGTCATGAACCACCCCTGGGCTTGGTGAAGAGAGAGACCGTGATCAAGTATAGAATTTGTATTTCAATACCTTCAACTACTCAACATTTCAACTCTTTACTAACAAGAATACGAAAAAGTTAGTAATACCTCAAGTGAGGTAGTAAACGTTGCAGCTACTATACTTCTTTGCATGCAGCTAGTAACTGCTTACTAATGTATGTAGTAAATAGGTAGCAAAGAGGTAGTAAAAATTCAAGAGAGGTAGTAACAGCTGCAGTTGCTACCCTATTGCAGTTAGGTTGCAACTGTTTACTAATGTAAGTAGTAAATAGGTAGGAAGAAGCTAGGAACGGTTCAGGAAAGGTAGTAACCGTTGTCGTTACTACCTGTTCGCTTGCAGTTACTACCTTTTTACTAACTTTTTTTTAAGAGTGTAGACTGTGATATTGCGTAATGTAACATTCTTTCGGTTGCGATCGCTTCATACAGAGTAGGGCAGACAGGCCGTTTGGTGAATCAGAGATTACTGGCAGATGAAAAGTGGTTAACTGTAGTATACAGCTATCTTATCTGCACCATCAAGAATCTAAATGCACACAAAATATTTATGAATGTACAGTTTTACACAGCCTTAAGGATGAAGAAACACGTCTAATGGTTGACAAAATGCCTGTTAGACGAGTTGGTGATTCATGGTTACCTAAAATATGAGCACCTAACGTACACAGGGACTTACTGAGACGTAGACAACCACTTAAATAAAAGTTCCGTAACACATACGATAAGAACACACCACGAAGGAAACATATAAGAAATACCGATAAAATATATAACTGCCCCACCTTGCGAAAGCCCGCTTTGCCTTGCAGAAGTTCATTGACGCCTAAGGCATCTCCTTTATACAATGAAGGATCCTTTATGCGCAAGCTCCTTTATACAATAAAAACGTGCTTTTTTTCTTTTATTAGTTCGTCATTGTCTGCGTTACGCCTTGTATTTTAAGTAAACTAATGGATGAAGCTCCACCTCTAAATAGTAGTAGAAGGACATCTGTCAGCCATCCTTCGGCTAACTAGTGCAAAGAAATGAAATCCTGCCTAGGCAGTTACCTCTCGTTCAGACCCGCTCGTGTGCGTGATTTGCAGGTGGCAGTTCCCTACATTAGGGATGTAGACATCAGGTTCTTATCTGCTTTTGTTTTCACCACAGTGCACCCTTTCAACTGATAATCGGTGTTAACTGATTCTTTTGTCCTGTGTATGTAACGAACACGCTTAACTTTACATGGTTGTTTAACTTCAGTTCTGTTGTAGGCCCGTGTGCTCAGATTTGGGTGTACGTTAAAGAACCACAGGTGGTCGAAATTTCCGGAGCCCTCCACTACGGTGTCTCTCATAATCATATGGTGGTTTTGGGACGTTAAACCCCACATATCAATCAAATCAACTTCAGTTCTGGGACTCTATAGCTGCTCTTCACGCGTTCTTATCTACGCGATACTGCTTATTTTGCGTCGTTAATTGCTGTTTGCGCAGTATGTTCCGAGCTAGGCGCATGTCGTATACGTTACTCAAAATTGCGTTTCCACGTTAGAAGTGCGTATTACGTGCGGCCTTTGGCAGCCATTAACAGCGCATGTTAGGATAATTTGTGCGATACATTCCGCAGGGTCCTGCTGTCAAGTTAGGTTTTACGCAGGGTGCCTCAAGGCCCGTTGCTTAGCTCAAGCAGACGCTAACCCCCGAAAGTGCCCGTACACCGTTTGTATGAAGGGGCAAATGACTCCTCAGAATTTTTGTGGAAGGTGAAAGTACGTGAGCTTATTCAAAATATGAAAACTTTTGTTGTTTTTTTTTTCACTTGATACCACCAAATAACTTACTGGTCCTCGGAGGCGCTGTCATAGACAGCAAGCATTTCCAAATTGTAACCTTAGGCCCAAAATGCTGCTTTAAAGTGCATGTTTTAAGCCGGGCGGGCTCTGTCAGTGATTAGTTCCTAAAGGAGAGCGCTTGCATTTATGGCAGACGGCATAGCTAGCACCCAAGTAGTGAATTGTTATATAGAAATTAAACTAGAGCCAGAAAGGAGTTAAATTCACAGCTTTAGCTCATACTAAACCAAGCGGGAACATACAGTGGTAAAGTTGCTTTCACGGCTGCCAAAAAAATATGCGCCGCTTTGCAGGGAAAAGTGGAAAAGGAGGTGAGAATGAACATTTGTCTAGTGAAACACACTAAGGACTTCCATACCTTTCGGTCTCAGCGAAGACAGGCCATTGTAATTATCACATTTTAAAGGAGTATGAAAGATTAATAACGGAAGAATAGCCAATCAATTTTTGTTCGATTGTCCAAATTGCAAGATCATGCCAAATGTTGACGAATTCGTTTTATACAGGAGAGGAACGAAAAAAAAAGGGCAGATCCCACGAACAGTGGGAATCGATTATAGGCAAAGGACGATCGAGGCAAGATTATATGACACTTTCAAATGAGCACAACGTTGCGAGGTGGCCATAATTATGCCTACATGAATTCCATGTCATGATTATCATGCTTGCGCTTGGCAATTGTGTCCGTCATCCATTCACGCCGCGTAACACCAAACTTGGTATATGTAGAGCTAATAAAACGGCCGCGAGCACACTATAAACATAGCATGTAGTCATGTTTAACATGACACGCATGTCATGATTATCATGTTTGGACGTGTCATTTACCTTCTTCGTGTATTCACGTCACGTGATACCAAATTTCGTATATGTGGAGCTAGTGAAACGAAGCGCACAATGACTATAGCATGTAGTCATGTTTTACATGACACGCATATTATGATTATGATGTTTTGACAAGTTATTTGCCTTCGTCGTTCGTTCGCGTCACGTTATACTACATTTCGTATATGTGAGGCCAGCGAAACGGCCGCGAGTGCATCATCAGCGTGGCATGTAGTCATGTTCTTACAATACACGCATCTCATGATTATCATGTTTGCACTAGTCATATACCTTCGTCCTTCATTCACGTCCCATGATACCAAATTATGTATATGTGAAGCTAGCTGAACGATTGCGAGCGCAGCATGAGCGTGGCGTGTAGTCATGACTTACATGACATGCATGTCATAACTTTTGCGTTGAGTCTGTCACGTATGTTCACCATGCAGTCATGTCATATCATACCAGTTTTGCAATATATCATGTGATCTAAACCACCGCAAGAGCAGCAAGACAGACAGACAGACAGACAGACAGACAGACAGACAGACAGACAGACAGACAGACAGACAGATAGATAGATAGATAGACAGACAGACAGACAGACAGACAGACAGACAGACAGACAGACAGACAGACAGATAGACAGATAGATAGATAGATAGATAGATAGATAGATAGATAGATAGATAGATAGATAGATAGATAGATAGATAGATAGATAGATAGATAGATAGATAGATAGATAGATAGATAGATAGATAGATATGCTCAATTTCGCCGAAATTCGCTAAGAAAAGCTTCGCATTTAAAAGGCAATATCACTATAGTGTAAGCGTGTGCGTAAGCCAGCCTTCGATGAACTTATCTAATGAAGAAATTGAATGTGTAGGAACCGGAATGAGTGCTTGATTGACAGGTAGACAGCTACCCAAAATTCATTGAGCGTGAGTGAGCGCCGACTTTTCGAGCAGCGCCGTAAGACGGAGCCCGGTTGCAAACAGGGCGAGATAAGCGCATGCTCACAAAGCTCGCTCAGCTGTGCCGATTGCACGCTGGGTTATTCAATCTTATTATTAAGACAAACCACATTCATCTGCATGCTTATGTCGATTGGTATGATTGATTGATATGTGGGGTTTAACTTCCCAAAACCCCCATATCATTATGAGAGACGTCGTATAGTGGAGGGCACCGGAAATTTCGACCACCTGGGGCTCTTTAACGTGCACCCAAATCTGAGCACAAGGGCCTACAACATTTACGCCCTCATCGGAAATGCAGCCACCGCAGCCGGGATTTGATCCCGTGAACTGCGGGTCAGCAGCCGAGTACCTTAGCCACTAGACCACCGCGGCGGGTCTGCATGCTTGTGTCATGAGTGGAGGTATGCGGAGTATTTTTGAATGCTATTCCCTTGATTTCCTGCTGCAACGTTCATCTTCAAAAAATACAATACGAGCAAAACTATTTCGCTTATTCACGGTGTCTGTTTGTCTTAAGTGCGCTAATGTGGGGTGACGTTCTAAACGAAGGAGGAGGCTATTGAATTTTTTTAGGGCAACCTGCGCTGTAGCAAAGCGAGTGAGAAATGGAAGGAAAAATTATGATGAAATGTTGCAGTCGTTTTTCAACCTGTCACTGCCCTACAGAAGCGCGTCACCACTGTTTAGCCGCTCATCTGATCTCTCATTCAAACTGTTGATTATGGGGCACAGCACTCCTCCAGAGGACCAAATACACAAAGCATTTGCGCGTGTGTTCTTATGTGCATCAGAAGGTGCAGCTTTATGTCTTCGTCTTCTATACGACGACAGATATCCATGCATGTCTTGACTGTGGCACAAAATGAAGCTTGCTGCAGCCTGCGCATGATGCTAGAACTTCCGTAATTGCCTTTCATGGTGCCCCTTTCTTTTCATGCACGTACTGCAAAGCAGAAAAAAATAATAAATATGCTGTTCGCTCTACAGAAAGAGAGGAACAAAATAAACGAGAGATGTCACCTCAAGTGTTCATTTTACAACCCGGGTGGCTTTTGTCGGCCAATGGACAAGAACCTTGTCCGTGGCGTCTTCAAAATGGCCCCATTGAGGGCGGTCTATACAGAGGGCGAATCAGCGCTAGCAGCTTCGATGCGCCGAGTGGAAAAGAAAGGTGTCATAAAGTCGGGGGGGGGGGGGGGGGCTAGGCCTAAGCGCCTTGATAGCGCGCTGCGGTCTGCACAGCTACGGCTGCCAGAGTCTCTAGCAGTTCGCGCAAGTGCGAGAAGCGTAATGGCGCTATCAATTCCGCTTTTGTTTCCACCCTGCAGAGAAGCGTCCTGATAGACTTTTCGACTCAATTCCTTTAAAGCGAAAAAAAAAGCAAAGGGGAAAATGGCTTCTCCGTCGTCGTTCGTCCTCGTTTGAGGCGAGAGACGAACGTAAAAGTGCGTCGTCGCACCAAAGATTGACAGTATAACTTATGGTAAAGTAAGTGAAAAGTATCTTTTAGGCAGTAAAAATAAAATAGCTCGGGTCGGGGAGGAGGTATAGGGGGTTTAAAGTGAAGGCTATTTCGGCCAGAGAGTGCGCGAGAGCTTTTCGTTGCACGAGGATCGCGCCGAAGTTGAAATACTTTAAGAAAAGACATAAACCTCGCGACTGGCACTCATGGAGGCTGTATATAACATTGGAGACAATGCAACGTCGTAAGACGAGGCTATAAGGGCCGCGCTTTTCAAGGTGCAAAGCTTCTTCTCCCCCCTCTCCTTATCCTTTATCTCTCTCATGGGCGAGGCCTAAAGCATCGCGTGGTTTCAAAGAAAGGCACCGACACTCTACGATTTATGAGAAAAATGGAAGCCCGTCGTGCGCAGCCTCGACGACCATTTCGCCGAAGTCGTTTGTCGCGCAATGTCGCAGAAACCTTCACTTGGTCGCGTGGCAAAGGCGACAGCGTCCCGCGTTTCATCTCGGCTCCGGCGCGGCTATAGGCTCGCATCGGATCAGCTGCGTGAATCCCTCCCCCCTCCTCCAAAGGTCCACTAGACGCCTTATGGAGAAGGCCTGGGGGTTTTTACTACTGCGCTTCCACCATCTTACTAGCGGACGATGATGGTGCTCGTGGGTTTTATAAGGAGGCTTCTCGCACTCAGTGTTGGCGTTCTCTCTAAAATTGCTCAGCTTTTCGACGTGGTGTTGCACGGAGCAGTTCGCCGCAGAGTCACACCACCCGATTCAGGCCTTCAGTAAACAAAGAGGTACATAAGAACGCAGCTGCGTCATTGCCGCGTATAGACTAAAGAAATGGGCTCCCAGAAGCCGATGTTGGCGAGGGGTCGGAAGATCTGTGGTGCACTACGATTCTGAAAGAGCTTATAGTTTCAGGAAACAGGCAAATGCGAAAAACAAAACAAGAAAAACTGACTTTTATAGAAATATGACCTATGCGAAAACTTTGCTATGCCCAAAAAATGAATTACGCCTCTTCTTTACTATTATTTTTTTTTGTTATGTCAGAGCATGTGCGCGTATATGTTAGCGCTTTTCACGCACATCTATTTCGAAAAACAAAACACAAATCTTGCTTGGCCTCATTGTGAGCGTTTGGCTACACCCATATTACTTGGGCAACTATCGCTCTTTCTTAGACGCGATAAGATATTTTTCATGGGATAGCTTACACTATACCACTGAAAGGCGGGGTATATGAGATATAACAACGAAAACATTCAGAGCCCTTTCGCTACTCTGAAGATGCAAGACAGCGGCTACGGTGGCACGTGGCTTCGCGACATTTTCGCACCCATTCGCCCTTCTGTTTCCGCTGGCGCTCCTTCAGTTCATCTTTTTTTTTGTTTTGAATGCCACAGCGTATGCGTCCTTCCCCTACCGAAAAGGTCGCGAAATGCCTCTGAATCTCGGAGGCTGTCTTTCTGGTAATAGTTTCATATATTAATACCTAAAGAGCAATCTGCCGCTGCAATCATGTATAGTCGTGGAAATTATGGTAAGTATAGCCTTTTGGTTGGAGTGCTTTCGCTAGCGAACTGTCTACGAACCTTTTTTTTTACAGTTTCAGTTTTGTTCTTCGCGCAGCATGAGTAGTGAGGGGCACTGCAAAGTACTGAAGCAGTGACTTTCTTCGTCAAAGAGTTTAATGACCGCTGGCTAGTCTCTTGATTTTCGGCAACGTGGGAACTTTACAAGTTCTATTTGATAGTTTAAGCGTGGCCTCGTACACTCACCAATGCGCATAGACGTAGCTTCCCAAGCCAGTGCAGGATATTGTATTCAGTTCATGTTTTTTCATGATCTCTTCTTACCAAAACTCGTTTAAATCGACTGCAAAATGACGGCGAAGCTAACTAAACTCACTGTAACACTCCTCTGACTCGACTTCACAACAAAACGAGAGGTGTGTTGGGGGCAGACCACTTAGAGCGATGCACCTAGAGTCGCAGGAGACGAAACGTTCAGTGTTTGTCACTTAATGTTATGTCCGGTGTTGTCGTCGGCCCATAGACGTACGCGTAGGTCGCGGTAGTCCAAAAAGCTCAGACAGCCTCGAACGGTTAAAAACAAGTTTATTCCTATTCGGATGGAGGCGGCAGCCGAACTGCCGGAGGAAACGACGGTGGCTCGTTTGCGCCGAGCGGGGGAAGGGGAGGAGTCAACATCTGGAAGCAGTTTCAGCATCCGGTCCTTCGCGGGTTCGGAGGCTCGCTCGTGACACAGGGGTGCTTGGAACACAACATCTTAAAGAGTTTTAGTTCTGAGTACGCTGCGTACGTGGCGGCGTTGCGTACGTAGAGACGCCACGTTCTGCGTAGTGCGCATGCGCAGACCGCAACGCACACGTACCGCGTTACGTACGCAGCTGCTACGTACGCACGCATGAGATGCGTGCGTGCGTACGTATGAGGTGATCGCGCCGCTCCCGAACAAATTCGTGACAGCGCGAGAATTCGTTTTGCAAAATGGCGGCATCCAAAGCAAGCACCGACTGGCTCTGTGGCTTAAAATATGGCCATAATCTGGCTATAACACTTGGATTGGCTCACATTGACTGTCAACAACACGTACTTCTATTTTGATATACCAGATGACGCAACACGCTTCGCTACGGTGTACTAAAAGCCAATTAGTGGCAAACGACGCCACGTAACGCAAGGCGCTTGCGTGATGCGTACGTAGCACCATTCCGCAGTACTAAAACTCTCTAATAGCGAGCTTTAGTTTTGCGTACGTATCGTGCGTGACGGCGTTGCGTACGTAAGGACGCCACGTTTTCCGCAGTGCGCATGCGCCGACCACAATGCGTACTTATCGCATTATGTACGTGGCCGCTACGCACGCACGCATGCGATGCGTGCGTGCGTACTTATAAGATGGCACGACCGCTGAGAGAGGGCGATCGTTTGGCGCGCGCACACAACACTTACTTGTTTGGTGCAAGAGCGGTCACCGTCCGTTTTGAGTGGCTACGGCTACGGTAGCGTACTACAGCGGCTAGAGGTATAGCCATAGTCTGGCTAGCCCACTTGGATTGGCTCAGATTGGTCTTCAACAACACGTACTTCTATATTGATCTACTAGATGGCCCAACACGCTTCACGTTCGTTACGTACGCGGGTATATGGCGTACTAAAAGCCCATTCGTGGCAAACGACGCCACGTAACGCAAATCGCATGCGTGATGCGTACGTAACTCTTCCGCAGTACTAAAACTCTCTAATACTGTACTGCTATTTCCATAAATAGATAATGCGCACTTTCGAGGGCAAAACAAGATTGTTTGTTTAGTAGTGTAGTAAAAAATAATTCATTATATCTTTATGCCAAGTTTAAAACGCAATGGTCAAGCAATGCATACATAACCGGGTGGTTAAATTTGCCCGCGTTTCGCTTCTACCACACAGTGACAAACACTTTTCGCCACAAACTTTGCGTACGAAAGAATGAAGCAAGTTTTGTTTTAATTATAACTTCATTCTGTTTTGCACTCGGCAAACAAGCACCGCGAATCTTAAGAACGTAATTCATCCGAAGCAGATTGGAACCCTGTATTACACACAACTGTCATGGGGGTACCGCTGAAGCGCCGCTGAAGGGGGCCGCGTAGACGCTAGCACGAGATTCCCCTCTAGGTATTACTGTATGAAACTCTAAGGTTCTGGTGATACTGCAGCCCCTATCAAAACAGCTAAAGGCAGCGTAGAAAACGCAAAACATGGCGAATTCCCGTTGTTCTGTATCCGAGCAAACGACGCGCGTCCGTCTTACAATGAGTTCAAAGGTCAATCGCTCATTACAGCACTAGCGCGATTTCTACGTCACTTTGCGAAAAGGCACAACGATTGCTGGCAAGTGCCGCCATCAAATATTGTAACGCTTGTGACTAAGGCATAGGCCGTGCGCGAGGGGCGTTGAAAATCGGTGTTCTGTGCGTTTTTGGGCTACGGACATGATCCACCCTGCCCTAACCATGAATGTAAGGCTTCGCTGTAAAGGCACGTACAATAAATGTTACTGACATCCACTTTGAAACGAACGTATTGTCACGTTTTCTCGGATGATGTCATATTTCCATGCGTGTTTTATTTTGGTGTATTCGATGTTCCTCTACAGCGACTGGTAACAACGCTTGGCGTAGACTATGCGCGTTGTTTGAGAACCGTCAAAATTGTTTCAGATCATTATGTTGACTGCGTGCAAGACGCGAATAGTCTAACTTATCCGTAAGCTTACGCGGCCGCCAGCGATAACGCATTTGTATAAGCACATGGATGAAATTCGGCACGCTTTACTGCTTGTCTACTTTATCGACGACAGGCGCTCTGGTCGCCGCTATCAGTGTAGAGTGTGTATTGCTGTAGTTTGAATTTTCGTTTCACATGTGCAGGCTCGGCCAAGTAAGAAGAGTTTCGTCTTGAAAACGCTGACTGCAGTGACAATATTCATAACCTGAAACTAATTGTATATATAATTTAGAGTTTTACGTCCCAGAACGACAATATCATTGAAGGACGCTCTAGTGGAGGGCTGCGGAAATTTTTACTTTATGGTATGCTGTAATGACACCCTAAATCTAATTAGACGAGCCTCCAGCATTCCGCATGCTTCGAAATTTGGTCTCGCAACCTTCTGTCCAGCATTTGGCACCATAACCTCTATATTAACGTGACCTCTCTGAAAAAACACTAATCGTACTTCTCATATAACTAATACGACGAAAGTCTTAGATTTTTAACGAAAAGCAAAAATTGTCTATCGCCATGGGCATTAACACGTTCAAGTTATTCGAAGAATTATAATCACGGTATGACATCACATGGTCAATGGCGCTGAGTAACTTCAACACATAGCGCTACATTTTATCACGTCACAACGACTTCACAAGATGACGACATCGCATGACGTTTTTGCTTAATCAAACGTAGGCCGATCACCAAGGCTGTGCAAAACCAGGCAAGGCGCAGGCACCTTGCAATGGCTCCGATACCGGAGGCAGCGCAAAACAACGTTAGGTGCAAAACGGTGATGATGATATCTGGGGTCCAACGTCCCGAAACCACCACATGATTATGACAGACGCCGTATTGGAGGGCTCCGAAAATTTTGATCTCCTGGGGTTCAATTAAGTACACCCAAACTTGAGCACATGGATCTACAGCATTTTAACTTCCATCGAAAATGCAGCCACCGAAGCCGGGATTCGATCCCGCGACCGGCGGGTCAGCAGCCGAGTACCTTAGCCACTAGACCACCACGGCGGGGTGGTGCAGAGCGGTTTCAGAGGGGAGGGATCAATACACCGAATGAGAAGAAATGAAAGAGTACGAGTTTCGTGTATGAGTTCCCTGAGGCGAATACATAAGAGACCTTGTGAGCTTTTTTTGTTGTTGTCATTGTTGTTATGCTTTTCCGCTGAGTGTCAAATATCCAGAACACGACTATAATTGTACTGACGACGAATGAAAAAAAAATAATTGAAAGGAATCGTTACAAAATAGACGCCCTGTAAATGTATGTTTCTCTTTCGTGAGTTACGATTTTTTTATTTCAGACAACTTCGCTGTCTCTTTAATTTCTTCATGCTATCGAGGTCTCTCATGAAGCCAATTAAGGCGCTGATGATAGACATCTACTAAAAAGCATTTAAAGCAGCGAGAGCGGCCGAGCACATCATTCGACATAGATATGGTCGTTTTTTTTCAAGTCCTATAATATTTACTGCTCCTTAGTTTTTTAGCTTGCGGTTGCAGTGAAATGGTCAATACAATCATTAGGTTGAACATATATTTTAATTATTCTTACCTTATTCATGTTAAAAATTCGCAATTGTCATACCTTTGTTGTGTTGCTTGTTGACGGTCAGCATAATATCATTAGACTATCATTATTAGAGAGTTAACGGTTGGAGCAAGAGTGCATCCTCGTTATCGGATGTGTCACTTATTCTAATTTTCTTGGAAAAATTACGCATGCGCAGTGGATAGCCCTGCGTAACATAAACGCTTACACGAGTGCCAGAGATTGCTCTTAATTGGACTGTGATGCGTGTAATAGTGGTGGATGAACTTACACGTCAGTTCACCTTTGGCAACCACCGGCGCTGACTGCCGCTATTTGGCATATTACTTCTCCGATAGGGAGTTTGGATTTTAACCGCTCGCATATACTGTCGGAACTCGACTTTTATACATCGATACAAAACATTGCGATGTAATACTGTGTGCATTAAGGAAGCTGCGTGTGCGTGCCTGTGACACACGGTGGTGTAACTGCTCTATGCCATGGCGTTCGTCCACCAGATAATGCAATAAAGTATTTTTTTCTCTCTCTCAATAGATGGATCTCTACTGACACCACCCAGGTCTGCCTCCCGCCGCAGTGCAGGCTTTTGAAACAGTGCATGTACCATGCAGGACATTATGGGTTAAATTGAGAAGTCGATGATCAAGCTTCAATACACTGAACGGTTTGCAATATGATTTGCTACAGTTAGTTTTCTAAAACACTGTCTTTTTGAACTTGGGGGCTCGTATATGTATATACACAGAAACGCAGATATCACTTTACTGCGATATCAATTATATTCCAGATTGGTATTCACTGTCGGAATCACAGAGAGGTTCCCTGTGTAACAAATTAACCGGTCCGCAGACATCAGGCGATGACGACCCGTTTCTTCGTCATGGAGCCCAAGCTGTGCTTTTCTAGAGCACGCCTCTCACCAGTTTCTCCTCTTCAACAGTCTGGCCCACTTCAAGAGAATATTCTGCAGCATCCTTCCAAAAGGTCCAAGTTGACTTGCACGCATCGATGAAGTCTGGACCACTCCAGGTTTCTCCGATCCGGATTATTATTCAACATCATCCCAGAGGGGCCAAGCAGAATCGTATCGAGAGCGCAGTTTATGATGAAATGCACTAGCTTTGCTACCGGGAGTGCCTGTGCACTACGACCGTTGATTCGTGGCTGTCGCACCCATTGCCGTCTTCGGAACCGATGCTGATGAGACGGAGGGTGTTCTTGAGGTGCCTTAGGCTGACGTGCTCGGCATGTAGAATTACGAAGACGCGATGCCCCTCGTGATGGTTGCCCAAAAGGTTGCTAGTCTGAGACGAGTTGTTCAAGTATGGCGTCACGATGGACATGCTGGCGCCGACGACGTCGACGCACACGGAAATGATGAGCTTCGACGTGCTTCGCCTCTTCCAAGTTCCTGCCGCCATCACCCACCTAGTCAGGCTGATGGCAATTCTTTCTTGAGGAGATACCTTGCTCATATACAGATAGTTCGTGGTGTTTGTCTGAGGTTCGTGAAGGCGCTTTGTCTTTCCCGATGGAGCCAAAAAGCCACATTGAAGACATGTCTGTGTGCGTTGCAGAAGGATTGCGGCTCAAGACAAACAGTGCGCTGGATAGGCACCGGATGTTGTCATAAGACAAGGGTCCTTGTACCATCCAGTCAAACATTGTCTCTATTGCTGTTGGCGTTTAGGTTACGCGGCTGCTTTTGCCTGTGGTGACCTTCCATTTGAAGTCAGATCGTACCAGTACGGTGATATCGTCTTCTTGCACATATTCGGTTGAAATCTGTCAGTTACATTGTACTCTCGTTCGGGAATCATGTGCGAAATGTTGGAGCCGAGTGGTGGGCTTGTGAGAGTGCATATTTCAGGAATCGTTACTGCTTCCAACGTAGTCGTTGAATCGCCAAACTGGCTTCGAAGCCGCACGTTGACACGCTCGGTGCAGGGTCGCCTTCGTGACTTGGATTCTCCGAAAATGATTAGGGAAGCTCATCTTTTCCCGCGATGGAGCACTGAAGAATCCTTGCCAGGTCTGCACGAATGTAGGAGCGCTGTCTGCCACTGCTCAGCGGTATGCGCACCAGGAGTCAGTGGTCTCCCGACTCTGCCAAAATTGTGCCTGTCTGCAACAATACATGAGAGGACTCAACATGACCCTTGGTGGGAGTGACCGTTCGAGTGGTTAGTGGTGGTGATTGAGGCAAAGCTTGGGATCCCGCATTGGGCTGCGGATGCTCGGCTGGCCGTGATAACTCGCAGAGGATGGTCAGGCAGCATCGCTTGCAGGTACCACACCCATGACTGAATGATTTCTTGCACTATCTGGCGATGCCATTGCGAGTTTCATAGCGGAAGCAAAAATTGGTGTACTGTAGCCTTGCCCGCTTCTCTTCAGCCGATAGGTTGGCACTGCAGGCAGCGATCATGTAATTCTTGCTGCGGCAGAGAGAGCACGCTGGTCTAACAGGCAAGGTAGACCCCGTTTGGGTGGACGCTAACGGTATATTTTCTGTGCCATACATTTCTTCGAATATGTGGGTCCTGGGTTTGTCTTGCGATGCACCACGAGGCTATTACCAGCCCTTCTCAAAGATTTTCACTTAAATGCGGAGAAACGTTAGCAACTCCTTGGCTAGCAGCTTTCAGTCTTAAGGCGCTTCGGCGATGTGGGGGGCGCAGTTTGATTCCTTGGATTTCTGCCGGTACGTATTGGCGAGATCCTCCGGCAGACGCCGCATCAGGACACGGAGGCGCAACTCTTAGGCCTTTCAAGGCACTAACGTGGAACTGCAGACTATTGTGCATCAGACGAAGCCTTCGGGCGTCTGACGAGCTTTTCGCAGGGCTTAGCGCAAGGAGATTACCAACATGCTCGTTCAAAGGAGATCCTGGCGTCCAAAGCGATTCGTGAGGGTCTTGTTTGCAAGGTCGTAGTTTTGCTCTGCCAAATGAATGCCTTCGACAGCTCGTTTCGCGCTGCCAGTTATTAAGTAGGTGAGGAGGTAGTTGAATTCTTTAGCTTGGTATTCTTGTGGATGGTAGTGTTCAAATGGTTCCAAAAAGATTGTCATCCACAAAGACTACCATCAAAAGTTGGTATCCGAAGCTTGAGCGGTTGAAACACAAACAGATGGTGCACTCTCACCTGACCTGCTGCTTCGCCGGAGTTGGGAAGTTCCAGGTTGCTTGGCCTGAATCAAGTGGCTCGTGTCTGCATTGCGGCTGCCTTCTCACGTTACTGTAGCCAGAACTTGGCTCGTGACACGGTGTAAAGTATCTTTTCGTGGTACTCGTCTGCTGTCTCCACTTCGTGGTCCAGGTTTTCTTCGTCCGTTGCCACCAAAATGACGTCGTCGAGCCTCGAATGTACTGCTTATTCATCCTTCAAAAATTCATGTGACCGTTATTCTAAGAGGATCAGGATCTGGGTGCTGCAGCACGTCCGATAACAGTGCTAGGGCTCGGGTGACACCAGCGCTGATCGAGTCGCGCTTCTTCCGAACTTAGTCGGTAATCACCATGGCCGTGACGTTCAGGGAAGTCTCCGAAGGGGCAAATCCCGAGTTTCGTGCACCAGATGTAACAAAATGACCAGTCCGCAGACGTTAGGCGGAGACCACCCGTTTCTTTATCATGGAACCCAAGCTGTGATTTTCCAGAGCGTACCTGTCCCTATTTTTGACAGTTTGGCCCGCTCTAAGATAATAATCTGCAACATCATCTGTACAATACAAGTGCGACAATAGGCTACCTTTCCTTGCACATGGCCCCGCCGTGGTGGTCTAGTGGCTAAGGTACTCGGCTGCTGACACGCAGGGCGCGGGTTCGAATCCCGGCTGTGGCGGCTGCATTTCCGATGGAGGCGGAAATGTTGTAGGCCCGTGTGCTCAGATTTGGGTGCACGTTAAAGAACCCCAGGTGGCCTAAATTTCCGGAGTCCTCCACTACGGCGTCTCTCATAATCATAGAGTGGTTTTGGGACGTTAAACCCCACATATCAATCAATCAATTTCCTTGCACATGGCATGCTCTGCGACCTTTTAAAGAAAAACGTAAATGATGGTGTATTGAAGTGTGCTATCTTACAGTGCGCACAGTAAGGGCATTAGAAAGCGTTTCCATATCTTAAAAATGGCCTATCGAAACTTCCGGTCGACGTCACATATGCCGGGTGTCTCCCGAACGCGATGACCCCGCTCGTGATTAACGCCCTTGAAAAGGCTCCCTTTCCTTTCGTATTTTCGGGGCGCGTTGCTGTTGGAACCACAGCGACGATCAAGTGGTTAGAGTATCCGTCCAAACTGTGAAAGACACTGGATTCGGTTCCCAGTGCCGCAAAGTACCTAAGTGTTTTTTAATGGGAAGAGAGCTGCCCTGATTTAGTGCTCGTTGGTGTGCTTACTCATGAAGTGGTCTTGAAGGAAAAAGAAGAAACTCTATTTTGCGCAACTCTTGCGAGAACACGGCTCGATGCTGAAGTACTCATATCTCGAGAAGGCGACCACGTTCTTGCTTTCCCTTCATGAACTATTTCTACTGCTAAAGACGCTGCACCCACTCCCGCACGAGCTGCAGGAATTATTGTTCTGAGTGATCACGTGGAAGGAATGGATGAAGGTATGCTCCGAGAACGACGCTCTTATTCTCCTGTGTCTCTCCGCAATTATAGGCGGTAGGCGCAGTGGCCTATTTTGAGGGTAATTTGCTTGGTGGGTGTTAAGGCTGATTGATCCTGGAGCATTTGCTACATTTAAGTAGCACAGCTGTTTGCACGGCCAGATAGCAATCAGAGCCCCACTCTGTTTTTGCAGGTGACTTGTTCAAGCATGTCGACGTTCGACGTGGTTAGCATGTCACCGAGTGGTGAAGAACTTTGCTGGCGCTAGTTCATTTCACAGAAAAAAAAAACACTATCCGCAAAGGCTCATTTCACGGCCTCAGATCATTTTTGGTGCACTTGTGAGGAGTGACACCTATTAAGGGAAATACGCCAATGCCTTTAGGGAGCCTCCTGTGAAAAGCTAATCCCGTTTGCTGCAGCGGCGGCGAGAATACCGTTGGAGCTGCGTATGTGCTTCTCCGCGATGCACGGTTGCTCGGGGTGTTTGAAAAACGGCCGACCAGGTCTGCTGGTAGCTGACAGTAGCTCTAGGTGAGCCTTAACAACTACCTATAAATGGCTGATGTTTCTTTGTGCGAATTCTTCCTCACAGGCATAGCATTGGAGCTCACGTGACCTAGAATTTTCGGAGTTCACATGAAGCAAAAGGTAACGTTTGTCAAGAGGCTCACATCTGCTCGCATTGTTCATGCCTGGAATAATACATTTTGAGCCATTCAGTTGTTCATACAAAGGTGAAAACAGCGCATACTTTACGAGGACAGACCAAAGACTGTGTTGTGTTTCCTCGGTCCATCCTCGTAAAGTACACGCTCTTCTCACCTTGTTCACACCAGTTTTGTGGCAGCGAATGTCCGCGGACATGCAGTCACATCTACTTAGCCATGTATAAGCAGGTGATCATGCTTGTTAAATAAAGCAATCTTTCAGTAACAGTGTGCTTGTATGTGGTATTTATATATGTAACCTATTAGCAACATATTACCATGAAATCGAAAGCAGTCACGACTGTAGAGGCTTGCCCCGACACGGTGGTCTAGTGGCTAAGGTACTGGGCTGTTCACCCGCAGGTCATGGGATCGAACTCCGGCTGTGGCGGCTGCATTTCCGATGGAGACGGAAATGTTGTAGGCCCGTGTGGTGAGACTTGGGTGCACGTTAAAAAACCCCAGGGGATCGAAATTTCCGGAGCCCTCCACTACGGCGTCTCTCATAATCGTATGGTGGTTTTGAAACAATAAATCCCACATATCAATCAATCAATCAAACTATACAGGCTTCGATACCTGCTCTTGAAGTTAACAAATACAGAGCACCTGGGTCTGGCCGTACACGAACAGGTGCATTCATGATTCCGTCGTGTTACGCGGGTGTGAGCTTGCTACAAATAAAAGCTTGTCCTACGAATAAAATAACTGCTGATTACGTACCACGCTCGGGGATTTAAATGTGATAATTCAGGGCTAAGGAATGAACGTACTCTTGTATCCATTGTTTTCAGTTCCTGCATGATATCGGAATAATTTTTGCTTGAAAGGTTACATCTGAGCCAACATTAACATTACCCTGTACGTACATTCGTACCAACATGACTGGGTTATCTCGGGAGTCCAGTCGTTCTTCTAAAAAATTTGATGTTGCGTTTCATTCTGTGAATAATGTACAAGCATGTTGTTTTTTTTACATATGCATAAAATGTTACTAGGTTGCCTGGTTCCCACTGCTGTCGAAAGATTTCTTGCTTCTCTCGATTTCGTAAGAGGAAGTGATGACAGAAAACAACATAAATGCAAAAAATATGAAAAATACACAAATCCTAGTGATAATTCCCGCATTAAGACACCTCTTCGCTGTTATTGTCTCTATATTACTGTTATTTTTTTAATAGAGCACGCTCTGGACTTGCGCACGTAGAATCATTCGCGCGGCATGAAATAACCATGGCTTGGCGGAGGGGTATCAAGTGCGCAAGCACACGAAGTGTATGCTATAGCGGGCTCACTGCGTAGCAAGAGCGTTATAGGGCACAACGAGAATGAATGGTCGTTCTCCAGGTTTACAGGCCCGGTCCGTGGGCTGAGCAGGAGAGCGAGGGTTAATGTTTTTCTAAATTGTCTTTCTTGGCTGCCTCTCCCCGAGAACATCTTGCAGGCAAGGTGTAAAAGAACAGAGTGAATAAGAGAAGAAGAATTCGAAAGGAAACTAGCGAAGCATGCATAATCCCGCGAGAGAGGTCCGGCTGCAGGGTGGTGTTCAAAAACGGTTTCACTTTGCTTCAGCCGCTGGACACTTTATTATCATTAAGCGGGATTGTAATGGCCATCGTGTGTACCCGCAGAGTGGCTACTTCATCATTTTGATTTTTTTTGTCCCAATTTTTCCACACCTTGCTCTCGATTATATGTTTTTATTTCTATGTCGCGTAGCCCTCGGCGAAATCTGGTGCTTTGAGGACTTAATGATCATTTCTAGCCGAGATTTACTATGTCCTTCTCGAAGGAACGCTCCTGCTCAGTCGTTTAATCTGTCCGGAGTTATCCTTTCTGGGCCTGTAGTTCGGGGTATCCCTGACTCAATGAAGCAAACGCGTGAAATAAGGAGACTCGGAAGCTTCTTTCGCGAAAAGTAATTGGGCGGCAAGCACGAATTACGGGCTGAAGAACAATGCCCACGATTGCAATTAGTACGAGTAATTTACCCCCGGCTGCAGCGAGAGGAAAAAAAAGCAATATAAGGACGCCGTCCACTTAAGGAAAGAAAGATATCAGAGCAGCGGACAATTATAGCGCAGTTTAATTGAATTCACATGTAATGATTCGGATTTAAAAGCAGACACGGGGAATTTTATTCCAAAGTACGGAGCCGTAGGTGAAGACAAAAAAAGAAAAAGAAAGAGAAATTGACGATGGGGATATTCTTTAATTCTCTGCTTTATTGAGACGGAAAACACGAGATATTTATAAATAGGCAAACTGTCATGATTCTGACACCTCGGGCCCAACTTTCCAAAGCGTTGCAAGTGTCATAGGTTATCAGAAGCGCCATATCAAGAACACCTTGCACAGCTTCCAAACCTTTCGTGGCAATATATGCCTTAGCATGACGTGACCGCGTTACTTACGAACACAGGCAAGAAACATGAATGTATCCACTACCGTTTGTAGGCCTATGACGAATTCACTGCTTTCCAAGACGTTTTGAGGTACTGTAGCGAAGTGAAGCAATTTTCTGACTTCATAAACTTATTAACTTGGTTGGTATGTCCCAAAACCACCTTATGATTCTGAAAGATGCCGGGGGGCTCCGAAAATGTTGAACATCTGGAGTTCCTTAACATGCACTGACGTCGCACAGTACACATGCTTCTATGTTTTCACCTCCATCAAAATTTGACCGCCACAGCCGCAATCCATCCCGCGACCTTCGGGTCAGCATTCGAGCATCTTAACCGCTACACCGCCGTGGCGGACAACGTTTGACTTGAGTCGCATCAGTCACCCGGGAGATGACGATGAAGTGAGCTGAGATGAAGTGAGATTAAGTTGCTTCTGCCAAGTGAGCTTGGCAGAAGCAGATTGGCTTACACGACGGCAGGTGTATTATAGCAGCCTAAAGTTCTTCTTTTATATTAATGTTGCGTTAGAATTACAGGAAAGTCGTTAAGAACATAGCGTACAAAATGAATACCGCAGTTCGCCTGGTCAGGAATTATGATGAGGATGGAGATGTGCTCACTGACCAAGTCAAGAGCATAACACATACGTTCGGGGACTAGTACGGGTGCATTGATCACACTCCCTTTGACTTGGTCAGTGACCACATTTTCATGATCAAAATACATGGTTGGCTGGTGCAGGGCATGCATTGAGAAGGTGATCTATGGATCACGGTCCCCTTGGTTTCGCGATAATGACTGAGACCTTTTTAATTAACTTTGTTAGCATCTAAAGAAGTGTCGGCCTGTCCTCTGACGACACACACACAACCCGGTGGCATGGCAGTAAGCAGGTCGTTCCCACATTCTGCTCTCGTGACAGCAATTGTTTTACATCGTTATCGTAATGAAAAAGTGCGTTGCGTTATTGCTTGCTCGTGAAGGAATTGATATCTCAAGGTTACCCCTTGATGGATGCGAAATGCGAAACGCAAGGGAATTCATATTTAACCACACGCTAAGGAACATCATGTTGCCAAAATTATTACGCATCCCTCCGCTATGGCATGCCTCATTTTTGCGTCATGGTTTTGACTCGTGAAGCCTCAGAAATAGTGATGATTCGAAGGTTACCGGTAGGATCATCCATGCGGGTAAGATTACATACATCATAGCATACCGTGAAATGCGATCACAATGACCTCCTTTGCCCTCAAATACGATTAAAGAATTTTTTAAAAAAAAGAAGAAATGTCATACTCACGTAGATGCACTATCTTGGGTAAAGTTGATTGTGTGAAAATTGCGCTCATTTCTTACGTTTGTTCACTCATTGCCTCAGTGATTATGTTTAAATATGCATTGCATAAAGACCAGCTGGTAGTTTGGGCCTGTGTGGTAAGTGTTTAGTTCGCGTCTTTGCTCAGTTCTTCGTTACGCACTTCAGGTGAATTCTGGCTCGAGATTAACAAAGTAAGCGTGCACCCATTCACCTTTTGCTGTCTCCCATCCTGCGCGCAGCCGTGTTTGCAAGTATTACAAGTGGGCTAAGAAAGCAGCCTCTTTGAAAAAAATTGCCCGCAGCTTCCCTCGGGGGAACACTGAGGAGGATGCGGACCATATAATTGGTTAACGGGGTGTTAAAGTGCGACTTACTTGGGTCGATGGCTAAATTGGTTAACGTGGTTGTGAAATGGGGTGTTAAATTGCGACTTACTTGGGTCGATGGCTAAATTGGTTAACGTGGTTGTAGGAGGGGGTGTTAAATGAGTGAACACGTACACACGTATGCGAAAGGGCGGCGCTGGTCGAAGGGACGTCGATCATTGTGTTTGTGGATTCGTTGGAATTCATTTCACCGCGACCTTGGATGTCGACGCGCCGTACAAACCAACCGACGAGCGGCAACTGAGCGAGCGAGCGCCGACCTTGAGTATACATACAGCACGACGGTGCATGCACTGTCAGCTGTTGAATGTTCTCGAAGCGCGACGCCACATGCGCGTCCACTGGAGAATCAGGAGAATTGTAGATGTCGAACGCGGTGTGTAGAGGAGGAAGGGTGCACAGATGGTGGAGGAGTGAAGCGCGCGCGGTGTGTAGAGGAGGAAGGGATGCACAGATGGTGGAAGAGTGGGCGACGGCGCGACGGCGCATGCGCGCGCGTCAGCTGTCGAATGTTCGAGAAGCGGTGCGGACGGCGCACTACAAGGCGCGAGTATAAGATGCTCCGCATCTAAAAGATGGGCATGAAATGGGACATCTGTGAGGAAAAGTGAAACACCATTCAGTTCACACACTTTGATTTTTTTTTTTTTTTGTCTACGGCATGCCCTTGGCATCGGTGCGTGGTGATTGTGAAAGCCAGAAAGTACTGCGCATCGGTTCGTACAAGACGGCTGCATTTGTTGCTGAGAGCCAATTCTTACGATAGCAGTGTTTTGTAAGGCTCAATAAAACCTTCCCTTTTCTTTCTCTTCTGCCCCCTCTCATTTCCTAAGACTGAGCAGCAGGTCAGAAAATGAATTCAGGCCGACTTCTCACTCAGCTTTTCTGTCAAAATTAACATTTCTTTCTTTTCTGTTTTCCTGTATTGTCACTCTCATTGTTATGTATTTAAGCATGTGTCATAATAATTGAAGAATAACATTAGGTACTCTTCTGATACATATTGATTAAGCCAAGATGACTAGCAAGTTTGTGTTTTTTTTTCTTTTTCTTCTTTTTTGTCAACCTACGAAACGAGATAAGCGCTACACTCGAACTCTGACCTATATGCCGACCTTGATTGATTAATATGTGGGGTTTTAATGTCCCGAAACCACCATATGATTCTGAGAGACGCCTTAGTGGAGGGCTCTTGAAATTTCGACCACATGGGGTTTTGAACGTGCACCCAAATCTGAGCACATGGGCCTACAACCTATATCCGGATTTTGTCGGCCTTTTTCGGCGTGAAGCTTCGCTTCTTTGTCGGCATTGGTTGTGGGTCACCATTCACAACATCAATTGGTGTGATGACAGTGCAGTATCCGAGGTATGCGGTACTGAATCAGACAACGTTATTTGCAATGCGGCTGCAGGCTGTTGGATATCGCCTGGCTCAGCTGGCGGCTGCATCGGCGACGAGCTGATAGACGGAGCGGACAAGGCGACGGTGAGTTAAGGCAAAATTTATGTACACTGCTGTCCTTTATGAAAGGAAACAAGCGAACGCGTGGCCTTCGCCCTGCCGTGGCTGCCTACAGCACCATCAACCGACAGCAAAAAAAACACGTTCGCTTTCAGCGTCATCTATTGCCGAAAAAAAAAACAACGAGTTATGGCCGGTAGACAAGCGCTGATAAATTGCACCCTCTCTCTCTCTCCTCACGCCTGAAGCAAGTAGTCCACTGCCAACATTCAAACGTTGTTCGCGAGTGCGGCGCAAGCTGCAGTAATTGCCCGATGTCGCTCACCGTGCGAGCGATCAGGGAACGTAATCTAGCAGCGCTTGGCTACCTACCGGCCATAACTCGCTATCTTGCTTGGCCATAGATGACACGAAAAGCGAACGTGCTTTCTTCACTTGTAGGTTGATGGTGCTGTAAGCAGCCGCTGCAGAGCGCAGGCCACGCGTTCGCGTGTTACCTTTCATTAAAAAATGACAGTGTCCATTATAAACAACCTAAAAAGCTCGCACTGAGGTACGTCAATGAGTCAGGATTTCTTCGGTTGCTCTTCCCCTCTTCCCGCAGGTTGAATGTTTTAAATGCCCCTGGAGATCCTGTGCATCAGCCAGTAGATCGAAGCCTCAAGTCAGGAACCGCCACTTGTCGCTCGCTGGAATCGGACCCATGGTTGAGGAGGCTTGCCGCGCATTGCGTAATACACACCGCAAGAGATGCTGTCAATGGCATCAGACTTGCTCGCTCGCTAGTTTTAATGCTGGTTGTATCAGCCTACGGATAAAAGAATAAGAGGAGAGGGCATGCCCCGTCAGCGCACTACGTGTGTGAAGGAAATTCCGTCATCGCGGCCATATTCACTGGGAACAATGGCGGAGTTGCTATGGTTACGTGTTATGCAGTGTAGCTTGTGTAGCAGTGAGCTGTGGCGGCTGGCGGTGGCATGTGCGCTTCTGTAGTTCTCATACTGAGCCGTGGCGGACAATATCCGTGCTCTGTGCCGTGTTGTTAGTTACGTGTTCTCCAGACAGCTATTGTACTTCTAGCAATGTTTTCAAAACTTTTGTTAGCCACAGGGCCTCAACAGTGCGTAGAACGAGCGCATATCCATGTTCCGTGCGGGTAATGACGCGGATGAAGTATTTGAAGCGTTCCGCGAATTTACGTTCGGGCATGACGACAAAACGGAAGCACTACGAATGCTTTGCAGGTCAGTGATAGTTATGCGGTACTCTTGCTTGTGACAATATATGAGACTTTCGGCCCACAAGACACCATGAGGACCAAGTGCACATACCTAATTCGTGTTCAAATGTGTACTGTGAGAACTTTCATGTACGTGTTAAAACATCTTTTTTGTTTCGCTTGCTATGCTCGCCTCCAGCATTGATCTCTCGGCGTCAGAGCAACCATGTTCAAGTGTTACTTGCACCGCACTCAAAGTCACCGCGGTTGCACAATTCTGACGTCGGTAAGTTTTACGTGAAAAATGGGGCGCGGTGACCATGCGCTGTGTTGGCCGCGTGGGAGGCCGAATGTGACTGTATAAGGTGACGCACGGCCGATTATGTTGTCTGTTTGGTGCGTGAATTATAGACGTGAAAACACTGACACCAAACTCACCATTGTAAGTGCATCGAGCATGCGCTCTCTTATGCTTGTTTTATTGTCGGCGAGCTGTTACTCGCTGTCAATACTCGGACAAAATGACTTCATTATCGGTGTCGCATGCGTATTTAGCCACGTTCTGGTGGTTTCACTTCGCCACGACGCGCGTGCTGTGCAGTTCACGTGGTTTTCGCACCGGAGGGAGAGAGTCACGCCTCCTTCACATCGGGGTGTAAACAAGAGAGGAGAATTTGCCCAGTCAATATGGCTGACTTTCTGCTCCACGGCTTCACAACGACTGACGTCAGGGCCTCTTCTCAGTTGTTTCGTTCCTATATGCATCACCGTATCGATGTTGATGCCACTAGTATCAAACAACACTAGCTTGAATACTTTTCAGAAGCACTGAAGTTTGCTTTGGACTTGAAGGCATAAGAATGACTCCGACTTGCCTGGGAGACACGATGGTTTTTGGCACGTTGCGGTGATTAGACGATTGGCCACTCTCCGTGCAGGGGCGGCTGAAGAACCACCCCGTCACTCATCTGAAGACCTTTGACTGTTGTGTATCTACCACCACATGCGCGTCAGTGCACTTATTGATCGTTTCCTTGTTCTGTTTCCTTCTCCACCTCTATCTCTTCTTTATACTCCCCGTTCCCATTCTACCCAGCGTAGGGTAGCTAATCGGGCATATGCCTAGTTATCTTCCCTGCCTTTTCTTTTCCTTCTTTTCTTCTAGCATTCTTTATATTATCTAAAAAGATAAAAAATGAGACTGCTCTCTTTAGTCAGTCTGGTAATGTGTCGATGCGTTTCCGATTTTTGTAAGATTTCGAACGAACTCTATGACATATGAGCATAAGTGACTTAAACCCTCAAACTGCATGACTGGAGCTGTCGACAATGTAGTTGCGAGAAACAACGGTGACTAGCACTACTCTTTGCGCCAAGCGGGCTCCGTGCAGGCGCTTTTAAAGGCGCTGTTGGTTCGCCAGCAACATACGTACTTAGTGAATTAAAATACAGAGTAAACAGTTCAACGTCAGCAAGCAACATACTCCACAAGCGGTCACTTTGGTGGTTTTCTGTCTACATGCTCTTCGGTGCTTCGCCGGCGTGTTGCGCATTGCTAGCGACCGGAGTATCGCGCGAGAAAGTTTCTTGGCATGCAGTCCACACTGTTCACCCGCATCCCTGCCATTTCACGTGCTTCATACCACCAAGTTTTCTCATTTCAACACTATCATTGCATTTCCTTCATCAATCTTGCGAATCGTTGGCGGCCTTCTCGCACAAGTGCAAGTCTCGCATTCTGCCGCATCTTTTCTGCGCGAACTTTACAGTTTATAGAGAGTGAGTGTTTCATACTCGAAATGGAGGGAGCAAATTGGCGTTGCACCGAGGCCATGGTCTCGATTCCTCCAGAGAGTTAGGCGTGGGCGGTACCTCGTCTTTACCGCAAGTGCGAACGCGCAACCGCCTGTAGCATCACCGAAGAAAAAAAAAAATAAAGCGAAGTTGCCCGAGGTGAAAAGAAGAGGGGTAGCCACGAAGAAATGAAGATATCAAACAAACTTTTTAAGACAAATAAACGAAAAAAAAACAAACCAGACAAGGAGAGATTTATACGGAGCGATCGCAGCGCCCCACCCCGGTGCTTCGGCCAAGTAGTGCACCGCGTTCATCCATCACAATGTTAAGTGAAATTAATGGTAGCGCGCGTTACCTTCTCGATTTGAAAACCGCAGCCGGCGCGCGCACGCGCGCTCTAGTTTGTGTTTGTTGTTTGAAACGCTGCATTGCCTTTACTCTTCTCGCGTGCTCGCGCATCCTTTCTTTTTCTTTCTTTTTTTTTGCGTCCGACTCTAACGCAGCTCTTCACGGGATATTCCAGTGCCTCGGTGTTTTTTAACGGGTGTTTTTAACCTTTAAACTAGGTAGTTTTGTAATGCCACAGTCTAGATTTCAATCTTCTAAAGTTTATGAGTTCAAAGAATTACGTCTTTCTGTTGCCGTTCATTTCGTTGGCCGCAGACAAGACTATACGTGAGCAGCAACCTTCATTTGATGGTCTTCATGTACGTCGTAACGTTGCTCTTACTTTTTATTAAAGGAGGGGTGCTGCATATTTCGTCATTTGCGAGTGTCTGAAATAAGGCATCTTACCTTGCGGCAATGAGGTGCATATCAGTTCACGGAAGCTTCGAATGCATACGCGTACGCCAAAATGAAGATATGTGTTCTGCACCAGCATAGTCCGCACTCCAATATAATCAGAGCGATGTCAAGTGTGAAATATCACTGCGACCGCGGCCAGCTATATTTCATCGAGGTGGCTTCCTGTTTTGACACTGCCTGATGCTTTAGTAAGAAGCTTGTGTGTTCGCGCGTAACAAGCCAAGAATTAAGTGCCTGTCACTAAAGGAATGACGACTCGAAAATTGTGTGTACTGAACTGATTGCACCCCAGTCTACCAATCATGAAACTACTCTTGCCGTGCAACACAGTATCAGGTCGCATCAAGTAATTGTTTATGTGACTATATTGTGCCCAATTGAAAAGTATCATTGTAGGGCTATGAAATGCTCGCGTTTTGATTATGTTCTGGTTGGTTTTTTGAAGGGCAGACGAATAAGAGTTTAAGAAAAAAAGTTGAGAATAGAAACCACTTAACGCTAGGTTCACAACCAATCATTCCGAAACGTTCTTCATTTGAGAGACTCTAACGGCACAGCCTGAATTTTCTTGTCATCTTTTTTTGCGGCTAATACATCTAAAGATAAATCATCAACGATAGTCACCCATGTAGGTAGTCAACGGCATCTTCGTAATAAGTAAAGAAATCTGAAGCTTACTAAAATAAAAATATATCGCAGATCACTCATAGGGCTGAGGCAGCTGGTAACTCTATGCTGTCACGTCTGAGTGGAACGCCTTCGTCATGCGCAATATTATTGATTATATAGGTACGACATGCCACGTGGAATAAATAGATTATACGCGTAATAATACTGACAAAGCAGCAATTTTATAAGCATCTAAGGAAAGTGCGAAGAATAAAATAGTCGGTATGATCGTTGCATTAATAAATTTTACAAGAACATTCACATTGTATGCTTGTCATATTGTTGGCACGCCGTGCGCAGCGACCCTTTATTAGATGAAGCTGTGCCTGACAGCCGTTTCTGGCCCGTTTTTCATCGGGATATTACTTGAGCGAAACCTGCAATATATATGCCGCACATGCCCTACTGTGCTTTTAACTCCAAACTCTATCGCCACTCACGAAACTACCCGTGATAAATTCTGAGTGTGTTATCCCATTTACTTTCTAAATAGGTATAGCTGTGTAAACATCGAGGTGATACGGCAATCCCCGTGTATTTGTTTTTTTTTTGTTTTAGAATGCATCCCTAAATTTCAATGATATCACCTCAACAAGGTCAATAAATGTTTCAATGCATGTGTTTAACGCCCTCAAAAAACAGAAAAATGCAATACTCATTCGTTGTATTCAGTATAGCTTTTTCTGTAGCAGCAGACATCTTAACAAAGTGAAATACATCATTCGGTACAGTAAAGAAGAAAGTTGAATTGATTAACTTCTTAATTGCTGGAGTTAGGCGATAAACAATTGTATCGGGCCAGTTGGTATGAATCCATCTTGGTCGGAAGCGCAGCCACGATTACACAGAACACACGACACAAGCGCTTAACTTCAACTAAACTTTTATTGCAAACGTCAGAGCTTATAAAGGGGGTGAAAGAGAAAAAAATAATAAATGGTAGACAACAAACAGCACACGTGCCAGTCCCGTACATAACTTATCCGTTATTATCTATCACCCCATCCAAAAAACAAAGTTTATTCCACGTGAGCGAGAAAGAGGGTGCACTAACACACTAAAAGTCATCACGTGTCATTTCCGCAGCTTTTACTATCAAACAGGTTAATAAATCTCTGTCCCGATATAACACGCAGGTGTTATTGAAATACGGCACACAACCGCACTCCTTACAGTGGATCGCCAAGTGACGATCGGTACCCTTTTGTACTTTATTGTGGTGCTCTTTTAACCTCTCATTTATGCATCTTTCAGTTGTTCCCACATAAACAAGACCACATGACAAGGGCAATCTGTGAACAACCGACTGTGCACACACAACATATTTATTGCGATGCTTAATTTGGCATCCTTTCTTTTCTATTGAAACTTGAAACGTTTTGTGGCACATTCTTGACAGTTTTTCTGCAGCAGACATGACCACTCGGACGCCCACCTTATTTCCATTTTTTTAGGATTTGTGCCACACCATGGATATAGGGGACAACAGTCATTTTACACTGCTGCAAGTAAGTGTTAATACACTGCCTATTTTGTTTTTTTTAGGTTCCTATGTACCGATTGAGTGACGCCTATAACCATTTGTTGCGGGTAATCTGCTGCCTGCAGTCGCAAAACCTGTTGCTCAAAGCTCTTCTTCATGAAGTGAAAACAAGACTTCTTCAACGAATTAAAAAGCCACATTCGTGCGACAGACCTCTTCACTACTTTAGTATGGCCAGAAGAGAAAGGCAACAATGGCTTTTTGCTTCTGGGCTCATAAAGCCAACAAACGTGGTCATCCTGAAATTGCATCGAAAGGTCTAAGAACCTGAGCGTATTACCATAGGACATTTCTTGTGTTAGTTTCAGAGGCTCACAATCTGTCTCAAATACACAACACTTTTAAGAACACTTGTCGTATGTCATGTGGTCTTGTTTATGTGGGAACAACTGAAAGATGCATAAATGAGAGGTTAAAAGAGCACCATAACAAAGTGCAAAAGGGTATCGATGGTCACTTGGCGATCCACTGTAAGGAGTGCGGTTGTGTGCCATGTTTCGATAACACCTGCGTGTTATATCGGGACAGAATTTTATTAATCCGTTTGATAGTAGAAGCTGCAGAAATGACATGTGATGATTTTGAGTGTGTTAGTGCACCCTCTATGTCGCTACCGCGGATAGAACTTTGTTTTTTGGATGGGTTGATAGATAATAACGGATAAGTTATGTATGGGACTGCCATGTGTGCTTTTTGTTGTCTACCTTTTATTACTTTTTTTTTCTTTCTCCCTCTTTAGAAGCTCTGACGTTTGAAATAAACGTTTAGTTGAAGTTAAATGCTTGTGGTGTGTGTTCTGTGTAATAGTGGCTGAGCTTCTGACCAAGATAGAGTTAGGCGGTTACGCTAGGTAGTAGAATTGAAGTTAATCACGAGAGGAACCTCTCACATCTTCCAGATATAGAAAAATGGGCTACTAGTAACTATTACGGCGTAATGAAATTGAATCAATTTCGACAACGAAACCGAAGCCAAAACGTCCATTAGCGCAACAGGCAGGAACTCAGACTGAAATAACTGTTCAACACAACGATTCAGTTCTTCCGCGTTCGTTGACGTATGTACGCGATGCGTGCTACAATTGCAAGCGTAGCCCGCAAGCAAAAACAACGAAGTTGGTTGATGCTTATTATAAAGAAGGTCATTCGTTCTGAACGTCTCATAAAAATATGTCCGCGGCGCTTTTGCACGTTACAGTTTTAGTTTCGCTACTGAATTTTTTAGTAGTTAAGATGCATATGGCTACCAAATATTCAATTCTGAAGGCACCAAAGAAATATCACATGACCCTGATTTTCTAGGAGTTCGGACACATTTTTTGAAACAACCGGTGTATGGCAAGCGCGAAACATCTATTGTGAAGGCTGAAAACCACCTCTAACCATATTTTCCATGTGGTTTCTAAATTGGGTAAAATGAAAAATGCGGTTGAATAATTGGGCGTTCGCCTATTTGGCGTTGTTGAAGGTTAAATAAATTATGATGAGGGCCTTTACCGGTGAAAAACTGCGATCTGATTATGGCGCACGTCATAGAAGTGAACTCGGTTGCCCTTTATGGCAAAATGCCTAAGCTTCTGAGAAATAGACCTTTAATATTTGAACCACGTAAATCTCTGACAGGACACTTAAGTATAAAGACTGTAACTTCTTGACCTATCACCTCAATTTAAAAAAAGGCCACCTTAGTTTAACTCTGTCCTCTTCCTCTATTTTGGCGGAACAACGTCCCATACATAGTAACGCCATATCGTTCAAGTGCTTGTTTCGCCGAAATTACGTCATTGTTGTCGGCGCCGTTGGTTGTTAGCAAAAAATTATCATCTTGTGCGTTACCGGATAATTGAGAAAGATGCAAATGTAAAAAAAAAATGGCCCCGTATCTACATATTCACTGCAAATGCCGTTGAAAAACGATAGTGTTGCGTATGTAGAGAGTGAAAAAAAAACGTTTATTTGATGTTCTGCGCGAGAAAATCGGTCAATTTGATTTTGGAAGCGCTGTGTTAGAGAGTCTCGATCTGTGCAGTGAAGATGAACGAGCACATCGAGGCACGTTAGACACGAGCGCCATCTGGCAGTTATCTTCGAAAGCGAAGGAAGGCGTGCGCGCCCGCGGACAAAGATGTGCGCCTGTCTCGGGGACGATAAGGTGTAGAACGCTAAGTGACGGGCAGGTGCCACCACCGCGTTGTCTTAGCAAAGCTTTCAAACAATTGCCTTCTTGAGCATCGCGTTGCACAGTCAGCGCAGCGTCCCTTAGGATTACTTGTCTGTACCTTCTCTACTATAAAGGCACGCATACAAAATATCGACGTGTTGTTATGGTGCCTCAGATAAGCGCAATAATTGCTTTTTAATTGCCAATCTTATAATTGTGAACGCTGAAACTTGAGCAATATTGGTGGGCGCTGCGGAAGGGGTTTGGCCGTTTGACGTATCGTTTGGTGTCATTTGAGTTGTTGGTACTGCAGACACACAGACAAAAGTACAGACAGACAGACAGACAGAGATACAGACAGATCAAGATTTTGGCGTCGAAGGTCCCCAAGAAAGACTATCGTCTTTAATAAATAACAAAATATTCCGGTTTAGGGTGAGCATTGAACCTGGGTCGTTAGCAGAGCAAGCAGGTCTTTAACCATAGAGGCACGCGTTTGCTTGGCAGTTTAGTGGAAAGAACTTGCTCTGCTTAGAAATGCAGTGAAAAAACTCTCCCTTTACAAACACACAAGTCCTGTATACATGCTTCCCAATACAACATGTAATATTGCAGTAATAGTGCGTGGTACAAGCGCACATTGCAACTAGGCTTTAGAATATATAATAAATAAAGATATCGGTGTTTAAGGCCGGTCACCCGCTACCTAACGCACACACGACTGTGCCTATTCCATAAACGCCACGTAGTGGGTGCATCGCAAGTTCGAAAAGATCTTACGCGCATAATTATCCGTGGTTTAATGCATGTTACCCATTATACGAATGCCACCGTATGCGAAAGCTTCACTGACACAGGTCACTTTCAACCTTTCCGATTACATCGTTGTAATCCACAGTTTAATCTTCTCGAGTAGCACATACAATAAAAAGTGTGCAGTAAGCGATTGAAGTGCCGACCAGAGACCGGATATTACAATTGCGTTCAACTCTTAAAGGCGAAGCTCAAAAATCCCCCATTTTTAGCTATAATTCACAACGAGTTTGCTTCATGGAACACCTTATGCGTCGAAAAAAAAAATCTACGAATACACCCACAATTATCGCTCAATGTGAGTGCCCTTAAGTTTTACATAGTCACCTTAACTGCACCAATTTCTTATACACGCGCTAAATGATAAGAGGGGAAATACATTTAGCAATGTCAATGACTCTGTGAAGGTGGCAGCAGACTGCCATTTTGAACTGTAACTGGAATTTGAGACTGAAGGCGAAGATTCATGGGTGAAAATCGATGCACCCAGAAAGGTCATATGAGCGATATTCTGTTGAAAATCGTTAACCGCTGATTGGACCGAAGCTGGAACAAGAAATATTTTGCCGCGACAGGTTGGCCACGTTCAAGTAGCCCACCACAATCATCGTGGCACAAGCACCTGGCAAGACCCGGCTGGCATGGGCCACGCGTCCGTGCACTCAAGCTACTAGAAAGAGGAAAACAGTTGGGTATGTGCAACTCGATTATTCGGACTTCGACGACCATAGTCATTAAACTCGTGGGCACAAGTTCCCCTAATAAAGACGCTTGTTTTTTAGCCTGCCTGCTTCAGCATCGCTACATTTCTAGTGGAGGTGCGAGATATGAATCGAAGCCACGCGAGCTCGAGACAGCGTAGCCCCGACGACCTGCGAGTCAACCCCCGTGGAAGTCACTCCTGTACACCAGAGGTCAAGTCGCCGTCGGCTAGGTGACTCACCTGAGTTTAGTCCTCTTCACTTCACACCAAGGGGAATTCAAACGATGGACGCCACCACAATAACTAGCCAGGTAACACCGGCACAAGTGTTCATCAGCCAACCACACCAGCCGCCAGTATTCGACGGCGACTCGTACGAGGACATGGAAGATTGGTTAGACCTGTTAGAGAGTGGCGAGCTTGAATGAATGGGACGAAACAGAGAAGCTCCATCGCGTATACTTCACCCTGGAAGACTTCGTAAGGACGTGGTTTGAGAACCATAAAATTGCCTACCTGGGAGGTATTTTGACGACAAGCGGTGACTACGTTTGTGAACACAGATCGGGAAAAAAAAAGGCGGAGGCCGCTCTTCAATCGAGGAACCAACTCACAAGCGAGAGTGCTGCTATGTACTTCGAGGACATGGTTCAAGCGTGCAGATTACAACATTTTTTTTTTATTTAAATACCCTAAAGGCCTCGAGAGACATTACATAGGGGGGGATACTGTTAAAAACAAGGTATACATCAATTCATATAAAAGGAACACACAGCGATCAGACATAACTAGGTAAAAGGTACATTTTACGACAAGGATGTAACGCATGGCTCATTTCACATCTCCAGTACATTTCAATTCCAGGAATCTGCATGGCACTAGTTCTTCATCGTTTCACTAATACACGAGATATAACAACAGGGTAAGATATAGTAGCAGTAGACATATTACATATCAAGAAATGTACGCAGCACTGATTGGAATGCAGACGGATCATTTATCATCGCAATCTCGCTGGGAAGCTCGTTCCACTCGGTTACGGATAACACAAAAGGGGAATTTTGGTACTTTTTGGTCCTTGCAAATATGGACGACACTTTACGAGCATGGTCAGTGCGATTGGACACATAATGGGCAGGAAAAATATGAGCACATGAAAAAGGTGTAATGCCATGATACAGAGAGTGAAAAAAGGTCAAGCGGAAGAATTTACGACGAGTGTTAAGTTCTGGAAGATTAAGAATCTGTTTTAATGCTGAGACACTTTGGTATGGCGAGTACGAGTGCAAAATGAAGCGGGCAGCCTTGTTTTGAATGGATTCAATACAGTCGGACAGTATAGCTGTGTGAGGGTTCCAAATAATTGAAGCATAATCGAGGGTTGCACGGATGAGGGAAGTGTAAGCGCGAAGTCTAGTTTCGTGGTTTGCGAGATGTAAACGGCGCTTAAGGAAGCCAAGTTTCTTTAGTGCCTTGTTTGTTACGTGTTCAATATGCATGGCCCAGTTTAAATCAGGAGTAAATATCACGCCAAGATACTTGAAAGAAAAGGTTCGTTTAATATCCAAACTGCATAACATGTATCGATTTAATGGAGTATTTGGATTCGAAGAAAATGACATGACCTTTGTTTTATCTGTATTAATTTTCATTTTCCACGTGTGGCACCATTTAGCCAGGGTATTTAGATCGCTTTGCAAAATAGCTACGTCATCAGTGCATGTGATCTGTCTATAAATTATACAGTCATCGGCAAACAGTCGAATTGTTGAAGTTATATTGTTCGCAATGTCATTAATATATATCAGGAATAATAAAGGCCCTAAAACTGATCCCTGAGGTACTCCTGACCTAACGACACAGGAACTGGAGAGATTATTGTTTATATTTACTTTTTGAGAGCGACCAGATAGAAATTCCTGAATCCAGCGGGTAGTTTTTATGTCTAACTTTAGGCAGTTTATTTTTTGGAGGAGCCGTATGTGGAGAACACGGTCGAAGGCTTTAGAAAAGTCGATAAATACAGCATCTGTGTAAACCAATTTGTGCAAAGAGTCATGTAAATCCGTAGATAATTCAAATGACTGTGTCTGACAAGACCGCTTGTACCTGAACCCATGTTGATTTTCGAATAACACTTTATTAGTATTAAGATGTCTCATTATGTGGGAGTATATTATATGTTCGAGGAGTTTACAACAAACTGATGTGAGTGAAATCGGGCGGTAGTTTTTTGGACTTGAGGGATCACCAGATTTATAAATTGGTATAACGTGACCAGATTTCTAATCGTCAGGGACGCACCCAGAATCAAGCGATTGCTGAAAAATTAAGGACAATAAAAACGATGATACGTGACTAGTTAATTTTAGTAGTTTTGAGCTGATGCCGTCAGGTCCAGGGCTGGACCGAAGCGGAAGTCTAGCAATTGCACGTGATACACCTACTTCCGTTACGATAATGGGCTCGCTTGGGCAAGTAATTGGAGTAGGAGTGACGGAACAGGACTCGTCAAGAGGTGGTTCTTCTGCAAAAACTTCGCTAAAGACATTGTTTAGAACCTCGGCACATTCAGAGGTGGGTACAATCGACCCATTTGCGTCTTTTAATGTTATTACAGTGTCCGTATCCTTAGGGTTAAGAACTCGCCAAAACTTTTTCGGATCAGATTTTAACAGATTCGGCAGCGTATCATTGAAATAATAATCCTTAGCTTCTTTAATAGCTTTTTCTGACTCCCGAGCTAGTTCTTTATACCTATTCCAAGTGCGGTGACTGTTAATTTGCGAAGCCTTTTTGTAAGCTCTTTTCTTTTTGTTTAGGCAACTTTTAACCTTCTTTGAAAACCAGGGAGCACTTGTTTGTGATGTGAAGGAAACCACAGGAATGCACGTATTTTCAATTTTTTTAAGGAAGTCCCGATATATTATCCAGTTTTCATTTGTTTTATGATTGCTAAATTCGTTCAGAAAAGAACACAAAAACTCGGTTAACATGCAATTAATTTTTTCAATATCTGCTTTTTTGTAATTTAGTATGCGTTTAGGCTTTATTTTCTTGTAAAGGAGAGGCAGAGGGTGGGAACAGTGTACTACTCTGTGGTCACTAATTTCATCAAGGACTTGGACTACAACGTTTGTCGGATTGTTTGTAAAAATTAAGTCGAGGATGTGATGGCCGCGCGTCGGTGCAGTTACCATTTGAGTTAGGTGAAATAGTTTTAAGGTACGAAGGAAGCGAGATATTTCAAGTCCGACAGACATCGATAGCGATGATGGTGTGACCCAGTTAATGGAGGGGTAATTGAAATCACCGCCAAGCAGCAAGACACACTGAGGAAATTTGTTAAAAATTAATTCTAGTACATGGGTTAGGCGATCAACAAAATCTGGTTTGCTGTCAGGCGGCCGATAGCAGACCCCGATAACACAAGTGCAGCCATCAAATTGGGTTTTTACGCAGAGTAGCTCGAGAGTGGTATCAATAGTAACAAGGGAGGGTTGATAAGAGTTTCTTACAGCTATTAAGACGCCACCGCCCCGAGACAAAGTTCTATCTTTACGGAAGACCGTGAAATAATCTGGAAGTGATAGTTCACAATTGCGTATGTCTTCACGGAGCCATGTTTCAGTGCCTAGAATTATATCAGCGGAGCATGCGTCACCTACTGAAAGCAACAAGTCAACTTTATTTATAATGCTACGGAAGTTAGCGAGAAGAATAGATAGGTTTTGAACTTTTGTTTTTCTAGGCTTGAATCGGACAGCTTGTCAATCCGTGATGGGAATATTCGGAGGGTCTGCCTGAACTACTCTTGCGGAAACCGCGTCATAGTGGTATATGTGTCCTTTGAGCTTCAGTTTGTTATACCGTATGCTGTAGCGTTCATCCTTCTCTTTGTTCTGTTTAGCGAAATCGCGGAGCATTTTCCTTGCGAACTGTATTTTAGGGGAGAAATCTTCCTCGAGCCAGACTTTAGGTTCAGTGTTTTTGAGTTTATGCGCATTTCGAAGAAGGGAATCCTTCGTCTTGAAATTCAAGAACTTTATTATCAGTGGGCGCGTAAAAGCAGGACGAGGCTGCCCAATTCGATGCGCCCGTTCAATGTCACCGGGTTGCAAGTTTATTTTTGCTGAGGACATTGCTGACAGACATTGCTGAGGATAAGAAGGTGCGCCATCTAATGCGTGGAGTGAAGCAAGAGCTGTTCGCCGTTCTCGTCCGCAACCCCCCAAGCACAGTTGCTGAGTTTTATTCAGAAGCGACGGCCATCGAAAAAACACTGAAACAGCGGGCTCGGCAGTACAACCGGAATCTAAACTGCGGATCTACAGAGGTATTCTCCGGAGGCGTGCGAAACGACGTTGAAGCCCTGCGAGAGCTCGTTATATTAGTTATTAGAGAATAACTGAGCAGAGTGCGAATTCCCCATACGTCAACTGCACTATCTGCTACAGACGTTGTTCGAGACGAACTGAGGCAGGTCATACGAGAGCCAGAGCGTGAGTTGCAGCTGGTTCGACCTATCAGAACATACTCTGAAGTTCTCAGAAAACCCACGGTACACAGCAATGGAGCAGTTGCGATGGTGGTGACTCCTCTCTCACCTGCAGCACGCAGCGCACCTTGTCCACGGGAACCAACGGCTACCTATCTGACACCTGCAGGTTCACGTAGCACATATCGCTATGTGGAGCTTAGGCCCAGGAAAAGTGATGTCTGGCGTGATCACGAGCGCAGGCCTGTGTGTTTTCATTGTGGCGAAGCGGGTCATCTGTAAAGAGTCTGCCCTTACTGACAAGCTGGATTAAGAGGCTTGCCGTCGTATGAACCGTGTCCCCAAATGGCGAACGACCAGCGGAAATTAAGGACAACTTGTGCACGCACCAGAACTCATCAATTCTACGCCAACATCGGTCACAGTCACCATCGCCTATGCGCTACCGGTCACCCAGCCCACGTGCACCTTCAAGGCAGCCTGGTCATCGTTCTCCAAGTCCACTCTCAGAAAACTGAAGCAAGCCAACTGTGGAGGTGAGGCCGCTGATAACGTCAGTTACGAAGATCCTTCAATATGGTTTGATGGCGACGACAGTGCATTTCCGTTAAATAGGTGCAGCAACGAAAGCATTACTTTATATTTGCGGTTGAGAATGGAAGGATGGGAGCTGACTGCCTTAGTCGACACTGGTGCTGATTATTCAGTGATAAGTCACAAGATGGTGAAGAAGCTACACAAAGTTGTGACACAGTGGAGTGGATTGCAGATACGCACGGCAGGCGGTCACATTATTACGCCTCTTCGCAGATGCACTGCAAGACTTGAAATGCGGGACTTTTATTTACGTTGCTGATTTTATTGTGTTACCAGATTGTTCAAGAGAACTCATTATAGGAATGCATGTTTGTGAGCTAATGGTGCCGTAATTACCATGCGTAGGTCCAGCAAGTCGTTTTCAACTGAACGAGCTATGCCTGTGGAAGAATCTGAGGAACGACGCCTATAACTGCTCTACGCGTTGTTCATGATGACGTAACTGTGCCGCCACGCTGCAGTATAATGGTGCTCGTAGAGATTGATGCATTGTACAACCGCGAAGGCATAGTGGATACAAATGTAGGGCTGTTTTTGAACAAAGGTGTCTGCGTAGCTCGGGTTCTTGTTTTGATGAATGGCCGTGCAGATATCCTACTCACAAATTTGTCTAATGAACTTCAACACATCGCTAAACGCACGGCTATTGCCTATTACCAAGACTTCTGTATGGCAACCAAACTATGCAGCTTAACGACGTCAACCACTCGACCAGTGGCCTGCAACATCGACACATCCGCGACCATCAACCAGAACCTTCCAGACAGTCAAAGGAAACATATTTATGCCTTGGTAAAAGAGTTCTCTGACTGCTTCTCAACTGCTTCGAAGGTCCAGTGCATGTCAATTACGAAACACCGAATTATAACGCAAGACGCCACGAAGCCTATATGACAGCATCAACATCGAGTGTCACAAAAAGAACGGGAAATTATCAAGGAGGAAGCGAGGAGATGCTTTCGGATGATGTCATCTAGCCTTCGAATAGTTTATGAGCGTCCCCCGTAGTGCTCGTTAAAAAGAAAGACAACACGCTTAGATTCTCTATCGACCACCGAAAACTGAACAGTGTAACTAAACGAGCTGTCTACCCCTTGCCACGTATCGACGATACACTAGATCGGCTGCGATCCACAAAAGTTTTCTCCTGCTTGCATCTGAAAAGCGGATATTGGCAAATAGAGGTCGACGAGCGGGACCGTAAAAAAACGGCATTCGCAACACCAGAAGGCCTCTACGAATTCAAAGCGCTTCCATTCGGCCTCTGTTCCGCACTAGCTACGTTCCAGCGAATGATGGACACTGTCTTCGCGGTATTGAAATGGCAGTCATGCCTAGGGTATTTGGATGACGTGGTGCTATTCTCTGCAACGTTTGACCAACATCTAGAGCGACTGCACACAGTATTGAAAGCCATCCGGTCAGCAATCTTGACAATAAAACCCGAAAAATGCCACTTCGGCTTCGAAGAGCTGCGATTTCTTGGACATGTCATTAGTTCTGACGGCGTTCATACGGATCCAGAAAAAAGAGCCGCTGTTCAGAGGTTCCCTATACCCAGAAACAAAAAGTCAGTGCGCCGATTTTTGGTTGTATGTGCCTACTGTATAGGCGATTTGTGGAAAACTTCTCAAAGATTGCGGAATCTCTTACAAAACTAACAAAAGACGACGTGCCTTTCACATGGGAAAGCGAACAACAAAAAGCTTTTGACGAATTAAGAAAACGGCTACAATGTTCACCATTACTTGCCCATTTTGATGAGACAGCCGACACTGAAGTCTTTACCGATGCCAGCAATGTTGACCTCGGCGCCATCCTGGTCCAGTGGCAAAATGGTCAAGAGAAAGTGTTTGCCTATGTGTGCTGAGAACATAATGTGTACAAAGATCTGAACTGTCTGCTGATCCCTGTGAAGATAGAGAGCGCACGATTGCGCACAGCTGCTCAAAGTGTGCAATTCCTGCCATAATCACGCAGCCTCTGGCTCATCAAAGCACGCCGTACGTTATACACTTCGGCCAATAAAGGTATACGTGATTCCTGCTACAGCAATGCGATTTTCGCGTATTAGTAAAGTACAATTTTACAATCTCGAAAATACGATTTTATCATGACTCGACGTTTTGTAAGCGAGAAAATGCACGAAAAGACAATATGAGTGGAAATGCCCCCTTGAGATTCCCGCACCAAATACCGTGGCGTCATCAATTTTGAAGGCGTCCACTGCTCCTTACGTAGCCTATAACTGATAAAAACGAAGAGCATTGTGATCTGTAGGTGCCATAAACATAGCGTACAAAGTTTCAGAAAATTTTGTCCAGCCAGTTTTGCTACAGCACTAACGATACATTTTAAAATTTTTGATGTCACGCATGATAATTTTGGTGTTGAAATTCAAAAATCAAACTTCAGTCTTGATTTTCTCCGCAAATAATGCACTCGGAGTGCTCAGAGTATCGTTTTTTATTCTAAACAAAGCAATTGTTTTTCTTTATTGTCCCTTCAAAACACTAGCCGCAATGCTTCTTCTGTTTTATTTTGCTACAAATATGGCGGTACCGTTAAATGACATGCCTATTACGGATCCTTTTAGCTGGGATTCTGACTCCTTTTCAAGTACACTCTCAACGGGGCAACTCTGAGGAACTCATATCCCCCCCCCCCCTTCCGGTATTCTGCGTACATAGACAAGTGGATGAAGCTCAAACATGCTTTAACAAGATATGCGTTGCAATTCTTCCGCAGTGCTGGTGTTCAGGGCGCGAAAGCATTAGGCAGGCGACTCGCACCATCGGAACGTCATGTGGTGGAGTTCAGAGATAGGTTTGTTACAGTTTAAACATTAGAAGGAAAGATTGATTGTGTTGTGCCGGCTATGTTTAAAGTAAGTTTCGCTCCGTATGTTGTTGGACTGGCCTGTATGCTGCTCACAGTGACCACCATAAAAAGTGGGAAGGTTAGCCCCCTCTACCACGCCACTCGCCCCTAAGTAAATGATGATTGACTAATATGTGGGGTTTAACGTCCCAATACCACCATATGCTTATGAGACACGCCATAGTGGAGGACTCCGGAGATTTCAACCAGCTAGGGTTTTTTAACGTGCACCCAAATCTGAGCCCACGGGCCTAATGCATTTTCGCCTCTCGAAAGCCAAGTAAAGCGTCTGGGCGAAATTGAAAGAATTCATATGGTCGCAAACGGCAAACCAAGCTGTAAGTTCTCGCTTGCTAATCTCCAAGGAAAGTGGAACACATGGATAAATGAATGACTTCATAAGATCCATTTCAAGCATCCACATTCGCTAAATAGTCTTTCCGCAACATGTGGGTAAGTGGTCATTTTGAGAACTCAGACACTCACAGTTAGACAACAGCTCTTTGCGAGCCTGTATTTTCATTTTTTGGCAAGAGCTCTCGGTAGCAGCTCGGCTTTATTATTATAACTTCACGAACGAGATAAAACTCCCGCAGTGATGAAATCGAACACTACCCCATTAGGAAAAATAGAGCCGTTTAAAGTTTCAGCGCCTAAATGCAGGTGCAGATTCCAACAGATAGTCTCTCCTTCTTCCTTCGTTAATTCCGGCCCCAACGGCATGTGCAACTTCTGAGCTATACCTGTCCTTGTCGTATACAACAGAGCGGACCCCTTAATCCTGGACACAATTTCGCACCCAGAGCCCCATTACTGCCAGTCCTCAAGGATGGGTCACTAACATTTTGTCTTCTGACACCGAGGCTGCTGCAGGAGCATCGCGGTGTTCACTCCGTAAGAGGACCACATGAAGGAAACGCGCGTTCCCGACACCCGTACAGGAGAGGGTGCCGAGTAGCGATTTTATACACGCCTCATTTGCTGTCAACGTAAGCCCCCCCCCCCTTTTCCCTACTTCCCCGAACCCACCCTTTTTACCTTTATTACCCATCTTGCCTTTTTGCCGTCCCGCCTTTTTTCTCCGCAATATTTGTACGAATTTGCCATACTCATCGTCTCTCTTCTTTTTACTTCCGAGTGCACCCACTCTCATTTCCCACTTCCCCATCTGCTGAAAGTACCACCTAAGCAAAAAAAAAACCCTGCGTAATGGTTCAACTTGCTTTTCGCGCATTTTACTTTCGTTTAGTTCTCGAAAATTACTGCCCCTAATCCTTTATCTCCCTCTAGACCTGGACGTGCCTTTTTTTCTCGTTTTCTTTCTTATTCGCACTATCGAAATTTCCCCTGATTAGAATTTCTCGGCCTAACAGCTTGCAACCTCATTTGACAACGGTGTCACTACCTGATGGCGGGGAGCTAACGATAACAGAACGCGTCGTCTACGCGAGAGACACGACTTCTTTATTTTCGCATCTCCTTCTCTTTATCCGGTCACCTCATTTCCCGCGTTTGTTTCGCTAGTTTCCTTCTTCTTCTTTATCAGTTCTGCTCGAGGGGCAGGTAACGCCCCAAAATGGCACATTTCATCGCATCGTCTTAAGGGATTTCTATTCCCCTAATGTTCGCACTCCCGCCGCACGGTACGCATTCGTCCGTATTTGTTACACCGATTTGGTTCTGTTTTATTTCTGAAGCTTTGAAACGCTTCATTCGTGTAATCAACTACGCTATATTACACTTCTTCAACTGTTCGTCTTCTAAGTTTTTTGTTTTTTTTTCTGTTTCAGCTATTACACCCTTCCGATTTTTCTTCTTTGTCCTCCATTTCTCTGTAACTGGGTTTTACCCACATAAAGATGTAAAAGTAAAGGTGCTTTCGGATTTTTTCTCGCCAGGTAGTTTGGCGAAAGCAGGCTCTCCTTATTCCCTCTTCTTCGTCTTGGAGCGAAAAGCGAGTTTTGGCCTGTAATTTGAACCGGTAATGTGCGCACACGTATCACTCGTCGTAACAGACTGTGGATATGCCTTTACGTATACCTCCACGAAGTCACGGCGAAGGTTTCGGTAAGCCGCCGCATATGTGAAGTCATAACTTTAAATAACTTGCTCAAATTTTCAATTTTTCTACACCTATATGTACTGGTTATTCGAAGTTATGTGTATATGTGTATTCTTGCGATGGGCGAATGCCTTAGAAAGATTTATACACATATACCCTTCGCCCTCTATTTTTTCATGCATTCAGCTATTTGTTTATTTATTGGTGTCCCGAATCTGTTACTTAACGTCACATTTCGAAATTTATGCACGGAATGGTTTATTTAAGACTGCCTGTCGTAGCAAACAGCAATCCCACATCAAACATCAAGCAGCAGTAGAGCAGCCCTGTGCACATTGAATATAAACTAAAATTACGCAAGCAAATAACGCTCCGAGGGAAGGGCACAAATTCGGGAAATGAACGGTCACTGTCTTCAGCTAACGTGAGTGATATAAGCTTGTATTTCGCCAATGTCCAGCACTCAATTACACAAAGTAGAAAAAATTATATGGCGACTAAATTTATACTGACACACCCCGCGTATTTTCACCGTCGTTATCGCAGTCTTCGTGAGGTAACGTATAAAGTCCTAGGATAATAACATCGCCTTGCCCGTCTTATGTTCCATGTGCAAGTGGGGCAGCCGACGATACCGGCTCAAGCGAAGAGCAAGCGCCCCAGTCGTAGGGACGGGGTTCAGAACGGGTATTGTGGCTGCGGGGTTCTTGGTGTGCAGAAATTTCCTATCTTTAGCGGCAAGGCGCTGTCGCACACGCCCCATCTTGACAGTGATTAGTAGACAGCTCATATCTATGAGCTATACGTGATATTCTCTAGCCACCAACGTTTATAGAGCTAGTACAGTTGTGCAGCTCCACTCTTGAGCTGGCACGCGCAGCTGACGAGTGAACTTACGGAGCTACTGTTTGATTTTGCTTCACTTGCTGTGGCCCGCTTGATCAGATACGGCAGCGAACAGTTTCTCTCAATGGCGCGTTGCCAAAGCTAATCGCGGAGGCGAGGCACATGCAGCAGTTATCTGAGACGTGCAAGGAGTAGCCGTTTGCGATACGGTGCGGGTTTCTCCACGTTCGTATTCTCCGTACTATATGCAAGATTGTTTCCGAATGCGCGAGGCATGATGCAAAACGGAACTGCAGCGCTGCTAGTTCTTGCGTCGGCCGTCACGTTCACTTCAGAGAGCAAGCGTCTATGGGGAGGTGCGAACTTCAAACGCTGCAAAATCAGAAGTGTATGCATCAAATGCGACAGGCGAGGATGATGCTGGGTGCGAGTGAATAACAGTATGAAATAGTTCTTCTTGACGGAGGAAAAGTCACGTGAAAACCGTATTGACGCCAGCCGGCCTCGGTGCAGCGGCACATCACCTCTCGCAATGAACGGCGCAATGTTAAGTGTGTCATTAATTGTGCATAACTGTTAAGTCATACTGAATAGTGGCCGCAGTTGGATTCACGTAATACAAATGAACAGTGGTGCACTTTACTTCAAGTGATTAGCTTGTCACCGATTGTAAATGCAAATAGGGCCAAGTACCCTAACCGAAATGAACTCATTCTTAAAACACTTGTTTGCACATAGAATTTCACAAGTCACCAAGCGCAGCTCCCATCACAGTGACGCGATAACGTTAGAGGCTATGTACTTCTATGCAAAGGAGGACGGGCTTTTCTCTGTGGCAGACTGATACCACCAGCCGAGCGCGAATTCATTTGCCGCGGTTCCCTGTACAAACAATTCACTCCTGTTTCTACGCACAAAATCTTGCCTATTCGTTCTAATATACACTGTAATAAACGTGTGGACACATCATAAATCCCCCACCCGACACAACAGAGCTGTTCAACATGCTGCGTGCGTGCACGGTGCTCTCGAACACAGAGCCTCTGGCAGCGGGCTTCGTTACGCGGCCGGCCCACAACGTCAAACAGAATAGCCCATCGGACGGTGCTCTGCTTGTCTAGACGACCCCACCCCAATGCGCTCAGCGTGTCTCATGAAACTCAGCTGTTCTGCTGTGCCGTGCCCACTAGTCTCTCGAGGTGCACCCACGCTATCTGATACAATTTAGCATACAAAACAACATCCGGCATGATCGATCAGTGCCGTGTTTGAACTTGACGATCACTCGAGTGAATGAGTTTGACAAGACGTCATCGCGACCGTTCGTCATTAACAAGAGCCGCTAATGGGACGTCCCTTTTGTTGCGCAAGGCATCTCTTGCTCGTCAATGGTGTGCAATGGAGCGTCCATAAGCTTGCATCGAGCTGAAAAGAAAAGTCGGTCCGCGTCGCAGCAATCGCGCTAATCACATGCATAAGCTCTTTGTCGCGTTAACGTCGGCTGTATTCTATCTATACGTAAGGTAGTCTGGTGAAAAATTTTACGGGAGTTTTACCAATCTCTTTTGTCGTCCGTACACCTATTATGATATATATTATGATGTGTAACTGAACGACGTTCCTAGGTCTGTACATGCTGTGTGTCATTGCTTGGGACCGAGTGATCTATTGGTGCAAAAAGGATTTAAAGAGATCTTCCACGGGTACAGTGCTACAGCCACAGTTCATGTACACTGCAGCCTGGCAGTAAGTCTGCTGCGGCGTCCAGTATAGAAGTGTATGCGACTCTTTCCACTTTGAACCTTGCTGCAATTTGGCCGCTCCTGGCCCTCTGCACGTGCGGTTACATGCTTTGCCAAATTCACGCGCCTGCAAACTTCTGGGCGTCAGAAACTGCGTAGTGGCTGACGATCCCGCGATCCCTTCTTGCTGGCCGTCCCTTCAACGTCGTGTACCCCTTCAAGTCAGCCAGCAGTTCTTGAAAGTACGATCAAAGCCCCCCCCCCCCCCCCCCCATTCTGGGCCGTGGCACAGGAGGCTGCGGCGCAAATGTATGGGGACCTGGCCAAGAATTCTTCCCCGATGTTTCTGTCCTGATGATCACTTCCGCGGTTGCCTGCATAGCCCCTCAACTTGGCTCTGAGCACCAGTGCCACTTGAGGTATGTGCATCCTCAACAACAGCTGAGCTAATTAGGTTTCATCAGGCCGCCGACCAAAAGACTGAACGAGTCGCCGGCCTTCACTGTTGCGTAATAATTTTCTGCGATACAAAACTTGCCCTGAGCCAGCTCTCAAGAGAGAAATGAGGGCCGCCCCTTCCTCAGCGCGCAGCAGTCCGCCTGCTGGCCTTCAAGTGCACGGCTGTGGGTCACTGGCTCCTTTCACACGTCGGCATCGCGGGGAACGAAACTGCAGACAAGCTCACTGAACGAGCTCACTCTACTGAGACCCGCTGACGGACTTCGGAAGCTCCTACGACTCGGCGTGGCACAACCTTTGCCGGGAGTTCATTAGCACGTGAGTAGCCTGACGCACGGCATAGAGTTACTGTATATGCTACCGTAGATAGCAAATACTACGGTAGCGTATACAGTAACTCTAGCACGGGTCACTCCTGGACGCCCCCTTCCACCCACCCACCACGAGCAAGAGCTCGCCCTAAACCGGAGGACCGGCTTTTTGTGACCAGCTGAAGAGCAGCATCGTCTCCACGGCGCGATTTCACTGAACTGTGCCAGGTGCGGCGTCGTGGAAGCACTGTCCCATCTCTTGTGCGAGTGTGTTGCTCTCGGTGAGGCGCGCAAGCAAATAGTCATGAAGTACCGTCTCTTCGTACTACCATGAGTGACCCTGCAAGAATTCGTACATCACACTGGCTATGAGGACCATCGCCGCTCGGTCCTTGCGGCGCTACTCGGCTTTCTTCAGCACGCCTGCTCGACTGAGTCACTTTAATAAGCCGCTCGCTATGATGAATAGGGTGCCTCTCCTATCACGCGAGTATTTGTTTACCTCCTTGACCTTCCCCCCCCCCCTCGACCCTCCTATTTTGTTTTATCTGGTATTTTTTCTTTCTCGTCTGATATGTTCTCTTTATCTTATTTTATACTTCACTTTCACTTTCCCTTAAATATTCCTTTCCACCGCGAGTGTATCGGTTGAGGTGTCCTCTTATGAGAGACATTTATCCTGAACTCCACACTCTATTGTTTTACCTTTCTCTACTCCACCTCCCTCTCTCAGCCACCGGAAGAAATGGCTCATCTAGCGCTTCTCCTAAACTAACTGTTCAACACCACTTACACCTTAATCCTTCCGCACTTTCATTTGGCAATGGTGAACATCGTAACTGTTGTTTACTTCTTTTTTGTTATTATTATTGCAGTAAGGGCTTCCCACAAGACGCTGTCTTTCTCTCTCTCTTTATCTGTATTTTGAAAGGCCTTCATTCGATGCAAATTAGTGCCCTTAATGTTGGTTTCTGCTGAAGGGGCCTGTTGAAAGGGCTTGTTGAAGGAACTGAGTGTAGGGGCCTGCAACCTCCAAACGCGCGCACCCTACGGTACTTGCCCATTCCGGTATGTGCGCTTAAGCTGTGGCCCTCCTTCTCAACTTCCCCGACGATCCTTCCCCCCTCACTTCTCCTCCAACAGTTTTTAAAGACGATAGTCTGTCTTGGGGTACTTCGACACAAAAATTTTGGTCTGTCTGTCTGTCTGTCTGTCTGTCTGTCTGTCTGTCTGTCTGTCTGTCTGTCTGTAGGTACATTTTTCTCTTTGTCCACCGTAACGATACCCCAAACGGCACCAAACGATACCTCACATGGCCAACCCTAACCGCAGCACCCACTAATATTGCTCAAGGTTTAGCGTTCATACCTCTGCGATTGTGAAATAAAAAGCAAATATTGCGCATATCTGCGGCACCATAACAACACGTTATTATTTTGTATGTGTATCTTTATACTAGAGAAGAAATACAAAAGTAGTTCTAAGGACCGTAGCGTTTATCACGCGGCGCTGACAATGCAACGTGATGCTCAAAAAGTCAAGTGTTTCCAACGCTTCGCTAAGACGAAACGGTGGTGGCATCGGCCTGTCGCTTTGCGTTCTACACTTTATCGCCTCCGAGACAGGCACGCACGCCTTCCTTCGTTTTCAAAGATAACTGCCAGATAGCGCTTGTGTCTAACGTGCCTCGACGCGGTCATTCGCCTTCGCTGCACGGATCGAAACTATCTAACGCAGCGCCTCCAGAATGCAATTCAGAGGTTTTCCCGCGCAGAACATCAAATAAACGTTTTGTTCACTCTCTCCAGATAGAAGACTATCGTCATTCGACGACATTTGCAGTGAAACATGCAGATACAGGGCCATTTTTTCTAGAGGTTTTCACTCCATATGTGACCTATGCCTGCGGAACCTTTATTCATTAACACGGGTTCTTTAGAGCGATGGGCTATCGAAGCTGTGAAACATAAGACGGTCCTCAATCAACTCAATTTTATCTACTACTTTTTCCTCACTCTACCTATATCTTCGTCCCGCCGTGGAGGACTAGTGGCTAAGGTACTCGGCTGCCGACCCGCAGGATGCCGGATTGAATCCAGGCGGTGGCGGCTGGATTTTTGATGGAGGCTAAAATGCTGTAGGCCCGTGTGATCAGATTCGGGTGCACGTTCAAAAACTCCAGGTGGTTGAAATTTCTGGAGCCCTCCACTACGGCATCTCTCATAATTAAATGGTAGTTTTGGGACGTTAAACCCCAGATATCAATCAATCAATCAATCAATCAATCAATACCTATTTTCTTACTCTCTTTACTCCTATTGCTAATAATTTTACAGCTCTCTTTCATAAAATTGCATTGTAACTCCTCATACTGCAAGTGCAAAGCCTTTCGCAACTGTCTCACTGCTTTCACAGTAGCGTAAACTGTACCGATACCAATGAATGATAATGTCACTAGTTTCGCGTCAGAAAAAGCAGCGATCTATTCGTAAGTCTGGACATGGCTACAAGTAGTTCGAAGTTTCATGGAAGTGGTGCTTCTCATAGTTCTATTATATGTGGTGACGAGATGGCCGGGTAATGAAGGCGATGGACGGCCAAGCAGCAAGCACCGAGGCTGCTGCATTTGGCTTTGCCTGCGTGGGTTTGGCTCCCACCCTCGTCGAAGTTCTCCTTTTTTTATGCCAACGCTTTTTTAATTATTTTCGGGCTGTTTGAGGGGTGAAGAAAAAAAGTACTGGGAAGTACGTGACCACGCATGTCCAAGCAAAAAAAAAAGGGCTTTGTCTATATTGCCATACAAAGAACGCTAGCGCTCACAAAAAGATCACATGGGAAAGCGTATGCAAATTTTGTTTCGAAAAACATATGCTGTAATTTTAATAAAACACGTATTTATTAATGAATAGAGTTACGTGTTGCTGTGTCTGTTTATTGTTTGTGTTTGCTATGGGGGTTGAGACACATCAATGAATAATATTTCTTTTATGTCTTATTCCTCGAGACGAATCCGTGCGCCATCTCGACATCAATATTCGTCGTCTCTTCTTTGGTTAAAAGTGGCCGACACAAACCAAACGCTGTGTACGGCTCGTGGTATGCCCTAGTTTTAGCAGACAGTTCCCCTTAGCACTTCTTCCGTCTACTTTCTGCAATAAAACATCAGGGTGAATACTAAACGAACTCTACTTCACTCTAGTATATGCTTTCACAGCCCAGTTTCTTGCCTTTATTCGCGTATTACGAGTGTTGGGCGATGCCAGCTAGTACTGTCTAATGTTAGAAAAACGCCTCTTATATCGTTAAGTGTTGGCTATTTCTTCTCTGATGCTAATTAGTAGCAATGCTACCACAAACGTCTCCACACACATTACTCCTACGTGTAAAATAAAGATTTTTTCACAGCACGTATGTGCCACAGCAATCGGGTAACTTCCAGTACTCACCACTAGTCCACTAAAATGAAGGAGGGGAACATTGATGGCAAACACCCATAAACATTTCGTGACGAATGTAACCAATAATAGAGGAATGATTCAATGAATTGTCACAATTAGCTCAGTGATAAAATACTGGGATTGCAGGTTGGAGCTTTACCAGTAACCATCTGTACGCAGTGCGTTGGAGGTGATTTTAACGCGCTAGCGTTAAAGAGCTCGATTCGCGGACATTGCGGTGTCGACGTCGGCATCGTTGGTTGTGAGTGAAAAATCATCATCTTATACATGACCGAAAAATCGAGAACGATGAAAATAAAGTAAATAAATGATAACCCTTGAGCAGCGTGAAGACCGAGTAGTTCCGAGCAGGAACCGAATCCGGGTCGTTTGTATGGCAAGCGGATGTTCTACCATACGGCCACCCCTCTGCTTGTGTAAGTAGCGAAGAGAACTTGTGTTTGGAAATGCAGTTAAAGTAGCTTTCATGCTTCATAAACGCACACGTCCTCTATACATGCTTCACAATTCAACATGAAATAGTCCAGTAATAATGCGTGGTACAAGCCTCCACTGCCAACGGGCGTCAGAATATGCTATTATCATAATGGCTCTGCCGTTGAAAGCCGGTACCCTACTAGAAAAGGCACAAGCGCTACAGCGCCTATTCGCTTAAGGCCAAGTATAGAGGGTGCGCAGCCAATTCGAAAAGGCTGCATGCACTATGCGTGTGAAATACGCACTAGGATCGATGTCGCACTCAACTCCTAAAGGCGAAAGGTCAGGGCCCCGCAATTTTTTATTTGTTTTTTTGTTTCAACCATTTCTGTACATTCTGCCGCGGTCTTACACTGCATATGGCTTTTTACAATGGTATGAGAAAAAAAATGTCACAACCATCCTTACAATTATTTCCTTTTAACACTTGAAAAAAGAAAAGCATGAAATAATAAAAAGCTTGCTCTATCTACACGTTATTCCGGACTGTCATGCAACACTCCACATAATATGCATGCTTACGATGAGTGTCGGGAATGCTACATGGACTAAGCTGGAATACCTTTCTCAACATTCGATTGTTGACATTACAAAAAACTTTGTTGATAAACTGTCTCTAATATAATTTAGAAAGATCTAAACAACCCTCCTGCACCCCTCCGGACGAATTGGGAAGGATGTACCTTTGCGAAATTGCGCCCCTTATATAAAGGGCAGTTACATTATTGGTTTTGCGGCATAATGTCGCGGGCTCTGTTCGAGCACAGAAAATGTTTCGGGAAAAATACATAAGAAAAAAGAACGGTGAGGGTGGGAGTCCAACCCACGCAGGCAGAGTCTGATGGATTACCAGTCCATCGTCTTAACCACTCGGCCACCTCGTCGACACGTCACGGCTACATTACGTAGTCATGTAAATAGACACCTAAGCGATGGATGAATGGAGGAATATTATTAGCTGTCCGGTAGTTAAATAGCCCGCGCTCAGGTCGACTTCAAAATACGCTTCGAGAAAAATATAAGAACAAGAATATTGAGGAGGCTGGGACTCGAACCCATGCGGGCAGAGCTCAACGAATTAGCAGTTTATGGCATCAAGGGGGGATGAATCGCACAGACAGGTGTGCAACTACTACTGCTCATCGCCCTGTTATTTCTAAAGCAAACCTTACAAACATTTGCTAGTTGCTTGAATCGGAGTCTTACTATACGTTTTGTGATAGACGAAGAAAGTGCTTAACAGTGCAAATGACAGGAGGGGATGGAAGAGACGAGAACATAGCGCTGAACTAACAACCAGCCCAATCAAGCACCTTGTTAAAATAAGTTTTGTGAATTTGGCGAAAAATTACAGTCATTCTAACAATGATAAAAAATAAATTATTTTTTCTTTTTATTTTTGAAGGAACATTTGTGAAAAACATTTTGCATGTAAAATGCTGAAACCTTTCTGGTTGTTACATGTGCCGAGGGTATCCTGAACTAAAATATAATTGCAGGCGTGACCATTCTTTAGTTCAAGAAAGAATTATTTAATAACGGGCTTTTCTCCTAGAGAAGACCTCTAGAAAAAAAAAGTACAATTCTCAAGTCAATAAAGTTCATTTGCTTCAGAAAGGGCCTATGATATTCAGAAAGGAGTCACAGAAGTTTGCATTTGATAACTTCAGCTATTAATGAGAAAATGTTTTTTTAATGATAAAAGTAGCGTTCGGAGGAAACACCATATAAAGTTCGACTTGCCGCGGTGTAGACAGGATATCAGGCGCGTAATGGGTTGCTTTTAAATGCTTTCCACTGCGCGGAAAAGCTCGCTACTTCGTGGAAGCACTTTTAAGTTACGCAGGAATATTGTGTCATGACAATTAAAAAATTGCACATTCAGTCCTCTTTACTTTCCATTACCCCTTAACCGATCGGCCACCGCTCCGACACGTCATGGATATTGCCCCGCCGCGGTGGTCTAGTGGCTAAGGTACTCTGCTGCTGACCCGCAGGTCGCGAGATCAAATTCAGGCTGCGGCGGCTGCATTTCCGATGGAGGCGGACATGTTGTAAGCCCGTGTGCTCAGATTTGGGTGCACGTTAAAGAACCCCAGGTGGTCTAAATCTCCAGAGCCCTCCACTACGGCGTCTCTCATAATCTTATGGTGGTTTTGGGACGTTAAACAACACATATAAATCATGGATATCGCATGTAAATATGCAAGTAGACATCTAAGCGATGGATGGATGGAGGAACATTATGGATTGCCCGGTAGAGTGATGGCCTGGGTTCAGGTGTACCTTAGGATACTCTACGACGAAAAAAGAATCGGTAAAAAGAACGACGACGGTGAGACTCAAACCCACGCAGTCACAGACAAATGGATTCTCATTCCTTCAGCTTCACCACTGCACCACCACGCCCTTTAAAGACAATAGTCTTTCTTTTACTAAAAAAAGCTTACATAAGTAATTCTAAGAACCATGGCGCCTATCACGCTGCGCTGACCATGCAACGCTTGCACGAAAAGGCAGGCGTTTCCAACGTTTTGCTAAGACGACATGGTGGTGGCACCTACCCGTCGCCTTGCGTTCTACACCTTATCACCTCAGAGACGGGCGCGCACGCCGCTCGCTCTGTTTTGCAGGATAACTGCCAGATAGCACTGATGTCTCACGTGTGACGTGACTTGATGCGCTCGTTCGCCTCCGCTGCACGCTCGAGGCACCCTAACGGACCGCCTCCAAAATACCATTTTCTTGCGCAGAACATCAAATGAACGTTTCGTTCACTCTCTTCAGAGGCAAGACAATCGTCATTCGACCACATTAGCAGTGTAACATGTAGATACAGGCCATTTTTTCTTTATTGTTGGTCTTTGGCCAACGTAAAAATATACAAATTTTCAGAAAATGACACAGCTTAAACAACTTTGCCAAAAAAACTACCTACTTGCATGGTTGCGTATAAGAAAAGTGTATTTATAAACAAAAAAATTCTCGATTCTATCCCCGAAAGGAACTATTAAGGGATGCGAACCAGAAGCAGTGCGCACACTGTTGACCCAGCTGAAACGGGCATTGACGCGGGTACTGGAACAATGGTTTGAAGTGAAACTCACTGTAGCTTTTACTAGGGTAAACGCTTCTTTGAAACGCAAAGACATGGGAGGTCGGTCGGGTTTTGTGTAAGTTTCATAGCAGATAAACGAACCGAAAGAGAATTTCCACTCGATGTGCTGTCGAGCGTTGCGGGCAATGGAGAGTGTGAAGTGAGATACAAGTGCCTTGAAATCGGGTGAAGGAACAACACCACCTAGGTGTGTTGGGTTGAGCCAGAAGCAGCTGCGGGTGAGGGAGAGAGTGGCGTCAACGCGTAGTGCAACTTGACTTACCTTGCATCGTTCTAAGAACTGCGGTGGGAGGAACGAGGTGCGGTGCGTTGGTGCGGAGACATGGACGGACAGCGTTACACAGGCTAGACAAAGAGCTGCTTCTAATCTAATAAGTCCACAAATGGCAAACACTGTGGGGGGTACTCCCGCAACTTCTGTACCTACACAATATCTCTTTTGCTTTCTTCGAAGTACTGGCTAGGCGTTCTTGCATCCACGTCAAAGTGTCTTACAGCCATTTTGTATTTCCAGATGCTATGCAGAGGCATAAGCATGATCATGCCGAAAGGCGTGTTTTCATCATTCTTAAGGAAGCAGATTCCACGGGCATCAAGTGAAGTTCTTTTTTGATTGTGCACTAAAGATATCCCATAGAAAGACCGCATCCTAATATTGTGGTAATACATGCTCAGTTTCCTCCATCCTTCTGCATATTGTGCAACGCGTGCCCCAAGGAAAAAACACCTCTCAGTCACCCATGACTTGACAGCCATGGTACCAGTCTGCAATTAAAAAAAAGAAATTCTTAACACCTCGTGGTAATGGCATACGAACGCACTTTAATACGTTGTGACTATGGCCTACACTATAGAGAGGGTGATACGAAGGCCCGGGCAGAACCATGTCACAAAAATCCTGGTATTGTTTTTGTGGTAGACTTTCCTCATGTTTTCGTGAGAAAACCACGCTGAGAGAAACTTACAAGAGATCACAACTTTGTGAAGAAAATAATGAACACTGCCTGGCAAGCTGGCGGTTTAGACAACCATGTTAGGGAAGCGTTGTCCCAGGCGAACTTTACCGAAATTGCTCAAGAATGGGTTTCTTACGTATTTAAGAAAAAGAAACCGATTGACTATCCGTGTCAAAAACAAATGCGACACAGCGCAGTCCTCCATTACCCACACGAAGAAATAAAGTGATATGACTCCATCTTTCCCAAGACGATGCTCATACGAAGAGTGCAAGAACACTGTGATATATTAGGACGTTATACATTGAAGAATGTAAGACTTGGAGGGTATGCGAAATCTTACTAACTGAGGATATACTGCATATGGTGGCTTTTGAAAACATTGACCAAATATAGCCGCTCTTCTTCTTTACTCTCTCCTGTAGTGCATCGCCCCGCCACGATGGTCTAGTGGCTAAGGCACTCGGCTGCTGAGCCGAAGGTCACGGGATGGAATCGCGGCTGCGGCGGCTGCACTTTTGATGGAGGCGAAAATTCTATAGGCCCGTGTGCTACGATTCCGGTGCATGGTAAAGAATTCCAGGTGGTTGAAATTTCTGGAGCCCTCCACTACGGTGTTTCTCATAATCATGTGGTGGTTTTGGGACGTAAAATCCTACATAGTTATCTATCATGCACTGTATCCACTTAGCTGCTCCAGATCGAATCAGTGCTTTTATAGCATTCTGGGGGAGCACCCAAGTATTTCAACGGCGTGATAACAAAAGTCAATGTTCGCAGCAGTGTCAAGTGCTTCAGGGCAGCTGCCATGCCAAAACTCAAGACATTTACTCCAGTTGACCGTGCTGCCGCTCGCAGTGCAGTAACTTTAAACTCATTTTACTGCCTGCATTATACTGTCTGAATCAGCGCAAAACATGGCAATATTTTCCACATAAGCGAACAGTGGTACTTCAAACTCATGCAGCTTAAATTCATAGATAAACAGTCATTATTTACGACTCACATTAAAGGACCTTATGTACAAACATAACAATCGTGGCGACAGAGGACAACCTTCGCAGACACACTGCTTGACTTGGATGCGTTGCCCCACCTTTTTATTAGTGATTAGCCGCGTTCAGCAGTCCTAATTAGCCATGGCGAACACTCTCTGAATATTTTACCTAAACTCACAGGGTCCAGGCTGCCCCCAAAAATTTATTGGGCACTCTGTTGAAAGCTTTCTTGAAGTTTATTTGAAGCATTGCCACTGATGCTCCCCTTGCGTTGCAGCACTTGAGGATACTCCTTGCTAAGTGTACGTTAGAGAACATAGTCCGGCCTTTAATATCGCAACACCGCAAGTCTGATGTGGTCCCACGAGCTCTGCAGTGACTGCAGCTTCTTAGCTAACATTTTCATTCATACCTTGTAACCTCCTTTAGTGAGGCAAATTGGGCGGTAAAAAGTTACTCTGCGCAGGGTCACGGGGTCTTTTCATTTCGGTGTAAGAATCCTGTGGGAGAGCGAATAAAACAGGGGTAATACTTTCAGCTCGGACACCTCGTTCTATACGTCTGCAAAGACTGAAGAGATTGCTTATTTGAAGATTTGTAAAAAGTGGAAATCAGGCTATCAGGGCCTGACCACTTCCCAAAATGCATATTTTCAATAGCCCTTTTGCATTGCATCAAATTTATACAAAACTAAGTACGTTGTACTTCATTGCAGGAAAAAAAATCTAGATTATAGCCATCTGCACTTCTAAATAAACAACTCGCCCATTGAGCGAGTTTCCACGAGTAAATATTTTGGGGTTCAAATAGACGAAAACATGAATTTGAGGGATGAGGTTAATTACATATCGAAAAAGCTCGCTTTCGCATGCTTCACGCTTAATGAATTCAGATGTTGGTTTTCATATAACATGCTTCGATCATTACACTTCTCTATATTTCTTTCTCAAATCAGTTATTGTAGCCAGATAGGGGGCTTTACTTAACCAACGTACACTGAACCGATCATACGGTTACAAAAACGCGCCCTACGAATTCTTTACGTCGTTTTCTACCACAAGCTCGGATCTATTTTCTTCTACTCGGGTACTGTATTTCAGGTCTCAGCGAAATTATAAAACCACGGTATTGATAAGTTCAACCATTAACACGAACTTTCCACTACATGTGAGTGCGTTTTCTGCACCAACCCGCAACACAATGCATGCAGGCAATGGCTACTTCAACCTTCCCAATTGTAGAAGTGTATATGGCGAACAGTTAATTCAATTCACTGGTGCTAAAATCTGTAACACAATTCCTATTGAAGTTAAAATTGCCCACAAATACAATTTGACTTGTAAATTACAATTTGTCAATCAGTCGTGTTCTTGACCACAGTGAATATCACGTCCATAACTTTTTATGTCTCACCTGGTACATATCTCTCCCTTTCTTGTTTTTCTTCTTTAATCTTATTCAAGTTCGACTGTTATTTATTCTTCAACGCAGCCTTATGCGAAAATTCTGCCCATTCTTTTCTGGTGCCCCATCTTTTGTACTTTTTATACAATGTATGCCATTAGTTCCGCTTTATTATTTTTGTAGTTAGGACTTAACAGCAATTTCGTAATTATTGTCATGTCTGTTTTATTATATATAATGTACCATTGAAGCTACTTAGTCATTGAACTTGTATAAAGATTCATAATCATATTGTGCTCTTGTGTTCCAGACATGTAAAAAATATTCATGTATTAGATTTGACCAGTCGCTAGCCACACAGGCTAATGGTCCAAATACTTTATAACCACTTTTGTATTCAGTTCATTGAATAAACACTGATTGATTGATTGATTGATTGATTGATTGATAACTTCCCCTTCTGTAATGGGTTCCTAAAATACTTATTTCGCATTGTTGTCCAGCTTTAGCATCAACGTTAGGAATTGTTTTTTTTTCGAAATATTGAACATGAAATGACCTGGTGGCAAATAAATCACTCAAGTATCCAAACGCGCCATGCTTGATATCTTCTCTTGCGTCATGGACCTTACTACCAAGTTCAATTGACATTATCTGACTGCGACACGCATGAATTTTTTCGTAGCCCAACGCTCTTCTTGATAGACCTTCTCCCGTTATCCGCATTTCAGCCCTTGCCCGCATCACGACATCTTTTGATATCAAACTGTTCTATTTTGTGCTTCAATGCGCGAACATCGTCCATGAACATGCCGGGCATCCTACATTCTTCGCTAGTAATTTTTTTTTAAGTTTCCGAGCAAGTGCTTCTCTTCTGCTCCTTTTTTTCTCAGTATATGACATTTGAGCGCTCAAAATTTTAAAACATTTCTTTTTAACTACATGCTTGAAGTTCTCTCAGTTTTTTTCTGAATGTCATCCTACTAACTACTTTCCTTTCCTCATAAACTTGCATTACTTCTGTCAAACTTTTCTACACTCAGCAGGTTTGAATTCAACTTCCACAGCTGCCATTCGAAACCACTTTTCCTTTCTATCGTGCTTGAAAACTAACCGAAAAGTGATCGCTAAATTAAACAGCGTAAACAGGGTATCCTTAGCAAATTGGCATCAAGTCAAGACTAACGTACGCTCTATGTAGTCAGGCATGGCTGGCTGCCTGAAAGTGGGTGTGTTGGGCAGTCCTACTAGCAGCTAGACATTCAGCCACATCTTGCAAGCCTTGGTTTTCTTTAATATATCTTAGGACAACTGTACTTGTATCCTTGTAGTGTGGAGTGTGTTCAATTCCTGTCTGAACGAACGGAGTTGCAGTCTCCGATAATGATAGCTAGCCGGTTACACGGGGTATACTGCCTCAGCTGTTCGAAAAAATCACCTCTTCCACCAGCAACAATTGGCGCGTACAGACATATTACATGCCTTTCTGGGGATAAAAAGAAAAAGTCACAATGAGCTAACCAGAGAGGCATGATGTTACGGCTTTTATTATAGCACCCAAACTGTGTCGGACGGACAACACAAAGCCAGCAGAATTTCCTACGGCATGACTAACTAAAGCAGAGTAACACGTCGAAAATTGCCATGCCCATGGATACCTCGTCGCCATCGACTTTAGTCTCTTGGACAGCAAAAATGTCAAGCTCCAGGCCACTTAACTTCGGTACAGTGGACCCTGTTTTCTTCTTGAGGCAAAACCATACACATTTAAATTGGCCACATGGACTGAATTGTCTATTTGTGAGGCTGCAAAAACACAGGGGCATGGCGCTTGTCTCACAAGTGGCCTCTTTCCTGAATGCCCTGCCCAAGTAAAGTCCTCACGGTGGCAAAGGCGGCGTTTTCTCTGTCTTGCGCTCCGTTGAGACGTTCAGTCGTGGCTGAAGAACAGAACGCTGCAAGGGAGTCGTCTTGGCGGGTGGCTCACCACCACGGGCACTTTGGGTTCTATCTTGTCTTCTGCTTTGTGCGTCACACTGGTACGGTCGGTGTCTATCCCAGTCAGTGGTTCTGGCTTGGAAGGTGTCTTGACAGCTTGGCTGTTGCTTGCGTAAAGCTTTTAATATCTTCGTTCGATGCCTTCGAGTGAAATCTCGGCTTCTGGCTTGCTTGGTGCTGCACACTAGCCAATGTTTTGAGAGCTTAACAACCCGTCTAGAGCAGCCGAGTTTGGTCTCGCTCCTGCTGTTTCTTCTGAATCTGTTTCCTGCATGAAGGGCTCCATTTAGTCGTTTGGCTGCGCTTGTGCCGCGCCGCTCGTGCATGTTTTTGCAAAATACGGGTCCTTGTGGCCGAAAGAGTGACAACAATTACAGCGGAGCACTCAGCATTCACGAGTCACGACGTATCTGGCGGGTAGTCTTGCAGTGGCTCAGGGGCACACGGCACCGAATGAGAGTCAACTCTCGTGCAAACTTGACCTAATGCGGAATGTCGTCGCCCACAGAGCGCCTCTTCAAGCTCTTTTTGATGACGCCATGCGCTCCCCACTTCTTCCGCGTCACCACTAAAATTTTCCCGTAAAAAGTCAAGGCTACGGGCACGTGCTCATCGCTCACGCTGTGCAGTAGCCATTGAAGCTTCAACGAACCTCGTGGTCATTTGTGTTGTTGAGCAAACATTGGCGATCATTTACCTTTACGTCGACGGCGGAGAGTAGTTTTTGAGTGGCGCCAGCAATCGTCCTTGCCACAGCTCACGCATGACTCATTGGATACACCCCTGACGCCAAAAAATTGATGAGCTCCCCTAGTTTGGCCAAAGTGTTCCTGTAATCTTCAAAGTGGTAGGACGGGGCTCCTGGATCACCATAGAAAAAAACCGTTTTCGCAACAATGCACCCGGAAAGCATATTGGGCAGAATCACCTGAGAATGTTCAGCACTAGGCAAAATAAAACTTTGTTACTGCGACTAAGGTAGCAGTAACAGAGGTTGCAGATTTCTTCTCTGTCCCGTACTGGATGTGCTATACCTCGAACAACATGAATCTGTTACTGCGGTCTGCTCTGGCCGCTGAAACCACTGTGTGGAAGCCGAACATCCTGCGATCATATCGCTCGAAAGCCGGAAGGAATGACTCAGCCACTTCCCTGACACATCACAGCGACAACATGTAGTCATGTAAGTAAACCTAAGCGATAGATGGATGAAGGAACATTATAGGTTGTCCGGTAGTCGGATGACCCACACTCAGGTCGACCTCAAAATACTTTCCCAAAAAAGAGAGTTTGAGAATCGGGGGCCCAAGGCACTGGGTCCCCAAGCGGCGTTACGTAGATTGCTCTTGCGTTCGGAGGATCAGCAGAGTTTGAGAACTGGATGAGACACAGGCTGCCTTGGGTCAAACTCACGGTGCACCACCCGTGGCTAAAATTAAAACTATGCGAGACGAGGCATGGCCTCCGAGACGGCGGGTGCGTGGCAGGTTTCTCTCCGGCTGTCCCACTGACACCGAGACAGCGTGTTTCCAGTGGTGGGCGTAGCCCCCTCTTTTCTACGCACCGTGGTGCTGCTTCGTATGGTTGAACCTTTTGAGCTATAGAAGGGAAGCGTCCAATCAGATCCGTGAAAATATTAGAAGGAAGGGGGCCCAACGAATGGTGAAAGTAAACAAAAATGATAAAAAGGCAGCTGCAAAGTTCCGGAAAGATCTCAATTCTGTGAGTGATAAGACAAGCATAGAACAGATGTTTATAACTACAGTTCAAGGGGTTAGGTTCAAGGAGATGAGGTAATGGAATATAAAGGAACAATGATGACAAAAAAATGTAAACACCAAGGAAGCGCAGCATGCACCATACCGGATGTAGATGGACCAGTTCGCACAGTGGCTCTTCTGGGGCAACGAGAGTGGGAAAGAGCAGAGAAGCGGGTTCCAAATAGCACGTCAACGGGCCCTGACAGCATCCCAAATATTCAAATAAAGAAACTAAGACCAAGCTCTAAGCAAACATTAAGAGAGGCAGCGACCAAAGCAGTTATGAATAGTGAAGCCCCGAATGGGAGGAAACTAAGTAGGAAGGGCAAAATATAAAAAGAAAAGGGGGACAAAGCTGATATAAACAACTACCGTCCTGTAACAGTGACATCAGTAGTTTAGAGGCTGGTGATGCAGATAGTAAAGGAAATACTACAGACATGGGTGGAGAATGAGGGGGTGCTGGCAGAACTACAAACTCAGTTCCAAAAACGGAGGAGGTTGCAGGACAATCTGTTTTTTTGATGCAGTGTATTGAAATAGCGGAAAAAGAACACATTTCCCATGTCCCTGTGGCTGCCATTTCTAGATATCAAGGGAGCTTACAATAGCGTGATTCAAGCACCCTTGTGGAGAATACTGGAGACACTAGATGTGGAAGATAGATTACCTAATCTTATGAAAGATATCTGTAAAAGCAACAATGTGGTTACAAAATAGGATGAACAGGTATCCGAACCTATAAAGATACAACGCTTGCTTTTACAGGGGCGTTCATTGTCAACTTTTTTATTTATTCTGTATCTACAAGAAATAGAAGCTAAATTAGAGGGAATTCGACTCGCCTTCAGCCTCTCTTTTGCCAAACAATGAAAACAAGTTCAACAGTCATTACTTGCGTTGATGCGTCTCGATGAAATAGTACTAATAGCTTACAACAAGGAAGATCTGCAGGTATTAATAGACATCTGCGGCAATGAGAGAGATACGTTAATCTCAAAGTTCAGTTGGGAAAATTCGGCGATCGCAATTTTTATGATAATGAAGGCAGTGCGCATAAGATGCAGGAAAGCATGCTATAAATAGTCGATAAATACAAACATTTAGGCGTAAAGATAAACATTAGGGCAGAGTACCTAAGGAAGCACGAACAGTACGTAATGACTTAGGGTAACAGGAATGCTGCAGTAATGAAAAATAAGGCACTATGGAACTACAATAGGTGTGATGTTGTGAGAGGTATTTGAAAATGTGTCATGGTCCCGGTTTTGGCGTTCAGCAATGCGGTATTCTGCATGAAATCAGAGGTTTAAGCAAGATTGGAAATTAAACAACGTGGCATAGGTATACTTGCTTTGGGAGCACACGGGAATGCACGAAATCAGGGTGTACAGGGTGACATGACATGGACACCGTTCGAGTGCAGGGAAGCTAGCGGCAAGATAAAATTTGAGGAGTGATTGAGAAAAATGGGAGAGGAGCGTTGGGCTAGGAAAGTTTTCGGCTACTTGTACATGAAGAATGTTGATGTGGAGGAAGTGAACTCAAAAATCGTCAAGCAAGTATTTAGAAAACAGAAGAATACTACGCCTAAACAAAACTTTGGTTAATAAGAAGGTGAAGGAAACAGAGAGGGACATGTTGAAGATTCGAATGTTTACGAAATCGTCACTGGAGACCTACCCAGCTTTGAAGCAGGATATTTCAAAAGAAAAGATCTAAGATCATTTTAGGGGTGGTTCTCTGCTGTTCGAGGCCAGAACGGAAGTATTGCGGACCAACACGTACCGAGCCAAATACTACCGCACAGACATGTTATGTAGTGCGTGTGCAAAGCAGGAGTAAACGGCTGAACATTTGAAAATGTTTTGTAAAGGGCTCCACCATATCGTCCAAGATAACGGCGCGAAATTTTTCAAAGCATTGGAGTTTAGGGACAATAAAGGCAAAATAGACTTTAAATGGGTAAAAATAACCAGGAGAAGGCTAACTGATTGGTGGCTAGAATCAAAGCACGAGTGAAATTCAATCTTTCAACACATATATGATAGTACTTAACTTTAAGGCTAGGTGGCGTACGCCGCCACCCAACCTGAAGGACACAGCCAGATCCATTCATCCATTCATCCATCCATCCATCCATCCATCCCTCCGTCCGTCCGTCCGTCCGTCCGTTCGTCCATCCATCCATCCATCCATCCATCCATCCATCCATCCATCCATCCATCCATCCATCCATCCATCCATCCATCCATCCATCCATCCATCCATCCATCCATCCATCCATTCATCCATCCATCCATCCATTCAAAGGGCTGCCGTGCTGATGGCGAAGCTTGCATGGAGCGAGATAAAAAATATGTGTGCTTTTACAACATCGCACTCATTTGGGAATGTCGGCCCAAGGTGTCCGAGAGACAAAGTCAATGTTTGGGCGTATATATTCTCAAATGGGCCTTTTTGCTGTATATTTGCACCTCCCATATTGGAGCACTTATAAGCGCGATGCCCCTGCAAAATATCCGCATGTTCTGAAAACTTACTGTTCTTCGAAGTTTCCAGGCTGTATAGTTTGGAGGCCACTGGTGAAACAATGGCAGCCCGATCAACAAGTGAAGTCAGAAGAGTGCCACATTCTACGTTCACAGGTTACACTCGATTAAAAGAGAGCTTTTTCTTTCCTTTCGTGAAACTAGCGCCGCTTTCTATTGTAACGTCATTTCAAGAATCATCCCGTTTTGCCGCAAAAGAAAGACGCCGATATGCTACATGTGCGACACTTAGATTTAGATGCAGTCTAGAGTACACTAAACGAGCACAACACTGATATTGCTATTGATCTACCAAACATAATCGATTGATGGTTGATATGTAGACTTTTACGTCCATAAACCACCATATGATTGTGAGAGACGCCATAGTGGAAGGCTCGAAATATTCTGGCCATCTGGGGTTATTTATTGTTCACGAAAATCTAAGCACATGGTCCTACAGCATTTTCACCTTCATCGAAAATGCAGCCGCCGCAGCGGGGATTGGATCCTGCGACCTGCGGGTCAGCATCCAAGGACCTTAGCTACTAGACCACCGTGGCGGGGCACCAAAGATAATGAAATTCAGAAAATTCAGAGAACTCGGACACTTTCACTGCGGAAGGCACGGGGAGTGAATGTAGGTCGGCTAATTCAAGCCTTATACAATGTGCTGGTAAAATTACTTCACACGTACTTTATTTCAATGGCATAACTAAGGCACACAGTTATCTAGAGCGTAAGTGCGCTTCGGTTGGCCACCCCATAAATATTCGTACGCGATATAATAGTGCAACAAAGATGTGCGAGCCTACGGGGTGCAGAAGAAGAAGAGTAGTGGAGCGGTGCTTGGACTGTGTGGTTGGGTGAACAAGGCCAGGCCTGTCTCAGAAATACGCTGCTCTTTCCCAACGCCATTTCACGTCATTTGTAAATAAACACAATCACTCGTAACAGTTTGGTGGAAGGTGCCGGGTACATCGATCTGGACGACCCAGCTCTACCAATTTCACGACGGAGAAGACGCTTGACAGGCTTGCCACCGCAGCTACCAGACATGGAGGACGCGGGAGCAGGCCATAACAACCTCGTTGCTGATGAGCAACACGCTCACCCGCGGGGCAAGCTCGCTGCGGCACGCCGGAACGTCATCCAAGGACCATTCAGGGCAGCCGGATGATGATGTTGAGGATTGGCTCAAGCACTACCAAAGTGTGAGGCACAGCTACCTCTGGAGCACTAATAAGCAGCTCAAGAACGTGGTGTTTTTTCTCGTCGACACCGCGTCTCTTTGGCTCGACAACCACGAGAGTGCATTTACCACATGAGACATTTTTGTGGACGAGCTGAAGAGGTGTTTTGGTGACTCAACAGCTAAGGTCAAGCAGGCGGAGCACACGCTTTCACGAACAGCTCAGTTACCTGGCGAAACATGCACCACCTACATCTAGGCCGTCTTGAAGATTTGCGGAATCGTGAGTGCGACCATGTCTGACGAACGTAAGGAAGCTTGGTCATCTGCTCAAGGGAATCGCGGAAGACGTGTACAATTTTCTTATCACTAAGGAAGATCTACCCACACCTTCCGACATAAGGAGACACTGCCGAGCGTTTGAAGCGCTAAAGAGGAGGAGAGTCCCACCGAAATTTGGACGTCGTGACAATGTGCCCATGATTGCAAGTGTCATTCTTCCATCGCAGGACATCTCTTCTCTTATAAGACGAGTGGTTAAGGAAGAACTTGCTCAGCTGCGAGCAGTGGACACCGCTGGTGTCTGCCATCAGTGTGCATTTGACCAACGGTCCCGTGAGCCACCGGTACCTCGGATGCGTCAGAGCTACTTTGAGCCTCGCCCGAATCACACTGATCGGTTCGAACGAAGGAGTGAACGGCCACTCAAAAACCAGAAACGCAGGCAAGCTGCATCACGGCGACATACTCCTCAGCCGCCATCGCCCGGCTTTTATCAACCAACGAGGTCTACTTGGCCGGGGACGACTAGACGCGACACCCGTACTTGTTACAACTGCGGGCTACCTGGACACATCGCTAGGTACTGCTACCGTCGCCAGCAGCGAGCTCCACGATTCAACGTGTCCACGCACCATGTACCTGCTGGCGAATCTCGACCAATTCAGGGCTCTTTCCAACGCCAACACGCAGCACGTGTTGATTCTCCTTGCTCCGACCGCTGCCTTAACCCACCACCCGCTCGCCAGCAGTGATCCCCATCCCCGCGTCGCCGCTCGGGGACGCCACCACCACTGGGAAACTAACTGGTGCGACCGATGCGGGCGAGGCCGCAAAATCGTCTTCCGCAAGGCCCCCTTGTGCTGTATTGGTTGAGAACACAGTGAGTGTTTTTGTAGACAATGTGAGTACTGTTGCGCTAGTTGATATCGGTGCTGCCATTTCCATAATGAGCATGACTTTTAAAAATCGCCTTGGGACGAAAGTATTAATTGCTTGGAATTGGAGAGCTACGTTGAGCTCAGTTGGTGTTTGTTGTGTTTTACTTTCTGTAGGAAATCAAACGTTTGAAGCTGAACTAACAGTGCTTGCACGTGCGACCCACGACGTCATTCCAGGTTTAAATGTTTTGCATGAATATGGTGCCACTCTGGATTGTGGTAGTGGTGGGATTATTTTTCGTCCTGTGTTGCCCTCTCCATTGACGAAAGGTACCGTTGATGACAGCTCGGAAGTGTTTCCCGTGTCTGAAGACATCTGCTTGGCCCCGCATACCACAATGTTTGTGCGCGTAAACTCTTCGCGTTCTTTTGCGGGTTCTTACTGCTGTTTAGCCGAGCAGAACTGCCGTAACGCACTTAAGAGAAACGTTATTGTGTTTCGTTGTCTCGTGCTCACTGTCGATGGTTGTGCCGATTTGTGGACTGTGAACGTTACCGCGCAGCCCTTATCTCTACCTGCAAGACTTAAATCGGCAAGCTTTCAAGAGCAAAGCACTCTTACCATACGGGCACTTCAACTGTCGGTGGATGTAAAGAAACACCACGCCAACTCGTACGCCGACTATTCTGCCAGCATTGACCGTATGATCAAGAAGTCACTTCTTTCAACTGAACGGTCGCTGCTGCAGGAGGTGATCGCCGGCTACACCTCAGTCTTTGACTTTGCCCAAGACGAGACGTCTACCATTACGCCACCGTCTTCACGTACGCAACACCGCATCGATACAGGCCAAGCACCACCAATACGCCAGAAGCCCTATCGCATATCGCCTTCCGAAAGGAAAGTCATCGCTCAGCAAGTTGAAGACATGCTATAGAAGGGCGTCATACAAGAATCGTGTAGTCCGTGGGCAGCTCCTGTAATTCTAGTCAGGAAATAGGATTATTCATGGAGCTTCTGCGTAGACTATCGTCGCCTAAATTCCATAAAAAAATGACGTCTACCCTTTGCCACGTATAGAAGACGCCGTGGACTGCCTGCATTCTGCCTCCTATTTTTCTTCTGTAGACTTGCGTTCTGGGTATTAGCAAGTTCCTATGCGTCCCTCAGATAAAGAGAAGACGGCCTTTGTAACACCAGACGGTCTTTTTGAGTTTACCGTTATTCTCTTTCGTTTATGCAATACTCAAGTGACATTAGAGAGATTTATGAATACAGTACTCCGTGGAATAAAATGGGAAATTTGCATGTGCTATTTAGATGACGTGATTATTTACGGCAAGACTCTTAAAGAGCATAATCATCGCTTGTCACTTGTGTTTGAATGCTTACGTGAAGCTGGCCTTGTTTTATTCTCACATAAGTGCCATTTTGGAGAACGTCAAGCCCTCTTATTAGGCTTTCTCGTGGATAAAGAAAGCGTACGACCAGACCCACAGAAGGCCACAGTGCTTCGCGACTTTAAACAACCATGAACAGTGAAGGACCTGCGAAGTTTTCTGAATCTGTGCTGATATTTTTGCCGATTTATTAAGAACTTCGCACAACTTGCCTCCCCACTGAAGTCCCTTCTTCATAAAGACACACCGTACTTGTGGGATTATAAATGTGAGGCATGCATTTCAACAGCTGAAGTTTTTATCGACTTCAGGACCCATCCTAAAGCATTTTGATCCTCATGCTTTGACTGAACTTCACACTCATGCTAGTGGGCCAGGTGCGTGTGCTGTGCTGGTCCAACTCTGCAACAGCCGTCAGCACGTCGTAGCATATGCCAGTCGGACACTGACCAGAGCAGAGAAGAACTACACTGTCACCGAGCTCGAGTGCTTAGCAGTCTTCTTCGCCATTCAGAAGTTCCGACCGTATCTACATGGCCGCGAGTTCATAATAGGGATCGATCATCACTCACTATGCTGGCTTGTGGGACTTCGCGACCCGTCTGGCTAGCTGGCTCGTTGGGCGTTGCGTCTGTAAGAGTACAGCTTTTTTGTGGCCTATAAGAGTGGACGATGTCACACAGATGCCGACTGCTTATCCCGCCTTCCTTCAGTACACACCAATGCTGACAACGATGACATTTTATGACTATTATTTTGTGTCTCGTCCGACTTTCCAGATACCAGCAGCTTCAAATGTGAGTAACAGCGCGACCCTACCCTGAAACCCTTGCTCGAAGGAGGAGGAGGGTTGAAAGAGGAAGAACAGGGAGGTTAGCCAGTTCTCAGACCGGCTGCACATAACTCCGCCGACAAGCGTTTAACAATTTCAAATGGCTTGCTGTATAAGAGAAACTATTCAGTCGACGGCCTCCCGTTGCTTCTAGTGGTGCCGGAAAGCCTGCGCCTGGTCGTCCTTCGTTCTATGCACGATGACATAACATCCAGTCATCTCGGTTTCACACGTACGCTACATCGACTACGTTAGAGGTTTTACTGGCCGAAATGGTGGAAGACCACAAAACAGTACGTCGCCAGCTGCGCTATATGTCAGCGCCACAAGCGATCCACCACTGCCCCGGCAGGTTATTTGTAGCTCATCCCTCCACCAACATCCTCTTTTGAAAAAGTCGGCATCAACTTGCTCGGACCTCTTCCTAACACCCCATCCGGCCACGGATATGTTATGGTGTGCGTGGATTACTTAACTCGTTATACGGAAACGGATGCATTGACATCGGCCACAGCAGCCGCTGTTTCTTCTTTTCTGTTACAGCTGGTCATACTGCGTCATGGTGCTCCACGGGTTGTCATCAGTGACCATAGACGGCAATTTATAGCCGACGTGGTTGAAAAAATTGGGCTCCTCTGTGGCACCTCTTATCGCAACTCCACCCCTTACTTTCGCAATCTAACGGTCTTGCTCACAGAACAAATCGAACTCTTATGAATATGCTATCGATTTACGTTGATGCTGACCACAGGAACCGGGACGCCGTGTTACCGTTTGATAATTACGCGTATTACACCGAAAAGCATGAAGTTACTGGACATTCGCCCTTCTTTCTGCTTTACGCATGAAATCCACGGAGTTTTCTGGACACTTTATTACCTTTCTCCCATCAGGAAAATCTGTCCATTGCTCAGACGTTGTGTCGTACTGAAGAAGCACGTCAACTATAGCGCGCCTTCGAACATTGTCTTCTCAAGAACACAGCAAGAGTCGCTACGATGCCAAGTATATCGCCGTAGAGTTTTCTCCTGGTGACTATGTTTGGCTCTAGACTCCTGTTCGTAGAAAAGGATTGTACCGGAAGTTTCTAGCAAACTACTCAGGCTCAATCTTGATAGTCACTCGTCTCAGTGACGTGAATTACGTTGTCGCCTGAGTCACAGCGAATAACCGGCCTTCGCGCACAACGCAAATCGTTCACCTAGCCCGCCTCAAACAGTATCATCCTAGGCTTATTTAACTAACTCGGCGAGCTTCGTCGGCCGCCGTGGGAAATGCAACGAAGATGCGCGAGCCTCCGGGGCGCGGAAAAAGAAGAAGAGCAGTGGAGCGGCGCTTGGACTGTGTGGTTGGATGAACCAGACTAGGCCTGTCTCAGAAGTACGCTGCTCTTTCCCAACGCCATTTATTTATTTATTTTATTTAGTACATACTGCGAATCATAAATGGTCCAAGCAGGAAAGGCACATCACATACAAAAAAATAGGAATAACATGCATCATACATAATGCAATTCACTCTACTTAATTCACAATGAATGGGGAACACATAATTTGTTCCAATCAGACACTGTCCGTGGAAAGAAAGAATACATAAAGAAATCAGTTCTCGTGAAATATGGGGTAAGCAAATTGGGATGGTAATGTCGGGTCTGCCTAGTTGATATGAAAGATAGATACGGTGATGGATCAATGGCGAGTTTATTGTTAAGTAACAAGAAAAGGAAATCAAGCCGTTGTTTGAGTCTGCACGAATCAAGTGGCTGAATGTCATTTGCAGTCATTAGTGCAGAGGGTGAATCAGATGGTAAGTATTTGTTGTATATAAAACGAACTGCTTTCCTTGGAACCCGCTCAATTTTATCAATATTAAACTTAGTGTAAGGCTCCCATACTGTGCTGGCGTATTCTAGTTTAGGTCTTACAAAATAAAAATAACTAAGAAGCTTTACATTTGTAGGGCAGTTACGCAGTTTATGTCTTAAAAAGCCGATTTTTCGTAGGGCAGCTGAACATATGTTGTCTATGTGGACGTTCCAGGATAAATTGTTAGTTATGGTTCATCCCAAATATTTATAGCTAGTGACCTCTCTCAGGGATGATAGCTCTAGTTTGTAGATATAGTCTAGCAGATTTTTTTGACGTGTCAGACGCATACAGACACTTTTGTCTACATTGAGGGTCATTCCCCATTCATTTCACCTCATTTGTAAATAAACACAATAACTCGTAACAATAGTAAACTTGCAAGTCACGATTGAAGAGCAATATGATTCAGCAACGATATTTAGTCCAGGTTTTCCCCATACAAGTCTCCAGAGGAATGGTGGAATAATAGATTGCATCTATATTTCTCAAATCAAAGTATTTAGCACTGAGACAAAATGAGCCGTTATGAAAAAAAAGTAATACTGCCACAGACGAATATATGTGCCTCTTACCTGTCAGGAAAGTGCAGCAGTTCCCATGCTTTTCTTCGCAAATTGGACGAATATAAACGCACTAACAGAAACAATACTTTCCTTCAGTTCTGCCAGAAGATCCTGCCGGTGATTCGTGCTCATAGGCGAAAAAAAAAAAAACCATGCGCATGCTCAAACCATCCCGTGCGCTCTGCTGTATGCCATGGTCTCAGCCTAGCAACGTTGCGCTCGGCCTCCTCGCCGACCCGCCATGGCTACCGCATGTGGTCGTGTAAGTACACGCCTAAGTGAGGGATGAATGGAGAAATGTTATCGGTTGTCCAGTAGTTTGATGACCCGGGTTCAGTTCAACCTTTATATGTTTCTGAGAAAAAAATAAATTCGCAAAAAAGAAAGCGACGAGGGTGGGACTCGAACCCACGCGGGCAAAGCCCAATGGATTAGCAGTCCATCGCCTTAACCACTCGGCCACCTCGCCGACCCGCTACAGCTACCCCTTGTAGTCATGTAGGTAGACACCTTAGCGGCGGATGGATGGCGAAGTATTATCGGTTGTCGGGTACTTTGGTGGCTCTGGCTCACGTTGACATCCATACATTTTTGAAAAAAAAACATAAATTGGCAAAAAGAGCGACTAGGGTGGAACATGAACCCACGTGGGCGGAGCTTAGTGGTTTAGCAGTTCATCGCCTTTACTTCTCGGCCACTTCGTTTTGTTTCTCTTTATTCATTGCAAGGTACATCAATACGCAAAATAAAACGCAAATTACACTTTCTTTGGCACGCTTTGTTAAAATCGCTTTAGCGCTACAAGTTCATTATTACAGAGAGTCATATCAGCTTTTCTTCACGTGCATTCTATTCATCCTTTATGCAAACTATACTTTCAATGATGTTTTTTTTTTTTTGCTGACAGAGCGTGCGGTAGCATCAATATGCCGAAATGCCATGTACGTATTCCAAATAGCGTGCATACTTAGCCTCATAAACATGTCGTACTGTATGGCACTGTCACTGTGAACCGATAGAAAACAGATTACATGAGGTTTCCAAGGTAACAAGTCTTTCTTTGAAGTTCACTGTAAGATTTCCCAATGAAACATAGCATTAAAACCATCCAAAAATCGTGGTCAACAATTTAGCAGACCATTGAAAAAATAAATTGCTTTCCAGCAGCCATGATTTCACGGGAAGTGTTCAAGTGCGTAGCTGAAAGGCATTTTTTTTTTTTTTTGCTGAAGCGCACAAAACAATTCTTTTGACCCTTTCAAGGATGTCTTTTCCTTGTATTTTTCATAGATCACACGGTATACATCAGCACAGGAAACATAATATTGATAAGAATTTTATGTAGTTTTCTTTTTTAGGCTAACTAAGGTACTACAAAGAAAAACGTACCTTAGTATGGTAAAAGCTGACACAGCTTATCTCATAGAACCATGAATGCCGCTCAGCCCAGCACAGCAAGTGGTCACGAAAAATTCCGAAAGACAAGAGCATAATCTTACTTACAGCACAGCACGTAAAAAACTCGCAAGATCTCAAAAAAAAATAACCCTGCAAAAAATCTGCCTTAGAGATAAGGGGGCTAATCCTAGCCCAGCCGCTTTCACTAGCCAGAAATTATTTTTACGACTCATGCATTCCCATTTGAAGTACCAAAACAAAAATAGCAAAAACTGTGTATCTTCTGCACGTTTTAATGGTTCATGCACAGCTCCTGAAGTGCATACCAAATTTCTTCCGCAAAGAATAAGTTGCAAACTGTGAACCTCAAAAATATTGACAGGTTCCTTCCGTACAATTTGTTCACTTTCACTCTTAAGTTTTCCATCTCATCTTTTCCTTATTCACAGGATCATTATAACTCTGCAGTGGCACACCGAGGTATACTTCGTCGGCAAGGAAGTCAACTTTACCTTTTCGAAAACATCTGGCTTTTGGTCCCAGCTACGTTGCAAAAAGCCTGCACTCCTGTCACAATTTAAGCCACTGCCCGACAACTTGAAGGAATTTTCTGCTATACTGACTGCTTCGTGAATGCTCTCTCGACAGCGATGTCACCTGCATAGGACAACACTTTGACTTCAGTCGTCATTACCCTAAACTCATATATGCTGTCGTTAATAATTATGCTCAACAAAAATCTTTAAGTAGCAAGGGGGACGTAGGGCAACCATGTCGGCAACTTCAAGCAATTTCAAAGTTTTCAGTTACTTACTCGTTAGTTACAATGCTAGTAAAACAATTTCTTTACCACTTCTTCACACCTTCTGAAAAACCGTTTCCAACATTTACATGTTTCAATATTGAAAAGAGTACAGCATGCATAACGCGGTCAAACGCCTTTTCCAGGTCTAGTTGCAACATTGCTACTCAGCAGTCTCGTGCAACGCAACACTCAAAGATGCTACTCACTGTGTGTATGTTCGTTCCAGTTGTTTGGCCCTTTTTCTTTATGTTCGGTGTGGCCCTACAAGTAACTGTATAACACTTCGCAGTCTCTTGGCAAGCACTTTCATTAAAGCTTTATAATCGGTGTTAGTGAGGCTTATGGGGCGATCAGCGCTCACTGACATGAGTTTCAGTGGATCATCACTTTTGGGTACCAGTACAATATATGTCCTTCGAAAGGGCGTTGGCATTTTTTTTCCTCGTAAGCCTCCACTATGAGGCGAAACAAGACCTCTGACAGCTCATCTTTGAATGCTTTGTAAAAGGTGGTGACTAGTTCATCCGGGCCGGGTGTTGTCCCTTCACTTATTTCATCAATAGCCCCTTCTATTTCCATGAGTAAAATTGGTTCGCCGAGGCATTTTGTGGTCCCCTTATCTAGTGTAGGCATAATTGACGCAAACTCGCCGTCCATGGCTTCTTTTTTTTGTTACAGCTGCACCCCAGCAGTCCTTTATAATATTCAAAAAACGCACTTTCTATCATCTGTTTGTCCATGGTAATTACTTCTCCGTATTCATTCTGTTTTATTTCTTTACGCAAGGCATAGGGCTTCTCGTCGCTCAACGAGCGAGCGCTTTGTCGTCGTTTCCCCTAGCACAAGGTGTTCTGCGCGTGCGCGTATAACAAACAGTTCCTCTGCATTTTTCAAAGTGCATTACCTCGATCTGGTTCTTAACACCTCTTATCTCTTTAGTTAAGGTGTCTGGCCACGTGCTTTCAACTGCCCGAAGGAATTCCACTTGGCGCTGTAGTTCTTCTTGCTTTCTTTTTCATTGTATCTTAGCATGGGAGATCTTTCGATGGTAGCAATTTTAACTTCTTCCTTGAACTCTTCCCATGCTGCGACCACTGGCCCCGCCTCAAACAAGCACACTTCTTCAAGAGGTATTTTTACCTTATCCCCAAACACTTCATCACTAAGTAACTTGTTGTTCAGTTTCCACATTTTCCACGAAAAGGTTGCTATGTTCTTCTTCCCTCCCAGATAAAAACTTACGGCACTCAACTATGGCTGCAATCCAACTGGCCTACGACGCGGCGGAGAGGTTCGTGCTAGCAGTCCCGACGTGGGAGCGGCCCGCTACGTGCTAGTTCACGCTTTCACGGGCCTAAAGAGAAATTTTTTATACCCTTCTGTGCTCACTGATTGCAACTGTTTTATGCTTGTAAGTGTTTAATAGTGGTACGAGTACATATGATACGTATGATCTGTCTAAGCGGGTGTGGCAGTCACGCTGGAAATATGTATACCTTGTGCCACTTCCAGCTTGCAATGCATTTTCTACACCTTCCAAACCACTCTCTTGCATAAGTTCTGAAATCAACAACGAATTTTGACCACGAGTGAACAGCCTCTTGCTCCTGCCTTCTCTGAAGCACACGCAATAGATATCCGCAAGAATTATCCCATTTCTTTCGCATTTTAAATACAGCTCGACACTTGCGAAAAAAAAAGATAACCACTCAGTTTCGCTATCCAGAGCATATACACAAATGATGCGCCATTTCTTACCAAACCCCACAACATCAAACAAAACAAGATGGCCATCATTACTAGCATGAACACACTGTACAACAAATCCTAAATAGTTACGCAAAAAAGAGAGCAGACTCTCCCGAGGTGCCAACGGAATGAGAAACACAGACATTATACCAAGACCAAAAAGGTTCGATCATGCGAACCGTTTGTTCTTCACTTTCAACCTTCGTCTCCTGTGCCGCTATAATATCAAGGTCATCCTCTAAAAAAGACGGCTAACCTGATGTTGTTTTTGTTTAGAGTGTAGTCAACGCACATATAAAGTAGCGATCCGCAACGCAGTTATGGGCTGCAACGGCTGCGGGCAAAAAACGGACCGCACAGCTCTTACCTCACCCAGTGACACAATCCTGGCTTCCACTGTTGAAGTTGTGGGTAGACACGTACAAGGCGTGCGCTCCACCGCGGTGGTCTAGTGGCTAAAGTACTTGGTTGCTGAGCCGCAGGTCACGGGTTCTAATCCCGGCTGCAGCGGCTGCATTTTCAATGGAGGCGGAAACGTCATAACCTTGTGTGCTCATATTTGGGTGCACGTTAAAGAACCACAGGTGGTCAAAATTTTCGGAGCCTCCACTATGGCGTCTCTCATAATCATATGGTGGTTTTGGGAGGTTAAACCGCACAAATCAATCAAATCAACGTACAAGGCGTGCACCCACCACACACACCACATAATGATAAAGCCATTTTAAGAATGTCCTTGAGCGTCTACGGAATTATGTCCCTCGTTGGCTGTCTTCCTCCGTGGCTATAGAGGGTGGCTTCGGCAGCAGACGCGTGCCCACAGTGATGTTCGGTTTGAACTTCAAGCTGAGCCACCTGAATGTTGTTTTGGTTGCCGGTTCATTTGCTATCGTCTGCTCTGGTCCCGCGTCCTCGTTGTTAACTTCCTCAAGTGGTCGCTTTGCGTTTGTCCCCACACTTATGTAAGGCTGTTCAGTCGACGGCCCACTGGCTTGTTCCTGCTCGCTGTTTCTTTCGTTCCGCGTTACGGAGCTCACGCTTTGGTTTGTTGACTTGGACCATTCACTTTTTCAACCTGAGCCACTTTACTTCCTTCAACCTTCGGGCCTTTAGAAAGAGGCAGGAACACGGGACCCCCACTTCTGCTGCTCTCTGCATGTTCTGCGTCAACTTGATTGATTAATACGTGGGGTTTAACGTCCCAAAACCACCATATATTTATGAGAGACACCATTGTATAGGGCTCCGGAAATTTCGACTGGCTGGGATTCTTTAACGTGCACACCAATCTGAGCACACGGGCCTACAGCATTTTCGCCTCCATCGAAAATGCAGCCGCCACAGCCGGGATTTGATCCCGCGCCCTGTGGGTCAGCAGCCGAGTACCTTAGCCACTAGACCACCGCAGTGGAGCGTCTGCGTCAACTTGGTGCATTATGTGCTTCAAAACATGGACACCAGCTTCGGCCACACTAGCGTATGTTCAGAGGCACTCGCTGTCTTCGTGGCCATAGCGTCTGCACTTCTCACACCAGCCTATGCGAGAATTTCGGCGTATATGTCCTGTTCGCCGACATCGCAAGCAAAGTGGTGCTCGTCCTGTCAGAAGCAAATACGTTGAGATACCACCCATGCGGAGCTCGTCGGCAAGGTCTTAGATGGTCAAACCCGATTTGAGTTGCAGATTGATGGTCCGGATAGAGTATATTTTGTCGGCAATGCCGTGGATGCATCAACGTTTCTTTAAAACTGTTGCAACTCTTCCATAGTTTACGAGCGTGGAGCACACACCTTCGCCCGGTACATTAGGCAGAAGCCAATAAAGCTTTAGCCGGACATCGTGCTTCTTCGGGTCGATTACGGGGAAGTGTCTTTCTTATATCTCCATGTCACCAAGAACAAAAATATTTGTCGTCTATTGTACTGTACTGAAAGTCACAGCGCAGACGTAATCAATCTGGAAAGCGCCCCAGATTGAAGCAACATTCGGAGACTAACCAAATTGTCTCAAACGTCCTCAACACGATACGGCCTTCCCTTAAAATTTATGTGAATAAAAACAAGATTCGTAATACATGCAATCACAGGCAACTGCGGCAAAACGACTTTATAATCGTGTTTGTCTTCACCGAAATTCTTGTTCCCGCGGCCTATCTGGGCCGCTGTATCTGCCCCAGCAGAGCACACGATGCGCACGTCAATACGCTATACGGTGGCCGGAGGTGGAACCCCTAGGCCACTTCGCCTTTTTTTAACGTTATTTTCTGTTTTCAGCAATATACATGGTAAGAGTAAGAAACAACATTTGTACATATACGGGTAATACTGAAATCCCGCGCGTCCATTCGTAGCAGGCGTTGTTTAGAATTGTTTGAGATTGCCAAGAGGTTCTATTCTGGCCAGCCATGGTGGCGGACACTCTTGTACAGCAACGACATCAAGAAAACATGTTAATTGCTCTCAAAAATACCTTAGACCTGGTCTTCTTTCGGGATCGCAAGGGAAGCCATCCATGCGTGAGTACCATTATGTGATGGAAAGGTGTTCCGTAGTCGTCATTTATCAGAAAATATCTGCTGCCTTGAGCGTCAAGCTCCATTTTGTTTCTTTACAGTTCCCTGCAAAATATTCCAAAAATACACTTTCCTCCCCCTCTCGCCAATATAAAGGTACACGTTTTATTGTTTCAGGTTTTTAGCGTGTGATACATTGGGATGCCAATGGCATGTAAAAGCCCCTTCTAAGAAGTTCTACTGAAATCGTAGCTGTGTACAGTTTGAAAAATGAAGTTTTCATGTTTGGCGACATCTGCCTTCTTTTAACCTGCTTAAGCACATCCACGCTAGCCCCTCGACTGTATGTTGCCCCTGTACATAGGTGGTGGAAAAGGCTGTCTAAGTCATCTTTCCTAGTAATCGCAGCCTGGTATTGTTTCAAAATCATACAGTCAGAAAAGAAACACTAAATACAAATTCTCAGTAAAAACCAGCCTCTTAAGCAGCGGCTCCGGAACCGGGGGGGGTGCAGTGGGGGCCGTCGTCCCCACACTAGTTAGAAACCGAGGGGGGGGAGGGCATGCCCCCCACTAACAGCTCTTGCGATATATATATGTATATATATATATATATATATATATATATATATATATATATATATATATATATATATATATATATATATATATATATATATATATATATATTCAGACATTTACCGCTGCCCACAAACATCACCTCCCCCCACCTTTACATATACTTCCGGAGCTTCTGCTCACAAGCAAGTGGGCTAGCCCCAATTCTCCTACCCACCATGTTGGTCTAATGGCTAACGCATTCGGCTGTTGACCAGCAGTTCCCGAGATCGAATCCCGGCCGCAGCGGCCGCATTTTCAATGAAGGTGAAGATGCTTGAGGCCCATGTGCTTCGATTTAGGTGCACGTTAAAAAAGTCGAGGTGGTAGAACTTTCAGGAGCCCTCCACTATGACGTCTCTCATAATGTGGTTTTGGACGTTAACCCACAACAATTATAAAGCCCCATTTCTCTATTTTTAACCTTCCTGAATAAATTAGTGCCGATACACGTCTCCCATCCAGGTTATCCCATCTAGTTATCACGGTTGGCAGATGCGCGATATATATATATATATATATATATATATATATATATATATATATATATATATATATATATATATATATATATATATATATATATATATATATATATTGAAGCTCTTTCAGGATTTGGTAGTAATATAGGTGCTCAAGTGAAGTGGACGAGTGAACGCCAAATGATGTCTTGTTGCCTACGTTGCGGCCACGGACCGGCATTTGTCAGGGCATATGCGCATATAAGGGCATGCACGCATGCGTGTATGCCCTGACGAAGGCCGCTCTTCAGCCACTACGTAGGCAATAAAACATCATTTTCACTCGTCCACTTCACTTGAGCAGCTATATATTACAACGAAATACAAAAGGGGAACCGACACAATCATTTATGAAGGGTGAACTTGTGCACAGAAAAGTAGCTATGATACGAAGATAAGTCCACTAAAGCATTCCGCACACATGTCAGTTTCTCAACAAAAACCAGGTCAGTCTCTCGGCTTGTGCCCGTGCACGAGAGGCATGCGCTGCCCTGCGCCAAGATGCGTGAGCACGTGCGAGGCACTGCAGACACCCACACAGCGTCTCGTTGGTTCTTTTAGTCAAAGGATTAGTACGAGGAGTCTCTTTGGCAATGTCAATATATATATATATATATATATATATATCCTTCCTTTACGCACACCGACCGACCCATTACGGGGAAACCCTTTCTTTACGCACGCCGTCACAGACCTTCCCGGCCCCGCGGCGACAATCTTGGGTGGCCCGACACACGTCGAGAACTGAACAGCACGTGATATGAACCGTATGTGGACGTACATGGACAGTTGGTTTCGTTCTCAGTGTTGACAGTGGTTCTTCCTCTTTTTTAGTTTCTTTTTTCTCATGAACTCGTGAAGCGATGCTGTTATCTCGGCTTGCCGCGTGCTTATCAAATTCGGTGTGTCCTTCAGGACAGCATGTAAAGTATTCCATCTTCCCACCTTATCTGCTGCTCATCTTTACGTGACTTTACGTGACTTACGTTTAAGTTTAGCCTTAATGTGCCCGTCTTCTGCGACTGCAAGGCCTCGCTTCAAAGTTTACAATCAGCGTTATGACGATGAGTACACGAGCAGATTTACCGAATAAAGAAGTCCTTCATCAAGCTTTGTCGAAGGGGCATAAATTTCTGCTTCAGTGGCAGCTTAGATATTGCGGCATTGTCGTTAATAACCTGGCTGATCACCCTGTCCATCCACAAGGACGTTGAGGAAACTCAGTGCCTTTGTCGAGAACAGACATTGCAAGAATCCTTCACACGTTTGCTGACATGATGTTGGAAACTTGATTGAGCGACCTCAATGTCTGAAACAATCGCCTGTATACACTATAGTTCGATACAGCTTTAGACGCCAGCGTCGTTCTTTCTTCAAAGGCCTATACCAAAGCCTACACCAAAGGGCGCGCACCAAAGTATACATCAAAGTATTCAAGCCTACACTAAAAGGCGCGCACACCAGACTGACGTAATGAGTATGACGACTGGGGACGCCGCCTTCAGAGAACATTGTCGAGTGCACGGGGCGGGACTGTTTCGATACTCGCGGACGAGATAAGCTGTCGCGCTTCGGTCATCTGGTCGGGGCCTCTTCTGGCTTCTCAAGTTGTATCCAACTACCGATCCATCGAGGAAGCTTCAAGTTCCATCAAATCTCTGCCACCGTGACACAACTTTACTGTGCCGCTTGTGGTTGACGAATAGCTCTCGCCAAGGCGCGTAGGAATGGCAGACCCCTCCAGATATGACTGATACAATCGAAACAATATAACGTCTACCGTGTTTCTGCGATCGTTTCGTGAGTGAACGCAACGTTCTCTGTAATGCGTTGAACGAACTAAACGGTATTCAGTTTTCTACAGAAAGGATCCACGGATGGTGGCCCTACGCGTCGCAGGTTGGCAAGGCAGCGTGGGCCTTGCTGCTCTTTTTAATATCTACCGGGTTTAGGAACGCTCGTAGGCGTGTGTTGTACAGGCACGCGTGTATTCTGAAAGTGCACTATCTTGGTTATATTTCTTTTTTAACCTGTTCAACCTTCCTCAGCATAGGGCAGCAAACGGGACACGAGTATCTTTGATCTCCCTACCTCTTCTTTTTCCTTCTCCTTCTATTTACTATGACCCAAATCACTACCTCATTGCCATCGACAATAAAGAGGTAATAAGAAAGTCTTCTAGAGGAATTGAGTATACAACCCTCCTATAAACCAACTTATCAGCTGGCTATTATGACGACACTGCCCCGAGCAATGCAATGAAAATAAATGCTCAAGCTTCCACAAGCTGCCTGGCACGTAAGCTCAGATGACCTGTTATGCACCTGCGAGAGGCTCTACAAAAGTAGAGAGTTTGATGGCCTTGCTCGCCCAAGTTAGAACAGCTCACTTTTTTTTCTATTTTTTAAGTTCAGCACTGACAGCGTCAGCTGGCCTGAAAGGAAAAAAATGGTAGCGTGGGAAGCAAGAACAGCCCCTGCACGAAATGCAGCCTTCTAAACGAAGTCCATAAGCGGCGGCCAGGGTTTCGCCGCGTAGATGCCGTCGAAACGACCATCCGAAAAACACTTTTGGTGGGTCATTTGATCTCTCAATGGCCAATCAAGGCAAAGAGCCGCTTCCTTTCCTCGAATGCTGGCCCCATCTCACGAAGCCGCCGAGCTCATCACGCCAGCGGCACTGGATCCCCTGCGCACGATCAGCCCACGAGCGAGCTAAATGTGTCACGTTAGCATTAAGCTACGCAGGATAAAAGCGCCTACACCTACCTCGTTTTTACGCCAAGTAATTTCGTTTTCTTCATTGTGTTTTTTTTTCACTTCGTGTAAATGGTTTTTCTAGCGTTGTGATCTTTAATGCACATTGTTAAAGACAAAAAAGTACCCTCCCCGTATGCGAAGGGGTCGGCAGGTTTCGGCTGTTTATTTACTGCCTAATCTTTAGTACCGACATCGTGTGTTGTCACCATCCGAGATGCTATAGCAGAGCAGTCTTTCATTTATTCTTTCCTATCATGGAAGTTAATGAAAGATTGCGAGAGGTCGTAACACTGTTTTACTGCGATTTGAGCAGCGCCAGAGCAAATTTATAGCCTTTTACACGGGGTCACTTTTTTCGGAAGATAATTAAAGGATATAAGAGTGAAACTTTGTCGACATTTTCTGTAATAATGGGACCATCTTGTCTTGCTTGAAGGAGCGAAAAAAAAAATGATCACACGTTGCAATACAAGCTGACCGGAGTTCAATTTTCGCGCTTCAAATATATATTTTTCGCATATGGGAAATTCCGAATGACTTTTTTTTCTGCATGACATTTCAACTTATCTATCAACGTGCGCTGTCAAGTGTTCTATTTGTAACTATGTGATAGCCTCCACTGAGCTGATAATGAGGCAGCGACAAAACTCGCTGCCAATAATCACTCATACGCATGGAATTTTTAAACCGAAATCCAGCGCTACTATTTACTCGGAAAAGAAAAATGCCCACGATAGAGATAAGTAAGAGACCGTTCGAGGATCGGTAATAGTGAAGTAGAGAGAAAAGAGAAAGCTGAAAGGTTTACTCCCACCTAATAATAGCAAATGATTATAACAACTGAGTGGTACAGACGTTTCATAGCGTGCGCAGGTGAGATCTTTAGTTTACACCGGGTCAAATCAGTGAAGGTCACTATAATAACATAAGTGTTTGTTAACATCTGATAGGAGACAGTGGTTGGTGCTGTGAGCCTCTGTGTAAAAACGGAAGAACCAGAAATCCGGGTGTTCGATTATTCCCCACCTTTGTTTACGAAGCAGCGTCGTCGCACTGTTCATTTCAAAACTCTCCCGTAAAACACAAAAATACAGGCTGCAAACATTTAAGCACATTTTGTGGATAACCAGAATCAGCTAGACAAGTCATTAGGCGTTACTTGCCTAAAAGAAAAAAAAAAGAGAGTATGTTAGCAAACAGGCTACTATTCAGTTATAAATAAGACGCTTATATTATTTATACTTGAATTTATTGATTTGAGGTAGATCAGTGAGTCGAGAAAATTGTTAAGGCACGTTGCCGGGCTTGTTGGTTTGGGTGTTCGCTATAGTTGTGGTGGTGTGCTGTAGCCGTATTATTAAGAGATGAGAAAATTTCAAGAGTACCGGGGCATTGGTATTTCAGTGGTGTCCGTTTACTTCTCTTTTACCAGCGCAGATACCTACAGTCACCACTAATTGTAATCCGTCGCTAGAAAATTATCATCATGAACCTGTGCGCGCTTCGATTGTTTTCTCCTTCTTTTGCGTCCTCTTCTTCTTTTGCTTCGTTGAAGGTAGGTCACCACTTTCCAAGGTGCATTTTTTTAGAAAAAAATGTTTTTGTAGGAATTTCACAATTTCGAGTTCGCTGTCCAATCAATAATATCTAAACAAAAATTATTTAGCTATTCTGAGTCACTCAAAAGTTATAACCATTCTTTCAACCCCTGGTGGATGTATCCGAAACTGAACGTTTCCGTAACCAAACTACCTACCATCTCGTCATAAATATATTTCATATACACATTACGTAATGCTATAATGCTAAGTTATCTAAGTATGCTTTAATGCTTCCGGAACATCGCATTCTCATTTTACTTTAAAACTGTTCCTACTTGGTTGGAGCACTATAGTCGAATTGCGCGTGTTTTTGTTCAGCAGTCATTGTTGTTTTCTATGAGATTTCAAGTTCCTAATCATTCTCAGTTTTTAAGAAAGATGTATTACTTCATATAGTATAACGAAGTATAGAACGAAAAAAAAACGTAAATGCAAGTTAGCAATTCAGTATGCCAAGTGTGGACCTACCATGAAACACAAGAATGATGGTCACTTATAGACAAAAAACGAGCTAGGAAAAAACACTTATTTTTCTCGCTCAAGAAAAGCTCGTGCAACTTTGAAGAAGGTCCTGAGCTCTAAGCCTAGGAAATTTCAGGCGTATTGAATGTTTCTTTGTTACAGGAACATTAGGTTTAAATCTAAAGAGCTGTTTTTTTATTCAAGACGTGATTTCATGAATCCTAATGTTACGCGAACACTGATCGCTCTGCTTCTAGCCAATATTTTCGCATAAAATTTTGCGTGCAGCTTTTTTATAGGTGGATCTGTGCATTCAAGCACAATTATTGATAACATGCGGTAACGTTTTGTAATATGACCAACTCCGTGTAAAATAAACTCGCCAAATATAAAGTTTTTCACTCTTCCTATATTAACGCAGCTAGGCTTCAAGATATGATGGTCATGCAGGTTAAGTGCGCAGGGTGTTGTCTTTACTACATATCAATCAAGTCACGTTTCAGTCACGGCAAAAGCTTTTCAGTTGTCACTGTTGGTGCAACATGCATATTTTGGCACTTATTCTATTTTTATGACTTCTGTTTTTTACACTTCTCTCTATTCTATTGTCTATATCTGAAGTTTTTCCAAAGCCCTACTAGCCTAAACCATAGTTGTAACTTTTTGAATAAAACTAAATTTTTTTCTCAAAGGTGTTGACCTACCTTGAATCGGTGCACGATTCAAATAGTTCTGGGGCCGTATTCACAAAGCTTTCTCTTAGCTGCGCATTTTCTTAGCCAAGAGTTCTCTTTTCTTGAGGAATTACAATAGCAATGGTGCAAATTTAACTTATTCGGCGCATAAGAGGGCGAGGAGGACACACTAAAGCCGATGAAACGACGATGAAAGAAAGAAGTGTGATTGCCGATGATAGCTAGGTAGCACAAAAAGCGTCAAGCATCGAGAGCATACGATGATAGCCAATAATTTGCTACAGCTCAGCTTCCAGTTCCGCGGGCGTCTACTACAGCGCTTACGCGATGCCACGTTCTCATAAACGTCTGGATGTCTTTCGCAAAGCCAATTGCTCGCGTTTCATTAATGACCGTAGCTAAAAAGTAATCTCTCGATGGCCTCAAGCAATAATCCATACGCTATCTCGCCAAGTAGAAATGAACAACACTCCAGGTGCACCACATCAATGAAACCGCGCAAACATTGACGCATGATATGTTTGAAGATGTGCCCCAAATGTCTTTCTCTGTTTGACGCGACCAGTTAACTCACATTTTAATGAAGCAGCGCTGCTACTCAACTAATCCGGCATAATCACGCATGGTTTAGTGGTGACCGTAAGGGTGTTTTGCAGCTAGATCTAAAAGGTTGCCTTTCTTACCATAATTTTATTACAAGACAAAGGAGCGGATTTTGTGGCAGCGAACAAATTTGGCAGAAATATATAACAGCAGTAATCAAATGAAATTGTGAGCGCCATTCCCAAGGTTACATGCACCGCAGTATTTTGATAAAGCCGGAATGCGGCAACATGCATACGCTTACGCTTAGATATGTGTCTACGTAAAATGAGAGAGACTCATCGGGAGATGTTTCAGGGCTAATGCTTTTCACAAAACACGGTCCAGTTATTTCGTCCAGTGGTGTTTGCGTCAGCAAATATAAAGCAAGGGATGTGTAAATGAGTCTTGAAGTAAAGAGACATCACCACACGCGCGAAAAGGACAAAAAAAAAGAGAGCGAGAGAGACAAACAGAGACTCCCGTTTCGTCTCTGCGAAAACCTGAAATTGAAGTGGTAGCAACTGAAGATTTTTTAGCCCAGCAGACGTCACTGAAAGCTTCCGCAAAGCAGCATCGGATGTTTGGAGGGCATAAAAGAGTGGAGTACGCCTTTTATGGGACTGACAGCCCCACAGAAAGCGAGATGAAGTGTGTCTGTCTTTAGATATGAGAATCAATGCTAATAAGAGAGTTGTGAGTTGATTAGTAAAATTTTTCGTAAATATCAATAATGGAAACAAACTGAGTAGTTATTTATTTATCCTTACCCTAGATACCTAGACTTCAGGATAGTTCACGATCGTTGTCATACGCCAATATATTTGTATTTTTATTTATATTTGGCAAAATATGCGAAGACAGGCTGCGTTAGAGCCAGCTATCCCAACATCACGACAGTAATGTACAAGATAAAAAGTGCACGTTTATACAGCCGCACTTGGTGGTTTCTACCTTGTTGTAACCTTGGGCGAACGCATTCCATTTCTTTTTTCTACTTTTGACCAAATTTCACCGGACGTTTTGAATTTGACGCCATTCAAGGGAATGACGATATATTAGCAAAAGGGTAAATGCTGTAGTAGCAAGCTCTTATCTCAGACACTGCCGCAGTGGACGAGTGGTTACAGCGTTCAACTAAAATGTAGGAGGCACTGGGTTCGATTCGCACTGTCACCGATCACATTTTTTTGCACAAGTGTCCCGGTTCGAGGTAATGCGTTTCGGCGGGTCTTCGTTTCTTGAGATGGCGGCTTTTGCGCTCTCTTCTTTCACTCCCCTTTTCACCCAAAAGCGATGTGCCATGCTCCCTCATGAATTACAGAATTCAGGGTTCATACTTTTTTTTATCCAGCCTCTGTTATTGCATGAGTAACCAGTGCCAAACTACCAATATCATACTTAGTATATTACTTTTCATGCGTCTAAATATTTGAACAGCAGTCAATCATCTGCGTTGTTTTGAAGAAAATCTAGACATGCAGCAAGCTGATTGTTTGCGGCCAAGTTGACTGCTTCTGTCGGGACACATTTTTGTGCTAATTTCACGGGAATCATTACATGAAGCAAGGCAAAAGAGCACAGACAGATAAAGACGACCCAAACAGAGTGAGTAGTTTGTGTCTCCTCTCTCGCTATACCTGTCATGTGGCGCGCTTCAATGTAATGCCTCTGTGAATTGTTATAAAAAACTATAGCAGCCAATTGAGTTCTGCTGAGAGGGTCCTCGATTGGGCCAAGTGGAACAGTACAAAGGCAATTTGTTTTGCGTCATAGAGAGGTACTCCGCGTTTGGTTATTACAATAAATTTGTAAACCGAAGTTTATTTTGTATCAACAACAGTTTCAGTACAGGGGACAAGCGCATGGACAAAATCGGCGTATTCAGCTTCACTAGGTTTGTGCCCTTAATAGTAATTGTCAACAGTTATTACAATACGCATAAATATGACACACATATACAGCCATGGGTGACAGCTAGTTTATTCTGATTGAAACTGATTAGTTGAAATCTACTTATTAGACCAACGCAATGTGTGCAATCAATGCCATGTGGGTGAGCTATGCTGTAAACTAATCTTTCCTGGTCGGTTTCCTTTTACATATTTTTTTCTCATGACCTTACGTTATCAAATGAAACTTCTTCGAATGCATATATTTTGTTCAGAAATACATTTATTTGTATGCAGTAAAAAAACAACTGAAAAACATGATGGATCAGAATAAACAGAACTAAAAATAAATTCAGCAAAATCATTACCAAGTTACTCTAAATGATAATCGGCTTTCCATTAAAAAGACATACATACATAAATACACAAGGTCTAAATATTAAGATGAACGGCTATAAAACAACAATTCCAAAACACTCATTTTGAATATATCAGCCTCACAAAGAGCAACTTATGAGAGAAGTTCCCCAGCACCATTATGTGTGAACTCGGAGTTTCTCGAACTCTCTTGGAAAAGCTTTATGCGTAATTTCTGCTGCTGCCCAGTGACGAGAAGTTTTTATATAAGAAACACAAGAACAAAGCCCCTGACAATGTCATGCTAAAGAAAAGAGCTGTACATCAAAATTTGGTACATCTTTGCTGCATTACTCTGTTTATTTGCATAGCTCGGCTCACTCACAACACAGTAACAAGCCATGTTAGGACACCTGGGCTGAAAAATTGGCACAGCGCAAAGAATTCTGGACAATACATTATTATTACAATTCTAATGTTCCAAGCTCTTCAGTGCAAACAGTGTTTTTATTGAAAGTTGTAGACCCCATTTTATTAAAAAAATACTCCTCAAAAAGGCTTCAAAATTTGCAGATCAGCACAGTTCTCATACAGCTGTCTGTTAGTCTGCTTGAAAAAATTTCAGTTCACTGGTGGGCAAAAACTGTACACTAAGTATGTCAGGTGAGGCTCCAGTGTCTTGCATGTATGTCTTGCTGCTGGCCTCACCTGCAATGTTGCTCAGCACATATGTACAAAATTTCAACTAATCCCTTGCCACTACAAAGAAATTAAGTTTCATTTGCACGAAACAGGGATCACAACAAAAGAACATAAGGACGTTTACCTTCGCACAGTTCAAGGAAAGCAAATACATTTCCAGACAGTTTTTACAGATTATGTGAGTATAGTATTATTGGTAATAAGCACATTGTTACTTTCACTAAAAGATAGTTTTAAGTCGCCAGCCTTAATATGAGGGCCTACCAGTACCCTTGTATAGCTAAACAATAGCACATGCACCCAGAAAATGGCAAGTAAATGAATGCTATAGCTACATATATTTTAAAATGTTTTCAGATTTTTTATGAGGAAAGCTGCCAAGATGATAAGTCATTTGCATAGTACACAAATACATTATGAAGAAACCAAGCCAAGTAAACACTACATTTAAGAAGATACACATACACAGTAGAAACAGAGAAGTAGACTGTTGAAGTACGGACAGTCAGTGGGATAACATTACACAAGTATTAAAACCTAGTGTTACATATACTAGAAGAAGTGATGATCCTCTTCCTTCCAATGAAAATAATCTACATAGAAGCACTTCCCAGAGTGTATACACACATGACATCACTTGTGGTATACAAATAAGTATACAAAAAGTTTATATTGACTAAGTACAACATTATCGCATCCATGGCTTTACTTCTTGTATTACAAAAAATGCAAATAAAGTTACCATTGCCGACCATGGATGCTGTGTTCTATGGCAAAGAAATGCAGAAACATGTAGGCACTTTGGTTTCTATGCATGTTAAAAACATCAGCTCAAATTGATTTGCCCACTAGCACTACAGCAGGCTTTAAATTAGTGTCATAGTTTGGAATATTCCATGCAAAATATAATGAATTTTTATTGTTCAAGCGCAAAGGAACCAGTGAATAATGCACTGCTAGGAAGTTTAACCACAGCTACACAGAATGTTAATACGTGTACAATTCAAACTTCTCCAGCCATCGCACTGTGCTCTTTCTGCTCACGTAATCTTTGAGCAGGAGAACATAGCCACTGGCAATCCCTTTCTACATGTTGGTCTTCTGTGCTCTGTTCGTGATGCACTGTACATGACCGAGGAGCAACTGATTTCTCGTTACTGTTGGAACTTGGAAAAAAACACACATTCGTTACAACCATGCTACATGCAAAAGTGTTCAGTTGATAAATATGTGCTCATGTTTACAGATGTGCTTTCAGAAGCCGATGACAAGTATGAAAAAGTAATACAAAGACAGAAAGTATCAACACACACAAAAACAGTGAAGACGGAGAATATCTTTTATGATACAAGTGCATAAATATGATGGTAATTAGGAAGGCATGAAAATTCTGCCAGGCATAATAATCCAATAAAGTATCTTTTCTTTCGACTTTACACTATTTGCGAGAAGCCGACCACAAATGAGCTCAATAGACCACAGAAGTTAGACTGTGTTACAAGACAACACCTAATGTTCGTAACTTTCAAGCTATCCGGCATAGCCAGCTCATCATACAGCGTAGAGAAGCAAATGGGCAGTCTAGAAGACACAAAGCATTGGCGGATTATGAGTGGGCTTGTTGCTCCCGTCTACTATTCCAAACCAAGAAAACCTTACAAAAATACACTTCATCAGGCGAAATAAACAATCCACTTAGAATTCATTTAAACGGGTTCCTACAGCTGCCACAAACACTCACCATTATTATTGATGTCAGTGTATTGCCGCACGGATATGCTGTGTCCTGCACAGAACACCAAAGGAGCGCACTACGACTTGGCCTGCATGGGTGCTGGCTGCATCGCACTGCTGTTAAGGTAGGCTAGCCACAGACAGAAAGATGAGCATTCGTGGCTTTGAGGCACCCCGATAATCACCTTTAGAGATCAACAATGCATACTAAGGTCAGGTACAATTTGTAGAAAAATATATATCACTATGCAATAGTGGTGAACAAGTTCGGCTGAAATACAACATGCCACAGCACTGAGAGAAATACACTACATCAGGTAAAAGATGCCGTTACTGGTCCTATGTCGTGTGACGCTCGTACAATAGTTCTTTGTGCTAGCAAGTTGTGAACAGCCAGGCAATTTTTACCCCCTTTCTATATCCTACCGAAGCAATTGATCCACCGAGTGAGTTACAAGCTCGAGAGCTGTAGAAGGAATCAAAGCATTTGTGCTCGTTCAAAAGCACGAGCTCCATATGAATAGTGTTCAATTCATAAGCTGCCGGCTTTCCATTATCAACATTCTAAATTATGTCGGAATCCGCTCCTATTTTATTGTTCAATTAGCATTATGTGTGAAAATACGAGAATCCACTGTAGCAATAATGTTTGCGTTTTCAATGTGTGCACATCAAGTGGCATTTACGTAATGGTATGCATTTAAACAAAAACTAACTTTGCAACCAGCCGTTAGGTAGTTTTGTTGCTTCAAACTCTCAGGCAGATCACAGTCCTTCCAGATGAGGCTGCCAAGCATGCTTTCAGGCCACATCTTGGTCCGCTGGATGGTAGCAGTCTCAAGAGTGACATAGACTTGCACATTTCGGGAGCACGTGCCTTTCCTATTTTTGTACAGGTGCTCCGATCGAGTCATGAAGAGGCTAGATGTACCAGTGCGTGCAACCGATGCATCAGAGGACTTTAACAAACTCTGTGATCTGTGAAGGGCCAAAAACAACGATATAATTAAAAACTATTATCAAAAGCGCTCACTTATAATTCTTTTTTCACTTTAACACAGAGATATCGCTTCGTCAAAGTGAACGAATATGCTACATTCACTCTGAAACAAATTGAAGCCCCATGTTGGATTTACAGACCACAATATATATATATATATATATATATATATATATATATATATATATATATATATATATATATATATATATATATATATATATATATATATATACATATATATATATATATATTGTGGTATGTAAATCCAACATGGGGCTTCAAAATATATATATATATATATATATATATATATATATATATATATATATATATATATATATGTCCTAGTAGTGAAGTACAGTCCTACCACAGCGGCAATCGTCTATAGAACTAATTTTTCAAAATACCATGAATTCCTCAAGTGCAGCCTGGCTCCTGGAAAATAAATTCACATTAACATTTCCAACTATCAAACGTGGTAAATAGACAAGCCTGTCTTAATAATCAAACAAAAGCTCGCCTATATCAAATCACAAGAAACTGCTGATGTATTTGCCCCCTCTTCATAATATATGTATGTATATAACGGTAGGAGTAAATTTTTTATACTTGAACTTTACATAAAGAAACATTATGTCTGGTAGACTGAAAAACTTGAACACTTTCTAGTGCTACGCGAATAGCAACAAATTTAGTTCCGCAAGGTCAACTCACCGATGGCAGAGCATTTAGTAGCCGTGTCATCAGGTTCCAAGAGTGCTCTTTGCCAACAGGCAAATAACATCTGCAGACTGGAAGCTGTCGATGACATAGTAACGAAAGGCTGGCCAAGCGTGCACGTCCGTTGATAAACTGTGGGAACTGGCCACGAGCCGCTGTTGTCAAGGCTCTATAGTGCAATGCAAAACGATGGCCAGACGAACTCGAAAACCTGTGGTTAGCCGGTACTGGCCTACAACTTCATCCAAAGCGAGGCATTTGTGAAATCTTTTCTCTTTCTGAGGGCCGCAGGGAAACTTGACGTTCACGGGCTCTCGCTGGCACGTAGAACTCTTGAGTTCTTAACAAACAACAGTCTGGGCGTGCTGCCAAAGCTACATAATCCACAAAAGAATGTGGCATCTTGGGCTTCGGTTTGACACACAACGGCGCTCGTAGTATGGTCATCCCAAAAAGGAGGAAGTGATGAGTTAACTAGCAAGAACGCCCAAGCCTCACTGCTACAACTTCGCAGGGCAAAACAGTTATCAACGCTGTCTTTCAATTTTTTGTCACACGAGCACAGCCTCTTCACATGTCTTCGAAACGTCAACACAGCACCACCATTCACAACGAACATTGTTTCACTCCCAAACACAGGACAATAAAATAAATAAAATAAAAGCACACCGGCTCACCAATGGTGAAGCAAAATTCAACACAGCATGTAGCTCCTACGTAACGTGCCAAAACGCTGTGAATATTAAATGTCGCACAGCACCCTACTGAGATACTGGAAATCGAAGCGAACGAACTGTTACCAGCACACAAACACAGATTGCAGGCTTTTCGAGTGCTAGTTGCCGTTGATACACAGGCGCCCGTCTCGCTTGATAAACACACAGAAGCACAGGCTTCGCCACGCTTCACCGTACACCGATACACTGCCACTAGTTTTCACGCCGCCTAATTACACCGATAAAGCAGCGGTAATCACAACACATCTAGTCGAACGCTTAAGCGACTTAAGCGAGAGGCGTTTGTTAAAATTTGCACCAAACGATACGCTGTTTACGACGCTATGTTGTTTTCGCCAACTGCGCAGCACGTAAGAGAGCTCTTCAAGAGTATTTGCGGATTTTTGACGGCATGACAAAATTTGCTCTTATGTGCGATGGCGATGATAAGATTAACACGACAGGCCTGCTAGCTAAAAGAAGTACTTTGGCAACGTCACGGAGTGAGCTGATGTTGAGACTATTGCTTAACAACCAATCACAAGCGGCGGCGCTTGGCCAACCCTCGTCTGCTCACGTTTGTCGTCTGTTTCGATCAGAGCAAGCGATGGGGGTTTCGCCTTCGCGACGCAATTATTCCTAGGTCAAGCAGTCCCTGCGTCGCACAAAATACATATCAGTGCCTGGCTCTACCTTTAAGTGATATCTTTGTGCCAAGTTAATTGGCTTTTATTTGTCGCAGGAACGAATTCAGCCAAGGTTTGTTAGAGAATCGTGAGGGTTTGCACATTTCCGGTGTCATTTAAAATTACTAGGGTCATTTTATTCCGACTGCTTGTCATAATATCCCGGCCCATATCGGTTTCTGTACAGTGAAGCTGGCAAAGCTTGACTTGTTTGTAGTTTTATGCGTAATCACGCGCACTTCTAAGGCATTTTGGTTTACAAAGTACACGGGACTCGCTCGCTAAATTCCGTGCCGACTGGTTCTGCCCCCGTGATCTCCGACAACAGCGCAGTTCTGGCGGACCGGATCACCCTATGCCATCTCCTGACGCCGTGAAGCTTTTGCTGAGTGGTGCCCCGTCCTCGGACTCATTCAGCCGGGTCCAACTTTCTCTATGTTCTTTACTTCTGTATGTGGGTGTGCTCGTTTCTATCCCTATCTTTTTTGATGTTCCTTATCCCTTTTAATTTCTCCTTCCTTACCCCCATCCCTCGTGAGCCATTGTTGATGTGTCGCACTATGACGCGGGCAGTTATGGGGCTCCCCTTTATCTTCTTTTATCTCTTTTAAGAATCACTTACACAAAAAGTGCGCCCGTTCCAGATCATTCCAAAGTGTATCGACACCTGTGTCTAAGAGATCGTACCCATTGGACATTAAGAGCCAAAAAAAGTATACCCGAACGCAACCTCACAAGAAGCTTTATGAACCACTAACTGAAAAGTTTCACTCACTTTTATCTCTAGTAGCGGGCAGGTAATGTGCTCATATTGACCTCTTTGGTGGTAATTACTGTAAATGGGGCAAGCATAACGAATTGTTCTTTTAAGAGGAAGATATGCGACGCAGCTCACCAACATCACAAATAAGGTTCAGTATTTATCATGCTGTGTTTGAAATCACCTATTCACGTAGCACATTGGAGTTCATCCAACCACAAGTCTTTGCATGCATACTTTCACGCTATTGCCGCCCAACAGAATTCTTTATATATTGTGCTTTGCGACTTCGAACTTATTGAACGACAGTGGTTGTCAATACCGTCCACTGCGTACAAGGAAAACAACAGACGAAGCTCAAAGCACCGAAATAAAGAAAAACGCACCAGCAGTCATCAGGCAGGCCATGAATTAACTCAAAATCAGCCAGGGCACCCAAGTATCCCGCCGCGGCTGCAGTTCTGAGTAGTCAAATTGTTCGTAAGAATGGTCTGAACTGCTTTTAGGATTTATTTGTAGCTACGCTGTTATTACGCAAAATTTTGCTCCGTGAATCCACTTACGAGCATTTTTCGATGATGTAAGCAAAATAGCAACTGCGTCCCCATCGCTGACATGTTCTCGGGCAGTCGCAGCGCGCTTTTTTGAAGCAGCCAATGTGACAATAATGGCTTCTTACGACGTTTTTTTTTTTGTTTCATGAATCGACTTACGCAACAAAATTTCTCTTGTGCACGAATTTTTTCGTAAGTGAGTTTTGTGAATACGGCCTCTGGTGGGTGTCAGATCGAGTATGTAATATAAACAAGAATAGAAAATTTTTAACTGGTACACTGAAGCTCTTAAAGAAAGCGAGGTTATGGTGTTATGATACGTATTGTAGGGTGGTGAACTCGAATATCACGTCAGAGATTTGCATAAACTAACGAAAATAACATTTTTTTTTTCTGGAATGTAGCAACAGATGCCTCAGCCAGCATCGCGAGTTTCACCGCCGCCTGTGATTGGCCGTAGTTCCATGGCGTGACGACCGGGAGGGTGAGGACAGCTGACTGTGCATTTGGTTATTCATTCTATGACTGCACTCGCCGGCAGGCAGTGCCGTGTCAGTGTGTTTATCAGTTGAAATTGGGCAGTTGCTGTTAGTATGAAGTCGCAATAAGTTCGCTATACAGCCGCTCGTGATATGAAGGCTATCGCATGTCTGTCGAGCGGCATAACGTCCGAGGGTCCTAGCGGCACATTTCGCAACAGTCAAAAACAAAATTGTGTATTCTTCTCTCCCTCGTTAGCTGTTACGTGTGGCAAGAATCACCCCTATGATCACCAGTTCTCCCTTTCTTATTATTTTGAGCCTTCCAATAAATGCGTTACGATCAAGTGTATCCCTCGTGGGCTCCTATTTTTGCAGGCTATATATATGACAAAATTTCTGGGATAGATGTGTTGAAGCTGGTGCTTGGTACTGCTTTGTTTAACAGCTTCTTCAGACAAGCGTGACCAGAGCTCGAGGAACAGCAAAAAGAGTGAGCGATGCTTGCATGATACTACCCTTTTTTTGAAAAAGTATTGTGGTAAGTAGTACTGCTTTAGTTCTTGGTCGAACCCAGGGTCGTGCGGTGACGTTCAAATACGCTCAACTGTACAGGCGTGAGCATAAGTCTGCAGACCACACGATCGCGTGGCCGAAGGCATGGACGCGCTGTCTAACGATGAGATGCCAGCTGCGGCGCGCATGCGCGTCACGTTGCATCAGTTGGCTCCTCATGTCGCTCTTTTCGATGCACTCGAAGCCAGAACAAAAAGTGGGTGTCACTGTTTTTGCTCCCTCAAAAGTTTACCGTGTTTTTTTTTTTTACGTAGCGGCGGTGACGGCGCCGGTTTCAGCGCCTGGCTCACATCGTTATTTATAACGGTTGATTAGCATAACCAAGCATAGCCAGGCTCGCAAAATCTGATGAAGCGAAACACAAAAGATTACGTTTCCTCGGCTCAGCTTGCCTTTGTTGCGTAAGGCCAAGTTGAACCAAAATGAGCCAAGTTGAGTGAATGTCAGTGTAGCCGAATCTCATCCAGCCTAGTTAAGCATGGTGAGACATTCGCGCGTAAGTATGTTTAACTAAACGCCGTACAGCTTGCTGTTTTTATGTTAAGCGTAGTAAAGCCTCAATGCACACAGATGGAAAAGTACACGTACAGCCAAATCCGAGCACAGTTGATCAAGCTGTCCTTTAGTTTAGCCGAGCAAGATCAGTCGAAATAAGGCAAACCTTATTGTGGCCAATTAATTCAAGTCGACTTCCCCATGAGCTTAGAGGCGCCAAACTCTGGAAGATACTAATTGCCCCTTACTACACTATATCATTAAGGTCGTTTTTGTCAAATTACCTTTAGTTAAGAAGCGTATTGGCTATCACTGAATGATTAGTGTGATATCTAATCACACACAATATAGCCAGTCACGGTTGTCTAGTGGCTAAGGTACTCGGCTGCTGACCCGCAGGTCGCGGGATCGAATCCCGGCTGTGGCGGCTGCATTTCCGATGGAGGCGGAAATGTTGTAGGTTCGTGTGCTCAGATTTGGGTGCACGTTAAGGAACCCCAGGTGGTCGAAATTTCCGGAGCCCTCCACTATACGGCGTCTCTCATAATCTAATGGAGGTTTTGGGACGTTCAACCCCACATATCAATCAATCGAATCACACAATATATACTGGAGTTTAACATGACATATTTAAGCTCATTATACACAACTAAGCTAGTGAGGCAGTGCCAAAGTAAGCATGAACAATCCGACTAAGCTTGATTTATAGCATTATAAAGCTAGTTTATTATAATTAGGCGTAATTAGGCAAGTTTTTATGAAACAAAGTAGTTGGAGTTGAATTTCTCTGAGCTCAAGTTATCCAAGATGAAAAAATACTACTTAGGTATGACGAAGTCTAGTTAAGCTAAATAATTATATTTAGCCTTAAACTAATATAAGATATGTCTTCGTACTTACTGCCGCTTCTTTCATTATGACTAGACTTATTTAAGTTCAACTTGTCCTAACACAACAAAAGCAAGCTGAGCTGAGAAAACTTAATTTTGTGTGCGTGGTTTCACATGGTTGTCAGAGGCTGGCTACGCTTAGTTATTGTAATCAACCGTTATCCATTACAACGTTAGCCCGGCGCTAGAACCAGCGCCATCACATCCGCTACGTAAAAAAATGAAAGCAAAAGGGCACAAACTTGATGTAGCAAAGACAGCGACACCCAGTTGTCATTTCGGCTACGATCGCGTCGGATAGGGAGACATGAGAGGCCAACTGATACGACGGGACGTGCACCGCAGCAGGCGTCTTGTCGCCAGATAGCGCGTCGATGGCTTCGGCCACGCGACACCGTAGTCTGCACACTTATTCCTCCACCTGTACGCCTGTAGTATACATCCGTTCGTGTTCGAGCCGGTCGCCCCTGCTAGAGCAACAACACGATGTCAGCACCGACGATGCGACACGGGAAAGTGAGTCCCTACTAGCCACCTTCACCTTATCAGAAACATAGACTAGTACGTGTAATATGCAAGTCAGTGCTAAACTTAAATGTTATAAACTGATGCAAATTATACATTCAACAATGAATACTAAATCTCATGAGGAACAGCAGCGTCGGCAATCGCTTTTAGCCGCGTATTGGCATGGTTCGGGCTACGTGCGCATATTGTAAGGAAACCATCAGCTGTTCGTGCATTTCACTGCTCAGAGTACAGCGTTGTCGATGCAGTCATGGCGAATTCCACTGGTATATCCGGAGTAGCCGCTGTTGTGATCGGCCCCCATGTCTGGGCGCCGCTTGGACGCGTGGAATGGTTCCGGCTTCGCAGCGCGTCCTGAGACGTCCAGAATCGGCAACAACACAGCAGTAGTACTGCGAATTCCTTGGAGTCGTCGGCTCGTCTTGCCAAAAAGCCCTTTGGGCACGCACGACCGACAGATTACCGGGGGGGGGGCTGTTCGCTGTCTGGGCTGCCTAGAAGGAGTGGTCATTGCTTGGGTCGTCAACATTCAGCGGACAATGAGCCGAGCGCTTTGTATTCATCTTCGGGGACATTCCTCACGTTCCATGGCGCCTTTCCCGAGCGATGTTTCCTCGAGGAGTCATCTCGGCGCGTCCGACTCCCCGTTCTCGCACTGTGCCAGTGGTGTCGTGTATTGTGTGTGTTACACCCTCGCCGGGCAGCGAACTGGGCGGGCCTCTCCTCCCTTCCCAGGTTGGGAAGGAGGCGGTGTGACTTTCTCTCTTCGGGGGCATAAAAACGCGAGCGCAGGACGCTCGGAAAGAGAGCTTCCTTCCTTCATCTAGTATGATGCTTACTCCATGTAACACGCTACCTTCAACATCATGTAAAATAGTGTAAATAAATCGTTCAAGTTATCAGCTCCGGCTCCTCGGCCCGTCTTCGCCCTGACCCTTGGATGGCTCAAGGCCCGACAAATTCCCCCAGTCACAACAGTGGATGGCAGCGGTGAGATGATCTGCGCAGGAATTCGACTCCGGCTTGGTGAGTGCACGACCTTTTCTCCTTGAGAGTTGCCAGGCTTAAATTAGTTCTTCCTGGTAACAAGAGTGTTGGAAGCCTGTTCACGGGAACCTTGCTTCAACGCTTTCCCTTGAGAAACTTGTCGGCAGAAAAGTAGCAGCCATGGCTTGGAGAAAGTTGCACAGATCGGACCTAGACGTGATATGCGGGGAATTCGGGATTGATTGCGGGAAACATCTTAAAAAGGCGGAAGTCATCAGGGCTATGGAGGCAAGCAGAGATGACGAGGAGATCGTGGAGTTGTGGGAGGATATAAAAAAAAAAAGGGAAGATCAGGAGCGCGAGCGCCATAAAGAAGAGCAGGAACGCGTGCGCGAGCGCGAGCGCAAGCACGAACTGGATAAGAAGCGCCTAGACTTAGAAATAGCTCGGGCAACTACCTCAGGAGGCGCAACACTCAATGCTCCAGTAAGCAAGGCACCAAAAATAAAAGACCTCCTGAATCCTTTTAAGATGGGAGAGGATATCGGGTTATTTTTGGTCAATTTTGAGAGAAGTTGCGAAGGCAAGTTTGAGCGTGAGTTATGGGCACAAATGCTCTTGACCGTGCTTCCATGCGAGGCAGCGGATGTACTGGCTCGTTTGCCGCGAGATGAGGCGAATGACTACGATATTGTAAAGCGTGCGCTACTAAAGAGGTATCGGCTGTCTGCTGAAGCTTTCCGACGACGTTTCAGAAATAGTAGCAAACGTAGCAGTGAATCATTTGCCGATTTTGCATACAGTCTGAGGTGCAATCTCACCGAGTGGCTTAAGGGCGAGGGAGCTTTTGGAGACCATGACAAGGTAGTCGAGTTGATTTGCACGGAGCAATTCCTGAACGTTCTAAGTGACGAAGCACGCTTATGGGTATTAGATCAGCCCGGGGAAAAGAATTTGGAGCGTACCGCCGAACTGGCTGAAGAGTACACCATGAGGCGTGAGGAAATAAGAGAGCGCAACAAACCCGCAAAGAAACCATACCGTGAGAATTCTAAGCAGTCTGAGCGCAACAGTTATGCCCCTATTGCACCAGGAGGGACGAATGAAAAAGACACGCACGGGGAATCGACCATGAGTGGACGCGCTGGCAAAGAGAAAGAACAGGATAAGAATCGCGACAGAGCATTTGAGGCAAAGAAACCCATTGTGTGCTATCGATGTAATGAACCGGGGCACTTAGCAATGGGTTGCCGTAAGGAAAAACTCGTTTTCTCCCTTTTTAACCATACTGATGAGAACATGAGGTTACTTGAACCGTACTTAAGAGAGATGACTGTCAATGGGCAAAATTGCCGGGTTCTACGCGATTCTGCGGCCACTATGGATGTAATACACCCATCTTACGTGCCCGCGGATGGGTTCACCGGAGACTGCGCGTGGATCAGACAGGTAGCGCAGGAAGACAGTGTGTGTCTGCCAGTGGCCAAAGTCCTCATCAAGGGTCCCTTCGGAGAACTGGAAACAGAGGCTGCCGTGTCACAAAGTTTGCCGAAGCAGTACGGTTACCTTTTTTCTAACCACTCGGAGGACCTGTTAAGAAAGAAAGGTCTGAGCTTTGGAGAACACACTGTACATGCTCTAACGCGGTCTAAGGCAAAGGAGATCGCAAAGGAGCTCGGCAGTTCCCAAAATAGAGAGGCACAGGCCCCCGACGAAACAAGGGCAGACGCGAATCAGGAGAACGTCCCGAGCGATGGCGAAAGCAGCTTTAAGAGTTCCAGTGAGGCCAGCGAGGAAGTTAACCTTCTTTCCGTGCTACCTTGCATGGGCGGGTTCTTGGAGCTATCGAAAGTAAGCCCGGAGGTTATCGCTGCGGAACAGGCCGAGGATAAAACGCTGCAAAAGTTGAGCGATATGGTGGAGGAGGGGTTGGCGCGGAAGAACGTCTTTTTGCACCGCCGCGCCGGAATTTTGTACCGTCAGTACAAAGACTCGAAGGGGGTGCACTATGATCAATTAGTGGTTCCACAGAAATACCGAGCCAAAGTACTGGAGCTGTGTCACGGTGGCGGGTGGTCGGGCCATCTTGGCAAAAAGAAAACGAAGACTCGTCTACTTAGGGAGTTTTATTGGCCCAATTGTTTCAAGGATACCGAGAGGTATGTGCAATCCTGCGATGTGTGCCAAAGAATAGGCAAAGCACACGACCAGCAGAAAGCGCCCTTAAAGTTGGTGCCACTCATTAGTGAACCTTTCCGCCGCCTTGTCGTGGACGTTGTGGGCCCCCTGCCTGTGACAAAGTCAGGGTACCGCTACATCTTAACCTTGATATGTCCTGCCACAAAATTCCCGGAGGCGGTTCCCTTGAAGGAGCAGTCATCTGTAGAAATAGTGGATGCTTTGCTTTCAGTGTTTTCGAGAGTAGGCTTCCCGTCAGAGTTACAGAGCGACCAGGGCAGTGTGTTTACTAGCGCACTAACTACCACATTCTTGGAGAGGTGTGGCATTAGGATAATACACAGTTCCGTCAGACATCCTCAGAGCAATTCAGTAGAAGCATGGCACTCGGTTCTCAAAAGGGTATTACGGGCATTGTGCTACGAGAATCGGAAAGATTGGGAAGCATGCTTGCCAGCCACCATGTTTGCCCTGAGGTCTGTGCCGCACGAGGCCACCGGCTTTAGTCCCGCTGAGCTAGTATATGGGAGATCTCTAAGGACCCCACTTCGCATGCTGCGAGAATCTTGGGAAGGGAGGGGTGAGGATCCCACTGTGATCGAGTATGTGTTGGGCTTACTCGGGCGACTTCAGACCTGCAGAGAACTCGTTGAGGCGAACATGACAATGGCGCAGCTTAAAGCAAAACGTCTGTACGATAAGAACGCACGTCAACGTTCGTTTTCAGAAGGAGATCAGGTGATGCTTTTAGCATCATCTAAAGCGAACAAGCTCGCGGTTCAGTGGGAGGGCCCTGCGAAGGTTATGCAGAAGTTGTCGGACACCAATTATGTGGTCAAACTACCGGGAAGGCGGAAAGAGGTAAAGATTTACCATTCAAACTTGATGAAACCTTACCACCAGCGGTCAGCAGTAGTTCAACTCGCGCTTAACGTTCCGGAAGAATTAGAGACAGATTTTCCTTTTCCCGGGCAGGCTTCTGATTCTCAGTCCCTCGACATCTTGCTAGACACGGTCACCAGTAACTCGAATTTGAATGCAGAACAGAAAAGAGAACTGGAGAACCTACTGCGCGAGTTTGAGGGAGCTTTCGTCGACCGGCCAGGAAGAACCGATTTAGTTGAGCACGACATTGAACTAACTTCTAATGAACCCATTCTTTCACGGCCTTATCGCGTGTCACCCAGGCAAAGGGAAATTCTCGCACGCGAGATTCAAAGAATGTTGGAAATTGGTGTCATCGTCCCGTCGGAGAGTGAGTACACCTCCCCTCTAATACTGGTGGAAGCACCCGGGAAGGAACCGAGACCCTGCATCGATTATCGGAAACTGAATGCCGTCACGCGAGACCAGCTGTACCCTATTCCCAACGTAGAGGAGAGAGTGGAAACTGTTAGCAGGGCTCAGTACGTCTCCACGCTAGACCTCACACGCGGCTACTGGCAGGTGCCTATGACCGAACGAGCCAGTAAATACGCAGCGTTTATCTCCCCCTTGGGCACTTTCCGACCCCTGGTCATGAGTTTTGGGCTCAAAAACGCGCCCTTTTGCTTTTCACGGCTCATGGATCGTGTGCTGGCGGGAGCAGAGAACTACGCTGTTCCTTATCTAGATGATATTGCAGTGTTTTCGGACAGCTGGGAAAAACACCTGAGCCACTTGCGGGACGTCTTGACGCGCTTAAGGAACGCGGGCCTCACTGTTAAAGCAGAAAAGTGTCAATTGGGACAGGCGGAAGTAGAGTATCTAGGGCACATTGTTGGGCGAGGATGCCGGCGGCCCCACGAGGTAAAACTTGCCGCCATCGAGAACTATCCCCGACCTGTCACTAAAACTGATATCAGGGCCTTTCTAGGCCTCACTGGATATTACCAACACTATATCCCCAAATATTCACAGATCGCCAGTCCTCTGACCGACAGTTTAAGGAAGGGAGAGCCCGTTAAAGTCCAGTGGGACGAGTTAAGGGAAAGTTCGTTCCAGGCTTTGAAAGCAGCACTGACGTCTCAACCGATTTTACGAGCTCCGGATTATAACCGACCTTTTGTACTTCAGTGCGACGCTAGTGAAAGGGGTCTTGGGGCTGTTCTGAGTCAGCGAGATGAAAGTAGAGAGGAGCACCCCGTGCTTTTCATTAGTCGTAAGCTTTCCACACGTGAGGAGGCTTATAGCACCTCAGAGAAAGAGTGTGCATGCTTAGTGTGGGCTATTTACAAGCTTCGGTGCTACTTGGCCGGCTCGCCCTTTCTTGTCGAGACAGATCACTGTCCCTTGTCATGGCTTCGGAATATGTCGCCTAAAAATGGCCGCCTACTGAGATGGAGTTTGGCACTGCAAGAACATAATTTTGAGATCCGCTACAAAAAGGGGCGGGATAATGGAAATGCTGATGCTCTCAGCCGAGGCTTCCTGTGATAAGGAGCAAGCGCATTCCGATTGAGTTACGACAGCCCGGGTTTTTTATTTTGTTATGTCATTCCGTGTATCTTTTCGTTTTGGATTTTTTTTTAACCTTTACTGCATGGTGAACCTGTTACTTAGTCTGCCTGCCACGGCCAGACGTTGAGAAAGGGATATAATTTGTTAGTTGAGTTTCCCGACCTTCTCACTTCTCACTCGCCATTTGCCTCAAGGCTATGCGACTTGCGGCTTGAGTGCAATTTATTTAAGGTAAATTCTTCAAAACTTTAGGAGCGTTGCCATATTGCTTTGTTTGGGGACGTTCCAGGCAACGTTCTAGTGTGGCTGCTTTTATGCCGACAACGGGCTAAGAGTTCAGTAGCCTGGCATATCTCGGGAGGGGTGGTGTACCGCCTTGTCGCTGCTTGGGTACTGTGCGGATTGGATCACTAATGTCAGTCCCAGCCTTCGACCTGCGGGGGCCCCTTCGACGGAGAGTACTACTTACGGACCTGCTGACCCCACTTGAGCGAGAGAGAAAACCTGAGCCGCAGCCGTTCCAGAGCTGCTGCGCTGCCAGGCCTCTTCAAGGTGCAGCGTTGGGCTGCCCATCTACGAGTCCTTTTTCCCGGCGGCGGACGAGCTGTTGTGATCGGCCCCCATGTCTGGGCGCCGCTTGGACGCGTGGAATGGTTCCGGCTTCGCAGCGCGTCCAGAGACGTCCAGAATCGGCAACAACACAGCAGTAGTACTGCGAATTCCTTGGAGTCGTCGGCTCGTCTTGCCAATAAGCCCTTTGGGCACGCACGACCGACAGATTACCGGGGGGGGGGGGCTGTTCGCTGTCTGGGCTGCCTAGAAGGAGTGGTCATTGCTTGGGTCGTCAACATTCAGCGGACAATGAGCCGAGCGCTTTGTATTCATCTTCGGGGACATTCCTCACGTTCCATGGCGCCTTTCCCGAGCGATGTTTCCTCGAGGAGTCATCTCGGCGCGTCCGACTCCCCGTTCTCGCACTGTGCCAGTGGTGTCGTGTATTGTGTGTGTTACACCCTCGCCGGGCAGCGAACTGGGCGGGCCTCTCCTCCCTTCCCAGGTTGGGAAGGAGGCGGTGTGACTTTCTCTCTTCGGGGGCATAAAAACGCGAGCGCAGGACGCTCGGAAAGAGAGCTTCCTTCCTTCATCTAGTATGATGCTTACTCCATGTAACACGCTACCTTCAACATCATGTAAAATAGTGTAAATAAATCGTTCAAGTTATCAGCTCCGGCTCCTCGGCCCGTCTTCGCCCTGACCCTTGGATGGCTCAAGGCCCGACAAATTCCCCCAGTCACAACACCGCCGAAATCTTGGAGCGAGCGCTCGGAGTGTGCCAAATGTGATCTGCGAGTGGAACACGTGAATGCCACGCGTGAACTCTCTCCGGAAGTTTTTTACGCATACGTCACTAAACGGGTACCGGAAACGATTTTCTTTTCTGTCTCCACGTTTCAATGACAACCATGTCACCACTGCAGCCCCGTCGCGGTACTCTATTGGCTAAGGTGCTCGGCTGCTGACCCACAGGTCGCGGGATTGAATTCCGGCTTCGGCGGCTGTATTTCCTAAGGAAGCGGAAGTGTTGTAGGCCGGTGTGCTCAGATTTAGGTGCACGTTAAAGAACCCCAGGTGGTCGAAATTTCCGGAGCCCTCCACTATGGCGTCTCTCATAATCATATGGTCGTTTTGGGATGTAACACCCCACATATCAATGTGTCACCACTGCAAAGCACGCATTTTGACCACGCAGTCTCGCGGAAAGCAGGGCTACCACTTTCGAATTTTGGGAATGTAAACAAGAGCACACTCAAAAAACGCTGAGGGCAACCCAGCTGCCCGACTATACCGGAAATGACGGCTACGCATTCTGGGAGTTCTGGCGAAATCCGTCTCTGCAATACGCAGCACGCGGAACGCTCTTTCGCCGACTGGATTGCTCCGAATCTACCAGTGGAAAATGCGAAATAGCTCCGAATCTACGAGCGAAGCGCGGATTGTCAGCTTTGGAGCAAGAAAACTTGCTCCCGCTCAATGAGTGGAATTCGCCATCAGTGTCGCACTTTGCAGCAGGAAAGAAGCATGCGATAAGTTAGTTTGCTGCCACGAGAAAAAAAAACTCTACACTGGTGCCCTCTTTGCCGCGGTGCTGACATGTGCGCTGACCTGCACGGCAAGCTTATTGCGTATGAAGAGATTGACTCTTGTATTGCAATAATTTTTACAATACCATCGCTTAATCTTAATTCTGGGCAGTACTACAGTGATGGTTTGGAAAGCGTGAATGGTATATTAGCTGATTAGCTGCATTAGAAGCATGCGACTGCCGTGTAAAGTACCCACTTTCGACTCTGCGTGCTGTGTACACGTGTTCTCACCATATGGGCTCATGCACGCACTACGACTCAGTGGGGAAACAGGACTATACATACAGAACAAGACGAGCTTGAACATTTGTGGTGGGGTATTAATTTGCAGTCCCACATTTTTTTTCTGTTCAATGCGAAAAAAGGATACCGCCATTCTCATTTATATATACTGATGTGTAGCCCGCCTATATAAATCAATCTTAGCCCTACTGCCATGACGAGCGCCATGAAGCATAGCGTAGATTGTACAGGCCGAGCTTCTGAGAAAGAAAACTGAGGGGCATGAACACTTTACGTGCTAGCGGTACGTTCGCTTACAATGTGCGCATTTGGAAGTATTCACTGTTATTCTTCAATCGGTCTCGCGGGCAATGATTGTAATCGAGGAAGCCTTTTTTTTTTTAGATAAAGCACTGATATGAGGACTGCTTGGACTACGATTTTGCTTGACCTGGTGGCATTGGGCAGTGATCAAATCTCACGGTAGCAAATAAATATTGTCGTCTGGAACGTTCTTTGATTTATTGTCGTGTAGTATAGCATTGATGATTCTGGATCTTGATCGAAGAATATGACCCCAGCCGAAATTAAAATAAAGATCCCACGTTACATGGTTACTTTCGTGGACGATCAAGAGTTCATCTGATAAATGTTTTTAAAGGCGCGGTGGTGAGCTGTCGCTGCAACAGGGAGATCGCGGCCTACTGGTTCTCTGATCAAGAAAAAGTACCACGTACAGCGCCTGCGTGACGGCATGCGATCTGCGCGTTCCTTAGAGATTCGAAGGGACCGTCACGGAAGCGAGGTGGCACAGTTATCTCAGCACGGCTGCGGTAAGCGCCTGCCCACCAGCTAACTAAGTGCTGCTATGGCAGAAAAGTAGTTTTAAAGCCTTCCCTATCTTCTTCAGTGCAAAGCATTTATTAGCTAACTTCGGCGATTTTCCCGTATCTATCTATCTATCTATCTATCTATCTATCTATCTATCTATCTATCTATCTATCTATCTATCTATCTATCTATCTATCTATCTATCTATTACGTATAATTTAGTATTACGTAACGTGAATGGACAACGAACGTAATTGACACGTCCTAACCTGATAATCGTGATATCTGCGTCATGTAAAGAAAGCGTGACTAAATGCTACTTTCATAGCATGCTCTCGACCGTTTCGCTAGCTTCGCATCTACTAAATACTAAATTTAGTATGGATGACGAAGGTATATGACGGGTACAAACATGATAATCATAACATGCGGGACATGTAAGAAAATGATTACATGCCAATCATTGCTGCATGTTTCTGGTATTGCAAACGGTAGTGCTGCCGTCTTCACGCCACTATAAACAACATACTTGCATCATATCTAGATACGTGCGTGCGCGTAACACTTGTACTCGTGTTTATTGTGTACTACGTCCTCCGCCTGATAACGTTGAGCTGATTTTAATGTGTCATATAAATCTTCTACATTCGTGTTTTGCATGTAATTGATTCCCACTGAACGTGCGATCTGCCGGTTTTTTTTTTCTTCTTTTCGCGAAGGCCCGTCATGGTTACGGCGAGGGCCACCTTAGATGTGGAAACACAGAATGAACCGAATCGCTGTTCAGTCGCATGAATTTCATTGTAAATCCTAGCGACTGAATGAGAGGCGGGCGTCGAACGCAGTTGCTGTCACGGAAATGCTTAGAGCCCCCCACACTTCATAACGTAGGTTTGAAATTTTTTTTCTTTTAACCGTGGCAACCCATTTTGCAGCCATCTTCTGATCCCGAGAAACTTGTGAAAAGCGACCTAATTGATAGTACTGCGGCAGCGACATGCGGTGCAGTAATTCGGCATCGCGAGTCCACTTCAGCACCACACAAACGCAGCTAGTGAAAGCCGGATGGCGAAAAACTAACCAGAACACGAGAACAGTTTAATGGCAAGAAGCCTTTGTGAACTGGCAGAACTGATGTTTCGCGAAGCATAAGATTGCAGCAGAAACAGGACACAATCCTGGCTGAGTGACCCGGCTCTATCCAGTTGCGACCGGGTTTTGCGGCACCGGAGATCCGGGATCAAGTTGTCGAGGCAGGAGGAGGTTGAACTTCGTAGAGAGGGTTTATTTACATTATTTACATGGCAAGGGCTCTCTGGCCCGAAGCTCTATATTGAAAGCTGTACATTGAGGCTGTCTATTGAAAAACCTCCGTGAACCACACTAACCAGCCCGCGAGGGCTGAATAAACACCGTCTCATCGCCCCAGATCCCTAGATCGAGGGAAAGGTCCATACGGCACTGTCCAATAACATGTCCCGCAGCAAACATGCGTATCATGCTGGAACCGCCCCCAGCGTACACATACACAAATACACAAACCGAACACGTATCATCCCGGTGATGCTGCCTTCTCCGGTGAATCTTGCTTGAGCGGGGTGAAACGAGTCTCTCATCTCGCCGCTCGGGCCGACCACCCATGCTTTCTCGAACGACAGTCGTGGTCTAGGCGCCTCCGAGGCGCCATGCCTCGACATCTGGTGCGGATTTGAGCCTCCGCGGCTCATCACTCAGTAACGCACAGCGTGATGGTCCGACGTCCGTAATCGGCGGAAGCTCGGCATTGTGGCTTTTACCGGGGTATGAAGGCGCCACGTGTCACATCTGTGCGTGGACCCGAAGGACAGCGGTGCTCCGTAGAGTAATTTGAGCCACGCAGCGCCCAGCCCATGGAAACGGCCGAGCGTCTTGGCTGCTCCTTATCTCCACAAAACGAGGCGGCTGCCTTTCTTCCGTTCTGGCGGCCGCGGCTAAAGGGTGGCCCGCCAAACGCAACAATTGTAATGCCGACGTCTCTCTCTCCTGTGCTCCTCCGGCGCGCGCCAGGGGCTGATTCATCGGTTAGAGTTTACTCGCTCATAGCGCCGTTGTTTGATCGAACATCACAAAAAATACCTTCGTAAACATGTTGTAAGCAGTCGCAGATATAGAATTTGCCATAAATTCGTGAATGCAAAACCGCTTCAGTCTACCTTCAATGTACACGTATACGTTAAACAATTGTCTCGCGCAAAGTGTCAAATAAGTTCGTAGATGAGCCAATGATATAAAGCAGCAGTGCAGTGCCCCATGCGCCGCGAAATCACTAGGATGCGTGACGTCCGTCTTATAGCATTACTTCCCGTATACTGCACCATGGTAATACGGCAAAATGAAGGATCTGAATGGGAAAGTGGGCGACTCGGCCTATATGTTCATCGTTAAAAGCGCAGAAGAACAGCCAGACGACACTAGCGATCACACTGTTACTGTGTTCAGCTGCTGATCCGAAGGTCGTGGGCACAATACAGGCCACGCCGGTTGCGTTTTCATGAAGGTGGGAATCGTAGAGGTCCGTGTACTGTGTGTGATGACAGGGCAGGGTAAAGAACAACAGAGGGTCAAAATTTTCGTGATTCTTAGAGTCTGGTCTCATCGTGGTTTTGTCTTGTAAGACTCCATATATTATTAGGAATGACGCTTACATTGACACTAATTTGTATGACGATAGCACTGCTGCTTGAGATGGCACCTAGTAATATTATCTAGGCTTTTACATCTCAAAACCTGGATATGATTATGAGACGTCGCTGTGAGGGGTTGTGGAACTATTGACAAAATTGGGTGTTCTTTAACGTGCACTGCCAAAGTGCAGTATACAGACATCTACCGTTTCGTACACAGACATCTACCGTTTCACCTCCACAAAATGCGACCACCGCAGCCGTGATTGAACCCGTGATCATCGGGTCAGCAGTCGAGCACCTTAGCTCAGCTGCTGTTCCACCGAGGCGGACATTGAGACGGCATGGTACACTGCGATTAAACTGTGGGTCTTTGTCATTCTGCAGATCCATGCCGCTACGACCACATAACCAACAAAATTAGTCATGTCTTAAATCTGTGTGACCTAAGACCTAAATAACGTATACAGCAAATATGATGACTGGAATGACGAAAGCAAGTAATCCTAAGATGGATAGAACCAAAGATAAGAAATCGCCCATGAGGCACTTGATTGGGAGATAAAAAAACACGTTTATACGTATATATGTGTGTGGAAAGCGGAACTTTTTTGTTAACAATTATTGCCTAATCATTTTAAATTTCTATTATGTGCGCCCTCCTTAGAGACCAATAGGCTTACTTTCGCTGTTTTGCCAGGGATGCGTGCACACATATATTGTCTTGCACGTGCGCCCTCGTGCATTTACCGTCGTGCTGAGAATGTCGGGGCGCGCAGTCTTAATGGCCACCGGCACCATAATTGGGGAACAACGACGTTAGACCCGCGACGCCGCGACTTTACGAGGTTAGCGGAGGCCGGCATCGTCGTTCCTAATGAATATCGTAAAAGAGGCGCGCACCTATTGCGACGTGTTGGCGCACCGGCTGGAGAAGCTGGCTTATGAGAGGCAGGGCCCGAGCGCTTCTCCTTCATGAGGTAATCTGACGCGAGTCCAATTACGGGCACGGGTAATTAGCGTTTTGTTATGAGCGAGCGGGTGCCTATGTACGTGTTGCGTGCATAGGGTGGAGGCCTCGGATGGGTTCTGCCACCCCCGCCACGGCTCTTACTTTTGGCTTGGGCACCGGCTTCTATGTTGTTGCCTGCTGCGGCTTTTTCCCCGCACACCATTGTTTACGTTGCGCATACGTGGCTGCCGTTTTTCATTCTCGGCTATTGCTACCCGCGCCTCGGCGGTAACAAAGAACTAAGGAAAGTGGTGCGATAGGCTGGAAAAAGTTACCAGTGTAGAATGCCTGTTTGGCCTGTGAATTCTACAATAGCTTTGGGTGTCTGCTTATGCTCCTGTATGCACCTTAGAACACCCTCGACCTCATTCATCAGTTATTATTCATAGTCACCTCTTCGTTCATTTATAGCAAACATTTTGTGACGATCCGTGCTATGTGACAGTACCACAGGAGATTGGCACAATACTAGTGCCGCTCCTTTATTACTGCGGGCTGCACGTCAAAATAGCATCGTTCCGCTGCTTCGCAGTAATGTGCCAAGTCTTTATTGCCCATTTAAAAAGATGCTTTCACACTGTGATCAATATTGCCAATTCACTGACGTTAGCATGTGAAACGGGATTCGGCAGTATACCAAGCGACGCCGTGTTATGGGCAGTTTGAATTCGGCCCGTCGGTTGAATTTCGAATAACTGAAACCTCGCGTTGGTTCGTTACAGGTGATTTAAGCACTGAAATCATACCCTATTGCCTACCTTCGCCCCACCGCGGTAATCTAGTGGCTAAGGTACTCGGCTGCTGACCCGCAGGTCACGGGTTCGAATTCAGGCTTTGGCGGCTGCCTTTCCGATGGAGGCGGAAATGTTGTAGGCCCATGTGCTCAGATTTCGGTGCATGTTAAAGAGCCCCAGGTGGTCTAAATTTCTGGAGCCGTCCACTACGGCATCTCTCATATTCATATGGTGGTTTTGGGACGTTAAATCCCACATATCAATCAACCAATTATTCAATATTGCCTACCTTCAATAAATAAACCTTATTAAGAAACTTACATAATTTCGTAGCGAGTAGGGCGTAAGGAAGCGAGAGTACGAGATGCAACAACGCTTGCCGACAAAATGCTCATTTGTGTGAAGTCAGGGGTTTGCGTCATATTTCAGCCTAGCTCAAGGAGCAGCAGACAAAACACAAAGCATTACACTGTGGTGTGGTTACCTGTGCAGCAGAAGTGTGTGCAAGCTCAACAGCTTCAATTGCCAGCAGCCAGCCTTTAGCATGATTTTTCGCTGCTCAGTTCACTGCAATGCGGGAAGGATTAGGCAACCCTCAGGCAAGGTAACACTGATGAGTTGTAGCAAAACAGCTATCTGAGCTAGTTGGTAACGATTCATTCTAAATGAAAAAAAAGTTGGGTGCAGAGGAAAACTGCACCCCAGAAAAAGGGTGCAATTACACAAGAGAAGAGAACAACACGGGCGCACAACGTTTCGTTCTCTTGTCTTGTCTCTGTCCCGCACTGCGCCACACTCACATTTAGAATAAACACTGACGAGAATAGGCAACCCTTGATAGCGTCACCAATGCTATGGTTTTTTTTTTACGTACGCGCCTACCATGTGTATGCGAGGCTGGTGCTTAACGTAAAACAAAAAAAGTGAGAACATGATATTTACTTCAGTTGTTCGCATCTCAAAGCTTGTTTAAACATGAGAGACAAGTGATAAATGTAAATGAAAACGGATAAAATGTTACACATATGTACATTTCAAATGTGTGTATTCGAAAGTCCCTCGCCAAACTTAAGCGACTTCCATGCCATAGAAAACAACAAGAACAAGGATAACACAGCAAGTATATTGTTCCACATTTATTCGGCTTCTGTCTAATGAAACGGATTGGTAATCGTGTCAAAGAACGTACAGGTGAAATTATTGATACTAAAATTGAGGTATTGTACGTCGAAAAATGTTCAGACGTAGCTTGGCGAAAGGTGCTTTATGAGGCCGGCCTGGCTACTGGCGAGCGGCGTGCGCGAGCAACTACTACTGCCAACGATCGTCATCGTCTTCTTCAGTAACAGCAGAACGTCCGTTATTCAGATTCATTACAATTACTCTCCGCGAAATAAGGAGCCAACCTGGTGACCTATGGACAAGTAAACACGAGAGGGTCGTAGCAGGGCTTAAGTCTCGACACGGGGACAATTTCCTGGCCACGACGACGTGGGTCAGAAGATGGTTCCAGTGGCTCAATGAGGTAATTCACCGGTGACGTTTTTTGTAGTATACGATATGGGCCGTGATACTTGGGAACCAACTTGGCTGAAAGGCCAGGTGTAGCAGAAGGGACATGCAGCCAGACGAGTGAACCTCGTTCGTAGGAAGTAGTGTTAATTGATGCGTCATAGTGGTGCTTTTGGCGTCCTTGGTCTTGGGTTGTGAATGATTTTGCCAGTTGACGGCATTCTTCAGCGTATGTAGCGGTTTGAGACAGAGTCGTGGACTCTGAGGAATCAGGTCTGTACGAAAGAATGGTGTCCATAGTGCAAGAAATTTCACGTCCGTAAAGAAGGCAAAAAATTAGAGAACTCAGTAGTGCTTTGAGTGGTGGTATTATAGTAAAACGTGATAAACGGGAGCATTCGGTCCCAAATGTAGTGGTCTGACGAGATCTACATAGACAGCATGTCACCAAGGGTGCGGTTGAAGTGCTCTGTCATTCCATTGGTCTGGGAATGATAGGCGCTTGTAGTGCGGTGAACGACGAGGCACTCACGCAGCGATGCTGCGATGACGTCTGACAGCAATACACGACCACGATCACTCAGCAACTCTCGAGGTGCCCCATGACGTAATACGATGTTGTGAAGAACGAAAGTCGCAACGTCTTTTGCTATAGACGAGGGAAGGGATGAAGTTTCAGCGTATCACGTAAGTTGGTCGACGGCAACTATGCTCCAGCGGTTACCGTCTGCAGTGTTGGGAAGGGGACCATAGATATCAATGCCGACACGGTTGAATGGTCGGGATGGGCATTGTAAGGGTAATAAGGTACCACTGGCGTGATGAGGGGGAGTCTTTCGTCTCTGACACGTCGAGAAAGCCCGAACGTACTGTCGTATAAAATGGTACATGCCACGCCAATAATATTGGAGCCGTATGAGAGAATAAGTCTTCAGGAAATCTGCGTGGCCATATTGGGGGTTATCATGAAACGTGGAACAAATTTCGGATCGCAGATGACGTGGAATCACGAGTAGCCACTGACGTTCATTGGGTGCGTAGTTGCATCGGTACAGCACGTTGTCGCGAGTAGTGAAGTACTCGACTTGCCGACGCAACGTGCAAGTAGGGGGAGAAGCCATCCGCGCAGCCAGGATGTCTAGAGTCGAAGCAACCCAAGGGTCCTTGCGTTGTTCAGATGGCATGTCGGTGATGGTGACGGCAGTGACATCACAGATGAGAATTTCGCAGCAGGCCGGGTCAGAGGGTAGGGGCGAACGGGAGAGGGTGTCTGCGTCCGATTGTTTCCGGTCGGAGCGATAGATTACGCGAATATCATATTCTTGAAGGCGTAACGCCCATCGGGCGAGGCGACCACTTGGATCTTTCAGTGACCACAACCAGCATAGGGCACGGTGGTCAGTCACGACGTCAAAAGGGCACCCGTACACATAAGATCAAAATTTCTCTATCACCGAAATAATGCCGAGGCATTCCTTTTCAGTGACGGAATAGTTGATTTTGGCTTTGGTAAGAGCTAGGCTTGCGTAGGCAACCAGGTACTCTTGGAAGCCGTTTTTCTTCTTTCTTCTTCGCAAGAATAGCGCCTAGCCCGACACCACTAGCATCGGTGTGGATCTGTGTTGGTGCCGATGAATCTTAGTGTCGCAGAATAGGTGGTGACGTCAGGATGAGGCGCAGTTCATTGAAAGAATCGTCATAGGTGGAAAACCAGGCCGAAAGGTCTCTAGAGCCGGCGAGGAGCTTGGTCAAAGGAGCGATGATCGTCGTGATATTGTGGACGAAGCGCCGAAAGTAGGGGCAAAGGCCCATAAAGCTTCGGAGCTGTTTCATGGTGGTCGGTTTGGGAAACGCTGAAACGGCTGTAAGTTTGGCAGGGCCAGGAAGAATGCCATCCTTCGAAACCACGTGGCCAAGGATCGTAAGCTTTTGAGCGGCAAAATGGCACTTATTCAGATTCAGTTGCAGCCCCGTGGCGGAGATACAAGCGAGGACTTTCTCGAGGCGGATTAAATGGGTTGCGAAATCAGTTGAAAAGACTCATCTCATCTAAATCTCTTCTAAATAACAAAGGCAAACGTTCTATTTGAGGCCTCGAAGGACAGAGTCCATCATTCGCTCGAAAGTAGGTGGCGCGTTGCAGAGGCCGAGGGTCATGACTGTGAATTCGTAAAGACCGTCGGGCGTGACGAAAGCTGTTTTTTCGCGATTGGCCTCTGCCATGGGTACCTGCCAGTATGCAGAGCACAGATCTAAAGAAGAGAAAAATTTGTCTCCCTGTAGGCAGTCCAAGGCATCGTCAATGCGAGGCAGCGGATTGACATATTTGCGCGTGATTCGGTTGAGACGTCGGTAGTCCACGCTGAACCTGATGGATCCGTCCTTCTTCTTCACCAGCACAACTGTAAAGGCCCAGGGACGGCTTGACGGTTCGATTATGTCACGTTTCAGCATATCGTCGACCTGTTCACTGATAACACGGCGTTCGGCAGTCGACACACAATATGAACGCTGTCGTAATGGTGCCTCTTGACCGGTATCTATACGGTGAACAACAGATGACGCTCGACCTAAGGAAGGCTGATTGTGGTCAAACGAGGTTCGAAAATGCTGGAGGAGCTTGATCAGCTGTTCCTGCTGCCCAGGCGTGTGGTGGCAATCAATAGACTTGCGGAATACATCCATAGGGTCATTGCCGTCAGTTGCAGGTGTAATGGCACAAGTCGGTAGAAATGGCTTTTCGGGATACATCGGGTCTTCGAAAATACAATCTAAGGTCTCGTGGCTCCCCAGACACTCGCCGCGTAGCAGGATGTAAGGACAAGCAGAGACGTTGCACGCATAGAGTACCGCCGAACCATTGGAAAAGTTGATGACGGCAAACGGGAGGACAATTGTTCGGTGGTGCGCACTAGCTAAAGTTTGTTGGAACACGAGCGTCGACTTAGTGGCAGCAGTGGAAAACACAGGCACTAGGATGGCAGACAAAGGCATGATGCGGGCATCAGCTGCGGCAACCACTTTCGAGGGACTGTGGTGGTCGATATCAAGGCACGGAGTCAACGTGAGTTCAGCACGAGCGCCATCGACGAGGGCCTGATGGGTAGAAAGTAAATCCCATCCTAGTATGACGTCATAAGATGAACGTGGAAGAGCAACAAAGTTGATGGTGAACCAAACATCTTGAATAAGAACACGTGCTGTGCACTTAGCCGTCGGCGTGATGAAATGGGAGGTGGCTGTACGCAGAGCAAGATTCATAAGCGGCGTTGTAGCTTTTCTCAAATGGCGACATAGTTTTTCACTAATTACAGAAACGACGACGCCTGTGACGACAGGTGCACGTACAGCAAGACCTTCTAGTACAACATTAATTTTGTTGGGCGGACAAGGAGGAGGTCTTATAGAGATCGACGACGACGCAGTTCTTGCCTCCGGAACTGCGACCTTCAGTTTTCCTCTCGAGCGGGGCTCGTGCGCCGAAGCATCGGGGATACAGATCGGCGACGGGGCGGTAATGACCGGCGATAGTCGGCAGGGCGTCGTGGAGATAACGAGTCGGTGATAGGGGAATATGGTCGCTGGGGATTCTGGGCAGCCTGGCAATTTGCAGAATTCCCAAGGTCCGGATTCTGGAAGTTGCGACGGCGACAGTAGCGTGCTATATGTCCCTCAAAACCACATGCAAAACACATGGGTCGATTATCGAACGTGCGCCATGTGTTAACGACCGAAGGTTCAGGGGGCGAAGTAGGGTGGGGTGCCGTGTATATAGACAGCGTCGTAGGGTAGGAGGACCCGGTGCCCTGGTATGCGCCAGAAACAGGTGGGGCTCGGGGTCTAGTAGCGACTGCAGCGTAGGTCAGCGGCGTAGGGACAGATGGCGATGAAGGCAGTGCCTACGTGACCTGTGTCAGGCGAGGGAGAGAGACGCCACCACACACTGCTAGGAGGGCGTGAGCTACTTGGCACCACTCCAACACCTGCGGTAAGTGGAGCGGTGTGGATGAAGGAACAGCGTTACACAGATAGTCAAAGAGCTTCTCCGCATGTAATGAAAGCCATTTCAGAATATATACACCCCAGTGTAGTCGTTGCCTTTCGTACGCCCTGACCCGACATTCCCGATTGAGCGCGAGGTTATTTAAAAGCGCAATACAATATTTTCTCCTCGCCAAATGCAAGCTACTCCAACACCAAGGCGGCCATTTCGATCCTTTCTGGAAGCACTGCAGTGCGGAGAAAAGAGCAGGCCACCCCCCCCTCTGGAAACACGCTCTCTCCGTGCGATTGGGACGGTAGGAGGGAACACGCCACGTGCCCGACATATCGGAGGCCATAACGAGCACGCACGCACGCACGCACGCATGCACACACACACACACACAGACACACACACACACACACACAGAGAGAGAGAGAGAGTATTATGGACCCTATCCGCCCACTCATCTCACACAACTATGGGATTCACCTTAAGCAAGACTTTTTGTTTAAGACAACGTCACTCTACATCAACTATAGACAGTGAGGCTTACTAGAATGAGAGACCACGCACGCGTGGAATATGGCTGTATTGTTTACCGACGTGTTCCGCCGGGGAGCAGCTGACTGTCCGGTGTTCGGAATGATTCCGTGTACATTCTTCACGCACTGCCGCAGAGCCAGTTCTATCGGCTGGCAAATATCTGGTCAAGACGGGCATAAAATGTGCAAATATAACTATACCAGGCGTTTTGCGAGTTTCAACCAGGATGTCATTATGAGGCAGGCCAAAGTTGAGGGCTTTGAAAATTAAGCTTGGAAAATAAATACTGGCTGTGCCTTTCCGAATACGTGCAACCTGTAAATTCCTCGTGGCAGGACCATCCTCGTAGCATGACCATGCACGCATTAGTGTCCTTCTCGCGCCCTTTTCAAGTGACTCAAGCTCTGTTGCCCGTGAGACATTATAATAAATAAAGTAGGTAATTTATTAGATAACACTAATTACACAAATGTAATTTAATGACGCCGAACATTAGAGAGTGAGAAAAGTAACCATACAATCGCAAAAAGAGCTATCCAAGTAATTACAAGTAGCTTTTTACGAATAACTTGTTAGCGTAGGTTTCCTCAGTAGTTCATGTAAAAACACCATCACGGTAGCCCGATTTCACACTCCACGCAATTGCAAAGTGTTCATGAAAATGTGCCCGCAATGTAAAAAAAAAGTCAAGGACAATGTGCTTCGTACATAAACGCCAGCCAGAGGTCTTATCTCACTTAGGCAGTCAGTGCGTCAGGTCATGTTCCTTAATTTTCACACGACCAGCCGCGCTCTCCCAATTTATAGAAGAACAATGGCCAACCATCCGCCAAAACGATTTCTAGAGTAGCAAAAGTGCGAAAAGCAAAGGAAAGAAATAAATAAGCGAAGAAAGCGGCACGTTTGCTTCATTAGGGGAGTGGCGAAACGAATTAGTCCCGGGAACGAACCTCAACGCGATAATTTTGCGAGGAGGGCTTAACTTTAGAGCGTGCAAAATTGCTAATCGACTCCACCGAGCTCCCACGTGTGCCCGTAGTCCTCAGTGCAGACAAAAGCTGAGAGGCGCACGTGTGGCCAAGAACAATCGTTATTAAAAAATTTATAAAGAAAACAGTGGACCGGGCCGGAAAGCCACGTGGAAGTAACCTTAAACTGCACAGAATCCGCGCTGGGCGTCCAGGCTAATAAACCGAAACAAGGAGCGCACAAACGGGAAGCACAAATAGAGAAAGGACACCTTTTTCTACAAAGATCATATTGACTTGCGTCGCCGGCGCTTCACTCTGAGTCGCGAAGCTAATTAGCTCTGCGCCTCGTCGAACAAAGCCTGGCGGATGTGCTTTCTTTTATCCTGCGACCAGACTGCGTGGCACATAATGTAGCTCCCTGCAGACGTGAAGCCAGCTTCGTTTCTCTTCCTCGCCACCAACACCTAGAGAGAGAGATGCACTGCGTCCCCAAATTTGTAATTGCACAAACGCGCACAATGCGATGATCTTGACACCACTCTTGATTATGCGAAGTTGGTTAGGACAGGGTGGTTAATTGCAGTGGGTTACATGTGTACGTGCACGGGGAAACAGGCAGGCGACTATAGGAGTCCTTACATGCTTCGATTTCACACAGTTTTCAGTTAGCAGCCGTTGTAACGTGAACACTAATAAGAACGGTACACGTGATCACACGTCGGTTGTGATAAACTCCTCAGGTGCTAGCAAGCATGCGTGCAGCGTGCCGATTTCTGTATCTATGTTTGACCATTGTTTCGCGTTCATTATTGCAATGAATTGAGGAAATAGTTTAATTGGGCTGTGAGATTAAGGAAGCCAGCCGTTTTGGTTACAACCCTTTATGCGATTGTGATAAGATGCCGTCCTCGGTTTCAGATCGAACCACAGCAAAAAAAATTGCCCGCAGCTTCCCTCGGGGGAACACTGAGGAGGATGCGGACCATATAACTGGTTAACGGGGTGTTAAAGTGCGACTTACTTGGGTCGATGGCTAAATTGGTTAACGTGGTTGTGAAATGGGGTGTTAAATTGCGACTTACTTGGGTCGATGGCTAAATTGGTTAACGTGGTTGTAGGAGGGGGTGTTAAATGAGTGAACACGTACACACGTATGCGAAAGGGCGGCGCTGGTCGAAGGGACGTCGATCATTGTGTTTGTGGATTCGTTGGAATTCATTTCACCGTGACCTTGGACGTCGACGCGCCGTACAAACCAACCGACGAGCGGCAACTGAGCGAGCGAGCGCCGACCTTGAGTATATATACAGCACGACGGCGTATGCACTGTCAGCTGTTGAATGTTCTCGAAGCGCGACGCCACATGCGCGTCCACTGGAGAATCAGGAGAATTGTAGATGTCGAACGCGGTGTGTAGAGGAGGAAGGGTGCACAGATGGTGGAGGAGTGAAGCGCGCGCGGTGTGTAGAGGAGGAAGGGATGCACAGATGGTGGAAGAGTGGGCGACGGCGCGACGGCGCATGCGCGCGCGTCAGCTGTCGAATGTTCGAGAAGCGGTGCGGACGGCGCACTACAAGGCGCGAGTATAAGATGCTCCGCATCTAAAAGTATTCCACAAGTGGAAGTGGTGAAACAGCGCTTACAAGCTGGTCACGAGAAAGAAAGTTCTTTCTTCTTCATGAGAAAAGTGGCTTCTTTTATTTTTCTCTTATTCAGTGACAAACCAAAAGTAAATGAAAGGTTATATTTATTACTACTTTTCTCTTATTGAATGAACCACCGTTATTATCGAGTCATCTATCACCAGTCAACTGAGGCGGGCTCAATAATAGCACTGTGCAATCGAAGTTGAGCGTCCCTAATGAGTTCTCCAAACGAAAAGAATGTCCTGGAAGCATGACGCCGGCCTTGAATTCACAGTGAAATCAGGGCTTAAAGAGACATTGTGGCAATGTGGAGTGATGCTTTATGCTGGAAATCACAGTTTGGATTTTTCAAATAGGGTTGCTATTGAGGTCTACCAAGTGCCTTCGACATGATCTTTTGAGACGTATATATACTGCTAAATAACAATAAAATGAGTCTTCTGAGCTTCTTTAGTGTCTTTTACAAAAACCCTGGACTCATTATTATTTGATTAAAAAAACCCACTCTCTAGTTTTCAGATATGTCTAGGAGGATCTTTTCTTAAGCCCCCGCAGGAGCGCCTGTGCAAGCAGGCGTTTGGTGTGTAGCGACACCACGGACCCGAGCTAACGGGGGGGTTTCGACTCCCTCCCACGCCTAGCCGTGCGTGGCTTTGCCGTGTCCGGGGAAAAGGGGATCCTGGGGGTTGAGCCGACGCTGGGTGATTGGACCGTTAAGGCCCCCCGGCAGAGGCAACACACCCCTTTGGCCCCGGCCTCACGTAGATGGCACCCCTGGGCTGACCCACCCAGGAGAAATCGGCAGTCGCCTTTTCCTATCTCTCTCTCCCTACATCTTCGTCTTTTGTTCTCACTTTACATCTTTTCTGTCTTCTCCTCACTTCATTTTACTTCCAATTTTTCCTGGCGGCAAGGGTTAACCTGGTGTAAATATCCAAACTTGGATAGATATATTAGGTTATGGCAGTGGCGTACTACTGGCGTTGTGCAGACATGTTTACATGTTCTGCCACGTCCCTTTGTTGGGCTCCGTGGTGGGTGGTCAGCGCCATTACTGAAGGAACTGCACTTTTCTATGGGATCACAAAACCCCTTATCCATTGATCGTCCCTTCAAAAGGTGGCGCACCGAAGCAAATGTAATGCCGATTTCAGAAAAACAAGACCAATTCCCTAAGTACCACGTTATTCATTGCGAAAACTCGGACAAAAAAGCTCGCAACATCTCCCCATTCCTCGTGTCCAGGTGCCTAACCGAGACTATCGGAACTGGCTATAAGGCTACAAAGATGGCAAGCGGAGACTTGCTAGTGGAAGTTAAAGACAAGACACAGTTTCAGAAACTAGAAAAATTAGTAGCATTTGGGGACAAGCCCGTAACCATCTCTGTGCACCGAACGATGAACACTGTCAAAGGCGTTGTGTCAGACGATGACCTAAAAGACCTAACAAATGATGAGCTTCTGGCTGGCTGGAAGGACGAAAACGTCGTTCACGTACAGCGTATCGTAGTGAGAAGAGAAAACAAAGGAATTCCAACCAAGCACATAATTGTGACCTTCGGGTGCTCCACACCACCGCAAGAATTAGTTACCGGCTATCTAAAACTGTCTGTGAGACCCTACATTCCAAATCCGCGGCGCTGCTTCAAGTGCCAAAGATTCGGACATGCTTCTCAGAGTTGCCGTGGGCAGTTTACCTGTGCACGGTGTGGTATCAGAGGTCACTCTGCAGATGATGACTGCAAGGCCGAACCCCACTGTGCGAACTGCGATGGAGAACACGAGGCGTATTCTAGATCCTGCACAGCATGGAAAAAAGAAAAAGAAATTATTGCCATCAAAGTCACCCACATCAGTTTCCGCGAAGCAAGGCATCGGGTCTCCCCTTTCAATGCAACAAAATCATTTGCTGAAGTGGTGCAAAAGGGGGCAGCACCACGACAGCATCAGGTGGCCGCCCAAGCTACGCACAGCGTGCTGGAGCGACCGCCGCTTGCCCCTACTGCGGGAGCAGCCAAGGCTGCTACGGCCTCAGTCAACAAGGCCCCACTACGGGCGTCGACATGCATTGGCACGAGCCAGGGCAACGGGCAGACTGCGGGAACCTTGTCGACGTCCGGTGTAGAGGGTTTAAAGGCTTCGTATCTTGAGCCGAAGCCCACAACGCCCAGGGATCTCTCGGCAGAGCGACGGTCCAACGCTTCTCATGGAGCTATGGACACAACCGCCAGTCAAACGGCGCCTGCAGCGCCGAAGGAGCGGCGAGTTTCTCTCGACCGCTCCAAAAAAGACAAAAGACAAATTACAGGGCCTCCAAAAAGCCCTGTAAAATAAGTTTCGTTTTCCATAACCTGAAAGGTTATGGTACCATTCTGTTTTGACTTTAGTATCACACACATGTCACCAAGGTTTTATCGCCAACAAATCAACTCTTACTCCACTTTTGCGCTCAAGTTCACTGCCCAAAATGGCTTTTCTTCTCCATTGGAATTGTAGAGGACTCATTCGCAACATAGGTGACATAAAAGATTTGCTAAGTAGTCTCTCTCCAATGGCTATGTGCTTACAGGAGACCAATCTAGGAGAAAAACACACCAACTTCCTCAGAGGTTTCACCGTAGTACGGCGCGATCGCGTCCATGCTAGCCGGTTGTCCGGCGGCGTGGCTATTGTCGTCAAAAGTGAAATTGCAGTGCGAGAGATCACCATCAACAGTCACATCGAGGCCGTGGCCGTCCCCATTTTAGCTCACAAAACTATCACCATATGTTCCATTTATATCCCCCCACACACGCATTTTTCAATTAAAGATATTGCCGCATGAATTCGCGTGGTTTTCGTGTGGAAGAGGACGAAGAGGTTGGGTTGGAGCAGTTTTTCTTTTTGTCCTAGCTTGACGAGCAGTTCTGCGGAAGGTTTCCTTGAGTGAGACAAGATTGGTGACAAGATTGGTGGAGCTGCTGGGTACGACAACTGACGACGCACCCCATGCACAAGAGCCCATCCAGGAGCCGGAACACAAGCCCTGTGCCCGTGGACACGCCAGTTCACAGAACAAGCCGCCGCCAACGAGGCCTACCACCAGAGACACCGGCACAGCTTATCTATAGAGCGACTATGACTTCGCCTCAAGGCGTCATGGAAACTCCTACGTCGTCGGCACCAATTTATTGCACTGTCCAGAACCCGCTGATGCCTAGTCCCTTTCACGGAGAGCTGTTTGAGGATGTGGACGACTGGCTGAGCGAGTTCGAACACGTCGCAGCGATCAACTACTGGGACGAAGCCGCCAAACTCCGCAACGTCTACGCGTGTTTGAAAGACGGCGCCCGAACGTGGTTCATGAACAGAAGTGATGTCTTGACATCCTGGCGCGAGTTCCAGCATCGCCTCTTGGAGACCTACCGGAGCCCCGACCGCCGCGATCGTGCTGAACGTGCATTGCATTCACGCATCCAGATGCCTAATGAGACCGTCACCATGTACGTGGAGGACATGACGCAGCTTTTCAGGCGAGCGGATCCGGCAATGCCAGAAGAAAAAAAGCTACGCTATCTGATGCGAGGCGTGAAGGAGCAGCTTTTTGCTGGTCTAGTGCGGAGTCCTCCGAAGAGTGTAGCAGAATTCCTGACCGAAGCCACTACGATGGAGAGGGTACTTCATCAGCGGTCAGCCCTACTCAACCGGCAAGTGAATTCTGCATCACCTACTGAATTTTCCGCCAGCTTCGGGAGCAACAGCATTGAGTGGATTCGCGAAATCGTCCGCTCCGTCGTCCGCGAGGAAATCGCGAAACTACACGGGGCGAGACAGCCGGAGGTAAGCAGCATCACCAATATTATTCGGGACGAGGTCCAGCAGGTGCTTCACAGCCGTCGCCCTCAACCAACGGTTACAAATCTAGAACCACCTCCTGCGTCCACTGATGTTGGGAACCGCACATATGCCGAAGCTCTGCGCACTTCCATGCCGGTCTCAAGCCCTGCAGTCCCAATCCAGACGATGCCGCCAGTTTCAATTCAATCTGCGCATGCTGGTTTGGACATCGACGGTCGCCGTGCCCCTCCGCGGAAGTCCGATATTTGGCGTACGTCGGATAGAAGACCCCTCTGCTTCCATTGCGGTGAAGCCGGTCACATCTACCGGGAATGTCCATACCGACAACTTGGACTGCGCGGTTTCTCTATTCATTCGCCTCGTCCCCTAGTTGGTCAGAGGCCAAGAGAAATTGAGGACTACCTCGCGCAGCAACGTCTGCCTTTCCCACGGCGTCAATCGCGGTCTCCATCTCCACGACGACCCGCAGCTATTGGACCACGTCTCAGTACGATGGCACGGGGACGTTCCCCAAGCCCTCGTCGGGAAAACTGAAGGCAGCGACCTTCGGGGGCGAGGTCGCTGGGACTAAAAGTGCGGAAGACCTCCTATCGACGCTTCCACAAAACGCTGCAGACATTGAATTGACGTCTGAGTGCAGTGCGAGAGAAATGCCGGATTGTGCGTCTGAACCCAGTGGCCGAGTCTCACTCGACATTCCCGTGCTGATAGACGGTCTTCAGGTCAGCGCATTGGTGGACACAGGTGCAGATTATTCTATTATGAGCGGAAAATTGGCAACCAGTCTTAAGAAAGTGATGACACCTTGGAATGGGACGCGTATTCGCACTGCTGGAGGCCACGTTATTACTCCATTGGGTCGCTGTACCGCAAGAGTGGAAATACGCGAGTCAACGTTTGTGGTAACCTGCCTCGTACTACGCGACTGTTCTCGTCAGCTCATCCTTGGAATGGACTTCCTTCGAGAGAATGGCGCGATCATAAATCTCCGCGAGCGAATGGTGACTTTCTCGACGCAACTTGCAACCGATCGAGGCGCTGATAGCTGTCGTAGACCTGCGCTGCGTGTTGCCGACGAAAGCGTGACGTTGCCTCCCCGAGCGACTGCTTTCGTAGAAGTCACCTGTGAAGACCTCCAAGACGGTGACGTGGTCGCCGAGAGCAACGTATCCCTTTTACTGCTTCAAGGTGTGTGTGCAGTGCGAAGCATTCTGCGTGTGCGTGACGGACGGTCGCAGATACTCGTCACAAATTTTAACTTCGAGCACCGACATCTTTTCCGCGGCACCACCGTGGCCTTCGGAGACCGTGTAGCGGATGTCACCGAGTGCTTCGCATCCGAGGAAATGGTTGATGGAGATAAGTTTCTGGACCACATCGACGTCAGTTCGAAGCTTTCGGACGAGAAGAAGGCCGCACTGCATACCCTGCTGAAGGAATTTAAATCTTGCTTCGCCTCTTCATCTAGAGTCGGTCAAACACCCCTCATAAAGCACCGAATTATTACCGACGATGATGTTCGCCCAATCCGCCAGCAACCTTACCGTGTTTCGGCTAAAGAACGCGAGACTATACAGACGCAGGTAAAGGAGATGCTTGACGACGGGGTGATACAACCGTCGAGCAGCCCGTGGTCCTCGCCAGTCGTTCTAGTAAAGAAGAAAGACGGAACGCTGCGATTCTGTGTTGACTACAGGAAACTCAATAGCGTCACCAAAAAAGACGTCTACCCGCTTCCACGGGTTGATGATTCTCTCGACAGGCTACGACACGCGAAGTATTTTTCATCGATAGATTTGAAGAGCGGCTATTGGCAGATAGAGGTCGATGAGCGAGACAGAGAGAAGACAGCGTTTGTAACTCCCGATGGGCTTTATGAATTCAGAGTTCTTCCTTTCGGCCTCTGTTCAGCTCCCGCAACATTCCAGCGAATGATGGATACCGTCCTCGCTGGCTTGAAGTGGCAAAGCTGCCTTGTATACCTTGATGATGTGGTCATCTTTGCCGAGAGTTTCGAAGAACATCTGAAGCGTCTAAGAATGGTTCTGGAAGCTATTCGTTCGGCCGAACTCACGCTAAAACCCCAGAAGTGCCATTTCGGCTACGATGAGCTGAAATTTCTGGGACATGTTGTGAGTGCGGATGGAGTGCGGCCTGACCCAGAAAAAACTGCAGCAGTCGCCACCTTTCCTGTGCCGTCAGACAAAAAAGCGGTACGGCGTTTTCTCGGCTTGTGTGCTTATTATCGCCGATTCATTACCAACTTCTCGACGATAGCCGAACCGCTCACGCGACTCACCCGAGATGATGTACCGTTTGCCTGGACTACAGAGCAAGAAGCAGCTTTCACAGAGTTACGGCAGCGAATGCAAGAGGCACCTGTTCTTGCGCATTTTGATGAGGACGCTGATACCGAAGTTCACACGGATGCAAGCAACGTCGGACTTGGCGCTGTCCTTGTACAACGGCACAACGGCGTAGAACATGTCATAGCTTACGCCAGTCGTACTCTCTCTCGAGCCGAGGCCAACTACTCCACTTCAGAGAAGGAATGCCTCGCAGTCGTGTGGGCAACGGCAAAGTTTCGACCTTACCTCTACGGCCGTCCCTTCAAGGTGGTGACCGATCACCATTCGCTGTGTTGGCTGGCCAATCTCCGTGACCCGTCTGGTCGTCTCGCTCGGTGGAGTTTGCGCTTGCAAGAGTTTGACATCATGATTGTGTATAGGTCTGGGCGCAAGCACGAAGATGCCGACGCACTTTCTCGAGCACCCGTGGGACATCCTGATATGGACTCGGAATATGCTGATGGTTTTCTCGGAGCCCTCAGTGATTCTGACTTTATGTCTAGACAGAGAGCCGATCAGGAATTGCGCCCTATTATTGATTCCTTAGAAGGCCGAAATTCTCACACTCCTCGGCGCATCGCTCGCGAATTGTCATCCTTTTGTCTAAGGAGGGGCATTCTTTACAAGAAAAATGCTCGAGGTAGCAACAAAGCCTTCCTCCTCGTTGTACCAGCCGACATGCGGGATGACATCCTCCTCGCGTGCCATGACGAGCCCACGTCGGGACACTTGGGCTACTCGCGGACTCTCGCCAGAGTGCGCCAGCAGTACTATTGGCCACGACTTTCGACCAGTGTACACCGCTACGTGCAAGGCTGCCGCGAGTGCCAGCGTCGCAAGACGCCACCCGTGAAACCTGCGGGCCTTCTCCACCCTATTACACCACCACGGACACCTTTCGACCTCGTGGGAATGGACCTTCTAGGACCCTTCCCTTTGTCGGCCACTGGTAACAAATGGATTATAGTGGCAACCGATTACTTGACCCGGTATGCTGAGACAAAGGCATTACCCCGCGGCACGGCGTCTGAAGTGGCGAAGTTCTTCGTGCAGCACATCGTCCTCCGGCACGGCGCGCCGTCATGTGTGATTACGGATAGAGGAACATCGTTTACGGCACAAATGCTAGAGGACATTTTCAGACTGAGCTGCACGAGTCACCGAAAAACAACGGCTTACCACCCACAAAGTAATGGACTGACGGAAAGGCTCAACAAGACCATAGCGGACATGCTGTCAATGTACGTGGACGTGCAGCACAAAACCTGGGACGATATCCTCCCATACGTCACGTTCGCATACAATACGGCAATGCAGGAAACAACCCGATTTTCACCTTTCCACCTTGTTTATGGACGCAACGTACAAACGATGCTTGACGCTATGCTGCCGTACGATAATAGCGATGCTCTTTCTCCAGAAGCCGAGCAATACACGCAGTACGCCGAAGAGGCTCGTCAACTGGCTCGCGTGAACATCGGTCACCAACAAGACGCAGATGCACGACGTTACAACCTTCGCCGTCGAAACGTCGCATACCACCCGGGTGAACGAGTGTGGGTGTGGACTCCTGTCCGACGACCAGGCTTGTCTGAAAAGCTTCTGAGCCGTTATTTCGGACCATACAAGGTTATCCGACGTGTGAGTGACCTTACATACGAAGTACTTCCGGACGGCACAGTGTCGTCACGTCGACAACATCGGCCCGAAACTGTGCATGTCGTACGACTCAAGCCGTACTACACACAATAGTCTCTGTGCTTGCGAGTTACTTCGCAAACGTGACAGTGATCTCATGTGGTGTTTTTTTTTCTTGACTCTTCCACTGGTGCTGTTGTGTTCGCGCATGGTCCAAGTGCTTGTGCGCCCTCTTTGTTTTCCCTGGCACTCACTTTGTCATTCTCTGCGTCAACGCGTGTTCTAATTATGGGTTTTTTTTTTCTTCTTCTTTTTATTTAGAAGCATCGAGTCGATGCTTTTTAAAAGGGGGGACTAATGCCGCATGAATTCGCGTGGTTTTCGTGTGGAAGAGGACGAAGAGGTTGGGTTGGAGCAGTTTTTCTTTTTGTCCTAGCTTGACGAGCAGTTCTGCGGAAGGTTTCCTTGAGTGAGACAAGATTGGTGACAATATAGAGCATATTTTGGACCAACTGCCTGAACCGTTTGTTATTGCAGGGGATTTTAACGCGCACGGAATGCTTTGGGGAAGCAGTTCAACAGACACCAGAGGACAAACCCTCGAAGATTTTGTTCTGAACAATGACGTATGTCTTTTCAATACTGGTAGCGTCCCCTACTGCTCCCCAAGCACAGGTGCCACTAGCTGCTTAGATCTAGCGCTGTGCTCACCTTCGCTCTTTTGCGACCTAAAGTGGAGCGTGATAGATAATGTCTACGGCAGTGACCATATGCCTGCTCTCACAAAATTAACACAAACCCTCCCCACCACTCAATCCCGACCACCGCGTTGGAAACTACATCTGGCAGACTGGCCACTGTTCACTGAAAAAGCTGCCCTAGAAAAAGAGATGCTTGATGACCTAAGCATAGATGAAATGAACGAGACAGTCACCGCCTGCATACTTGCGGCAGCCGAACAAACTATACCACAATCCTCCGGCATTATAAAGAAAAAACTTAAACCCTTGTGGACAAATGAGTGCACACAAGCTAAAAAATTGCAAAACAAGGAGTGGGGCGTTTTTTGTAAATATCCTAAAGGAGAGAACCTCCTAGCATTTAAAAAGGCGAGAGCAAAGGCAAGATTTATTTGCAGGCAGGCTAAAAAATTCTCGTTGAAAAAGTAGATTTCATCCATTAACAGTTCCATCACATCTAAAAGAATGTGGGATCAGGTGCACAAGTTGAACGGCAACTACAGTTCATATACCATCCCCATTCTCTCAACCCCTGGCATCCAGACAACTTTAGGCGAACAGGCAGACCTACTAGCGCAGCACTTTTGCGCTATTTCGAGCTCAGCAAACTATTCGGCAGCTTTCCTAAAACATAAACAATTTACAGAAAAACAAAAGCTTCCTATTACAGGTTATCACGACATATCATACAACTTCCCCTTAACCTTGCAGGAAATTAACAGTGCTTTCTCAAGGTAAAAAAACAGCACCTGGCCCAGACAAAATACATTACCAAATGCTCGCCCATTTGTCCCAGGAAGTGGTGAAGGCATTGCTGCACTTCTTTAACGCTATTTGGATCACTGGCAGAATGCCAACAGAGTGGAAAAAAGCCATTAAAATTCCATTTCTCAAAGCCGGAAAAAACCCTACATTACAAACAAGCTACAGGCCCATAGCACTTACAAGTTGTGTGGCGAAATCCTACGAAAGCGTTATTATTAGTAGGCTAACATACATCCTACAAACCGATAACTTGATAGATGTCCATCAATGTGGTTACAAGAAAGGATGTTCCACCACCGATCACCTCGTTCGCCTTGAACATACAGTACGAGAAGCTTTCCTGTACAAGCAGCACTGCTTAGCAGTATTTTTCGATCTTGAAAAGGCATATGACACAACGTGGAAGTACAGTATCTTACGAGACCTGGCAGATCTTGGAATTCGCGGAAGAATGCTCAACTGCTTGTCCGACTTCCTATCGAACCGAACTTTTCAGGTTCGTTTGGGCACCACACTTTCAGGAACTTTTACTCAAGAGAACGGTGTGCCTCAGGGCTGTGTCTTAAGCACAACTCTCTTTGTCGTCAAAATGAACTCTGTGAACCAGGTCATACCATCTACTCTTATGCACTCACTATATGTGGATGATCTCCAAATAGCGTGCCGGTCATCTAACATGGCGACGTGCGAGCGACAGATTCAAATAGCACTAAACAAGCTAACACAATGGGCTAACAAAAACGGCTTCCGGTTTTCTGAGGAAAATACGGTTGCTGTAGCCTTCTCCCAGAAACTAGGCTTGCAACCAGACCCCGTACTCAAAATAAACGAAACAGTATTGCCAATAAAACAGGAACAGAAGTTTCTGGGGGTCGTATTTGATAAGAAGCTCAATTTTCTTTCACACATTAAGAATCTCAAGGTGAAATCCAACAGCGCCCTCAATGTCCTCAAAGTCTTGTCCCGAAAGCACTGGGGTTCCGACCGTAAGTGCCTCCTGCTCATCTACCACTCTTTAGTACGCAGCAAATTAGACTATGGTAGTATAATCTACGGTTCAGCAAGAGACTCGTACCTTAAGCGCCTAGACCCTGTCCATAACAAAGGGTTACGCCTCGCAACAGGTGCCTATCGAACCTCGCCTATTTCGAGCTTATATGCCGAAAGTAACGAACCATCCTTAGAATATAGGAGAACGAAACTAATGCTCATGTATGTCCTTAGAGTTCGTTCTTCGCCAGATCATATATGCCACAGTATTGTCACACGCTGTGACCTACGACAACACTATGCCAACAAACCAAACGTAATTAAGCCACTAATACTAAGATTTGAAGAAAAATTTCACACCCTAAATGTTCCTAACGAAGCACTCTCCATCGCCAGAAGGCCACCCGGTTTGGCCCCATAAAGTGATTTCTCCAAATTCTTAGATTTTTCACTCACACATATAAAAAAACAAAACACCCTCCGTGAACATATACTACAAGAATTCCTTACATTACAACAAACGTACAACACTTACGAAGAATTTTATACTGATGGTTCGAAGACATCTGCTTATGTCGGAAGCAGTGTGGTAGGAGCAACAGACGAGCGAATAACTAGACTACCGCAGTTCGTATCCATCTACACCGCTGAGTGCTATGCGTTATGGATGGCAGTACAAAACATTATAAGCACAAAACATGAAAAAGCTGTAATATTTACAGACTCGTTAAGCGCGCTGAAAAGTCTCAATTATAAATCTCAGCATGAGCCATTCGTAGGCGATATTTTAAACATGCTATCCCACACACCTGATGACCACACCATACGCCTCTGTTGGGTCCCGAGCCATGTCGGGATCCCAGGCAATGAAAGGGCAGACCAACTAGCTGCAACAGCAAAAGAGATGTGCGTGTCAAAAACCAACATACCTGCCAGAGTTGGGATTCGAGCTGTTCGACGGGTCACTACTTTTCACTGGCAGCAGGAATGGAAATCACAACAAAACAACAAACTTCACCTAATTAAACCTGTTCTTGGTGAATGGAAGACCTGTCTTCATCAAGCGCGTTTTATCGAAGTAGTTATATGTCGACTACGAATAGGTCATTCGCACATCATACATAACTATCTATTGGCAGGCGAAGAAGCCCCAACATGCGACAAGTGTCCGGAGCAACTAACTGTAATGCACATTTTAATAGCTTGCCCACATATGGAAACATTAAGAGAAAAACATTTCCGTATGTTTTACAGGTTAAATATTCCCTTTCATCCAATGCTACTCTTGGGCGATGACGCCCTAATACCCATAGCTGATGTGATCAGCTTTTTAAATGAAGCACAACTTCTGAACATGGTCTAACTACACTAAACTGTGCTACCGCTAGACATATAAAAACTTGACAGATGTGACTCGTAGCACAGCCTTTTCGGAGAGGCATCTGCTGCAGCTGGAATTTACAACAAGGCACTTGCCTCCCGGCCCTTAGGTTGTAAGGAAACGGGTATGATATTAGTGCTATGTAAAAGCCGTTACGGTTTAACATAACTTCATGTACCAACCATACACATTGACCACCCCGAGCATCACACACATAATCTTAGAAGAGATATATACTTCACGCGTTTACGGAGCCAATCCTTTTAGGCCTTTATACAGCCACGCTTCACCGCTCATCATATCCCATATGTCATCGCCGTCAAGAGATTTCAGTCATTGTCATAGCCCTGTCCGCTGTAAGTATTCTCACCATGAGTCTGGCACAGCATAGCCTTAGTTGCTCTTGCGCCACAAAACCCAACATAACTAACTTTTCTTAAGCGTGCCAGGATAAGACCATTACCTTTAACTCTTATTCTCCAAAAGCTTTCGTAAGTAGAATTGATCATTCGGAAGGGTTAGTTAGCCCTACTATGTTTACTTGTTTCAAGCCGTCCTCATTATAAAGAAAATTATCACATAATTGATCAATGGTAGTCGCTCGACTTCACGCGCTTGCTCAAAGAACAACAGCAGCTTATTTTATTTCGTCCTGATACTTTATTTCTTGTATTAAACAGTGAAATAGGTTGAACAATGGACGATAACAAGTTATTGGTATTATTGTGTATATTTCAGTGAGAAGAATGCGTGGAGACGAAACGGGCACGGCACCTGATGCATCTTGTTATCCGCCACACAGTGGAATACACTTCAGCAAGCCCCATCATGCGATTTCAATAATTTTCCGCAACCTGCTCAACTATAAACGATGGTGTTTCATATAATCATATCTCACAGTTCTAATCTTTCTTGCTATGAATGTTGGTATTATCTGTAGCTATCTTTAACCACCTTCTCAATTCATTTTACCGGACAAGAGGTGCAGGCTAGTGGCGATGCAGCTTCGGTTCAGCATAAAAGCGAAATCATTTTGTATTTTTACCGAAGGCAAGCGTAAGCACCTACTAAGATGAAAATGAGATTGGTATAGCGCGGCTCTTTATTAGCGAGGGAACTTGTCGGCGACTCGTACGCTCTCATCCTAGACGACCGTGAGCCACTGAACAAGTAAGAGCAAAAAAGCAACAAATAAATGAACAGATAACTGAATCTCGGCTTTTTTTTTTTTTTACTCTGTTTGAAAAGACAGAAACAGGAGAGCCAACCTGAGTGCGGGAAAAACGGCGCATCCCCGCCGAGGCAAATAACGAGGCCAAGGCGCGTCTTTCCTGTCGGTGAGTTCTTGGGCAGGGCCGTGACAGGGAACCGCAGGCAATTCCATTTCGTCCTGCTTAACGATGTCCGGGACTCTCATTCTCCTCAGGTGGATCTTTAACCCTAACGATTCCCTTATTTCGCCGTCTAACTTGCGGAGTCAAAGCAGCACGACGTGCCACCGCAAGGGCCGGGAAGGAAGAAGTAAAGTGCTACCCTTCAGTGGGCACCCGGTAACAAAGAGTCGATTCTTCCTATATTCGAAGTCCGGTTATTGTGGCACACGTCACCTTTGTTCTTTCGCATTTTTCTTCTCCTTTTTTTGTCGGCTCATGGTTAGAATAATGGGAAAAAAGTCACGTGGTTTGAAGTCATAAAACAGCATACATGCCATGGGAGGTAGTGTAGTGAACTACTACGCATTAATATAGGCTGAAAAAGTTCTTGCTAGGCGAGTTAGTGGTGTAAGACATGCGACATGTCTTTTAGCGCAAAAATAGAAAATGGAAGATCTTTGAAGAAAGAAGAAGAAAATACATTGCACAGGGCAGGTGCTAAACATCGATTGATATTTCGGGAAAGACTACAGAGTGTAGACCTCTTAAGTGCATGCGTGTCACCACTGCGCCGTTAATCAAGCATCAAACAACGAGGATAAATATTTTTTGAATAAGCCGATAGACGTATTGCTAATGCACTCCGCATCTTTATTTTTGATGTGTTAAACTTTCAGGAACTTTCTTTTCAATGTATCGATACGTCTACTAGGAATACTAATCTCACGAAGCCACGGTGAAACTAAAATTCAAGCTGGGTGGTCTGCGCGCTCGCTTATGCAAAGAAAGGGATGACTCTCAAAAGAAACATGCCACTCAATGCGTGAAGTGCGCAATCAGCGTTTTGTATGTCATACCACTATTTTGTGGTCTGATAAGACTTACATTGATCGTATGGGGAAGTGTACCAAGGACAGGGTGCGGGAACATGAGTTTTCTTCGAAAACCAAAGGTACTGCGCATTGACCAGTCTGTTGTGCTGCCTGCGCGTGCGCAGCGTGGCTTCGTGAGATTAAGATTCTTGGTGCAAGTACTGGTGCCTTAGGATGAGAGTTTCTGGAAGCTTATGACATCAAGAACAAGGGTGCGGGGTGCATTGGCACCATGTACTTCTGTTTATTCACAAATGAATACAGTCTGTTTTATTTGATGCTTCATTAGCGACGCAGCGGCGACACCGATGCAGTTGAGGGGTCTACTTTCTTTTTCGTAATAAAGTCAGTCGATGCTTAGCGTCTGCCCTGTGGTGCTGTGTTTTCTTCTTCTCTTTTCTGAGATATTATTATTTTTAATTTTGTTCTAAATACTTTCCCTACGTTAATATAAACAACTATACATTGTGCAGCTTTGATTCCAAGCACTGACGGCCAGCGATTTATCTAAATTACAGCGCACAATGTAGAAAGATTTCACAAGAAACGTTTGTCGTCAACTAGTAATATTTGCTTGTAAGGAGGTCGCCGTCAAAATGGCTTTGCTTCCTCATTACGAACCCAGATCTGCACATGTTCATGTGGTGTGCGCATGTCTTGTGAATGCACGCATGCTTGTGCGTTTGTGCTTGTCGCTCGATAAACGACGCACTATTTTTGTGCAATGTGGAAAGGATCGATTGACTCTGTTAGAAGACGTTGGTATTTTTTTGAGTGAGTGAGTGAGTGAGTGAGTGAGGGAACAGGGCGGTGACGTCTCTAGGAGGTGGGCTCTCATCTTTTCTGCTTTGAAGTTCTCCCCATGAACGACGTTTAATTTGATGTTTTCTACGCAGTACCTGCACGTACCGATAAATCCTTTACTCTGAGGCGCTGAGCGACCGCTACTAGTGCTTACGTATGCCACTACACTGATGCAACACCCCTATAGAATGCGAAATATAGAACAAAATTGCAACAATTGTAGTAGATCACCGATACACGTGCTACACTGTACGGAGCGAAACGCCAGTCGCTGGGAATAAGCAGAAGTGTTTCCGGGGCATAGGTCGGCGAACTCGCTGATGAGTCACCTGACTCGGACTAACTCAGATTCAGATTGAGCCCGTGAGTGTGAGTCTGAGTGAGTGCGGCTCAGGAAAATTTTGATGAGTTTGTGCCCGAGTGAGTCTAAAGCGCTGAATATATTGCTTAAGTGACTCTGAATGAGTTTCACTTTATTGTGCGGACTTAATGGGTGCGATCTAGTCATGTTCAGCATTACTATCAGGACTACATGGATTCAAATTTATACTGACGTCTATTTACGGGTATTCAAATCAGTTCCGTTCATACACAGTTTTCGTGTTCATCAATTAGAGGCTTGAATTACACAGAGGGGGGGTATTATTCTCCCCAACCAACTCTTCCAGAAGCTTTGTTCATAATTCATCTTTTGCTGTCATCTGTTCTGAAAAAAAAATGACCTTACTGGTTTCGAAGCACTGAGAGCACGTTTACAAAGGTACCATGTCAAAAAACACCAAGAAGAGCACTGATTACGTAAGATATTGGCGTTGAATAGCACTAAAACCAAGGTCGAACAAGTTAATTTTAGGCTGACGGACTGATCAGTCTACTCACTCAGACTCAGATCAAGCCGCAGGTCTGAGGAGTGAGTAATGTTTTGGTGAGCTTGAGTCCGAATGAGTACGGCTGAAGAAAAATTTTGGGAGTGTGAGTCCTGGTGACTCTGGCTCAGGAAAGTTTTCGGCAGTCTGAGTGCGAATCAGTCCAAAGCTCAAAATATGTTTCAAGAGTGGGTCAGAGTCAGCTCCACAACTTTTGCCGAACTATGTCTCGGGGAGAGGAAGCTGCTTCTGTGGAACGAGTCGCTTTTCTTAGCCGCCTCGTTATGACGACGCGACGAGGGGCACGGTGACACTGTTCTGTCCAGAATAATTGGTGCGATGGAATAAAATTAAACCCGCGGGCATCTACTCACCCGTATATCGCTCCCCCACGTGTGTGCGTTAGCGTCCGCTCTGTTCACTTGTTGGTACCGAAGGCTTTTTTGCGTTCGTTTTACCCTACAACTCGGACGAACGTAGCTGCTGCAGGGGGAAGGCGTGGTCGCGGTCTCCCCAGGCAGCAAAGAGCAAAGCGTTGCTACAATAGCAGCAGTAGGTTCAGCAGCTGGGGGCCGTCGTTCAGCGGCGGCCACGACAAGAAGCAACAACAGCACCAGCCGGCTGAAGGGGCGAAGCGTCGTGAGACCGCTGCACGTCCACTGTGGCGTCTCCTCGCCTGACTCTTCCCGCTTGTCTGGCTCAGGTCGCGCCGCGTGTAATGAAGCGTACGTGACTTTCGGGTGGAGGTTCATCTGCTGCTGTCTGTATTCGGTTTGAGGCAAGTACAAACAGATACACACGTACCTTGCCGAAGCAAGGGTAGGAGAGAATGAAAAGGGGGAAGTCTGGATGAGTTAGGGTGGATAGCCTCATCCTTTTGCCCCTCGATTTGCTACGGTGGCGTTGTGATGTTATTTTGGCACTTGGCGTCAGATTTGTTCTTGTGCTGGCATTGTATGTGGAGAACGCGTTTAGGTTTTGTCCCAATGAACTGTACGAGTAAAACAAATAGTACCTGTTCGCTTACAAAAGTAAGAGCACTGCCGCACACATGTAGATTGAGTCTTTCAGGCATGTAGTTTTTCAGTTGATCTCTGGAACCGCACATTGTGAACCCACGTAATGTTCCGCGTCAGCACCCTCCAATGACTTTGAAATTAACGCATTTCTCGCGGTTCTTCGTCAATCACCACCTGAGATTTTATTTTCTTGCTCCAAGTATAAACTTATGTTGCAATTCAGTACCAGTAGGCTCAGCGGACCTACCGAATAACATTTCTGAAGGCTTTTGCCTGTAAAAAGTTTTCTGACTGTTGGCAGCCTTCGATATTATTGTCTCCTTAAACTGGGATCCTCTACGGTCTTATGCCACAAACCCACTACATAGGCAAGTCTTATATAGGACGAACGGGACGGCGTTTTATTGACCGCCTGAATGACATGCCAACATCATAACAAACACAGGTGGTGCGTATCTTCCGGTGCATGTTTAGTCCTGCTCATGTGTTCCTGGTTTTGCGCATGTAAAAAATTATTGGCAAAAGCAGGGATGAAACGGCGAGGGAGATATTAGAAGTGTTTAACATTAGAGGAAAGGGATCCGCCTTTGTCAGTGACACGTCACTACTGCTCTACGGATCCGAGTTACCTTTAGTACACAGCTCTCCGGTTGACATGTATGTTGTCACTTCTTCACGCATCTGCGAATATAGAAAGCAGCATATGAATACTCACCCGACTTCATGTTCTAAGCTTTGTGCCACAAATAACCTCTTCAGCAGTTGCAACAAATATCACAGCTCTGTGGGAGAACACCTGCTTGCCACGCTGACGGCATAGTTTCAGTGCACATTCTAACTCGGAAGTATTTATTACTTATTGCATTTTCATCCTAATTTAGTGATATCGGACAAAATGATTTTCCCCTCACATAAACGACACCATTGTATACACACCAAAGGCAGAATTTCTGCAAAAGGAGCTGTTAACACCCTGGTGTTGAAATGAAAGCAGCTCACATTTAAGTAAAACCGAAAAATTAACCTTAGTGTACCAACCTACACGATCTTCAATATGAATGATAAATAGAACCTTGAAACTGCACGTTAATTCAGCTTGCATGCCATGCTTTCTGCGCGACTACAAAAAAAACGTTTATATACTGAGGCCGAATTATCTGCAATCACTTAGTAATCGACAACATTCTTCAAATCTTAATATTTCTGATTCTAACAACCATGCAACAGAATATACGATATGTATGAAATTTACCCCTTAATAATGCATGTAATGATTTCATTTTCAAATGCACCTAATTGTGCTCTCAGTTTGTTCGCTTCATGCCTTTCCCGTGAAATTTCGGGTGCCTCGCTGTTCTCGATTAATTCCTGTTTCTCTCTGCATTGGTTTTTCAAAAGCAGTTGTACGCGCAGGTGGACTAAAATTCAAATGAGCCTAATGTATCACTTTGTGCACAAACCTTCATTCTGCCCTATTCCGTCGGCTCCACATATTTTACACAACGTGCATTTTGTTCTTGTGCTCCTTGGGCACTCTGTATATGCCCCACGTGCTCGTACTTTCTTTATTTTTTTATATGCGTCCTTTTACCTTCTCACAAAAAGCAATAAGTGAAACTCTTTCTTCAAACTTGCGGCCTCTACTGTTTCTATCGTTTCTCACCCCGCGAAGCTAAAGCCAAAGACAGCGAAGAGCCATAAGAAGCAAAGCAAATAAAAACGGAAAATTTTTCACGGCATCCTACTGACGTTCTCTGACACTCGATTCGACGCACCCGCAGGCACCTTCGAGGCGACTCGGCCAATCCGCGCACTGTATTGAATTGGTCGTATCGTCGTCGTCACGTCCGTGTGTCAGCGTTCGAGAGTGCGCCGTACATGGCGCGAGAAAACGTCAGGAAGACAATTGGTTTGTTCAATCGGCCACGCTGTGCCACGACAGACGGCAAAGAGATAAACGCGCTTTCTTCTAAGAACAAAAAAATAGGTAGGGGGGGGGGGGGGGATACACAGACACGACGAATATACGCCAGCAAGCCTTTCGTCGGAAGTTTTTGTTCCAGCTCAGAAAAACAAAAGTGGATGTGTCAACGTTGATCGGCCAGGAAAAATGAAAAAAAAAAGAAGTCGCTGATCGAAAAGTATATTAGGAAAACAAAAAGTATGAAGGACCACTGTCCGGCATTATTTGATTTCCTCCCCTGCTCCAATTTTTGTTGTCTGCGCGCGCCACGACGCTCTCTCTATGTAGTACGTATAGAGACGTCGCTTTCTTAACCATTTCGTGTAACTCTGTCGGCTCAAAATTTGATTTTTCGCCGGTCGGCGACGTGAACCTCGTTTATTTTCGCCTCCGACGTGTTCTTTCTGTTGTTACTCCATTTTGTTCGCCCATTTTTCTCTCCTCTTCAGCTTACTTTTGCTCGTTGTTTTTTCGCTTTTTGACGTTAGGACCTAAAGTGCGCATCTACTTTGTAGTATATGAGAACGTCACGTTCTTCGTCACGTTCTTTCTTTTTCTGTATTTACTCTCATTGCCTCCCCTGTTTTATCTCTCTTTCAGTTATTCTTACTCCTCTTTCTCACTGCTTTAAAGCTGGCGTCATCAAAGTTGCGAATCACGTCTCTTTTTTCCTGCTGTGCACCGAGCCGGGCGCACCGAGTGCGGCTGATGCAGGACGCGCGACAAAACTTTTCAGTTTTCGTTTCTAAAGTTCCTTGTGCACGCGAACAAAATTACATCTGCGGGATGAGCGGTCTGCAGTTGCATCTTGAACTGCAAGTGTATTAGCTTTGCATGGTTGTGCGGTGATTCTGAATACCGCCTCCCATACTGGTTTATACTACCACTACTATTCCGAAGTTGGAGGCTGAATTCGTCGAGCTAACCTTTTGGTTTGTAAGCGCTCACGCCATTCACTGCATGGCCTGGTTCGCTTATGGTTCGCTTAGAATCAGGGCTACCCGCAATTTTCTACTGCGAACAATTCTAGCGTAATCGGCTGAAACGTTTTCTCTTTCTTTCTTTTTTCTTTTTTGTAAACACAGTGTATGTTTGTGTAAAAGTAAGGGTGAGGGTGGGGTGGGATGGTAAGGAGCAAGTTCGGGTAGAGAGAGAGGGAGGCAAAGCTCTTTAATGAAAAACATAATATTTGGACAGCGTGTATTAGCCTTGCCATTCTGCAGAGAGCAGCCGGGGGGGGGGGGGGGGTAAAAGACCGCTTAAAGTGTTAGAAGAAATATACCTTAAAAACCTAACGAAAACAAAATTCCATTCTTCTATTAGTAAAAACGGCGGGAAATGTAAACAGTATTGACAGTAAATGTTGATTTTTTTTCTAATTTGCACCGCTTGCACCAAGTCTGGCAAGGCTTTGTCACGATTCAGCGCTGCTGGGCACCTTGTCTATTCTCGCTTGGCTACGTTTTTACCCTCTCACCTGTTTGTATTAAAGCACTTGCTATATTATACCTCGCGTGGCAATGATCCCTTCCTAGGTTTTCATTATTCGGTTTATTGGACCGTCTGTTTTTTCCCTTTCAGACAATGTCTATTTGTTTCTTTGATTCTTTCTGTGTGTCTTCTCTTTCTCTTTTCTTTCTCTTTCTTTCTTTTTATGTCGTTCTTTTTCTCTGTGTAGTCGTTATCTCGCCATCTAACTTTTTCACTCCTCGACCATGACACAGCTCTGCTGTAAAAATCCTATAACACGTCCGTCCCACCAAACGTGGCCAAATCCTGGTACTCTTCAAGCTGGTTCACTAAACTTCTCTAGTTGAGCATTTCTACAGAGAGCTCGCGGGGTGACAGGTGTACTTGCTGAATGATGAGGACAACTTTCTATCCGTAATACTTCGCAACCATTTTCTCTAACACTGCTGTAAAAAAAGGAGGGTGGGGGCTGCATGCCATGTCCGCTGTGTGCCCGCTTGTACCAGAAGGTGATAACAGGGAGGTCCTCACAGAACTCATACGGCAAGTTGTACGCGAAGAACTTCGGAAATCTCATGGTGCGTCCCCTCTCAGTAGCGCTGTTCTTACGGACGTCGTTTGTAACGAAATCAGGCAGTTCGTTCATTCCTCACCACCATCGCGAGTCGAACCTCCCACGCCTTCCTACAGGTATGCCCTACACGTCTCTACGCCGTCGACGGCACATTTCGCTCATCCACCTGCTGGGACCCCCAGACGCTTTGAAAGGCCAGCCTATCGCCCACCTTCTCGGGCTAAGTCCACCGTCTGGCGTGCACCCGACAATCGTCTTTTGTGCTACCATTGTGGCAAAGTTGGACACATGTACCGCGACTGTTACTACCGATGAATAAGCCTACGTGGATTCCACCCGATGCCCGTTGTCCACGTTACGGTGAGCGCCCGCAAGAAATTGCGTATTACTTGGAAGGTAACCATCACGCTCCTGTCCCGCTGCGACGACAGTCACGGTCACCATCACCCCGTCTGTCCACATCGACGCATCGCGCCCGACGCGCCTTTGAGTCCCCTGGTGTCAGTGGCGCAAGCCCACGCCGGGAAAACTGAAAACGGCGACCTCAGGAGGTGAAGCCGCTGTCACGCGAACCGACAAATACCTTCCGCCGCTGCCTTACGACGAACCATTGAAGCCTGTTTCTGAAACCGCCAACAGAACGTCCGCTGTCTATACCATTTCCGTCGACTGTTATCCCGTGACTGCACTTGTCGACACGGGAGCTGATTACTTGGTGATGAGTGCTTTATTGTCCAACCGTCTACATAAGGTGCTTACAACGTTGGACGGCCCTCAACTAATCACTGCTGGAGGACACCTCGTATTCCCTATAGGAAGGTGCACCGCCAGGCATGAGATTTGTGCGTCGGCTTTTGTAGCGTCAATCCTTGTACTGCCCAATTGTTCTCGGTCGGTCGTTTTGGGCATAGATTTTCTGCTAGAGTATTGAGCGATAATTAATGTGCGTGATTTGTTCGTCAGTTTTGCTAATTGTGTTTCTCCAGATTCCGACATCGAGAACGGACATTGTGGCGTGGCCTTACGCGTACTTGATGATTGCGTCACGTTGCCACGTCACAGTAGTATCTTTGTGTTTGTTGAGTGTCCATGGGAGCAGTCAATTACGGGGGAAGTGTTTACGTTATAAGAAGGAAAAGAAAAGAAAAGTGAGTCCCGTAACTGTCTGCTTTAGGGAGCGACACCTCAACAGTAACTCACATGGGATGGGGGTGAGGAGGGATTAAGAGGATAGGAATAAAGGTATAGAGAGAGAGAAAGAGAGATGCGCTAAGCCAGCGAGCGAGGACATGTCGAGGGGTTAGGAGAGATAGGAAAGATGGAAACACGATCACAGGAGTCCGAGGACGGGGCACCACTTGCGAGAGCTCTTGTCGGCGTCAGGACATGGCGTAGAGCAATTCCAGTTGGTCAGAGCTACGCTGTCGTTGGAGGTCATTGTCAGGAGATGACGTAGGGCGAGCCCATCGGCCAGAGCTACGCTGACGTCGGAGATAGCGAGGGCACAACCAGTCGGCACGGAATCCAGCGAGCGAGTCCGCAGTCAATTACAGTGACGCCAGTATCGCAGCTGTTCTCAGTCGTGATCGTCGCAATCAAAGGGAGGGTGTCCAAATCATCCAATGCTTCCAAGTAAGCTATAGTTGTGCGTTTCGCAAAATGCCTGTATTCGCCACTGAAGTTCGTAACTAATTGCGTAGTCTGGCTATTTCACAACTGAACAAGACTTGGAGCAATGGCGACTTCCCGATCAAGCAATAACGCCCGGTTACTTTCGGCGATGCAGTCAATTACGGGCATCACCAAAAGTAACCGGACGTTATTGCTTGATTGGGAAGTCGCCATAGCTCCCAGTCTTGTTCAGTTCCGAAATGGCCAGACTATGCTTTTAGTTACAAAATTCAGTGGCGAATACAGGCATTTTGCAAAACGCAAAACCATAGCTTACTTGGAGGCACTGGATGATTTGGACGCCTTCCCTTTGATTACGATGATCTCGACTGAGAACAGCTGCGATGCTGGCGTCACTAGTTGCCTCAAGGTCAATCGCCAGTTAGAAGGCCCAACGGCCAACCCGTGCGCCAAGATGCTTACCGCATGTCGCAGAAGGAGCAGGATGCCATGCGTCATCAAGTGAAAAAAATGCTCGACGACGACGTAATTCAACCATCGACTAGTCCTTGGGCATCTCCAGTTGTTCTGGTTAAAAAAAAAAGGAGGTTCACTACGATTTTGCGTCGACTACCGCAAAATCAACAAGATAACGAAAAAATACATAAATCCTCTTCCTCGCATTGATGAATCCTTGGATCGCTTGCGACACGCCCGTTACTTCTCTACCATGGATCTCCGTAGCGGATATTGACAGATTGATGTAGATGAACAGGACCGAGAAAAAACAGCATTTATTACACCTTACGATCTCTATGAATTTAAAGTTCTCCCTTTTGGTCTGCGCTCCGCTCCAGCCACATTCTAACGAATGATGGACACAGTTTTATGTGACCTGAAGTGGCACTCTTGTTTAGTGTATTTAGACGACGTAGTCGTTTTTTCTACGACTTTCGAACTTCACATTGAGCGGCTTGAGGTGGTTCTTCTGGCTATTCGCACTGCCGGCCTCTCTCTGAAACCGGCAAACTGTTATTTTAGATACGAGGAACTCGAATTCCTTGGCCACAGTTTCAGCAGCAGTGATGTTCGTCCTGGCCCAGAGAAGGCTACGGCAGTTGCTTCGTTCCCGATTCCGAGAACAAAGCATGATGCACGCCGCTTTTTGTGACTTCGTGCTTATTACTGCCGCTTCGTGCCGAATTTTTCGAAAATCTCCGACCCTCTACAACAACTCGTCAAGGACGACGTCGCCCTTATCTGGGGTCCCAAACATACCGACGCTTTCAACGACCTTCAACAACGCCTACGAACGCCACCGATACTTGGTCACTTCGACACCAAAGCAGACACAGAAGTCCTCACTGATGCAAGTAACCTTGGCCTCGCAGCTATTCTCGTGCAGTATAGAGATGGCATGGAACGCGTCATCGCCTACGCTAGCCACGCGTTGTCATCTGCAGAGAAGAACTACTCGATGACTGAAAAAGAATGTCTGGCGGTTGTATGGGCCATAAAAAATTCAAGCCCAACTTGTACGGACGCCCCTTCCGAATCGTCAGTGACCACCACTCTCTCTGGTGGCTAGCGAATCTGAAAGATCCTTCGAGCCGTCTCGCAAGATGGAGCCTTCGGTTGCAGGAATTCGATATAAGGATAGTTTACAAGTCTGGCCAGAAACACACCGACACGGATTGTCTTTCCCGCGCACCTGTCGAGATCGCTGCAGAAGACAAGGATGATGACTTCAGCTGCCTGGCTATTCTCGCATCATTAAACGTGGCTGAGCAGCAACGCGAAGACTTAGAACTGCAACCACTGATTGAATATCCTGAGGGACGTCGCCCACAACCTCCACGTCAGTTTGCGCGTGATTTGCAATCTTTCTGTCTACGCCAGGGCATCGTCTACAAGCGCCACTTTCATCTAACGAAAACTGTTTACCTCCTTGTCGTTCCTGCAGCTCTCCGTGATGATATTTTGCGTGATTGTCACGACGAGCCATCTTCAGAGCATCTTGGCTTCGTGCGTACTCTGGCGTGAGTCAAGGACAATTACTACTGGCGGACACTAACGAAAACCGTCCGGCCGTACGTCAAGACATGCACAGCCTGCCAGCACCACAAAAATCCAACGACGAAACGAGCCGGTCTGCTTCAACCATTACGACCCCCCTCATGCACCTTTTGAAAAGGTCGCGATGGATTTACTCAGTTCATTTCCGAAGGCTACGGCTGGTGATTGCTGGATTACGGTTGCCCCCACTACTTGATCAGATACTGCGAAACACAAGCCGCCCAGCGAGCAACTGCTTTCGATGTAGCTGACTTTCTTATCAAGAACATCGCTCTCCACCACGGTGCTCCCGCTGTCGTCATCGCAGATCGCGGTACTCCTTTTACGGCACGTTGCTCCGAGACATCTTGAGGCTGAGCGACACGATGCACCGAACCTCAACTGCGTACCACCCGCAGACTAACGGGTTAACCGAACGCCTTAACAAAACGATTGCAGATATGCTTTCAATATATGTCGCCAAGTACCAGAAGAATTGGGATGAAATCCTCCCGTATATAACATTGGCCTCCAATACGGCCCGGCAGGAAACCACCGGCTTTGCTCCTTTTCATCTGGTTTACGGCCGTGACGTCACCACAATGCCTGACACCATGCTGCAACCAACTCTGCCGGACATGATTACCCCAGACGCAGATGTATTTTTTCAGCGTACCTAAGACGCCCGTCAGCTGGCGCGCTTTCTCATTTTATCCCGGCAAAATCAAGATGCTCGCCGGTACAACACCCACCACAGAGCAGTAATATACGAGCCCGGTGACCTAGTCTGGGTTTGGACTCCTATACATCAACGTGGACGCTCAGAAAAATTGTTATGTCGGTACTTTGGACCCTACCGAATTCTTCATTGCCTCGGGGAAGTCAACTATGAAGTTGTTAAAACAGAAACTTCGCACCATTCTCGTAGATCACACTCCTTGGATACGGTTCGCGTCTCCAGGATGAAGCCTTACTATTCGCGTTGACTGCAAGTCAAGAACTTTTTTATGTGGCACCTGCCTTCAAGACAATTGCGCATTTTTTATTGCTTCTTTTTTTCACCTCGTCCTTTTTCTTCTCAATGAACAAAGACAATTTTGACTACCTTTTGTTGTTTTTTGGAGCCGTGCCATTCATGCGATGCTTCTTCTTTTTTTTCTTTGGGGAGAAGGTAATGCCATGATGTGTTGGCGGCAGTAGAGGAGAGCGAAAAAGTGAATGGCTGCTGTGGCTGAGTAAATAGTCGTCCCCTTCGAGTTCCTGTCTTTCGTTTTCTCCCGCGACAATACGTACATGTATATACATACAAAACTTAAAAATTTTGAAAAGAGTTCAAACACTCTCGCATCCGCCTGTGCTATTGCTGGCTAGTGATAGTGAGTACATCACAGCAGTGAACCAACTCTGACGGCTCAAACCGGCAAATATACGTTTGTGTACACCTTTACTGGCACTGTTTTCTAGCAGTCAAAGTCGCTGTAGGTCGTTCGTTTTTATCATTAAAGTTATCATGTGTTCTCTGTCCTACATTCGCATATGCAATTGCCTTTTTGGTACTTTCTCTGTGTACAGGTACAGGAAAGGTAGAAGCGAAGTGAGCCTGTTCGCGGAGGCAGCTGGTATCGCAGTGAACCTATGAAATACCCCTTCCCCCCCTTGACATCCCTTATTGTAGAAAATTGTTTGTAACTAGGCTCTACTTTGCAGAAATTATCCTTTTAATGGCTGTAGGTAATCTTTTTCATTCCGCCATAAGCGTGTTTACAGGGAAATAGAAGTATTTCATTGTAACTTCCTCCAGAGTGATCGGAGGGGCGATGAATTTTGACAATGCTCCAGTGGCGCCCACTTTTTTCCCCGCTTCTGTCACGGTGTGATTGAATATCTTGACACTGTCGCGACCCCATATCTAATCACACAACTGAGAAGCGCGGAATAGATGTTTATAAAAAGTAATTCTCTCTCTCTTTTTTTTACGTTGCGCATTTGGGCTAGAATACTAAGGACAACAACAGCGTTCGTCCTCGATGTGCCCCATGTTATATTCAGCCCTCCGTGCCTTCGGATAAATCGGAAAAGAAAACAGTTAAACTCTCGCCAGTAAAATGTTTCACCATTCTGTTTTATTCACCAACTCCCATTTTAACGCATCTGCGTTAAAGCTCCAATTTCGCAGAAATTCTGGTGTCGGTTTCGGCTCCGCCTTCGTTGGTTGTGAGCGAAAAATTATCACCTTATGTGGCACCGAGAAATGGAGAAAGCGCAAAGAAAAAATTAACCAAAAATGTGGGTTATAGTAGGAATAGAACCCGCGTTCTTTGCGTGGCAAGCGGATGTTCTACCACACGGCCAAGCGTCAGCTTTGGGACACATTGAAAATTTCCTCTACTTGTAAGTCTAGTGAAAGTGACATGCTTTAGAAACACACACATCCTATGTACATGCTTCACAATGCAACATGAAATATTGCAGTAATAAAGCATAAAGCGTGGTACAGTATGGTTCGCTGCTAAAGAGAACACTCCAATGCACGCCATCAATATTCCTGGCCCTCTAAGAGCAAGTTGATTAAGAAACAATCTACATTCAAGTCAATATTCTGTCAAAACAACTCGGAACTTTGTAATCCTATGCATATCTAAGTCACTATGATTCCGTAAAATAGCGAAATCTAAACATGCTTCTCACACAGGTCTTCTCTTTAACAGTGGACCCGTCTGTACAAGCGCCCATGGCAATCGGGCGTCAGAACACGGGATTGTCACAATAAATTTGTGGTTTTAAGCCGGTAACCTACTGCAAAATTCACACGCGCTACTGCACCTGTTTTTTTAAGGCGATGTAAAGGGTGCATAGCTGGTTTGAAAAGGTTTCATGCTATTGTTACCCCCGCCACACGTGGTAACTTATGTGCCCTTTGATCGAGTGTACTTACGCTCACAAAGTGTCATTTTGGCGCTTCTCTTCTACAAGGGAAAGCGAAGTGTACTTTGGAAGTGATGAGAGTGGCAATTGTTGGGTTTGTAGAACAATATAGTGTCGCAGTGCAACACGAACAAAGGATGACAGCAACTTACGGCAGCGAAAAGAGTGTATTCATGGTCAGCTGTACAGCGTGGCGCCTGCTTTGTTGTCGTCGCGAAAACCCTCTGTCCTACTAGCTTAAATCTACAAAACATTCCTATCGTCATTCTTTTCATATGCACACGTGTCAATATATTTGTTATTTTCGCACCTGTGTCTCATCATTAGACCACGTTGTCTTCGTAGAAATAGCACCAGTGGCACACGCCATGGCAAACGACTAGAGAACAATTCGCCTACACATGTGCAAGTGTGCCAGGAAGCAAACAACGCGACGGACGTGGCCTTTGCACGGCATTTGCTGCTGTATCCCCGTAGCGGATGTGGCCGCAAACTGCCCGAGGGGGAGAGAAGCTAGAATTTTTGTTCATTTATGACTTGTTTTAGTACATAGCAGAATGTCTTATAACCAAAACAATAGTTTAAAAATAGTATGAGTGCCACAATAGGCAACAGCGTATTTCTGTGCAAGCCACTAGTACCGAGGCTACACACTTCGTCGCAGCCAGGTGAGGTTAGGGAATGTACTTGCCGGAAGTGTACTTTGCAGCGAGTGATACTAAACTTGCTCGTGTGACAGCACGCAATCAACACTAGCGGCTAAGTGTACTCGCTCGAAGTGCACTTCAGTTGCCACGTGGCACACAGGTATCAGTGCTTGAAGTACGCACTAGGAACAAAAGATCGCTATCGCGTTGAACTCCTAAAGGGGAAGCTTTAGGGTCCCCTAATTTTTAACGACCATTGTGACAATGCTGCAACTTTATCAAATGAGCATAATCTAAACTGTCATTGACACGTAGGCCGCAAGGGCGTAGGCTGATCTTTAGGGGAGGCCGGGAAGCACCTCTTTCTTATTGGCTTTTTCGATGAGTTTTCGGGAAGAAGGGGCGGGGGCACGGGCCTGGGCTAGTGCCGCAACATGGCTACGTCATCGGTTAACCCGTTGAGCTAATATGAACTTCACCATTGTTTTGCTGTGAGTTTACGGCATTTGGCTGATGGATCTCTTGGACTCTTTCGAATCAAGTGTCCGGTGGCATGCAGGATGCCAAGTATTAAAAAACTATATAAAAATACAAAAAACGATAGGAAGAGGAAGATGAAAGCTTCCGATGAATAATCCGTAAACAGGGGTTGTGTCAAGACGTGTCTTCCTCAAGGCTAGAACAAAACTGGTTTCTTTAGTGCTAGCGTGTCTACGCTTCGTACCTTCTCCTCAATACAAAAACAACTATATAAAGATAATGCGAAAGGCATTGCGTTGACAGATCCTTTCATGAAAGAACTGACCCATTTGCATCACCATCGACGAGTCACCGGAAATTTGTGGATGTCAGTCAGTGAGAGTTTTCGCAACCATTTGTGACGAGGAGCTTCCTAGGCGTAGGACTACCAAGATATACTGACAAGTGGTTCAGCAGTACAGTGAAATATCATTTAGCATGTTCCTACACCCCCTACTTCAGAGATCGGGAATCAGCACTCGAAAAGACTGCGCTTCCATCAGCGACAACAACCTTGTAAAATATTATTGCATTGATTACTGTATACACTTCCGTACATTGCTGCAAGCTTTAGGATTGTTATACGGATAAAGATAGATGTTCTGTACTCATGTATTTCAACGAAATCATAAATCGAGCTTTCACGCACATCGGCGTTTACTTCGCTTGTCTTCCACCACGTGCCACGTGACGTTTACCTTTTTGAATCTCGCGCGTAGTGAAGAGTTGCCACACAGAAAGAAAAAAAAAAGTTCAAGACTTGGCTTCGTCTGCCGCCTTTCGTCGTTGACGACGACAGAGAGTAGCCCCCGTATTCACAAACACTCCTCGACTCGACTTCCACCCTTCACTTGACAGAGTTGAGCACTGCGCTACCACTCGGCTGAAAATAACGCTGCGCTACTCAAGAATGGCAGCAGATAATCGCTGATATGCAGTGACTTGCCCTGCCTAGAGACGGTGCTCTCATTGGCTTTCTCAAGTGAAGGTGAAGTGTTGAGAGAAGGGGCGTTCTAGAATACGGGGGTTCGACCGGCGAGATGTAACGTTAAAGAGACTAGTCGTTCCCCTATTTTATGGCAATGAATCATTCGACGCATCAGAATAAAAATGCTGTCCGACTGCACCGGACATTTTGAAAAAGCAGCCAAACATAATCTTTTTTTTTTTCTTCTTGTGATTGCCGGCCGTTTGTTCGGCTCGCGACGTAGAGAAGAAACCATGATTATGCAGCGTGGAGACAGCATCAAGCAAAATTAAGAACTGCTGTGCCTCTCTGAAGCAATGTACCCATAGCTAAGCCTTAAAAATCATTGCTCTTGTAAAACCTAATTATCTACGCATAACTAGGCTAATGAAACCATACTGCAATGAACACTGATTAGGCCGAGCTGAGATTCTTGTACGCCAATAGTCATGCTGAGCAATAAAAGGTAAGATGTGTTGAGCTTAGTCTAACACTAATTAAGAGCCAGTCTAACACTAACTTGATTAACTAGCTAATAGCTTATGATAACCTAAGATGCAACGTAATCAAGACTAAGTTTTATATGAAGATTACGCCAATTGCTTATTTACGAAAAAAGGGGTATTTGGTGCTCCGATTGCGAAGCGATTTTTAATGGAACCCGATTGATGTCTAGTCAATCTTCGCGAATCCCACTGTGATCGTGCAAAAATTTTGTGCATGAGTGTGTGAGTGAACGTGTGTCTAGTGAAGCCTGCAGACGTTCCAGTGCCGACTACCTCTGCTACGCCCCAGCTCTGGACAACTAAGTGAAAGCTGAGCAAATTTTTTACAATGTGGAAAGGCTCAGCTGATAGCATATCTTGAAGTGGTTGGCATATATTTAATGACCGAACAGTTCAGTGTAGCATTTTCGCCATTTCGAGGTCTAGATTACCTTTAACTTGTCGCTAACTTATAATAGTAACTTATCATACCCGTGGTTTTTGACATTTTTCAACTACTTGGCCTTTTCTAGCTGCACAGAAAGCGGTTATATTTATAATATTGGTTGGTGGTTTGACGTCCAAAAAAGCTATATGATTGTTAGAGATACCGTAGTAGAGGGCTCGATAGTTCAACAATGTGTGGTTAATATGCTTCTAAATCTGAGCACATGGAATTTTAGCAGATTGCGTCAGTCAAAATGTGGCTGCCACGTCTGAGATTTGGTCCCGCGAACTAACATGGTGTTTGTTTAACATATGGCTCAATGAGAAAGTACGGCTGCGGTGATCGCATTTTCGATAAAGGCGAAAATGCTTGAGGCCAGTGTGCTTAATCTTAGGCGCACGTTAAAGAACCTCAGCTGGCCTAAATAATCGAAGCACTCTACTATGGTGTCTCGCATAATCATATGGTTGTTTTGGGACGTTAAACTCCTATATTATTATTATTATTATTATTATTATTATTATTATTATTATTATTATTATTTCTTCGCTGTTAATGCAGCTTTACTTGAGTATCTCATACATAGCTGCATTGTTGTCAAAGAACGAGCGCTCAAAAAGGGCGCGCCGCCAAATTCCCGCGAAGAAACGCCGCAGTGACGCCGCGAGGTCAAAAGAAAAAGAGAAAAAAGAAAGCAAGCTCCCCGGGCACGCTCCCTCTCCTCTCGGAAGCGTGGCTTCGCCGACGAACCTCCTCACCCCACATCGGCGGCCGAGCAAGCACTAGAAATTTCTAGAAGGAAATAGGCGTGGTGGTGCCGGGTTGAGTCACCCGTCGGGGACGGCCCTCGTATCGTCTCGACCTTTCCCCCAGCCTTCGCTGCGCATCGCGCCGACGAAATGATGAGAACCTTCTGGAATCTTGCGCGGAAGGTATTTAATCGAGCAGCCGAGACGAGAGATCAGGAGAAGACGGAAGTTAGCGCCAGAGCGCGTAGGGATTCCGCCGTGTAGTCGGCGAAGGTTTTGTCCGTAGACCCAAAGCAGGAGATGAAGATGATTTCCACCTGAGGGGTGACGACTCGAGCTACAGGCCGAGTGTGTGTTTACCGCTATCGAGCGAAGACGCGTGGCAACAGCTGCGTGTGTGAAGCCGACGTGTTTCCGGCGAAGAAGTGGGAAGCTTGGAGAAAGGCCAACTGAAGACGCGGGGTTTCCTGGAAGAGAAACTTCAGGGGCAGCGGAACGACAACAACGCTGGACTTTGAGTGAGTGATTCTCGGAAGAGTATCATCCAGACTTTTGTTCCAAGAACTTTGGACTGAATAGGTTTTTTTATCTCTTTAGTCTTTAAGTGTCTTGGTTGTTCAATGCATGCGACTGCATTGTAGTGCGTATTGTTGTCTGTGTCCGTTGTTTCGATTGTGGCTGATCGTACTGTGTAGTACGTTGTTTGATTGGTGACATATTGTATGCAACTATTGTGGAGTGTGCATTCTTGTGTATTGTTTTCGATCTGCCATTATTGAGAATATAATTTTGCTTGTTTATCAACTCTCGGCTCTGACTTGTTCTTTGGGTCACAGCCAGCGCCCGCTGGCACGCCAAAAAGGACCACTTCTAAATTGTCCACGCTTTCGTGGTGCGGTTCGGGGGGGCCGATACTTCGGCCCTTGGAATTAGCCCGGCGATCGCCTCCCTAATTAACGGGACCTGTGTGACAATTAATCTGGCGTCCGCGACGAGGACCTTTTGGTGCACAGTGTGCCCAAAGTAGTGAGAAAGAGCCTCGAGTTGTTGATAGTGCTATCGGAACGATTTTGTGTGTTGCTCAGTGTTCTCGTTAACGAGTGCAGGGGAGTGTTCCGATAGACTGATTTAGGCAGATACTCTTTGCACGCGGCAAGACTTCAATTGCGAGACACGATGGATCTCGAAAAGTTAGTAGCTCTTGGTGAGAAGATGGGTCTTTCTGGCGTCAAACAACGGAAGTGGGTCACCCAGAAGGAGAAAGAAGAAAAAGAGAGGCCAAAGAAGAAAAGGCAGCTGAGCTGGAAAAAGAAAGGTTGGTGGTCGAAAGAGCCAAAGCGGAAAAAGGAGCTGAGCTGGAGAGAGAGAGGTTGGCAGCTGAAAGGGCGAGAGAAGAAAGAGAAGCAAAGGAGCGACAGCTGAAGGAAGAAAGAGAGGCAAAGGAGCGAGAGCTGAAAGGAGAAAGAGAGGAAAGGGAACGGCAGCGGCAGCACGAGATGGAACTCGAGCGGCTCCGTTTGCAACAGCGAAGTGAAACTACCGTCCAAGCTAGAGTTGAAAGCAGCAAACGGGAAGATCATGGCTTCCGCTTGAACCCAAGCAAGCTGCTCGTAGCGTTCATGAAAGGAAGGACGACCTTCACGCGTACCTTCACAGATTTGAGACGATTGCAAGGAGCCAGAATTGGCCGGAACATCAATGGGCAACTGCGTTGAGTACTTGCTTGAGTGGTGAAGCGCTCAGTGTGTACGGTAGGCTGACGCCGACTGATGCAGCCAACTATGCAAAGGTGAAAGCTGCTTCGCTGAAGCGATTTAGATTTACGGTGGAAGGATTCCGGGACAGATTTCGGACAGGAAAGCCAGCTGATGGTGAGACGGCTACGCAGTATGCCGCCCGACTTTGCCATTATATCGACAGATGGATTGAACTTTCTGGGACAGCGCAGGAGTACGATGAGCTTAGAGAGCTCCTCATTAGAGAGCAATTTCTTACTAGTTGCCACCCAAGCCTGTCGCTGTACTTGAAAGAGAGGAAGGCTGAGTCACTTGAAGGAATGCTTGAATTGGCTGATCAATTCTTGGAAGCGCAAGGCGGCACAAATTTGGCCAAGGTCAAGGAGGAGTGTCCCGAAGATTCGAAAAATTCGGCACCCGAACAAAAGAAGCGTGCACCGGAGAGTGTTCCGCGATGTTTTCTGTGTAACCGAGTGGGTCATCGCGCGAGCAACTGTAGTACTAACTTCACGAGCCCTACGGTAGTAAAATGTTTTAAGTGTGGTCAGACTGGGCACAAAGCAGACGCATGTCGTAACGGAGCGAGTCAAACTCACCAGGTATCCTGTGTGCTAGCAGCACCGAAATCCGATGATAATGCCGTCACCGATGGATTCGTAGAGTTAAAAAATGGGGAGAAAATTCCTATTGCGGGTGCTATAATGACGAAACAGCCAACCGGTGTTACGAAGGGAATGCCAGCGCTGCCTGGAAAAGTTGCGGGCAAAAAGGTTACGGTGTTAAGAGATACCGGTAGCTCCACTGTTATCGTGCGAAAAAATTTGGTACGGGAAAGTGAGTTAACAGGCAAAACGAAACCGGTTTGCCTGATTGACCGTACGGTTCGGATGCTTCCCGAAGCAGAAATTGAGGTTGAAACCCCGTACTTCAGTGGGAAGGTTACGGCTCTGTGCATGACGACCCCCCTGTACGACCTTGTCATCGGAAACATCAACGGGGCGCGAGGACCGAATGCTCCGGAATGTTTGGGAGAAGACCCTAAGATAGAGCCCTCGCCAACCCAGCGACCGCGAGATACAGTGGAGGAGCATCCCGTGACGGATCTCACTCGGGCCCAAGGCAAAGCCGCGGTGCAAGAGACAGTGAATGAGAAGATTATCGTGCTGAATGAGTTCACGTGCTGGGCAGCTGGACTTACGTCGGCACGACCTCAACCGACCGACAGTGTAAAGGTGACGGAGTCGGCCAGCCAGGCCAAATGTCGGAACGTGAACAAGCGGGTGAATAACCGGGCAGGATTGGTTGAGCGTCATGACCCGTTAGCAGTGTCGGAAGTGACAACGATGGCTGAGACGCTGCCTCAGATACCGTCGTTGGAAGGGGCTCGCCGGAACAAAACGAGCAAAAGCAATAGGAAGAGATCGAGCGAGCACCGCAAGAAAGGGCGCAAGCGCCGGTCGAAATACACAGGATAAGTGCTGGGGGTCGAACCGGAATGTGTCTGACAGTGCTATATGTTAAGTTAATGTGGTTGTTGTCCTGTGTCACAACTGTATGCCGAGCGAGTCAAAATGTTTGTTACGGTGATGTGATGTGTAGTATTGTATAATTGTTGTAATGAGAGAACTTTGTACATTTGTATTGTTTGGAATATGTGATGGAGTGTTGCATTCATGTACCTGTGGCTATATTTTATGTGTTGTGGAATTGAATTACAATGTAGAGTTGTATTGAGTGATCTATTGTGAATGTGAAGTGTCATGAGCGACGGATTGTGTTAAAGTCTGTGAGAGTGTGTGGTGTCTGTTCGCGCTCGCTTGTGTGGTTTTGAATATTATGAGATAATATTCTTAAAGTGGGGGGCAGTGTCACAGAACAAGCGCTCAAAAAGGGCGCGCCGCCAAATTCCCGCGACGAAACGCCGGAGTGACGCCGCGAGGTCAAAAAAAGAGCAAAAAGAAAACAAGCTCCCCGGGCACGCTCCTTCTCCTCTCGGAAGCGTGGCTTCGCCGACGAACCTCCTCACCCCACATCGGCGGCCGAGCAAGCACTCGAAATTTCTAGAAGGAAATAGGCGTGGTGGTGCCGGGTTGAGTCACCCGTCGGGGACGGCCCTCGTATCGTCTCGACCTTTCCCCCAGCCTTCGCTGCGCATCGCGCCGACGAAATGATGAGAACCTTCTGGAATCTCGCGCGGAAGGTATTTAATCGAGCAGCCGAGACGAGAGATCAGGAGAAGACGGAAGTTAGCGCCAGAGCGCGTAGGGATTCCGCCGTGTAGTCGGCGAAGGTTTTGTCCGTAGACCCAAAGCAGGAGATGAAGATGATTTCCACCTGAGGGGTGACGACTCGAGCTACAGGCAAGAGTGTGTGTTTACCGCTATCGAGCGAAGACGCGTGGCAACAGCTGCGTGTGTGACGCCGACGTGTTTCCGGCGAAGAAGTGGGAAGCTTGGAGAGAGGCTAACTGAAGACGCGAGGTTTCCTGGAAGAGAAACTTCAGGGGCAGCGGAACGACAACAATGCTGGACTTTGAGTGAGTCATTCTCGGAAGAGTATCATCCAGACTTTTGTTCCAAGAACTTTGGACTGAATAGGTTTTTTTTATCTCTTTAGTCTTTAGGTGTCTTGGTTGTTCAATGCATGCGACTGCATTGTAGTGCGTATTGTTGTCTGTGTCCGTTGTTTTGAGTGTGGCTGATTGTACTGTGTAGTACGTTGTTTGATTGGTGACATATTGTATGCAACTATTGTGGAGTGTGCATTCTTGTGTATTGTTTTCGATCTGCCATTATTGAGAATATAATTTTGTTTGTTTATCAACTCTCGGCTCTGACTTGTTCTTTGGGCCACAGCCGGCGTCCGCTGTCGCGCCAAAAAGGACCACTTCTAAATTGTCCACGCTTTTGTGGTGCGGTTCGGGGGGGCCGATACTTCGGCCCTTGGAATTAGCCCGGCGATCGCCCCCCTAATTAACGGGACCTGTGTGACAACTGTATGTGGGTGCACAGTGCAATGTTCCTTGCGGTTGTTGATACCTCTGCACTTCTTGTTGTCAAGCTGCTTTATCACACATTGATAGCCCGTTTTAAAGCCCATATTCCTCGCTGCACATCGTGTCTCTCGTGTAAGTATACGTCTTGTGGAAGAACCATTTCAAATTGCGATGTTCACCACTAGAGATGGCGGTGAACGTCTTATGAATAGTAGTGGGCGTTGAATTGTTTTTTGATGCGCAAAACTGTACCGACAGGTTATGTGTCACTGAATGAGTACACGTTAGAAGAAATCTCCGTGTTGCGGTGTGGACTGGTGGGACATGTGCACTTGGATGTCACCAAAAGCGGAATAAGACTGTTTCCTTTTAGGTGATGGATAAAATCTTTTTTTCTCTTAGTAATTTCAAAGAGTTGTACAATGGCGGTTCCTTCAAAGAACAGAAAACCTTCTTGCCTGTTTCTGTTATGCAACAATATGATAAGCAAATAAAAATGACGTATCATGGTGATTGCATCATTGCCAAGAATATTGAAAAGTGATTTCGACAGACTACTTCCCAGCATGCCATGTATAATACGCGGAACTCCAGATGAACATTCAATGAAGCCATAGCGCTATAAAGACAGCTACCAAAGAAGAGGACAGTACATGCGCACGTCCTGTCCTCTTCATTGCTCCTTATAATTTAAGCGCTATGGCTCGATTCAACATAATAAACCGTCTAGCCCTAAAGTATGTTGTTGTGAAATTCAAATGCACAATCAGTCACGCCTAAAGTTTGAAGGCAGAAGTTGAGATAGTGTTTATTCACAGTAAGTGAACGCCAGCGTACGCAATAGTGTTCAAGCATTGCGAACATGATGGCGTAGTTGTGCATATCGACCGCCTCACTAAAATTTACGACGACGCGCCATGGTCGGAATGGTTCAGTGTTACTTAATATAAACTCTTTTTTTATGAAGCAGATCGTGCTCTCTTGAATTTTGGAGAATGACGTACTGACATCTTGAATTACAATAGAGTGGGTTAGAAAAAAAACAACGACGGTGACCGTGAGCTTATCACCTGGAAGCTAAAAAAAACCGAAGTATGAATACAGACCTACTATAGCTAAAGACACTCTTACCTCCTTTCTTGTAAATGGCTGAAACTTGCTGGCTTGCAAGGCTATTGGTAATTTACGAGTAATCAACACCGTGATGTACCCGTGTGTCAAAGGCGTCGCCGAAATTTACGTGCCTCACTGCCCTGCATAACAGCGTATCCCCAATGCTTTTCCTGGCTCCGCATTTGTCTCTTTATTTCGAGTAAGGACGGAGACATGAAAGTGAGATATGTTATAAAGAAGTGGTTATAACGCCGCTGGTAGCTGCCGCTTGTCTGTAATAGATGAGACAGGAGGAAAACCTCACGTGGCGGAATGCTTCGGTTCACGTGAGATTTCTTCACCGTCGTCGGATGCTAACGGTGTCATGCAACTGAATAGCGCATGCGCAAGATGGTAACGCCATCGACGTTCTCTGGTTTGATTGGGCACCTCTAGAAAAAAAGAGAGAGTAAACCGCCAGCAGTGCCGTATGCAGAACGACTTCCTATATGCAAAGGAAAGGTGGCAATTTTATATGCAATACGAGATCCCACTTTGAAAGGTCGCGCGAAAAACGCCTGATATGTATACACGACGCCCCGCGCGTCGAATAAATTCCGGCATCGGGCAGCCATTGCCGTCCGCAAAGAAGGGGGAGGTGGTTTTCCTTCCGACCCATTCACGCCCTGCATCTACTTTCCGGATCCCTTCCGACCATTCCCCTTAACCTTCCTCTACCCGCCATTTCTTTCTCTCTATTTTTGCTTGCCTTACTCTGTTCGATCATTCTTGAATCACTCTATAGCATCACTGGGCGAAGCCTATCTGTAGTTGCTTGCTTCGCATTGCCGACAAGGCAACCTTCACATCAAACTCTGTATTTTTTACCGTCATCTAGCCCATCAGCGAGACCTCACAGCGTTCGAGCTCTGATATGGCAATGGTGAGAGAGGGCGAGAGAAAGAGGGGCCCGACTGAAGTGTATGTACTGCGCATATGGCGCGTGGTGTCGGATGCGCGGGTGTACAGGCACGCTCAGTGACTGTGGGTGGCGGAATGTTTCAAGTTAATATTCTGTTTGCCTTCTAACTCCTTACAGTTTCGCTTTCTTTATTTTCTTTCTTTGCTCGGACATGTTATCCATTATTCACGCGTTGATGTACACGCGCACACTAGTGCATTTCTTTTTGCTATGGCGGCCCAACGACGTTTCTTTATCTGTGCAAAGCCAGAGGGGCGGACCTTCGCGGACCTTAGGAGAAAGACGTGCCTGTTAGAGCGTCTTGGCGAAAGTGCCATGGTATCTGCATACGTTTCGGCCTGCATTCTTGCGGGTAGCAACGAGTTTCAGCGCGAGAAATGCGCGAGATGCGAATAGCGTGTTTTTACTCTGAGGCGCCGTCTTGCTACAACGTTCATTCTCAATTCCAGCCGTCCTTCCATTTCACCCTTGCTCCCTCTGTGCCCCCGTATCGTTGTTATTATTCTACGTCTATACGCGTATACAGCTTCGCATATGCACTTTCAAGTCTGTATATAGATTTCCCACCCGCCGTGGGCTCGAAGAAAACGCGTCTGGTACCCAGCGCGGCCCGGGCCGAGGCTGTTCGCTCCTGTTTTGCATCTAAAGCCTAAAGATGTTTGCATCCTGGAGCAAGTAAGGAGTACTCTTCAATGACCGGGTCATGCGTCAGAGTTCGACGCCGAAGATGGAGGAGCAATAACGATCCATGGATGGGCTATCACTCACTTAAGGAAAACGTAGAGCCGTATTAGTTGCTGTCAAGAAGCTGAGAAAAGCTTATTGAGCATATCAGAAAGATAACTATGTGAAAGGACTTTTTAATGTAAAAAAATAACAATATTATTATTTATAATATACCATTAATTATAATAATGATAATAATAAGAAGAAGAAGAGAGAAGAAAGACCACCGCCTTATTATCAAGCATTTTGAAGTCAGAACTAGGAAGTGAGAGCTCGTCTAGTGTAGTTCTTGTGTATTTTGTGTGTTCAGCGCTACCATTACCTTCCTGGAAATGAAAATTATCTATCTATCTATATATCTATCTATATATCTATATATCTATATATCTATATATATATCTATATATTTATATAACTATATATCTATATTTCTATTTATAAATCTATATATCTATTTATATATGTATCTATTTATATATCTATTTAGCTATCTATCTATTTATATATCTATTTATCTATCTGTCTATCTATTTATCTATCTATCTATCTATCTATTTATCTATCCATCTAGATAGATAGATACACTGTTCTATCTAGATAGATAGATAGATAGATAGATAGATAGATAGATAGATAGATAGATAGATAGATAGATAGATAGATAGATAGATAGATAGATAGATAGACTGTTCTATCTAGAAAGAAAGAAAGAAAGAAAGAAAGAGAGAAAGAGAGAGAGAGAAAGAAAGAAAGAAAGAAAGAAAAGAAAGAAAGAACTCGTAATTTTTTATTACGTTAGTAACTTTTTTTATTTCGTTTGTAGCAGCTTTCCTGACTTAGTTAACACGTTTCAAATAATTCTACCCAACTTCGGGTGTATTATGAGCCACATATTGCCGGCATACATACACATTGTGAGAACCTTCGGAAGACTGCTATCCATCTTTCCAAAGAAAAAGAGAAAAAAAAAAGTTTTAGAAAGGAATGTTTTGCGAATACGGCCCCTTTCGTGTACCTAAATTACTTTATACTACTGTTAATCAAAGCTTCCGGTACCACTAATTGTGGGGAAAAGGACGTTGCCTGAAAATCAGGGCGCCCAGAAAAAAGTGTGAACACCCATTAGTGATGGGAAAGAAATCCTCGTCGCTCGCGTAACCAAATTCCGTTCGCACTGTGGCTAATCAGGGCTTCTACAGTGTTGCTGGCATGAGCGCGGCTGCTCTCTATCGAAACTGTAGTGGTGTCTGCGGTATATTTTATAGAAATACCATATGTTGTTTACTACAAAGCAACATAAAACATTTCTGACATGTCTTCACTGCATTTTGTTTTCTTCTGACTCTTGAGCATTCAATTCGCTCCTTCTGTGACGTAATCATTAAGCATGCTTTACCGAGTGCCTGTGACCAGCGGGTAGTACGTCTCTTTTTCTGACGGACACACTGTTCGGTGTTTTTGCTGCTTGTCGCACATGGCGCTTCCGGTAATTGTAACATACCTCTTTGTGTCAGCTGGCACAATGTCTGTTCTCGAGTCATTTCTCGAATGGCGAAGCATCTTACATGAGCACAGCACCACCGCTCCGTTCTTCGACTTCCATCCCAGGCGTGGCGTTCGGTGAATATGCGGTATTTCGGGAAAACTCGCATGATGAGTTGTTATATGCGGGGATGTAGTTTTGAGTATAGTGCGTATTTTTAAGCACATCTGCAAGTGCCCTTTCCTTCCTGCTTTTCTCCTTTGCGCTAGTTGACTGCGATGCCGACGCGTACGCATATCTCGTCCCATGCAAAAGAGTGGGCAAACTTGGACGCATACTCCCCCTCCTTGGCATGACAATGCAGTTGCGCCGGGGCCTCGCCGCATAAGCAGTCGCATACGCGAGAAGTTCGCCTCCAGCCAAGTTGCTGGCGAGTTATGCAAATTGGAGCCTCCGCAGCCTGATGTAAGAAGCGAGGGTCTTCCGAATATCTCGATCGCTCTCTTGTATCTTCTTTTATGCGTCTGCTTTCAGGCAAAGCTACAGAGAGAGAGGGGGGAAGAGTGGTGGTATAGGGCTACAGAAAAAACAAGAGGCTATAGTAAGGCAGGCTCATTTTCGTCACTTTTATCTTCTACTAACGTAGAGGTAAGTATGGCGGCATATATATATATATATATATATATATATATATATATATATATATATATATATATATATATATCACAATCAAATAAGTTGGAACATTGAAGAATGGTGCAGTTACTATTAGGCATGCTGGGATATGCTTAGAATCTTCCCATTAGCACAGAGCTAGCAGAAGGCGTACTGCACTTCTCGAAAGAACTGTTCAGGGTCAGAAATAAAAAAGAGTGAATGGAAAAATTATAAAAAAACTTGCTATTATTTCCTTGAATTTGGTACTCTTTGTCTCTAGCTTATTAAAAAAACACGACTCATCCCTTCGCCATAAGAATCGGTATAACACGAAAGTGAAAAGAGTGTTAACAGATGTGACATTTGCTCTGTATATACGGTTTCATCGAGTTTGTACAATCCCTATTGTGTTTGGCAGCTATAAGCACCATTTGACGTGGATGCACCCAAGTTGACGCCTAGTTGTACATCTTTATCGTAATAAATAATTACCCTGATCATAATTTGAACGCTGTGGCAATTGAAATTTGTAACCTATACCTAGAAGCAACTCATCGTGAACCGCGCACAAAAATGACATCAACAAGGTGTAATTAACACACGCACTGACCACTTGTTCAAAGCCTCGTCAATTAAGAAGAGAAACAGCACGGCGTGTACTCCCAAGTGATACGGTAACCTACACATGTGCTCATGCATACAATACCACATTGCACTTCAGCAACATGGGAAGGAGAGGTCCGCAGCTTGAGCCTCGAACGCGTGCAGGCAGGCGCTCCACGTCCCGCTGACATCCATTAATTGCTCCATCAATTCCACCAAAGCATCGCATTTGCCCCACAAGCATCATTGCCTTTCTGCACCACTTACTACAGCAGTTTTATTAGTCGGTGCCATTGGTCGGAGAACTCACGTATGAGTCGACTCACTCGGACTAACTCAGACTCAAATCATGCACTGCGTCTGGGTAAGTAATATTTTGCCGTGTACCGTTTAAGTTTTCGTGAGTGTGAGGCTGAGTGAATCGGCTAAGAAAACTTTTAGTGAGTCTGAGTCCGAGTGAGCCTAAAGTGCATGATATATTTATTGAGGGAATTTGAGTAAGTTATAAATTTTTTTGTCAACCTATGGTCCTATCTACTCTTCTTCGGCATTACTATAAGCATTAACTGGGTGCACATTCATGCTCACGGCTATTCACACGTTTTTCAATGCAGCATCGTTCATACACCATTTCAATACTTATTGGTCAGGGGCGTGAATTATGTAAGGGGTGCATTGATCTACCTCCTCCCCCGCAGACTCTTCCAGAAAACTATTTGATAAATATATCTTATGTTATGAACTTTCTCTTTTTTAATATTCCATGCTCGTTTGCCACAACTCATAACTCGGATTTTCTGGCAGCATATATCAAAATGTGCCAACACGTGCACCGATTATGATAGATACTGGGGTCCCGACACCATGGTCGAATTGGCTAATTCTGCGCTAATGGACTCATTAGTCGACTCACTTATAGTTAATCAGACTGAGATCAAGCCATGAGTCTGATTGTGAGTGAGTTTGAGTGAATAATTTTTTGGTGAGTTTGAGTCCGAGTGAGTCCGGGTGAAGAAAATTTTCATGAGTGGAAGCCTGCGTGACACCGACTCAGTAAAAGTTTGGTGAGTCTGAATACGAGTGAGCCCTAAGCGAAAAACATATTTAATGAGTGAGTCTGAGTGCACTGTTCAAATTTCGCCGTCCTATGGTTGTTGCTATCTCACTCGCAGTAGAAGGCTACGAAACACCGTTGGTTCACGCGGAAACTGCACTACTCCGACAACGAGACATCACACGCTGACACGGATCAAAAGGCAAAGAACATGGCCAAAGTGACACAGCTGCATTTATGGCGACTGCACAATGATACTGTGGCCAGTGTTAGTGGCTGCTATCGAGATGCTGTAACCGTAACCTCCGGGACTGCGCACCGACGCGCAATCTCGGACGCCATGCTCTAACTGCGTGGTCGACAAATCGTTCTCTGTCGATGCAAATAGGTGTCATGCCAAATTAACTCCCTTCGTCGCTCTCAGACGATGGCGCCGAACCACACCGCAAACAAGTAGCACCGACCGGAAGACAATGTGTGTGAGATATAATGCGCATTTGTAGTGTATCACTTCGCATCTCTCGATTCGCGGCGATATCGGGCTATAGGCAGCAGCACCGTCCCCGGGCAAGTGTGGATAGGCGGTCGGCGGCGCGTATATACAGTTACGCGCAACGGCGCTTCGTTGCGTGTGGTCTCAGACGATTGTCGGCGGATAAAGTGCGTTGACTATACAGTTTCGGTTAATATCTACGCTATTCTCTGCTGAATCGGTGCAGGACACCTTTGCAACGTTGACATTACCCGCAAGTAAGGAGCATTTTGCTTTTCATTGGGATGCTTGCCCTGGGTTACTCTCTTCACGCTTTCACACTAAATCACGCCTTTGAGGTGTTGTTTGTACGTGGTTAGCTTGTGTTTTTCCTGCCACGCCCTGCTGTAGCGTGACTGAACTACTTATTTACATCTTTGTCATCTGCATACTACAAAAAAAGAGAGACAGATGGTAGAAAGCCCGCATATCTGTGCGATTAGTCCAGTGTGAATAGTTGCATATCTGTGCGATTAGTTCGCACCTTCTACGCATATAATTTTTGTCTCATTCTCTATACTATGAAATGTGATACAGTCGATTAGTCAGGAAAGCTTAGTGGCTGCCGGCGCTTTGGGCTACACTGTGTTTACCACGTGTATGCACATGTTCTTGCACAAGTTAAAGTATAAAAATCTTGTATAAGAGTTGAGCGGAAAGCTTTCATCGATGAAATACGTACTTTGATTGAGTGAATAATTGATTGAGTTATCGATATATTGATTCATTGATTGATATGTGGCGTTTTACGTTCCAAAAGGATTACGTGCATGACAGTGCTACAACATATACCTGCGTAATGGGACAACCACGTTTTTTTTAGACAAAAAATTACCACTGCCTACCGTCGGTAACTAACAATGCCACACAAACGCTCAAGACGATGTAAAAAAGATAAAAATTTCAGTGCAACTATACAACATTTTATAGACGACATGTTTTCTGAATTAATTTCAACCTCTGTGCTCTTCAAAGCGCTCTAAAATCCAATAACACGGTTGCGCATGGTAACTGTTTTAAGTACTGTTTAAGTACCGATGTGCCACACTTTATGTGATAGTACTGTATGTAATGGTACCACGGTCAGATAAACTACACTAAGGCTCCTCGCATGATCGATGAACTACAATGTCGTAGTTGTGCACCTACCAACAGCACGCAAGTGCATGGCTTAGAGCCTTTTTTTTTTTACAACCGAGTCGCTGCTATAAAAAGCTGCATTCACACACCATTTAATAGTCCTCATGTTTGGGAGGATGTCAAGAGCATTTTGCGATGTGCCTAAAATATAAAGTGGCAGCCACTTTAAAATTATGTTGGTGAATGGAGGGTACCATGATAATAAGCAGCATTCTGGAAAGTTGCACTCACCGATCTTATTACAATGCATTAGCAACCAAGCAAGACCAAATACTTTCGTACGTCGTTTCAGGCATACGTAAAAAACAGTTACACTCACGCTGACACGACCGGACAAACCATACTTCAAGTACGGGCATGACGTACGCGCACATAAAAACACGACGTGTCTAGCAGACGACGCACGGAGCAATCCACACTTCGCTTCTTCGGCCAGTTGCCGCCAGGATGCGACTCTGATGGATCTCGCGGTCAATGGCTGAGTCGTTAGAACACCGTGTGCATACCATCGTGGGCAGAATCGGAGGTTCGATTCATGGCAGCCGAACCTTCTTCTGTAACTTTCTTCTTTCTCAATTGGTGGCGTCCATTTTGTCAACGTCATATCCGGGACGGAAATACGTCACTGAGGTATTGGTGGACCCAGACATAAAACACTTGTGTGGTAAAAAGACGCACACCAAAAACGACGAAGCGCCCAGATATGCAGATTATCTGGGACTGATTTTTTTTTTCATTTGGCACATTCGTAAAATTCGAATCACCACCTATAATATTGAAAACGCTGCCTATAAGATAGTCATTGGTTATTGTAGAGAAAAACTTGGAAAGGTATGTGAAGGACTCGGGCAATGCGCAAGCAGGGGAACGGTAGAAGGAACCAATCGTAAGTGACTGTACTGTTCTAAAATATATATTGCACCAAATGTACTCGGAACAATGAGATGGGGTTAACACGGGAGATGACTGTAAGCACGAATCAACAAGAAGAAAGACGCCACCACCGTGCGCTTTGCGATCAGACCGCTAGACGTGAAAACCAAGCAGAAAAACTTCTTAGCTACAAACAGATTCCTCGAGCCAGGCTTCCGTGCCTGTAATCACGTTAGGTTTGACTGAAGAGGTCAGAGAAGCAGACTCATCGGTCTTGTTTTTTTATGCTTTGGATGTTAACGACTAAAATGGTAAAGAAAAATAGGGATGAGCAGAACACCTTCTGCGTGCACAGCTTTGAAGAAACATTGCTCGGGCACCACCCCTTTTGCTATTTTTCCCATTCAACCACAATATCCTGCGTGCTATCATACACAAAGCTCTTTTTATCAACTAGAAGCTTATCGTATCGAATTTTGTAAGGGCAATTCAGCATTCTTGCATGTTTCACAAGTTTAGATCGCGCTAGCCTGGTGCTCGGGCTGAAATCCTCACGAATAGCGAACTTAGTGCTTTTATGCTTATTACCACGAGATAGGGTGCGTTCTTTATCGTTGAAGTTAAGAAACCTAATAATGACAAGCCGGTTTTCCTTTCGTCGAATCTACTAAGCTGATGACAGGGTTCTATATTTACCGCAGTAATCTGTTCACCCAGTTGCGTTTCTAGAAAAATTAGCACTTTCTCTTCCGACTCGGACCATGATCATAGCCATTATTTACTGTTGTCGTCATTCCGAAACAAATGCAGAAAGCATATCGTAAAAACAAAAACAAATCTCTAGCACAAGGTCGTTGCCACTGAACTGCTGTGCGACAAGACACACAAAACTAACTCTTGTTGCGCGTGGATAACATTTAGTTAGCACACACACCTTTAACAAGCTGCTTTTTGCACTGTCTTGCGCAGAATACAAAGGCAGCCACGAACTGCCGTCTTCATTTTGGTACCTCACAAGCTTCATCCACGCTTCACGGCACTCATAATTGCGTTCCACTGATGAGAATTGTAAATAATTATTGGTGCAGCTGGAAACGCCACACAAAGTGCATCCATGAGTGGCACTATAGTTGCCGGTATCGTGCTATCAAAAACACATATATAGATGAATATGTTTTATGTGCCACCCGCACGTGCTAGCAGCCCTCTCATCAATAATACTGCTCATTTTCGATGGAGGTGAAAATGCTGTAGGCATGTGTGCTCAAATTTGGGTGCACGTTAGAGAACCCCAGGTGGTCAAAATTTCCGGAGTCCTCCACTACGGCGTCTCTAATAATCATATGGTGGCTTTGCAACATTAAACCTCACAAATTAATCAATCAACCTATCAATCATTATTACTGCTGCTGGAAAATAGACTGTATTAGCGACGGTGCCACAAAGAAAGTTTCCCACAGTCGCCGCCAGGGAGTATGCATCCGTTGCAGAGGCATGCTATTGGTGCATCACGGAGTATATTTGGTTTGTGCTCGACACAGAAAGTTAATGAGTCATCTTTATTTTAAGTCAGAAAAACATTTTTGAACCTAACAACAAAATTATTGCTCGAAAACTTTTTCTCACTGCATGCCACGTCGGCGCAAGATGTCAGCGAGCACCCTTTCACGCAGAATAAAGAAATCATACATCTGCTCATCACAACTTTAAGTAATGTCACAGTGCGCTGCGCAGTTGCGTCGGCCTAAGTGCACATTATTAATCTTAGAGATAGCGATGCTAATTGCGTGCATATGTATAACTTTCTCCTTAAACTGAAATAGCTGAAGAAAATAACCATTAGGCTGTCACTCTACCAACATGCTTGACCAGGATAAACTAGTCATCTGTCAGGGAAAATCAAGCTAATATTATCCTCACTTTCTCTGCATTTGTGCCAAAGGCATCAGCAGCTCTTGGGCAATAGCATAACCTTCTCACTCAGAGCGAGCGCGTGCAGTGCCTGCTTGTAGCATCAAGCAGCGTCATGCTTCGAAGACATTTAAATGCACTCTACATCTTAACCAAGTCCAGCTTGAACCCATGTTATGGAAATGTCCTCAAACCATCCAGTAAACCACACTGTCAGATCTATCCTTACAGGACAACATGAAAAAAATTAATTAGGCTTGCGTGGGACAATTCGGTTCAAATAAACGTAACTTCACCGGTGAGAAATCTTTTATGGCCTACCTGCTTGAGCGTAATATATGTAATCAACAGCACACTCTTTAGACATCGTTTTATAGATAAGATTAAGTCATTACAAGTCACATGCGACAGAAACTTACACACCACCTCCCCGAAGAGAACCATGATGGGATACGATGCAGCAGCGGGGCGCTCGATGTTGTCTCGGCTGAAACGGGCGTTGACACGGGTGCGGGAAGAATTGTTTGAAGCAAATTTCGGTGTGCCATCTACTCGAGTAAACGTTTCTTTGAAACGCAAAGACATAGGAGGCGGGTTTCGTTTTGTGTAAGTGTCACCGCAGATAAACGAGCCAAAAGAGTGTTTCCACTCTACTTGCGGTAGAGCGTTGCAGGTGGTGGGGAGGGTGAAGTGAGAGAAAAGTGTGCTGCGAGTGAGCGGAGGGTCAACACCCCCTAGGTGTGTTGAGAGGAGCCGGCAGCTGCTGCTGGTGAAAGAGAGAGTGATGTCAACGTGCAGCTGTGACATGACCTACTTGGAACCATTCCAAACACTGCGGCGGGGGAACGTGATGCGGTGCGTTGGCGCGGAAATACGGGCGGACAGCGTTACACAGGGTAGTCAAAGAGCTGCTTCACATCTAATAATTTGAACCTGCTCTTACCTAAGCATGCGCTGCCTTTGTGGCAGTGCATGCTTCGAACACTTGTTGACATGATATTTATGTGCCTAACCTCTGAGCCTAACTAAGAGCTTGGGCTAAGTGGTTCCGTTCGTCACAAACGCTTTTAACACCACGCAACATGAGACCACTGGTTACAGCCCGTTCTTTCTTCTTTACACTCGTCGAGCAATGTACGCCTTAGATACGATCTCTTCTTTCTCTAGTCATCACGACGCTTGCAGTACGGAAACGTTTTGCCGGGTGAAGGAAGCTAGGCGACTCACTAAATGGTGAACCCTGGCTTCTCAAAAATGGTTGAAATCACGTTACGATCGCAGACACCTCCAAATAACTTACAAGCTTGGTAAGTTAGTGTGGTTGTGGACTCCCGTACACAAACGTGACTGTGCCATAAGCTAATCGCGGACTATCTTGGACTGTTTGTTATAACTGAGCGTCTTAGCGAGGTGAATTATTGAATTGCACTCCTCACTGCTAATGGGAGAAGGTCATCCAAGACAGAGATTACGCATGTAGCCCGCCTTAAGCCGTTCACTCAGTGACTGCCCTGCTGACTTCCCACCCGGAGAGCGGCGAGGATAGCAATGCTACAGTTGTTTCACTAGATTGAACCTACAGAAGTGACAACGGCAGAAAGGGTGCATGTATAGAAGAACGACGCACAGCTCCAGTGCGCACTTACCGTCCGTCCCCTGTAAATCTGTTCAAGCTTACTATATATATATATATATATATATATATATATATATATATATATATATATATATATATATATATATATATATATATATATATATATATATATATCGGAACGCCATTTACGCTGGACCCGACGTATTTTATGCACGAAAGAGACGATGAAACTTTCACGGAAGCGTCTTAACGTTTTCAGCTGGTGGACTAGCTTTCGCAAATGTGGTAATGTGTTGAGAATTCATAAATGGCTATGTTATTGAAAGGAGCTTTTACATCCATGTATGATTTCTTGTCACATTACTCTGAAGAAGGCTGGTCCAACAGCTGAAAACGTTAAGACTCTTTCGTGAAAGTTTCATCGTCTCTTTCTTGCATGCGTATATATATATATATATATATATATATATATATATATATATATATATATATATATATATATATATATATATATATATATATATATATAGAGAGAGAGAGAGAGAGAGAGAGAGAGAGAGAGAGTCAATTAGATATTTCGGAGGAATGGTAACAACGGAAGCGTTTATTACGACAGTTTCGGCCAGAGTCTGGCCTTCGTCAAGATTGTATAAGCCGCCGTGGCAGCTCAGTTGGTAAAACACCGAACATGTTATTTGAAGGTCGCAGGTTTGGTGCCTACCCACGGCAAGTTATCTGTTCACCCACTTTTTTCTTCATATTTACATGACAATTCGGTCTAATAACTTCCCGTATACTTTCGTTGGCTTAAATTTATTATCTGTTATGTATATATATATATAAAAAGAGTTGTATACTTAAGGGCTTGTTTTTCCGTGTTTTTGACACAATCATATTGAGATCTAACAGACAGCAATGCCAAGGAATGTATAAGGGAAGTTAATAAACCCAATTGTATTGTATTGTAAATGTGAAGAAAGAAAAGAGGGTGGAAAGATAACTTGCCGTGAGCAGTTATCTTTTGACGGAAAGCTTCGAATGTGTTCTATTTAACCGTTGAATTAGTCCAGAAGAACCCGGTCGCCGTTCGCGTACGATGCACTGTAGCGCTTCATACAGCCAAGTAGTGAAAATCTAGAATTCTGGCAAACAGCAGCAATTGTGGGTCACCAGTTGCGCATCCTACGTGCAATGCAGACGAAGCTGCTTCGGGTCCCATTCACACAGACTGTTCTTTATTCTTCATTCCTACATGTAATCATTTTGCCCCGAGGCGTTGCAACAGGGGTTTACAAACATGAAAAAAATTATCTTCATTGTCTCGGCACACTTGCTTAGACAGCAGACTAGTCCGCTTTCAGAACAAAAAAAAACGAATTTGCGTACACGTTCATCCTGACCCAGCGTGGCCTTAATTTGTGTTTGTGGTCTGTACATCCACATATATAATCTTGGTGTTTTAAGTAAATACTCCCTTTGAATTCTCGTTTTATAAGTAATGTCTGATATAACCTTTTTAAACATAGTTTTTTTACGTCGGAATGACATTTATTCCTAGTTTGATTCTTTTTTCCATTTTGGTTAAACTGTGATTTTTTTGCATACCAATTAACTCAAGACAAACTTGGCTACAATATTTTGAACTTTTTTTCTAATTTCTCAATGAAACCTACTTGTGACGAATCCCAAAGAATACAAGCATGTTCTAAGATTGGTCACGTACAAGTAGATAAGCCATGCACCTGTGGTTAAAATCTGCACATATCGTATTCCTTTAAATATAGTTTAATGCTACCGCAGCTTTAGCAACCACATTATCCGCGTGCATATTGCAGGAATAATCGTGTGACAGTAACACACCCAATTATTTGTCCCCACATTTTCTACCGAAAATGTTTCTTCTTACATATTAGTTTGCATTAAATATTTTTTCTTCTTTGTGAAACACACATGGACGCACTTGTTAGTGTCTAAATTCATTTGCCACTAAGGACACCATCGATGAATACGTTCAAGATCAGCCTGCATTTCATTGACATCATGTTCGTTTGGGCTTTTTCTGTAGAAAACGCAATCATCAGCAAGCAGCCGCATATTGTTTTTTTTGCCTCTTTCACGCTGTTTCTGCATTTTATTGCAGAAACATGATTAATTTTTTTCGTTTTTATTTGTCTTAATTGTCTGGTACTCTGGGGTCGTTGTAACTTACACTATGACATGTTCTATTACGATGAGCGGTTGACGGCCCACTAAGCTTTGTAGCTAGTGTTAGTCAACTGGGCTCACGCATATCCCCCACAACTCTCGCCAGGCTGAGACTCACACCGAGCCCTACAGAGCGACGGCGCAATCTCCTTCCTAACGCTTATTCGCGTTGCGTGAGGGCATGCAGACAAATTCAATCCCCGTCGACAACGACGGCGACAACGATGGTGACGCAGAAAAGCAGCCCAAGGGACGGGAGCGAGAGCCACGGTCGAGAAACCGACGAGCTGTCGTTACTTACAAAGCACGAGCGAATGAGAGGGAACCCTGTGCCACGTTTCTATGATTACAGAAGACCGCCGGCGCACACGGGAGTCGGCAAGCAGCGCCGCTCTGCCGGCCGCTTGATGCGCCAGACGGAAAACAAAAATGACCATAAATGACGCTTTTCGGGAACAAGGGAGCTCGCCATAAAAAAGAAAACATGCGAACAAACGAAAAAAAGGGGGGGGGGAGTAGGGGGGGATGCTGGCTGTAAATAAAAGGAGCAAATTGAGCAAGAAGGGTGTTGGAAAAGGAAACAGGATGTAGGACGAGAAAGGTAAAGAGAGAATGATGAGAAGCCGAGACGATAAAAGGGGAAAAGATGCGGCAACTGTGCCTGCGGGGGGAAGCAGCAGAGACCGAGAGAGTAGAAGGCGGGAAACATTATCATGGCACGGAACGCGACGAGTAGGGAGAGGCGGCGGCGGTGCCTACACCGGAGACAAAGCGCGGCCGAAACGAGGGAACCAAAGTAGCAAGCAGGAACTGGATGTAGAGGAAAGGGAGGGGCGCGAGACGCAAATTGGGTTCCCCAATTGGGTCTCTCTCCGAGGCCCTGATCGAGTCAATGAAGGTAATTTTGGCTGCAAATTTGTTTTGAGAGGCTCCGCACAACGATGATTCGATTTGGGATTCAATTTGACGCCGTTCCCGGGGCCCGTGTACTCTCGGCGTCTGGCGGCGGTGGCTTCGACGTTCGGCGGAGAAGGAACGTCGGGGGCCTTCGCTTTTCCCTTCTTCGCAGACTCCTATGCCGGCCCGCATGTCATGCTTTCGCCCCCTCTCTCTCTCTTAACCACGGGAGTAGATATCGTCCTCTTTCCGGTGAATGTGGGCGTGCAACCTTTGCTTTCCACATTGTGCTGAAGAAGAAAGAGACAGAGTGCATAGCTATCGTCGGTAGTTTGGCTGGGCTTTGGGCTTGAGTTTCGCCGTCGTTCGTCTTCTCCACGGTATACGTTGCATCACTTTGCGGCACATACCCAAAGCGGAACACGGAAAAAGGGTGGTGCTGTGGCAAGTTCCTTACTATATACGTGCAAAAACACCACATTTTTCAGGGGCCAAGCTCCTCAAGCCATGGGTCGTGCGTCCCCGATATATGTAGTAGAAGTAGGTAGCCACCTCTCGTTTAGTTCTAGGAATGTCCGCGGAATGGCGGTTGTTGTATATGACTAATATATGATGAAAAGATGAGAGATGGTGGTGCTAAGAGTGTTCACTAGACGGAAGCACGGACAGATGCTCGGACGGTCGCATTGACAGACGGAATCAAGAACGTATGAATGGACGGAAGCTTCGACCCACTCATCATCATTCACTCCATCGATGTGCTGTGATTTTTTTTACAGCGAAACCTGTTATGAGATCCCAACACGTGACGCGTGCACACCGTTGTTGTCTGCCGCCACCGGCGGTGTACGTGACCACTATCGCACGAACTAAACTCAGTAAATAAAAAAACACCAAGCGCACAATAAGATTCAACCCTAGGTCCGCCGCATGCCAGCTCAGTATTCTACCACTGAGCCACGCCGGTGCTTGGAACTACTTAACTGGTTTTAGGCAGGCTTGATGTCGGGAAAAGAATCTCGTTAATACGAGTAATAAACTGTTTTATAACAGCAATGAAACAATCAGATGTCAAATAATGCGAATCGCGCAAAAAGTGGGTCGTCGAATTCTCCGACCGTTTACAAATTCTCGATCTTGTTTACATAATAACTATGGCGCATACCAAATGCGGGATATTGTGGGGATTACAAAAGTTTCTGCCACAATTCTTCATCGTCGTCACGCACAGCACGAAAAAAAAAATTCACTACGCTCCCTGCAAGCGTGCAGCCGGTATCATGCTTCTCCGAAAAAATGAGAAAGGATGGCATAGTGAATGCCTGCCTACTACACAATAAATAACGGCGTTGTGGGTACCCTGCTAATATGCGTCATAGATACCACAAAGAGAGTTTGAAAAGGGCTCTTATAGGCTGCTCTTCCTGCTTTAACTGTGACAGTTCTACATGTTTCGCATCAGGTCTGGTGGTTTTGTTTAAATGCGTATAACTTTATAACCTAGTGGGCGAAGCTTGGTTATAAGGTTCATATGTCTACATTTAAGTCGCTGACTATTATAAAGAGTTAGTGTTTGGAGGTGTTTCATATTGTTTTGTCAAAACTACGATTTATTGCTCAGTGACGTGAACTTTGATGATTTGTGGGGTTTAACGTTCCAAAACCACCATATGATTATGAGAGACGCCGTAGTGGAGGGCTCCGGAAATTTTGACCACCTGGGGTTCTTTAACGTGCACCCAAATCTGAGCACACGGGCCTCGACATTTCCGCCTCCAACGGAAATGCAGCCGCCGCAGCCGGGATTTGAACCCGCGACCTGCGGGTCAGCAGCCGAGTACCTTAGCCACTAGACCACCGCGGCGGGGCTGTGACGTGAACTTTAAAACCAAATAAAATATTTTAGACGCGTGAGCTCAATCCGGTGTGTGGAGAGTGCTGACAAGGCGTATCAAGGAAGCGGCAAATGTGCCTTATTCGATGTCTGATAATCGTGTCAGTACACCGTTAAGGAGCTTCACCTTGCAAAAAAATCACGCGTTATATTATTTACTACAACATCGTTCCGACACTTGAAGTTAGGAGCTTTAGGACCTTGGTGCGTTCCGTAGTTAACCATCATCAGGTTTGCTCGGACGAGAACCAGCGCATTCAGCATGGTGTGGCCGATGGCGATCAGGTTTGCTTGGTCCCAGAAAAGTACTGAGTGCGGCCCCTCTCTTTTATTGCTAAACACAACATAGCGTCTTGCACTGTTGCAGTCTTTGTGCCTCGTAGTTCAAACATCGGAGCTGTTTAGGCTTTTCTGTTGAAAAGGGTAGAATAAACAAGCAGAAATTAACATCACAATAAACCGACGCATGCTCTTTTCGTAATCTTCTTCATTTTCTACTTCGTTACCACAACACGTGCCCCAATTTGTGCGGCGTAGAATCCAATAATCATGAAGGGCGGGTCTGGTACATTACGAGACATTACGTAACATCACCTAAGAAATAGCTCCGGAACTGAAAATCTTGTAATAGCTAGTCACGGGGCTAAAATCACACACTTTTACGAGAAGAAAGCAAATAAATGCCTGGTCTCCTTCTCTTAGTGGCTAAATTCAAACCAACTACAGTTGAATGTTAATAAAACTAAATATTTATTTAAGAGCAAAAGCAAGTGGGAAGATTACAAGATCTCCCTCTGGTGTAAAAATAAATAAATCCGATTAGTACCTTTGTTTGAATTTTTAGGTGTGATTTTGAATGAGCACCTGAGAAGGACACCTCATATAAATAAAGTACACGTCAATACTACTCAATCAATTTCTGTTTTACAGAAACTTAGGTCCTTATTTCCAAACTGGTTGAAACTACAGCTATGTTATCCTTTACTTCATTCCCGTCTACATTATTGTATTTTAATATGAGGCACAACTTCAAACACCAATCTAGACAGGATGTTAGTTTTAAAATTAAAGGTCTGTATGTTATCTAAAAATCTGCAATTTAGGGAAGATACTTCTTCATTTTTCGGCAAGCTTCAGATACTTACTGTCTACCAATTAAGGAATCTTAAACTCAGCTTATATGTCATTAATGAAATAGGAAACATCGTTGGCAGTTGTAGCGAGCATTGCTACCCAAGCGATAGTCCCTAGGATCTACGCTTCTATCGTTTTTGATTGCGTTTATTCAGGACAACCTATGGTAAGCAAACTTTATCATATCAAATACCTTATATACTCCACAAAAATAGCTATGTCCGTGAACTTTTGGAAGAACGTAATACTAAAGACAGTGTGAAGAAAAAAGTTAATAGGTGCTTTCTTACTTGTAGTGATTCATAATTGTATTATCTGTTATAAACATTTCTTTTGTGTCTTTCGTACTTGTGTATATTTCATGAAAGTTGCTCAATTTTGTTCTTTTCAAATGTATTTTTCTATAGTGCTCAGTAATTTTGTCCTAAATCACTCATGGTTTCAATTTTTATATATCTTTATCTTTCTACAGAAAAGTGGTGATGAACGTAATGCATTATTTTAAAACGTAGGTTTTGACATGAAATGGAATGAATGGAATGAAAAAACTTTATTTCCATCCTGCAGGACGCGCATAGCGCATAGTGGGTGTCTCCCAGGTAGGGACCGACATTGAGTACCTGGCAGCCGCTTCGTGGGCCTGCTGGACGGCCTAGTGCTGGTCAACAAGAAATGAGCTCCTGAGGGACCTCTCCCACTTGTTTTATATAGAGTCGGAAGCAGTGTTTCTACACTCCCAAAGCATGTGTGCGAGTGTCACCATGTGTCCACACGAGGGGCATGTGTCGTTGGGATATGCATTAGGATAATAAACGTGAAGCTTGGCAAGGTTTGGGTACGTGTGTGTCTGTAATGGGCGTAGCGTTAGCGCCTGTGGTCGGTTAAGTTTAGGATGTCGGGGGTGGACGGCGTTCAAGGTAAAAGTGCATTGTTTTGTTGTTGTACGTAATGGGTGCATCCCGATGGGTAACTCAGCAAGATGGCGTTTCCTTGTAGCGGCACGGTCGGTAAGTGCGCGCGCTGCATCATGGGCGATCTCGTTGAGGTTGGATGGGGCACCCGGCACCTGGCTGAGATGGGCGGGGAACCAAATGACAGTGTGGTTCTTCAGGGCACTCGGGTCCGCGCTTCGCAGGATACGTAACGCCTGGTTGGAGAAGACGCCGCGTAAGAAGGCTTTTATGGCTGGTCTGGAGTCGCTGTAAATGAGTTTCCGTTTGCTGTCGAGCATAGCTATAGCTGTAACTACTTGCTCTGCTACTTCGGAGTTTCGAGTGAGGATTGTGGCACAGTTAAGAATCTGTTGCCTGGATGATACCGCGACAGCGGCGAAGGCTCGGTTGTTGTGCTGGGCAGCGGCGTCCACGAACGAGACGTTGTCCGCTTTCCATGTCTATGCGCTTGAGAATGGCGGTCGCCCGCGCAAGGCGCCTGCTTCTGTTGTATTCAGGGTGTAAATTTCGTGGAATAGGAGTGATCATGATAATGTGACGGATTTTCCGGGGAATCATAGTCTACTCTGGAGGATCTCTGGTCGTCGAGGAGAAGCCGAGCTCGCGCAGAATATGGCAGCCAGCCTTAGTGGTCGTGAGTGGGGTCCTTTGCACGCGTTTTTGAGCCTCGGCGATCTCTTCTAGCGTGTTGTGCACGCCAAGGTCGAAGAATTTGTGCGTTGGAGTGGTGATAGGGAAGCCGAGAACTCGTTTGACCCCCTTGCAAATAAGGGCATTGAGTTGATCGCGCTCAGCACATAGCCATTTTTGTATAGCGGTGACGTATGTAAAGCGGCACAAAACAAACGCGTGTACGAGACGCAGCAGGTAGTCTTTAAGGCCATGGTGCCGATTGGCTACTCTACGTACGAGTCGTATGGCGTTCTCAGTCTTAGTCCTGAGCTTCTGTACTGTTTCGTATTGGTTCCGTGGGACTCGATGATAATGCCGAGGACCCTGATTGTGTCTACCCTGAGGACTATACGACCATCTCTGGTGTAGAGGTTGATATGCGTTCCACCGGAGGTTTCCACCTTTTGGGCTTAGCACCCCGGCGTTTTGGCAAATATATCAACAGGTCGGACTTTGCGGGTGAGCACCTCAAACCGGTGTGGTCGAAGTAGTTTCGGTGGTTTCGCTGCTCTTTTGAAGGTCGGACTCAATGAAGCCATCTCACCTATATGGGAGCACCATATGATTACATCATCCGCATAGATAGTGTGATTTAGTGCGTCGATTTTCGAAAGTCGTTCGGAAAGCCCAATCATCACGAGGTTGAAGAGCGTGGGCGAGAGGACGGATCCCTGAGGAGTGCCTCGCTGTCCGAGCTCCACTTCTTCTGACACTAGGTCTCCTATGCGGAGGACGGCTCTGCGTCGAGTGAGAAAAGAGCGGGTAAAGTAGTAAAACCGATTACCTAGGCCGAGGGCTGCGACCACTTTCAAGATTGACGAGTGAGTTATTGTATCGAAGGCCTTTTCTAAATTGAGACCGAGTATTGCACGAGTGTCCCGAGTGTTTCCGCCATCTAGAATTTGATGCTTTCGAAGTAACATGGCGTATTGAGTGGACAACCCTGGTTGGAAGCCAATCATGTGGTGCGGGAGGCAGTCGTTATCTTCGAGGTATCGACCAACCCTGTTGAGGACGACGTGCTCAGCCACCTTGCCCACACCCGGCGTGAGAGATATGGGGCGTAGGTGATCTAGGCTCGACGCCTTTTCCGGTTTGGGCATGAGAACCGTGTGAGCTAGTTTCCAGGCATCGGGTATCTCACCCTTTTTTCATATTTCGTTGATGCTGTCGGTGAGGTAAGTGACAGAGGGATCATCCAGGTTGCGTAGGAGCTTGTTGGTCATGCTGTCGGGGCCAGGCAGGGGCTGAGTGGCCATTGAGCTCATGGAGAGCTCGGTGCACATCTTCGGTGGAAAAGTCGGCGTCTAAATTGATGTTGTTGCTACCGGTGTAATCGGGGTGAGGGGTCACAGGGCGCGTGGGAAGCGAGATATTTCTCCACGAGGTTTTTGACGACATCCTCTGTTATAATTTTTTAATTTGATTTTTGTGTCCCCTCATTAAAATAAAAATTAAATTTGTATCTTTGTTCTACTACATTTGTGAAATTGTATTCGTGGAAGGACCTTAGTCAGGCAGAGCTAATCTGCCTTTAGTTTTTCGAACCTAGACAATCTTTGTTTTTGTCTGAATAAACAGTGAATGAATGATTTGAATGAACTAGTCCCATCCCTAAAAATTATGTAACGTCACCGGACACTCAGAGATCTAAAATCACGTAGTATCAAGTAACAAGTACTCACGTGACCAAAACCACGTAACATTTGGAAACTTGTTAGGTGATTAAAACCAAGTAATGTCGCGTCACATCTACTCATGAAACAAAAATCACTTAACACCAAGTAACATTGCTAATGATGCAAAAAAAGCCCCTTGAACAATTCACCTACTTTTACATGTAACAGCTAGTCACGTGACCCCGAAGTCACGTAACGATTACTCTTGGCGTGACTAAAATCATGTAACATCCACTGACAACTATAGTTCGATAGAAGTTAAGAAGTACGGAGAGTGGCAACTAGTCGCCTCCTCGGAAAAAGAAACAGACCCACTTCTGCACTCGGCAATGTTCTACGAAGGTGGATTCGGTGGCCGTCCGTCTTATGACGTCTATCTGCAGCGGGCGCCCATTGGTGCAGGCTTGCGCACATCCGCTTTTGAGGAGGAACTGCAGTGGATTTTTAAAAGTTGTATCCGTTTGTAGTGACGAGAAATTTCTCACCGAAAATATTAACTGCTTGTCACGTAGCATGTCCCCGCCGAAACCACGTCGCTGTTAATTACGTCAAATATTTCCGGTAATACCACGTGACACGAGAGTAGCATGGGAAACCAAACTAAACTTAACAAGAATAACCAAGCAGAACCATGCCTACTATTACGATTGAAAACTCAGCACTTAAGGCGAAATATTAGCATTACTAGCAACAACTCAGAAGAAGCTACAGGTCCAACACAAGCTCCGCTGTTGGTTTCTGCTTCGCACTAGTAGTACAATCAGTAACCATTTATTTATTTATTTATTTATTCATCTATTTAGGATTACCTTACAGGTACGAAGGCAATAAAAGATGGGGTTACAATAAAATCAGAAAGAAAGTTGTAAGCAACAAGGTTGCAATGCGAGAGAGTAAAAACACCCGAAAAATACAGCGCCACAAAATGAACAATGCACAACGTCAGCGTCATTCAGCTGTGCATACAATGAAAGATTACAGCCCTTGAATGAAAAGAAAGTACAACGCTTCTTAAACAGTTTTATAAAGGTTGAAAGTTAAACGATATCGCAATCTCACGACACTAAATTAGGAAACTCCCTTCAAGTTAGTGTGGAACCATGATTTGATTGATTGATATGTGGGGTTTAACGTCCTAAAACCACCATATGATCATGAGAGACGCCGTAGTGGAGAGCTCCGGAAATTTCGACCACCTGGGGTTCTTTAACGTGCACCCAAATTTGAGCACACGGGCCTACAACATTTCCACCTCCATCGGAAATGCAGCCGCCGCAGCCGGGATTCGATCCCGCAACCTGCGGGTCAGCAGCTGAGTACCTTAGCCACTAGACCACCGCGGCGGGGCTGTGTGGAAACGTGTTAGGCCTACTATTTGAGGTGATGTCAACGGAGCGATCATTCCGCGTGCGTAGGGCTTGTGGTTGTGCTCATGCGTTGAACGCGTTTCTGTTATTAAAGATGCGTCGGCGGACGAAGTAAACCATCTGATCCAGCTCGGGCGTGCTCATTCAGCGTCCTTACACTACTAAAACGGCAACCTGGGCAAACTGTTCGGAAAGTGCTTAATTAAAATCAAGAGCTCCGTACACACAGGCAACACGAGAGCTGGGCACTTGTGTTGCCTGTACCGAACAAGTTCACTTGACGTCAATATATTTTAGGCAACTGACAGCTCCATTTCGCTGCCCCAATCACTCCACATTACCGTGGCAGTCGATGAACACTACCCAATTTGAACAAGGTCGTGATCCGTCTGTGAACTCTTCTCTCGTCACACTGAGACCATTTAGCCCCACATTAGCAGCATTGAGGTTTTGCAAGCTTCTCCTAGCAGCTACACTTCCGTAAGTTTTCCTGATAAGACGAGCGCTACTTCCCGTTTCCGCTTCACGTTTGTACAGAGCCCAGTATAGGAGTCGGCTACCGTGACGAAAGGGTTAGATCTCGCGGCCATATAGCACTGCGTGGTAGCGTCTCATTTACTGAAAGCGAAAAGGGTTTCCTCTATGAAGAATACAGACCGGAAATGGGACGGTACTTCCGGCACTCTCGGGAACCCTTTTACGTCGTTCCGCGCGGTTTAGCCCCTGCGAGCCACCACGCGTTGTATAAGGTGGCAGCGAGCCCTGTGTTCTCCAAATGCAGAACTTGTGCGCGATGAGCCTAAGTGGCGACGGCGGCGCTTTAGTCTAATCGCTACCCCTGATGACCCCTCTAATCCCGCATTCAGTCGTCGTTAAGGAATAGCCTGAAAGTCTGTTTGCCGGAACCGGATCTGCGCCGCCAATTGTGAAGATAAATCACCAAATACTCGGCTCACCAATTTAAAACAGAGCGAGAGCTCCGGCAACTGAGAGACAGGGGCGCTTGGAGAAAAGACAATAGATTAAAACAGCTATCTGAGTGCGGTGCGAGGGAGAAAATTTGGTTGAGACTGTCCATAACCAAGACAGTTCTGGCAAAAGGCACACGTTTTATATCGGAGTGTGGAAGCTCCACGTGCGATACTATATTTAGCAATTATTCATTGCGATATTTACTGCTTTTTGCACTTACCATGAAAAACATTCGTAATAGAGTGACTCCGTAAAATTATTCTGCTTCCAGTCGCATTTCAGAATGAAGAAGTAAATTATTTGATTCCCAAATATGTGGAGTTTGTCAAGCACTTTTTAATGATTGTCATTGGAGGGAGGTGTATGTCTCGTCGGTCTGACTAGCCACATATCTTCGCGTTTTTTTTCAATGAACCAACACTAATTAACTATAGAGAACGCATGTCGAGCAAATAATTGTTTCATAACAATAAATTTTAGGTTTTTCATCCCATAACTATGACACGATTAGGATTCACATCCCATAACTAAGACCGAAAATTCCTATGACCTGAAGTTCTTTAACGCGAATCTAAATCTAAGTACACGGGCATCAAACGTTTTACCTGTTTCTAAATGAATAGGCTTGCCGTAACCCAAACGCCATAATTATTTGAGCACCACGGTAGATAAAGCATGGTTTTCTTTATTTTAAACAGTGCAGACAAAACGGCGGTGCTATCATGTGCTATGTCTAGTCTCGTAAATAAACTTTGCTTGATAAATATAAAGGATCATTTTCTTTAGATATTCGGAAATTCAAACAGCTGGATATCGCGTTCTTACACCAAATTTCATGCAAAATAAAAATATATTCCATCATCGCACCTTATGCGATGCTACCCTATAAACTTGGTGCCAGACTGTCTTCAGGAGACAGGCTGGAAAAATTGTATACTATGAGCGGGCAACAGATTGTGGACCACTTCTATACGTGGCCACTCCCGCCAATCACCCTTCGTTGTCGGCAAAGTTACTCAGCACACATATTTTAGAAGTTCCAGACCCTTAAGCAGCTTGTTCTTTTTATACCATGTCTGCTCGCTCTCGACTTGGCAGGGTTGTCCGTGTTCGCCCAACGCGATCGAGGAAGTTTTAAGCAAAATCGTGCCTACGGTGGCCTTGTCTCATAGTACCGCTATCATTTTATGCAGAGAGGGAAGTTAGCTCACCCCGTCTTCAAGGCAAGGCGCTGCGTATCTGTCGTTATGCCTTCAATGTGACCGACACAAGATGGATCAGTTCTCGATGGCCTGCCATGGTCCAATGATGCCGGTCTAGGCTCCCGGGGGGGGGGGGGGAAGAGACGCTGCCACGGCGTCAGTGTGACGACGGCTTCCAGTCATCCGCACGCGCAACACAGTGCGCAAGTGAGGGCCGTCACTGCGAGAGGTTTTAGAGCGAAAATATAAAAACTGGGGAAAGTGGCAAGAAAGGTGGTTTTGAAAGCTGTGCGTACTTAATTGCGGCACGTTGGCCCCCAAACATGCCTGTCTTCGTCCCGTCGCGGATAGCTCATGAAAGGCTGGGTTGTGCCTCCATTAGAGGAGACTCTCTGCTCTTGAGTTTGACTGCTGGCACTCATTCGTCTTCCGCGCCTGTCTGACTGCTTTCGAGGTCGCTTCCTGATTGGTCGATTCCCGGATTTCCGATATTTCATCTTTCCCTATCTCTCTCGGTCTCCCTTTCTATTGGGTGACACTGGGTTTGGGGGGAGGCGTCTTTCTTCTTTGTTTTTTTTTTCTTTCTTTGCTTGCTCGTGTTCTGGTTTTTACCAGAGTGTGACCATTACGTACAGCATCAAAAAAAGATTGAACTTTTGGTTTCTAGATGGTTATTATTTTAGTGAATACTAAGAGTTTTATTTTCTGCGGCAGTTTTATAGGTCCTCGAGCCACCGTTTTAAGTATGCCGGAATTGCTCTGTGCGGCAAAATACATTTCTCTTAGACGTGCGCCCGGGGAGGTGGGAAGAAAGTGTGACCCCTTTCCTTTCATTATCTAATTGGGGCACCAAGTCAGCTGCACATGATTACTAAGTCGAACTGGTCATGCAATTGTTTCAAGTACGGGGTTATGGCCATGGATGTTTTGGCAGTAATGGCAGTCGAGGACCTCTGATATTGACTTCCAGAAACGGTTTACTTCTCACCTTTACCACCTCAAAGCGGGACACCAAGGAACACACTGCTGTGAGCAATATCAGTGTCGTTGCTTCATTTATATGTATGCGCCCACGTCGGAGTTTGTTTTCTGTCGAACTCGTCCAAAAGGCGAGGGGCAGGGGGAGCATCTGTTATACTTTACTCAAAGACTAAAGATCTGACCACACTACTCGCTACAGTGCGTCAGCGCTTGGCTTTTTGACGGGGTGCCCCGCCTTTTTCCTATATAGAAAGAGTACGTGTGACTAAACGAAGCTCCGCGTTCACTCTGGTAACCGCGTCAAAAGCCACACGCTGACGCACTGCCACGAAAGCGTGTGGTCAGGCTTCAGCTTTTCTTGGCAATGAAGGGAAAACCACAGCGCTGGAGCTACTGCACATGTACTCCGCCGCGATGTAGCCCGGTTCGGCCCGGGTTTTGAATGACGGCCATGTTCGATAATAATATTGCATGTTATCTGCTTCCTCTGCTTAGACAACAATTTGTGAGAGAAATTTGTCACAAGCTCCATCGACTACTCGTCGGTATAGCCGGAGGGTGAAGAGCGCTAAGCTAAAGACGAAGATGTTATGAGGTTCCCGTAAAACGTGCGACGTTTTCTCATGTGCGAAAACGTCAAATAACGCCGCATAAAGTAAAAAAATATATGAATATCCCTTTGGTGCGTGCTGCGTCTCTTTATAAAAAGCATCCTCTAGAAAATAAAGTAGGGTTTCTTATAATTTTCACGCTGAAAATGCAGACACAATTGTGGGTCTATATACATCAGCGGCCGGAACACGCTCAATTGTTTCCGTAGCCTTTCCTTCATTGCAAAGAAAGATTGTCCGCACGTCTAGGCTCTCCTCTTGATGCAGGATCCTGGCATGCGCACATCTGTGGCATTCCTTCCTGTTTTGCTTCATTGACAAGAGCCGTTTTGTAACTTGTTTCGTTTATTTTCGCATCGCCCAGCCATTACTTCACCATAGGCTTGGCGTTAGCCTTTTATGCAACAACGCTCGACTGCAGCGCCAAACAATTGGCACGGTCGCACTTATGGCGTGGTGGTTGCGTTCAGACTTCCTGACAGTAACTCGAGTCAACTAGTGACAACGTGTCAGGACGTGCAACGACGCCTTTGGAAAGCATATTTTGCAAAGTATCCACCACCACGGCTGAGTGCAGTCGTCCTCAGTGTTCGTCGATGAGATTGGCTGCGTGAGATGCGACCATCTCGTAGAGAAGCATACATACGTAAAGTGCGGACACTCTCGTAGGGCCCTGCGGCAGACCTATTGCGATGCTTTCGTTTATATGTGGGGTTTAACGCCCCAAAATGACCATATGGTTATGAGAGACGCCATAGTGGAGGGCTGCGAAATTTTGATCACCTGGGGTTCTTTAACCCGAACCCAAATCTGAGCACACGGGCCTACAGCATTTGCGCGTCCATCGAAAAGGCAGCCGCCGCAGCCGGGATTCGATCCCTCTACCTGCAGGGAAGCAGCCGATTAATTTAGCCACTTGACTTTAGTAAACTAACAAAAGCCACAAAACGCAGATATCGGAAAAGCTGGCCCCGTATCTGCATGTAATCTACAAATGCCGTCGAAAGAGGATAGTCTTGCGTGTGGAGAGAGTGAACAATTTATTTGATGTTCTGCGCAAGAAAATTGGTTCATGGTATTCTGAAGGCGCTGCGTTAGAGTACCTCGAGCGTGCAGCGGAGGCGAACGAACGCATGTCACGTCACACGTGAGACATGACCGCCATCTGGCAGTTATCTTGAAAAACAAAGCACGTGCCTCTGAGAAGGGTGTGCGCGCCCGTATCAGAGGTGATAAGGTGTAGAACGCAAGGTGACGGGTAGGTGCCACCATCTCGTCTTAGCAAAGCGTTAGAAACACTCGCCTTTTCGAGCAAGCTTTGCATGGTCAGCGCAGCATGATAAGCGCTACGGTTCTTAAAATTATTTATGTATGCTTTTTCTAGAAAAAGATGCATATTCAGAATATATACGTGTTGTTATGGTGTCCCAGACATGCTCAATAATTGCTTAATAATTGACAATTGCACAAGTATGAATGATAAACCTTGAGCAACATTGGTGGGCGCTACGAATGGGGTTGACCGTTTCAAGCACCCAGCGCCGTTAAGAGTGAACAGACAAATGCACAGACAGACAGACAGACCAAAACTTTTGCGTCAAAGGTCCCCAAGAAAGACTATCGCCTTTAAAAGCAGAGCAGCGGAAACAGAGACAGATAGCAGAGACGTGGCGTGTAAAACCACGTCTCTGCTCTGTGTCTCTGTTTCCGCTGCTCTGCTTTTCCCGATATCTACGTTTTGTGGCTTTTGTAGTCAAGTATGTATTAACTTGCCCAACAAGCAACTCTCCTGAGCCACTAGACCACCACGGCGGGGCAACCCTGCGATGCTTTCATTTCAGTGCCACAAGCGGCTGGTGACACTCATAATGTCTTCGGCATAAATAAACAAGAATTTTTTTTTCTTTCTGGTGCTGGGATAAGAACCCGTACCGCGATGCTCTCAAAGCCAGTGTCTTCACTACTAGGCTACACACCCCTGCTTTCACAATAGAATACACGCACAGCAAATATAAACCCAGTACATTGGTGCAAAATAATTGCAAAAAGGCAACACAGTCAGATATTTCTGATTTTTCTGGCAGCGCATCAAATTTCTTCAGCGGAACACGAGAGTCGACTTGGCTAATTGCACAAATCAATAAACTTCTTTGTTTGAAAAATTTTGATGCCAAGCCTGGGTTTTTGTGGTCCTCCTGGGGTGGCTATTACATGTGTTGATTAACGAGTAGAAGCAAGCTTGGGTACGCTATATAGCGGTTGTTCAGACCCTTCCTTGGTCGTCTGCGAAAAGGCTTGAGTGGGCACTCTTTACAAAAGTATATTTCTCTACGACCACCTTGCACCGTTTCTCTTTTTCTGCTCACGACGTGCTAAGGAACGCTTTGTCCCAGCTTCTCATTGGGCATACGTTCGTTTACTTGGCGTAATAAAATTCTACGCATCAAAATTTGATGTAAGTCGCTAGAAGTCACTAAAATATACCAAAATTATTGCGCAGTTTTCAGAGAATAAAACGCAACATCACAACTTCAAGTGCAAACGGTATGCGTAATTCCTGGAAATCATCATGTCCCTAACGACCGGCCTTCTAATTGCCATGTTGCCTCTGGTGGATGAGCCAATATTACGCTGACGTGACAAAAGCCAGAGAGAGCGTAATTGAAAGCATGGGTCGTATGCTCCACCCTAAATCGACGAGTTTCATGCAGGGAGCATTGTAGTGCATTGTCATGTACAGCTGCTCAGTGGACGCAGTGGCTGAAACAATTACGTATTTGGCTGAATATAGCATTGCTGACTCGAAAGCGACTATCAAAGTAGCTTTAAAATTTCATGGTAAATTCATTGCACCACATGTGTTCTTAATGAAAGAATGAAAGAGTCTACATGCATACTTGCAAGCTGTGAGGCAATTTTGAAGTTGTCATAATTAGCTAAGAGTTAGGACATCAATGGTAAGTGTGTTTCCCGTAAAGTCGACATGAACTTTCCAATGCGTACAGCATTTCTTTAGCTTCCCTCAGCTCATGACCTATAGCCTCGAGCGATGTCAGAGCTGCGCATTGTAACAACGACACTTTCGACCATTTCGACGGTCTGTCTATCAATGTATCTGATGTCACGCCGAGTGCTTGTCAGAAATATGACCATACTGAGTTTATACATGCTTGCGCAATACTAACGTAAGAACATTTTAACCTTGTCCTTTTTTTGCTGATGTGCTGAACAACAAGACGAAACATGAATGGACTCTCAAATCCCAACGTCGACAAGGAAAGTAACGTAACAAAAATATGAGGTGATCAGTCTTGCAGCTCGCTTCTCGCACAAAATAGAGTGGTGTAATTTTTTTAAGATAACTTGTAATTGGAAGTGTGCATGCTTTATTTCTATCGAATAACATTACGCAAGCACTTTTCCTGTGCCAAAACACACAGTTCCTCAATGCTGATTGCTCTGATTGATTGATTGATTGATTGATTGATTGATTGATTGATTGATTGATTGATTGATAGGATTTAACGTCCCAAAACCACCATATGATTATGAGATACGCCGTAGTGGGGGGCTCAGGCAATTTCGACAACCTGGGGTTCTTTAACGAGTAATTGGAAGTGTGCATGCTTTATTTCTATCGAATAACATTACGCAAGCACTTTTCCTGTGCCAAAACACACAGTTCCTCAATGCTGATTGCTCTGATTGATTGATTGATTGATTGATTGATTGATTGATTGATTGATTGATTGATTGATTGATTGATTGATAGGATTTAACGTCCCAAAACCACCATATGATTATGAGATACGCCGTAGTGGGGGGCTCAGGCAATTTCGACAACCTGGGGTTCTTTAACGAGTAATTGGAAGTGTGCATGCTTTATTTCTATCGAATAACATTACGCAAGCACTTTTCCTGTGCCAAAACACACAGTTCCTCAATGCTGATTGCTCTGATTGATTGATTGATTGATTGATTGATTGATTGATTGATTGATTGATTGATTGATTGATTGATTGATTGATTGGATTTAACGTCCCAAAACCACCATATGATTATGAGATACGCCGTAGTGGGGGGCTCAGGCAATTTCGACAACCTGGGGTTCTTTAACGAGCACTCATATCTGAGCACACGGGCCTACAGCATTTTCGCCTGCATCGAAAATGCAGCTGGTACAGCCGGGATTCGATCCAGCAACCTGCAGGTCTGTAGCCGAGTACCACAGCCACTAGAAAGCCACGGAGGGGCAGCACTTTGGGACAACGAAGCAAAAGTTTCAATGAGCAACCTAGTATACGAGAAATCATCTTTATTCTATACGTTTCTATCGCACTGTTAAACAGCTGTATGCATATATTAGTGAATAAAAGTGGTCATTGTAAAATTCGTACGTTCGTGCATTGTATAATAAAAGAGGCATCCTTGACCATGCCATGAGGCGCTCTCAAACTACGCCAAGACGCGTTTCAATCACACAAAATATAATTTTTGGTGGGAGCGCGTAAATAACGCTGTGCAACGCTGTCGTCTCACTGTCACAACGATAACGAACAGAAAGAGGCTAAACCAAAACAAGCCATTCAGGAACAAACAGGAATGCCCCAAGTTGATTGTAGCCCTCTTTACAAAATCGTGAAATCGTGCCATTCTCTTTCTTTGATTCTCCTTTTTTTTCCTCCGCACTCCTACCGGCTCCTTTAGCAGGACGAATGCCCTCCCTGACGGCTTGGTCCCGCTTACGCACACCCTCTACTTTTCCGTTTGCGCTCTCTCTGGTCCATTGATTTGGCTTCACAGCTTGAGGGTGATAATTAGAGCGAATTTAAATTGGACCTTCACTCGAGCCCGGCGGCGCCCTGAGTACCGCACACCCCTCGTCGCTCTAATTGTCTCGCAAATCAATTCCCCATCCGCGGCACCTTTCCTCTCTTCTGCTTTTCCCTTCCGAGCTAGACACGCGCGTTTTGTGCACTGCCATCGCCCTTTCCTCCAGTATTTTTTTATTTCTTTCTCACACCCTTCCTGCTTTGATCCTAACACTGGCTTTCTTGCTCTGACTACCATTCTCGCCTTCTCCAACCGAGGTGGAAAGCAGGCACTGCCAACCTTCATCCTCTCTTTTCGCCCCCCCCCCTCTTCCCAGTTCAGCGCATCTGAATCAAACATAGCGCGTTAGCTCGACTTAAACCAAATTTTCCATCCCAGCCACTTCCTACGCGGCGCCGTCGCCAGGCATTGGTAACGAAGGCAGGCTGCCGTTTGCTCTCTCTTTCTATCCGCCCTCTCTTTTTCTCTCTCTCTATGCACTGCGAATGACTTGATTTCATTCTGTGCCTCCTTCCTGTGTACACCATTTAAACCCCATCTCGCTTTTCTCTCCTGTTAACAGACTTCTCTCACTTTTGTGCTTATTTTGCGCGTCTTCTCGCCCGTATACGTCTCTCCATAATGGGAATAAAGGAGGTTCCGTATTTATTTACTTTGCGCCCCGCTTGCGCGCCACTTTCTTTTTTTAGAAGCAAACCCCCGTTTCTCCTCCTCTTGCGTGCATGCAATTACCGATTCTTGGCCCGGAGCAAAAGAGCCGCCTGCGGCCAAGTCTGACCCCCTCCTCCCACGTCGGATACTCAATACAGGTTTCTCATGGAAAGTATAGAGACGGGTTCGTTCATAGTGCCCGGTATACAGCTTTGCCGCGAATTTATCGTGCTCTTGCACAGGTCACTGCTGATTTGCGGTGCGCATGAAGGCAGGATATATAAATCACCCGTGAATAGCAACGCGTCAACGTGTAAGCCCTCGCGAGTCCTGATGGCGAAACTTTCTTCTTTACGTCGTTCGAACGATTCTATACCAGCAGTTCGGAAGTTGAACGAGTGGACAAAAAGCAATATATGAATTAGTAAATAAGGATCTGAAATGTTTCATGCCCAAGCCTATGCCCATTCAAACGGCTATAAAAAATGTGTGGCAAAGTCACCGTTCTCTCTATATGAAATGTTTGCTTTGTGTCACAAACCAGTGCGTAATTGGGCATGCGTCACCAATTCCAAGCGACGGCAAGAAATACCTGTGCCCCTAGTTAGCCATGGCAGAGCGCACACTCCGAAAAAACGAATATCAAATACCGTACTAATCAGCTCGCCATGATCACGTGCACAAGATCTGTGTACCTCCTCCTAACACCTTGGCATGTTCACAATCATTTCTCCTTAAGACCTCAGTAGATTGGAATAACCTACCTGCATCAATAGTAAGCCTCACCGACCCCACTCGTTTGAAGAATGCCCTAATAAACTCGCAATCGTAGATTGTGCTAACCGGCGTAAGAGTTATTGGCTGTTTAGTGTATTCTTTGTGGTTTGAATTCAGTTGTCTTTTAATAAAGTGTACTCCTTGCATGTAAAAATTTACCATTATATTTATTTTCATGGTAACGTTTTTACATACTCCTGCATTTATTTCTTGCTCAACTGTACTTCTTCACCTCCCATTTATAATGTAAACATGTACTGAGGGATTCACAAATAAAGAAAATGGCACCGAAAGCGCATCCTTCCCCCTCTCCGCATAAGACGCCACCGAGAGAGACTGTAAACTACTTTACCTAAGACATATGAGCACCGCCATTTTGGACTGCTAAGTCGTTTTTTTATATTGTGATAGTAATTAAATTCGTTATCAAACATCAAATGCACTAACTCAACTGTTTTTATTTTTATGCGTTTACCTAACACTGTTCTTTTGGTTGATAAATGTGCGAAACACAAGGATTAACAGCCCAACACGGCAGCCCTGAAACCTCTCTATTAAATAGTCTATACACCAGTACACAGCGAGCTCCGTGCTTGCTGCCACATAGAAAAGAGCGTGGCGCCATCTGTTGCAAGCGCGGCAAAGCAACACTCTCAATTGCCACGCGAGCAGACGCTCTGCAAATCAAACGCGAAACTTCACAACCCGAGTGGGGTTGTAATCTTGTTCCTTTACTGGAATTTCTCCTTTCTCGACAGTCTGGAAGGTCTGCAGCACGTGCAGACTGCGGAAGCAACTTGATCAAGTACGTATTATCCGACTGAAAGAAACACGATCAGCGGAAAGCGTTAACGGCGGCGTGTTTTGGCGGTGACGAGAGAGAATTTGCGCTGTAAGTCGCTGTCAACGTAGCGCTAGAATCTCGCTCCACCTTACGCTCGTGCGCCACATGTGTTTGAATTGCCAGTTCTGCCGGGCTCTCGGAACACACACGTGTTGCAAAAGTGCCAGCTAGGACAAGATTTCAAAATGCTACGTTGACGCCAGCTTTTGCACACGTAGATTCGCCCTTGACAGTTAAGGCATGTCGCAGTTCGACCGAAACGAAAGCCATAATTTCCACGCCGTTCACGTCCCTTTGCATCGCGATAGTAGGCCGTTACAGTTGTACTAAACATGGGTGGTGCCTGCATCCATGCGTGAGTCGTAATACGTATATCCTATTATTGACATGCGGCCTGCGAAAGAGTAGGGCAATTGTTTGGTGCTGCATAATACAGGCATACTACGCGCAAATCATTGCTGTAAATTGGAACAGCTGGAGTCGCGCTTTGAATAAACGCAATACTTACTCGTACACTTCACTGGGCTCGTAGTTTATTCTGTAGATTGCGATTATATCTTAAGGCGGTAGAGCTCAGCGTTTTCCGTTGTGGACGGAAATCTGTGCGATCGCAAAACACCACACCGGCACGATTCCCGCGATGCGTCGTGAACTTCAAAGGCAGTGCTTAGCAATTTCTTCTTCTTGCGCTGGTTGTTAGCGCATCAGATGACAGCGCAGTGGTATCCAGATGACATTTTATAAGGTGGCATAGCGTGCATAGGCGCTTTTTCGCTTTTCAAACTCCCAGAGCTCCTGCATGCCATGCTAGCGAGGCACGCCTTGGCAGTTCAAAACAAATCATGGCGTCTCTGGGAGCGAAAGTATACCGCCAAAGGCGCCTGGTGGAGATAGGCGTGCTTTCGTTTATAGCTGCCGCGCAAAATTGAGGAAGTTCTCGAAATCAACGCTGCGCATCCGACTCCACAGACGAAACTGCAAGAAGTATCTCGCTATTTCTCGAAGCTTTCGATGTGCTACAAATGAGGGATGTAGAAGCTTCGCAAACCCGGGCGCAATCCGAAGCGCATCTGCTAGAAAGGGCGCGACTTTCCTCGGGCATACACTGGGCTGTGAGCAGAGGAGACATGTGGAATATTCGCGAACCAAGGGGCAACCTGATATAAGCGTTCAGCGACGGAAGGTCAGTGACTCAGTGAATCTATCAGGTATGTTTAAGTCACAGCTTGATTCGGTCGACCAGAGAAGACGTGTTGTTTTGGGATGTAGTTTGGTCAATTGGTGTTGAAGGGTTGAGAGATGATACTGTGGAAGCAGCGAAAAGTTTTTAAAAGTGTCTCCGAGTAAACATCTGATCAGACTTAAAATAACAATTCATTAGTGCTACTGTAATTTTGAAGAAACTCGTCAAGCCGATGACATTGAAAGGACTAAAGCTGTTTTCGAATATTCACGAGTGTTCGAATGTGGGCGCTTGCGAATAATTGTTGCCCATTATTTGTTAGATATATGTGGGTTGTGTTTTGATTGAACCAGCTGATTGCACATGTTTATGTGATGTTTGTACTACTTTAACTGAGAACATTCTTTGTTTGTCGTATCAACTTTTCAATGACTGGCCTTTGAGACCACAACCGGCGTTTTCTGGCGTGCAAAAAGGGCCTACTTTGTTGTCCGTGCTTTTCTGGTCCTTTTAGTCAACCCTTTCAACCCTTCCGATCTACCCGAAGAGTGCTACCTCGTTTGTTTCACTTCCCTATGGGCTTCAGAAGGATCAAGTTTCATTGTGCAGAATAAACAGTTTCACCATTTGCCTAATTGTGTGATTTTGCCATTTCCAGTGACGCAGTAATTTATTAAAATGAGAATTGTTCACCACTGTTTACTCCATCGTGCACACGCTAATACACAATCTACCCTAGAGCTCTGAATCTCAATATGTGGAAGGGGGGGGGGGGAACTGGAGTAAACCAAAACTGCATTTAGCAGCTGGTGCTGTTAAACAGTGTCTGCTTAAATGGATCCCAAATTTCATGGAGCTGCCAGTGAGAAATTTACTTACGGACCGAAGTCATCCAACCTCTCGGACAAGCTTTAAAACCATTACCCGCCATCAGATCTGCAATATCTGATCCGACTTTCACCGCAACAAAGCCGCACTCGGCGGCGTTCATATGGCGTGCAGGCGATGTACTTTAGCATACGGTTGGGGTACGCGCGCTCGGGCGACGTCGCAAGGGCCAGAGGCGTTGGCGCATCGACGCGCATGTGCCACTGGGCACGTGCTCAACACTTCCTTTTTTAGGCGCGAGCGACCGCCACAGGCGGGCCCGCAGCATTTGCTCGATGTAACTTCCCGTGTCATTCTGGCTGTCCCAGCAAAAACAGATCTCGCCTCGTTCCCCTGCTCTCGCCGTCCCCTTCCAAGTTGAATTGCTGCTGGGACGGGGAAGCGACCCCGCGCGCCTGATGATGTGTTAACAAGCACGAATTATTTTCGGCATGCCTTCAGCTATCACCTTGCATGCGTGGCTGTATTTGTTTCCTTCCCACCACTGCTCGGGTCCCCATCTACCCGACCTCAATTCTGAGCTGCCACGATGGGTTTCAACCCCTATCTGGACCCCTCTTCCTTCTTTGCACAAGAGCAGCGGGAGAGGTGCGTGGTGCATACACACCGTCCTCAGTCAGTCTTATTCACCTTTATATACATTTATTTCCCCCCTTACTAGCCGATCGCAAAACCACTTACTGACCTGCTACGCCTCGTCGCGTGGCTCCGTATGTATCCTTCGTAGGGCAAGTCTCCGCGTCCCGCCATGGGAGAGCGCGTGCTGCGTGCACCAGATGCTCTCTCTCAAGCAGAGCTGGGCAACGGGCCCGTTTCGAGGCGCGCCGGCTGGGGCTTTCATGAACACCCCATCCCCACTCATAACTGTCAATTCTCACGCGAAATGTCGACCAAGAGGTTATAACGATTAGGCATAACGAGGCTGGAGACCGAGATGGGCCTAGCAGTGGGGGCGCGCGGGAAGGACCACCCGCTTTTCCAACAGGAGGAGCCGCGCGTCTGGGGCGTTTTCTTCTCATTCGGGTATTTATTCGTTTCGGGTGTGTTATTGCAAAATTACTTCGTGAGGGTGCCTAGACAGGAGCTGTTTGCCGGGGTTCGCATTGCCTTTGATAAGTTATTATTTGCCATTTTTATCTATTCTACAATCAATATGGTTGATTGGGCGAGTTGGTGATACATTATGGTTTTGAAATAAGGGCGCACTATTCAGACACGGACACGTGTCCCTGTCTTTCTGTCCGTGTCTAAGAAGTGTGTTCTTATTTCAAAATCGACATTCGAACATGTTTTCTGCGTGCTTTACTCTTTAATTGAGGTCAGGCAGGGTTGTTTCGAATTAATTTCTGTTTGTTTTTTCTCACACCTTCGCTTTCTCCATTTATGCAGTTAAGAAGATATCTTCATCACAGGTTGTTCTGATTACCTTTGATTGCCTGTTTTAACGTCTCTGTAATAATTTTTTCAGCCTGATAGGTGATGTACGCCTCTCGGGCTTGATGAGAAAACACAGCCTGTGGATATAAAACATTGCTGTGGACTAATCACCGCCAATATTTCCGTCATGCGCGGCTAGAAAAACCTTACAAGCGAAGCATGTCATTTTCTCATGCACCCTTTTTTGTACACAGGCCCTTTCTCCTTCGCTTCACAGCTGTCAACATTCACTGCTTTACGTCCAACAGAGGATAACAAGCCATGGTCATAAAGTTTCTCACAAACTTACCTCGAGGAAAATCTGGCGCTAGTGAGCTGCTGGATTCAAGGGAATGGCGGGACATGTCAGCTTCGAGTTTAACCCAGATTTGTATACCATCAAGATGTATCTGAATTCATGTTAAAATGATTGACTTGTTGATAAAAGAGAACGTAATAAGTTATTTATTTTGTTTATACACAGAAACGTGTCTTATTTACCACTGAAACCTTCTGCATTGATGTACAATTTTATGAGGCGTAAGAAGTAACCAACGACTGCTAAACCTGGCAGGCAGACCGGAATGGTCCGATCACAATCAATCACAACAATTTATCGACCACTCCTTTGAGTACGACAATAAAGAATGGCAGAAAACAATGCTAGGCAGCGAAAAAGATTTAATGAATAAAATGTATGTTCCCATCTTCCCGCAGAATACAAAAGACAAACTTCGCACAAGTGCCGCCACGGTCACTTTCCAGATGCACCGTTAACGTCGTCATTTCGGGTCACTCTCTACTTCCAGAAGCTCATTACTTAACTTCAGGTTTAGGCATTGGTTGCGAACGTCCGCTCTCCAGTGACTTACATCTTCTTCTTGCGATGTGTTTCGGTCTCTAGATGCTCGAACTTGTAGCCGACGTTCTCGAACAGCACGATGCCGCAGACTTGGCAAGACAGGTCGATCGCTTCGCCGTTCTGTTCCTGCCACTTCTGTAGTCACTCTGACATGGTCGACATCGGTGAAGACATTGGCGGCGCCGTCGCCGATGATGGCGATGTCGTAGGCGGTGATGTCACGGCCGAAGGCCGCGACGAGAACTCGGCAGAGGCGAGCTGCCTCAGGACTTCTTCCCTCTGTAAAGTATTTTGATGCTTTTTGCCGTTAGTGTGAGCGATTAGGTCGTCTTCGCAGTTCATGGCCACAACACATATCTTCCAGACAAAGGGCATCGAAGCGACCTGGGGCGACGGTTGCCCCGCGGTGGAAGGATCGATTGTTGTTATGACATCAGGGCTGCTGTTCACCGGGCTCCCACCCGTGGCCATTTCAACTAACAGTCTGTGGGCTTGAACTTTTTTCTGATGCTTCGGGCTCTTCAGGTGGTCCATGTAAGACACGGGTGCGCTGAGCTGCATGCTGCATTCCCGGCAGGCGAACTGCGCCGTTGCCATCTGCGGAAAAAGAAAACAGGCCGCGTCCTGGAATAACTAACTGCAGATGTTCCGGGGATTCCTCCCTCAAGTCCCCATGTCCAAAAAAATTACGCGTTGTCGTCAATGCTGTGTTTTTATGGTGGATACCACCAAGGCTGCGTGGCCAGGAAACCGTGATTGTGGTAGCCCGAGAGCTACGCAATTAGGTCAGGTTGTGCAACTTCCACCATACACAACGAACGTATGAAGGTGGAAGACAAAGCGAGCGTTCGCTACGCCACTTTTATGTCGTCTGTTTCTTTCTTTTGCTGGTTAGTTGTGCCGTCAAGGTAGGTGGGCTTTTATTTTTAAATATAAAAGACGTAGGTGAGATCCACCTATAAACTTTTTTTGTTTATAGGTGGATCTGAGAAGCTTTATTTACGCACTATTATGCGCCTTCGAGCCGAAGCATCGCTATACAAAAGACATCACAAGCTTCGCAGACATTTAAACCATAATTCCAGCACTCAAACGGGGCCCCTTATAAAATTCGCATTGACAGTGGCACCACACTTTTACCTAGGTATATTTGTGAGAAACTTTATGGCCACGGTATAAGGCAATAGTGTGAGCGCAGTCACCGACTCTTTTTTATCAATTAGACGTGTCATCATTTCTACAATTTCCTCATTTGTAGATACCATCATCCGTGTGTGCCAGCTCGAGCTCGTCTCGATTAAAGCTCTTCCTCATAAGTGGTGGACGGTGCTTCTCGATCCTCAAATCCTCTCGCACGTTACCACTGGAGCTCCGCTCGGGTCATCGTTTACTGCCACCTGCCATGGCAGTGAAAGAGAGTCCTGGTTCATCCAACACCACCGACCCAGTGCAGCCTCCGCCGTCGACCCTGGCCATCCACAGCCACCTGTGTGATCCGCCAGTATTCTCGGGTCTCAAAGGGGCTGACGTTGAAGAATGGCTACTCACCCACGACCTCGTCAGCCAGTTGAACAGGTAAGACACTCTACACAAATTATGTATGCTACCTTTCTACGTGACTGATGTTGCCACAACCTGATTTCGAAACCACTTTCAAGGTCTTCCCGACTGGGACACGTTCGCACGGCAGCTTCGTCAGACTTTTGCTTCCCCCAGTGTTCGCGCTGAAGCAGCAGCAAAGAAACTCGCTGAATGCATTCAACTCGTACACCTCATACACCTCGTATATTGAGGATGTTCTTGCCTTGGGGAAGCGTGTAATCTCATTTATGCTTCTAGCGACCAAATACGCCATATTATCAAAGGCATAGATACCGTCGCATTCAACACCCTTTCGTCGCAAAATCCTACCGTGACTCTAGATATCATCACCATTTGCCAGAGACTAGACGAACTTCAGTCTCTTCGTCTCTGCCATGATACCTCGGACATTCTCCTTCCTACAGCCCTCGACATCTGTGCCCTGGTCCGCGACATCGTTCGTGAGGAGCTTCATGGGTGCTGCTCTTCCTGCACTCCACCATCTAGTTTAGCCTCAACTCCAACCAACTTGCGGGAAATCATTAGGCAAGAGATTGCATCTACGTCACATCTACCTTGTTCCTCCGAACCCAAACCTCGTCAGGTGCCCACGTACGCCGACGTTGCAGCGCTCTCAGCACCCACCACTATCCCAGCGCCTACACCAGGTGGCCATGTGCCTGTGGCTTCAGTGTCACCACCGATGCGCCCACAGCCGTATTACACCATGCCACGTCCTGCTCGCCCAATCTGTTATTACTGTGCCTATAGAGGTCACATATCTCGCTTTTGCTGAAGACGCCAACAGGACGAGCAACGTTGCTACGCTCCAGAGGAACGCGGAGGCTTCAGTCCACTCATGAACTACCAGCGCACGCCTTACCGGTCTTCCTTTCAGCGTTCGCCCTCTCAACCTTACAGTAAGGGTCTGTCTGTGAACTCCCGTGAGTCTCGCCGCCGCTCACCATCTCCCAATCGCCGTTCCGTGTCGCCTGTGCGACCCGCCTTCAATGTTCTGAATGCCCACTCGGAAAACTGCCCAAGGCAGTTTTAGGATGGGCAATGGCATCCACCCGATTGCCAGCAATTCCTCCAGACAAACCATCGAACTTGTTAAAAGTGTTAGTAGAAGGTATACGCGTGAAGCTCTAGTAGATACTGGGGCTGCTATTTCGACTATTTGCTCCGACGTTTGCTTCCGTCTCCGCAAAGTCACAACACCTTGCGCGGGCCCGTTTCTCCGTCCTGCGACGAACGTCATTACTCGCCCACTCACCTAGTGAACAGTTCGTGTTCTCATTGACGGTATTTTTCATCATATTGTAGCGAAACTTCGGGGTTGTTTAAGCTAGACACATCTGAAGACCATCCAGACGAAGACGATTGGGAGCAGTTCCGCACAGGCAAGCGATGACAAATCGACACGATGATTTCGGGGAGCACTCATCGGGAGTTTATATATCAAATACAACTTAAATTTACACAGTGCATCAAGTCACGAATACAAAACATGAAAAATGACGGCATACTCCTCGGCTTGCATAACTGGTTTCCGGTGGTGAGATGCGCTGTGGACCCCGAGTCCACTCACCCCAAAAAGAGCCTGAGTCACTGCCTAAATAGGGTTTTCCAGCATCCACGGATGCGTGGACCGCGCGGAAGACTACTGTTTCGCACCAATTAGAAGACGGCTTATACGGACCAATCAGGCAAGCCGAGGATAACCAATCCCAAGACGAGTTTTTATGGTCGCCTGAATCCTGCCTCACAACAAAACTGTAGCAGCTTCTTGAAACGGCCACATTCTATAAAACAGCCTTGACGCGCTAACAAGTGTTCAAATTTCAGTGCCGATTGCCCCGGAGGACCCAAGCGGTGGCTCGCTCATTTGGGGCGCGAGGCATACAGCAACCGACACCATGCAGCTTTTACTCCTTAGACTCTCAATATTCCTCGAGGCTTTCTTCTAGAGAAAAGTCGTTAAATAGCGAGTCTAACAAGAGCATTTGGCAAAGAAAGAACTCCAGCTGTAGATGAAAAAGAAAAAAAAAAGCTTTCCGCGAGACATCGCCTTCGAGAAAATATTGCCGTTGCAGTTCCCCGTGAGTGCACCCACGAACTCATTTTGGGGAAGAATTTCCTGTCCTCTGCATGCGCTTCTATGTCTTGTCATCAGCGCCTCATCCACCTCCATTCCACTGACTCTTCTGCATCGGAGCACGAAGAGCGCATTCACTTAGTCACCACTTCAGATTATGTTCTTTGGCCATCCCGCGAACAAGTAATTAGCGTTAATTGCATCAACATTGTGGATGGCGACGTGCTTCTGCTTCCTTATGGACACATGGTAAGTCGAGGCATTCTTATCATTCCAGGCCTGGTTTGTTTTTTTAGGGGTCTGCTTTTCTTACTGCGTTAAATCAGACCCCCGAACCCTTATCGTTTCCCTGTGGATCAACAGTCACATGCGCTATTGACCTGCATCCCGTTGCGATTGTCGCCCTTCCAAGTCAAGAAGACCTACCAGAGCCAAGCTTGCCGCCACTCAACTCTCCCGCTCCTCTATCGGTGACGATAAGCCCAGATCTGACATAGGCCCAGAAACAGGAATTGCTGTATTTATTGAACTGACATCTCTCTTTGTTTGACGTTCATTCTGCTGTCCTGTGTATGATATCTTTTGCGACTCACTGAATTCCAGACTGACGGCTGTCGAATTATTCACCGGCGCTTATACCGCATGTCTCTTGCAGAAAGAAAGATAATCAAGGAAAACGTCTCAGACATGCTTCGACGGAATATCATTCGTCTTTCGTCAAGTCCATGGTCTTCGCCAGTTGTTTTGGCGGAAAAGAAAGACGGAACAGTACAATTTTGCGTTGATTTCCGGGCCCTGAAGAAAATAACACGCAAAGAATTTTACCCTCTCCCACGAATCGATGACGCACTAGATTCGTTGTATGGCGCAGAGTATTTTTCCAGCCTTGACCTGCGTTCGGGCTACTGGCAAATACCAGTGTCCGAACTGGCTAACCTCCCTGTCCTTCCTCATTTATTCCTTCCGAATCTGACAAAAGGAAGACGGCTTTTATCACCCCAGATGGGCTATATGAATTTAACGTAAAGCCTTTCGAGCTTTGTAACGTGCGCGCTACCTTCGAACGTATGATCGATAGCGTACTGCGCGGCCTGAAGTGGAAAACCTGCTTATGCTACCTTGACGACATCATTATGTTTTCGTCTACCTTTTCGCAACATCTGCAACGTCTCGTAGAAGTCCTAGGTTGCCTTGCAAAAGCTGGTTTACAGCCTAATACGAAAAAATGCACCTTCGCAAGCAAGACGATCAAGGTTCTAGGGCACTCAGTAAGCAAAGACGCTATTCGACCGGATCCTGAAAAGCTTGCTGCCGTCCTCGAGTTTTCCCGTCTGTTGCGTCAAAAAGGCCTGCACAGTTTATCGGCTTGACATCCTATTTTCGGCGTTTCATACGCGATTTCGCAAGGCTTGCATCTCCACTTCATCACTGCTCGCAAGTAACATGGCATTTGTCTGGTCCTAAGACAGTGAAAAGGCTTTCCTGGCGTTGAAGCAAGCCCTGACATCCGACCCGGTACTATGTCACTTCGATCCAGGTGCACCCACTATTCTTCACACTGACGCCAATGGTCATGGTCTCGGGGTCATTCTAGTGCAGCGTGACAACACCGCACGCGAACGTGTCATCGCTTACGCCAGTCGTGCTTTGACTGTTGCCGAGAAAAATTACTCAATAACCGAACAAGAGTGTCTCGCTGTTGTATGGGTGGTACAAAAATTTCGTCTATACCTCCACGGCCGCCACTTCACAGTCGTCACTGACCACAACGCATTGTGCTGGCTTTCGTCGCTAAAGAACTTATCAGGCCGACTTGGCCACTGGGTGCTTCGTTTACAAGAGCACAACTTTGATGTCGTCTACAGGTCTGGTAAGAAGCACCAAGATGCTGATGCTCTCGCTGCTCTCTACCCAACCGTGATAGCCCACCGTCACGAATTTTCACCGCAACATTACCCATCGTGGGTGTCAGTTGGCTAAGATCCGGCCACCCATCTACCTTTACGTCACATCAACGCGCTGACTATTACTGCCGCTCCATATTAGCACGCTTAGAAAGCAGATCCACTCCTCCGAACGCCGGGCTTCGTCAACAATTGCAAAAAATTCAAGCTTCACTATAGTGCTTTACATCGCTATATTTACCACGTTGGAGGAAACAAATAGGTCCCCGTTATATCGCGTTGTCTACAATGTCAGGTTCTCGAGACATTCTATGATGATCCTGCTGCTGTGCATATCGGCTATCACAAAACGTACGACAAAATACGCAGTCAGTTCACCTGGTCTGGCCTCTCATCCGCCATTGTCAAATTTGTTTCTTCGTGTGCCTTATGTCAACGGCGTAAACGACCCACTATTGCTCCTTCTGGCTTTCTCGAACCTCTTCATTGTCCCGCTGTGCCATTCGAAGTCGTCGGGATAGACTTGTACAGCCCCCTTTCCGTGACCTCCAATAGAAATCGTTGGATTGTGACGGCTGTTGACCACCTCACTCGTTACGCGGAAACAACCTCGCTGCACGCTGGTACAGCCACTGAAGTAGCCGATTTTTTTCTGTATAACACATTTTAACGCCATGGAGCTCCACGTGTTCTGCTCAGCGACAACGGCAAGGTCTTTCTTTCTTCTATTGTTGCCAAGGTTCTACGCACCGCCAACATAATCCACAAGACAACTTCAACATATCATCCACAAACAAGTGGCATGACGGAACGGTTTCATCGTACCTTGTCGGACATGATTGCTATGTACGTCAACCCTGACCACACAAACTGGGACGCCTTTTGCGATTCGTAACGTTCGCCCACAATACGGCTACACAACGCAACACCGTCTTTTCTCCCTATTTTCTGATTCATGGCCGCTCTACAGGTGTAACTCTGGACGTCTCCTTCCTTTCAGTTCCTGCTACCTCAGCAGGCTCTTTATCCGCACAACTTTTCTCTCGCCTCGAGCACTGGCGTCATCTGGCCCGAATCAACAGCGGCATCGCTCAGGAAGCTCGCAAGTCTCGCTGCGACTCAACTCACCGTGCTGTCACCTTTTCTCCAGAAGACCAACTTCTTCTCTGGACTCCTGTGCGTGCGCCCGGCTTATGTGAAAAATTCCTTAGTCGTTTTATAGGACTTCATATGGTCATTGAACAAACGTCCCCCATTAATTACCGTATCTCACCACTTAACGCTCCTTCCGACCATCATTGCCGCGGGACAGAAATTGCGCACGTGTCTAGACTGCAGCTGTATAGCCGACGCAATTCTTGATATTGTCTCTAAAGCGGCCAGGAGGCCACTTCCGGCGTGACGGGAAATTATTGTGAGCGCTGTCACCGACTCTTCTTTATCAATTGAACGTGTCATCATCATTTGTATAATTTCCTCATCTGTAGATATTATCATCAGTGTGTGCCAGCTCGAGCTCGTCTCGAATAAAGGTCTTCCTCATAATAGTAATAATAAATCATGTGCGCTATTTTGATCAGGCGCGCTTCTTGTCTCAGGATGCAAACACTCTATTGTCTGCCAACATTGCACAGTGAGTTACACTCACCCACAAAAGTAACACGAGAGAACGATTACGTTTCATGACGCATACCCAAGGTGATGACGCCCACTGACGTGACTACCATTGCAGTGCCATTTCTCTATTCTTTCTTTGCTGCACACTCGCGTGGACGAGAGAAGAGAGAAAGCGGTCAAAGTGTGTGGTAAACCCCCGTATCCCCGCTCGTTATAAACGGGTTGAGGAATTTTTGCGACAATCAATTTGTGAGATAATACGCTCCAACACGTCTGCCTTGGTGGATCAGTGGCTTTAGGGTACAAGGCTGCTGACTCAAAGGTCACGGGATCGATCCTGGCCGCGGCGGTCGCATTTCGATAGAGGCGAAGTGGCATAGGGTGATGTAGTGTTTGATATCAGTGCACGAGATGGTCGAAATTTCCTGAGCGCTCCAGTACGGAGTCCCTTCTAACATTATGGTGTTTTCAGACGTAAACCCCTACATATTATTATTATTTTTACCCTCAAACACTGGAATCATTACGTGATTACTAAGTAAAGTAGCTCCCCACCTTTTTAAAATAATGATGGATGACTCTCTTCCACCTTTTTCACGATTAACCTTCAGAAATAGCTTTCAAGCATCGATTGTGATAGCTACGGCTTTGAACGCGAAGCTGCTTAGGGCAATGTTCCACTGCTGGTCGAACGATATCGAACTCGTAGTTGGCTTCACTAAGTACATGAAATGCTGGCCGACGAACAACATTCACGGGGCTGCAACTACCACGGAGGGTCCAGCAGAAAGATGAGTTAGAACTACCATATCTGAGAAATTATGACCGACTCGGCGACAAAACCAAACAGACATCTTTGAAGCATTCCAAAAATTCAAAAAAGAATTGCGAAACCTATTCACGCTGCGAACGCGGATGACCAGTGAAGTTCGACGCCCCGTGCACAAGGCTGATGCGAAAGCATTATTAGGCGTCTCTTTAACCGAATTGCACCTTTACGAAAACTATTTTGAAACTATAATGCAAACTGATTTGTGATAACTGTAGTATACGCAGTGAGTTTTGCATTCCAGCTTGTAATGAAATAGTTTATCGTCATGTTCATCACCTACCCAAGTCACCTAACTGCCATACACAGGTCTGTGATACGCGGTTAGGTGACTTCAGCTGATGAAGCACATGAGCAGAAACCCCTTAAATAGAATTTGTTCACTCACTCACTCACTCACCGAAGGTTTCAGCAGATGATATTATTCATGCAAGGCATGTTACTCAATCTACACACATACAAGTAGCGCAGCGACTGTGCTTTAGCTACGACTCAGCTTTAAATGCGATGCTAAGCATTCGCTGCAGGACTGAAATTTTATTTTAATGTTAGGTGTGTGCAAGGACCGGGCCCTCTGCGTTTTTTGCTGCATGGCGGCGTCCGATGCATTTCTCAACCGGCGCTCCATATCGTGAGTGGAAATAAAAAGAGACACTGCAAAACCACGCTAAAGGCAGAAATAGTTCGAGTCGGTCAATACAATCGACTCATCGCTTTCGCCTTCCAGCCATCTTTCAGACAAGAGGGATAATGCAAGTTTTTTTCAATACCAGCGAATCGAATTGGCTTACTTTTTTTTAAAACGAGGACGTGGCTCACACTACACCAAGCTGGAGGTGATGATGATTATGACGGCCTAAATATTGCTAAAGCCCACTCACGGCGATTCCGTCAAGCTGAACATTTTTTCTTCTCCTGTTCTTCTTCTTTTGCTTATTATATTATTATTATTATTATTATTATTATTATTATTATTATTATTATTATTATTATTATTATTATTATTATTATTATTATTATTATTATTATTATTATTATTATTATTATTATTATTATTATTATTATTATATTGTACTTCTTTCAAGCTGAACTATGGTTCTCACAGACAAAGAAACCCATTTTATTAACTTTAAGTACGTAACATCACATACATATTTCGGAACTCAGCTCCCCAATAACGTTTCTTGACATGCGCACATTAGATACATCAGAAACAATACCAACAAATCTCGCGGGTAAGTACGCAGAAAATTTTCCAAAGCACCATGACATTTAGAATTCCTGTTCTACAATACACTGATTAGACAAAAGCTCAAATCCGCTTGTTCTGTTTGGGATTTTGGTCAAAATAATTAACAACTTTAGGTGAATCATTTCAAATTTTTCAGCGTGTTTAAATAATTAGGACTATTATCTTACACCTAGCGTTTCACAAATGAAATCGGCCATTGGAAAAACGGATTTGAAACTACCCAGAAAAAGTTTTTCATGTCGTATTCAAAAAGTTATCTACCAAAACAATTTCTTCAAATAGGAACTCATTTCAGGACCTCCATATACATCATCGAGTGTGATCATCAGTATAAAATTTCTAATACATTTTGCGGCACAATTTTTTTTTTCGGATTCCTTTCTCCAAACACCAGTGCTGAGTGGAACCACCTTCCTACCTCCATCACCTGCAGCGAGGACGCGTCAGCATCCAAGGATGCACAAACCGAATATGCCTTCAGTCTAAAATAACTTTGTGTTGCTTGAAGGTGTGTTCTCATTGATTTCTTGTATGCCTACGTTTTATTTCAGGCATTTATACTTTTATTTCTGGCACAGTATAGAAAAGATTTTGTACAGCAATGAAAATAGTTGTGTAATCTTCACTTACTATGGATTTGAACTACGTGTTTTAGGAGAATCCGAGCTTCATTCAATCATCAAAGCGCTTCCCCTTGAACTGTCGTAAAATGTAATGAGCGATATCTGGTTATCACTAATTCTGTAGTTAATCCGAGCCGACTTTTTTTAATCACTGCCATCCAGTTTCTCCTTTTCTCCTCCGAGTCTATGACGTTTAGCTTAACGTTTTTTGTTACCATGTCACTTATACTGGCAGACATATCCTCGCTGAGAAGTCACCTATGTTTTTTTTTTCGAATTTGAGCCAACGCTCTTCTCATACAAATCACCTAACACTTTTTCGGGCCATGTGTGGTCTTTCACATTTCTTAGTCATTTTTTGATATCGACTTTCAAACAACTGAAGTAACTACCGACTCCTGCGTCCTCATACGCCAACACGTCGCACGATGCATGTAGTCCATACGTTATCAATTTTACACGGTGCAATTCAAGATGTAGGGCAAAACGTAAGGGAATAAGAATATATTTAGGGAAAAAAGAGTAACTTTGACTTTGGCGCTGAGTATTTTCGAATAATGAATATTTGCAACACGGCAGAGAACACCAGCACCGACTTTCACCGACGCACAATTCTTATAACTCTTCTCATTTTGGGTGTTATAGCACAAAGAGAGAGAGAGAGACAACGAAAGAAAAAAAACAAAGAAAAATTTTGGGCGAGAGAATTTCTTGACGAGGCGGGGTTTCAGGCACTCTCTCACTGCCCCAAGGCGAGCATCTTAACTACTCAGCTATACAGGCATCCTAGCAGACCAGAAAAAGCCTATAGTATAGTGCAACAAGAAGCTGGCAAAGGTAAGTGATGGTAGTATAAGCGACAGAAGAAGCGTAGAGATAAATGATATCATTTAAAGGAAAGTGAATAGGCGGATAGGGAAAGCAAAGAAAGATAAAGATGTAGAGAACGAGAAAGAGATAGAAAGAAGTAGCTAAAAAGAAAGAGAGCAACAAAAATCAGCCATGCTATATTCGTGATTTACTTCAAATGTCGTCGAAAGATGATATTGTTCTGCCGGTCGTACTACATGAGTCCAAGTCTCATCTACGGGTACTCGGGATTCTGTTGTCGTACTTGAAAGGCGTGTTGAAAGCCCAAAAACCGAGAAGAACAAGAAGAGACAGAAAGAGCGCCAACTCACCACTAAGTTTAATTTCCCGAAGCATTGCCTTTTATTAAGGCTCTTGTGGTACACGCGCTGAACTATTTCACTCACTGCGCGTGCAGGAAGGAACGTAAAAGGCATCATTTTAAGACTGCAACCACAGTATCTGAGAAATGGCGAAGCCGAATAAACTCTAACGTAAAAGCCTCGGAAAAAATCCCAAACCTGCGCACCGTTCCAACCGCAGCGAGCGTGTGAGAAAATAGGGAGTTTTAGAAAGCTGTTTGCAAGCGCTGCGGGCGTAGCGGGTGCCGTATAAGTTTTAGAATAGCGTTTGCCCTGCTGCGAACCACAACGCACGATCGCAGCGACACCGTAGCCTCGAAACGAGCGCTTGCGGGTCAAATGCGGGCCGCCATCACCGCCCGTAGCCTCGAAACCAGCGCTTGCGGGCCACATACGGGCCGCGATCACCACACGCAATTTCGGATTTTCTGCGTGCGGTCCGCGAACGCAAACGCCGACACGCGTTACGACGCATGAGCAGTGGCAGCGACAACACTGCAATGGCTCACATTGCGCTATTCTCAAACTCTATAATTATAATAAAAGTAAACAATTTACATGCACATTGTAACAAACCAAAGCAAGAAACATCTAGAACTAACAGCTTGTATTTGCTATTGTGCACAAAAACCGAAGGCATGCAGACGAAAGAATCATCTTTCTTTCTGATGTAAAACGCTTCTAGCACCACTCGAGCAAGCGAATCCCTGCTTCTTAGGTAGTCGGGCGTGGTAAAACTCTGGTTTTAAGCCGCACGTAGTACAGTGGAAATGTAAAAGTTTCTGTAGTGGTTTTCAAGTTTCCGCCACGCCTTTGAAGTAACGATGCGCCAACTGGTCTAACCTAGCGCACAGTTCTCGAACAATTTCCGTCCTAGCATGATACATCCAGTGGAGATTTGTTTGAACAGATTTTCTTTTACAATATTATCGCTGCTGGCATGCCATGTGTTCGTTACTAGAAGAGCATGTAATAAGCTATTTAATTTTGTATATGCACCGAAACGTGTTTTTTTAACACTGGAACCTTCTGCGTCAATGTGCAAGTTTACGAGGCGTATACACTGTAAAAAATGAGGACCCTCCATCGTGAATAATGCTGAAGCTATAGCGGTTCAACCGATAGATCTTATTTCGTGATCATATACAATTTTCCGTGACCCGTGATCATATACATATTCCGTGATCTACATATTCCGTGATATACTTATTCCGTGATCATATACATGCCTTGCTCTTTCAATGCCTTGCTCCTTCGAGCAAGGCATTGTTACGTATTCGATACGTTATTGAAACTCTGACAAAAAATGTTTGTATTGTTCCACACAACAGTCTGCTGTATTGTTCTGCACAACAGTCTGCAGTATTGTTCCGCATGCAACAGTATGCCGCACCACAGCTGCTTGCAAAATATAGCAGTGGAGGATTTTATTTATGTTCTGCGTGCCTGTGAATGTGAGTAATTTGTGTTGTTTGACGGAGAGTTTTGTTGGCTGGATACGCAGTTAATATAGTTTCTGGGCACACCTTCATCTGCAAGTGAACACATGGTTCATAGAATGATTACAATATACTATATGTTTTGCACAGGTGGCATTATTTTGTGGAATGAATGCAGTCATTCATGGCTTGCTCCCTAAAGTACCTGTTATGTACACAACACCAAATTGAACAGGAGTCCAGTTGAAAAAAATCTCTACACAAAGAAAACAACAATGGAGTGTGCAGCCAACATAGGCACAAAGAGCACATGACATGTTTATAGAGCTAATTGCGGCACTGTTATGACAAATATGCGACGGACTGAATATACTGAAGCCTGTCCCATCCTTGTGATTTGAAGTGCTACGCTGAACTTAGTGAAAATCTTACAACAACAAGGCCAAAAATTTGACCGTTCTAAGTTCAAATGACATCCTGCCTTGCTACATTTTGCGAATTTCTTTTTATTGAGCCAATCTATACTTGCAAAGATGTTCCAAACTACGTATGAATTTAGAAGTGAAAAATTGTTTCCTGGACTTGCAAACTTGCAAATAATATTGTTGCATAGAAGTGTTCCCACCTATGCAGGTGGCAGCTCTAGCATATGTTGGCAACAAGTCAGTGAAGGTTGGCCAGCCCTTTAGCAATATACACCCTCGTGAACATACAGTTCTTGGAAGCTAATGGTTGACAACCAAAAACCGATAATCCGAGTCCCCGCCCCCCTCCCCCAAGCGGTCTTCAAGCCACTTTCAAGCACTGTTTATATAGAAGCTATGCCTTGTTGTCCAGCAGTTAAACTCAGTCTCGGAACAAGCTGCACTGGTGGCAATAGCAGCATCCCCCCTTTGCAGTCTTTAAACCTCGGAACTTTTTCTGCCCATTTTGCTTATAGGAGTGGCATCGCAATACCCCAGTGTACTTTGTAGAAGACCTTTCTGCGATCATGCGCAGGTGGGCGGTCCGTGAACGTATATCCCAAGCTATACCAAAAAACACTAAATATTTGAGTGAGGTCATCGGTAAAGTATAATGCAAAGATTCCTGTGCAAATTTCATGGGCAAAACAAACAAAAAATGGTACCCAAAACCTGAAGAACTTGAATAGGATGCTGCTTAAGTTTTTATAGAAACATGTTCTGACACAGAGCTTGTATAATACTGTTGAGTGACAAGACGTAGCTGCTGCCTGAACAATTTGACTATGCCACCTCATGTACAAAGCTGAGAGAATAGAAAACTTTTGGAGTCGCGGTCCCTTCGTTACCGTGTATTAGCTTCCAACAACCCTGGCCTTCTATCTATAAATGTTTACAAGAAAATATGTGACCAGTGGACTGGTTTAACTTTGCACAGCCATTGCCAACATATACTGTGAACGCTACCTGCATAGATGGCAAAGCTTTCACATCATCTTGTTATTATTTCTTTTGCAAGGTCTGAGTAAAAAAAATTACAGTTAAGCTACAAATCCAGAGTGTTGTGGGGATAGTTTGTGTATATTGTCACGATGAATCACAAGCACTGGGGGTTTATAAACCACCGAGTAGCTAGCTCTAGTCGTGGCTGGCTCTCGAGCAGAGAAGAGGCACGCGATCTTTTTTCCTCCAGATTGAGAACCGCTCTTGCTGTCGACCCCCTACGTGTGGGTGGCATTATCACCCCATTTCAAAAAAAAAAAAGTCGCAAAAGAGGGAACATAGCACCACCTCGATGCTACAACTTAGGCATGTGAAAAAAAATTGGAAATTCGGATAAAGGAAAAGTAGAAATTAAAGAGCCTGCCAATATAAAAAAGCCAATGAACGAAGAAGCAAGTTCACAAAAATAAATAAATAACACAAAGAATTCTGTACGCTAAAGAAAAAGTTACGTACAACGCGCAATAAATGGTTTCATGCGCATCATGTGAATGACGTCCGGCCTCGGTCGTATCCTGCTCCGTGCCTGCGGTGTTGAGTCCGGAATTACTTCGTAGTTCACGTCACTGACGTGAGATAACACTTTATATGGGCCAAAGTACCTGCTCAGTAACTTTTCACTAAGGCCTTTGCGGCGGACGGGCGTCCACACCCACACTTGGTCTCTGGGGTTGTAAAACACTTCTCTGTGGCGGGTGTTATAGCGTCGTTCATCTGCCTGCTGTTGCTGGCCGATGTGCAGTCGCGCGAGCTGCCGGGCTTCCTCAGCACGCTCTGCGAGTTCTTCGGCGTCAGTTGCCAACTCGTTCTCGTCTTGACACAGTAGCATAGAGTCCAGCATGGTTTGCACTTCGCGGCCGTAGAGAAGCCGAAATGGCGTGAATCGCGTGGTCTCTTGCACGGCGGTATTCTACGCGAAGGTCACGTAAGGTAAGATCCGGTCCAGTGTTTTATGCTGTTTGTCGATGTACATTGAGATCATGTCTACGGGGGTCTTATTCAGTCGCTCGGTAAGTCCGTTGGTTCGTGGGTAGTACGCAGTTGTTTTTCGGTGTCTGGTGGTTCTCAGTTTGAAAACTTCGTCTGTAAGCTGTGCCGTGAATGCCGTCCCTCTGTCTGTTATTACACTGGAAGGAGCACCGTGTCGTAACACGACGTGGCGCATAAAAAATTGTGCTACCTCAGAAGCCGTGGCTCGTGGGATCGCCTGCGTCTCAGCGTAGCGTGTCAAATGGTCAGTCATGACGATCACTCATTTCTTGCTGTCCACAGGCAGGAGAAAAGGCCCGAGAATGTCTATGCCGACATGGTCGAACAGCGTGTAAGGTGCTTCAAGTCACTGAAGCAAACCAGCTGGCCTAACAGACGGTTGCTTTCGGCGCTGACATTCCCCACAGCTCTTGATGTACTTCTTGACGCTTGCCGAAAGTCCTGGCCAATAGTACCTCTCGCTCACTCTGGCAAGTGTCCATGAGTAGCCCAGATGACTGGATGTGGGTTCGTCATGGCAAGCGAAGAGGACGTCGTCCCGCATGTCTCAAGAAACCACCAGGAGGTAAGCACGGTTGTTCGAACGAGCGTTGTTCTTGTACAGCACAATGTCTCGAAGACATAATGACGTCAACGCGCGGAATAAATGACGTGGTATGATTGCGCCCTGACCCTCTAAATGATCGATGATCGGAGAAATTTCTGCGTCCTCTCGCTGCTGCTTGCTCAACTCTGATGAGTTAATAGAGCACAGAAAGCCTTCGTCTTTCTCTTCTTCCTGACTGACGACATGAGGGGTGCGCTTGTCAGTGTGCTAGCGTCTTCATGCTTACGGCCGAACTTATGCGCGAAGGTGACTTTAAATTTCTGCAGGCGCAAACTCCACCACGCTAGCCGTCCTGAAGGGTCGCACAGGCTTTCCACCTACAGAGGGCGTGGTGGTCCATCACCATCTTGAACGGACGACCACTAAAGTACGGGCGAAACTTGGTGATTGCCCACAAAACTGCAAGGCACTCTTTTTCCGTAGTGGAATATATCTCCTCGGCACGGGATAGCGAGCGGCTGGCATAGGCTATTACTCTTGCGATGTCCTCTGAACGAGAACTGCACCGAGCCCAATGTTACTAGCGTCAGTATGGACCTCCGTGTCAGCATCACCGTCGAAATGAGCGAGAATGGGCGCTGATTGCATACGTTGTCGCAGCTCATTGAAAGCTGCTTGTTGCTCGTTTTTCCAGACAAACGGCGTGTCGTCCCTTGTGAGACAAGTCAGAGGATCTGCTATCTGTGAAAAGCCGTGAATGAACCAGCGAACGTAGGCGCACAAACCAAGGAAGAGCCGGACGGCTTTCTTAACCGACAGGAGCTGGTAATACGGCAACAGCAGCAAGCTTGTCCGGATCGGGACAGACTCCTTCGGCGCTAGCTACATGTCCAAGAAATTTGAGTTCTTCATAGCCGAAGTGGCACTTTTGTCGCTTTAGTGTGAGATCCGCCGATCGAATAGCCTCCATCACGCGGCGCAGGCGGTGAAGGTGCTGCTCGAACGTGGCAGAGACGACCACTACATCATCAAGGTAGACAAGACAAGTCTGCCACTTGAGCCCTGTGAGGACAGTGTCCATCATTCATTCGAAAGTTGCTGGCCTTGAACACAAGCCAAAAGGGAGTACTCGAAATGGCTATAGGCCGTCTGGAGTCACGAAGGCTGTTTTCTCACGGTCTCGCTGATCTACCTCATTTGCCGGTACCCGCTTTTGAGATCGAGAGAAGTGAAATAATGGGCACGACGAAGTCTATCCAGCGAATCGTCGATACACGGCAGCGGGTACACATTTTTTGGTCACGTTGTTAAGCTTTCGGCAGTCGACGCAGAAGCATAGCGACCAGTCCTTCTTTTTGACAAGCACGACCGGAGATGACCAAGGGCTGTTGTATTGTTTGATAACGCCATCGTCAAGCATCTTGTGGACTTGCGTACGTATCGCTTCACTTTCTTTAGGCGACATGCGGCAGGGGTGCTGGTGTATCGGGCGTGCGTCCTCGTACGTGATGATCCTGTGTTGAGTGATGGACGTCTACCGGATCTTTGAGCAACTTGTGAAGCAAGACCTGAACTCGAACAAGAGTGCTCACAGCAGTCTGGTTATCGGTGGACAAATCAGGATTGATGTCAATATTACTCAGTGACGTGTCTGCGGTAACCACTATTTATGACTTGAGACACTTGGTGACGTTTGCTACTTCGTGGGCAAACGCTATCGAAGTGCCACGGAAAAGGTATCAATGTTCGTTGCTAAAGTTGGCAACGAGCAATTCAGATCGGCCATCACGAAGGTGTATTACACTTCTAGCCACACAGATGCCTTGCTGCAGGAGGTGTTCTAAATTTGTCTCGGCCAACACATCCCCATCGCCCAAACCACAGCATGACTTGTCGACTAGAACACTGCTCGTGGAGGAAGCGTCACGCTCTCTTGAGAAATAAAGAGTACGTCAAAACGTCTTCCGTCGTCCTGCACGTTGATTGCTCGCTGGGTTGAGAACGTGACGCGGCGCTATTGCAGATAAACGATAGCTCCATTTTCCTGTAGAAAGTCAACTCCCCGAATGACGTCACGGGAGCATTCACGCAGAACAAGGCAGCTTGCTGCGAATGTATACCCTTGAATCTGTAATCTAGTTCTGCAGGGGCCTAATGGAGTAACGACATGGCCCCCAACCGTCTGAATCTGCGAGTCATACCACAGTGTGATGACTATCTTCAGCTGCGTTGTCAGTTTCCCGCTCAGTATGGAATAGACTGCGCCGGTGTCCACTAACGCATTACCTGCACAGTCATCAATTATCACTGCTATGTCCAGTGAGAGCCGGCAATGCTTTGCTGCAGCAGGTGATGTCAGACCGGGTTCTCTACAATTCTGCGTCAATAAGAGCTCTTCAGCACTTCGACGTTGAGCGACCCCAACCCCAGAGATCGCTTCCGCTAGTTTTCCCGGTGGCAGTGGGAGACCATGCGAAAGAATACCGCTGGGACGTTGATGAAAACCGCCTCAGTGATGGCGAGCGCAACTGGCGCACGGAATACGGTGGTGCATGCTGCTGGGAGAGGTAGTTTTCGATGTCGCGTGGTCTCTGGCCGTAAATGGGTGGCGGCGAGTACGCAGAGAAGCCACGAAGCCCAAGACAGCAATATGGGCACTGGCAGTATACAAGTGATCAGCTTCTCCGCAGTGAAAGCATAGAGGCCGGTTTTCAGGAGTGTGCCAAACATCAGACTTCCGAGAAGATGTGTGCCGATCGTCGATATACTGGAACGGTTGCACCGAGCGATGGGCGACAGTAGCGCCACGGACGAAGGGCAAGGATGGTGGCGTGTACGTGCCTTTGTAGTATAGGGTATGTGCTGCGCTGACTGGAGTAAAACAGCAGGAACAGGATCAACGAACAATGGCGGCGATGCAGTAGGACGTTTCAAGGCTTCCGCGTAGGTTGTCCCATGGCGGTACTCAGCAGGAGCTGGCGCAGCTGTATCAGGAGCCAAGGTGTCCCGGAGGGCCTGATCATCTTTGATCACAGCTGCAATGGAGCTAACTGTAGGATGAGGTGTTACACCAGCCTTTTGCAACTCTTCACGTACTATATTACGGATGAGTTCACGTAGACAGTCATAGCAGGTTCCATTGGCGGTCAAAATGTCAGCAGTGGACATGCCACTGACTTGCCTGTCGTATTGCTTGGATCGCTGCTGGAGCTTTTTTTCCCTTGTCACGGATACGGACAAGAACTTCGCGTTTGTCTTCGAAGGGCTTCGCACGAGGCCGGCAAAAAACTGGTCTTTGACACTGCGCATCAAGTGACACAACTTCTTGTCCTCTGTCATTCTCGAATCAGCCCGTAGGAAGAGGCGCGTCATGTCTTCGACATACATGGTCACAGTTTCGTTTGGCGACTAGACGCGGACCAGAATAGCTCATTCTTGGCGATCAGCGCTGGCATAGGTCTGCAGAAGTCTACAAGAGAATTCGGGCCAAGTCTTCAGCTGCTCCTCTCGATTTTGATACCACGTACGTGCCCCATCTTCGAGATAGAAATAGACAAGACCCCGTTTCGCCGTGTTGTCAAACTGATTCAAGGTGGCTACGTGCTCGAAGTGCGCCAACCAGTCCTCAACGTCCTCGCGCTCTATCACATGGAACGTCGCCGGTGCACGTGGGCTTTCCAACGTATAGCGGTTCAACGCCGTGCTTCCCGTGCCGGTTGGCGAGGTTTGCACTGAAGCGCTGGTCATACTTGTCGACTTGAAGGAGTAGTATCGTTGGCTTCCGGAGGCAGTCCCCTGATTCGGTGGCTTGTCCGATGCACAAGAATAGTGACTGGCATTGCACTCCTATTACGGTGTGTAGCATCCGTGAGTCTACACAGCACTTCCACCAATTTGTCACGATGAATCACAAAACTCGGAGGTTTATTAAACCACCGAGTAGCTAGCTCAATGACGATGCATCAGTTGTGGCTGGCTTTTGAGCAGTGAGGAGGCATGCGATCTTTCTTCCTCCAGATTGAGAGGCGCAATTGCTGTCGACACACTACGTGTGGGTGGCAATATGCACTGTGCTGCGTTATCTTGCAGATGTGTGAGTCATACCTGCTGCTGCATGCCAAATGAACTATGAAATGCACTGCTACACGCTTCTTTGAACACAACTTTGGCAGATGTATACAGAATCATAATTGTCAAAAGTGCTGAAAGCCGCTTAAGAAAATGTGTGCCCGGCTAATGAACAGCTCCACTTGTCTCCGTTCTGAATGTTTGTAAAGGAAGTAAAAAAAAGAACTATTGTAGCAGCAGCAATGTTCAGAGTTTAAACAACTATAGTGTCTACTACGTACATCACCTCTGTTCACACCACTATTTAGTATATCACAAAAGCAGACGATATTTCTGGACAAGAACTGATCACATCCCGAACAAGCAGCAGGATGCTACGAAGACCTATTGCTATAGTAGACAAGAACTGAACTTTAAACACACTATATTCTAACTGCGAAAGAATTCATAGACTAGCATACTAAATTCCGTTTAATAATTGCCATGGTGTGGCAGTTACAATTTCTGTAACTACAAACACCATGGAGAGTTATGTGGGGTGAACAAAAAAATTTTGCATTTTATTATGAAATTTTGCACAAAACAAACAAATTGTAGACCACTGCAATGACCTACGTGTGGCAAGGAACATATTGTAACGGCACCTTTGGGGCGAGAAACAGGAGCTGTGAGATAAGGGGATCAGGACATCGTTGTCGTTTCCGTAGCCTCCGCCCATCCAGCACTCTATCACTGCGCGTGACAGAGTGCTGGATAGGCAAACACCACCCTATTTATAACATCATGGTGGAGGTATTAGCCTGATGAAAAAGACAATATTTGATGCATCATCACAAACGGTGAGCATTAAACTAAGAAGCAAGGCTTGCATCTACAGTTTTTGAAATCCAATAAACACTACATGACAGTTGTACATCTTATTATGGCAGGAGCTAACATGAAGATGCGGGCTTGAATGAGTTTCATATTGCTAAATTAAGTGTGTTGTTCGAGCCAATGTTTGAGTAAGCCAATTTTTGCAAGTTGTGGCAGTGACCTTGATGGAGTTTTCTGCCTTGGTAAAGAAAAGTTCTGTTGTCGAATAATGAGCTCTAACATTTGTTCAATGATTTTTTTTTCATCAGGTATACATCTCAACACATTCATTACAAATCCTCAACATTAACAAATGCTTCGATTCCAATGATACTGGGTGAAAAAATTAAGCTCCACAGGACTAGGCATTTAGCAGGGGTCCGGCTGTTCGACAGTTTAATAACACTATGTCTATGATGCTGAAAAATAGAGATTCGACAAGAACACATCCATTTACCAGAGCAGCAAACCGTATGAAGGCTACTGCCACAACTTAGACAAACGATTTTTGTTCAAATACTCAAAACAACCTAATCTTGAAAAATCTTGATTGACTCCAACAACAAAGTTTTTTAATGATTTGACCCTCATTCAAGCCTCCCCGCTATCATCATCTAAACTTCTGCCGTAATAAGACAACTGTCATGTAGTGTTTGATAGAATTTTAAGATATCGACAGTAAGCCTTTTGTTTCAATTCAATGCTCACCCTTTTAAATTATGCTTTAATGACTGTCTTATCAGCCAAAGAAATTAGCGCAAAATTGTGTCAAGGCGTCTTCAATTTTTAGAGCCAGACGTTTTCTAACTTTTGGTAAATGCAGTTAAAACAAACAATGTAATTTTATTCTACAAGAAAGAATCACTCTTGTAAAAAATATACAAAAAACACTGCAATTTTTCATGTTTGATTTGATTGATTTGTGGGGTTTAACGTCCCCAAACCACCACATGATTATGAGAGACGCCGTAGTGGAGGGCTCCAATACTTTTGACCACCTACAACATTTCCGCCTCCATCGGAAATGCAGCCCCTGCTGCAGGGACTCAATCCCACGACCGGCGGGTCATAGGCGAGTACCATTTCGCCATGTTTCTTCACTGCCAAAATTAGCATAAGTGTAAACAAAAATTATTTCGATACCTTAATCATGAAATTTTGCTGACAAAGAAGCAAAGACTGCGATAAAAGCATGAAGCAACAATCATGTGTAAGATATTTTTTCCCATAACTCAATTTCTGAGCACATGACTGTACTAGAAAGTGTTTCCCAAAAAATTCTGCTGGGACAACTTCTTCCCTTATTGAGGCATCAAAGCACCAGTTTTGGAAAATATTGCAGATGTCAAAGAAATCACTTCGCAGACTAACATGACAAGAACTCGCTAATACTTACAGGTAATGCTCAGTCGCAGTTTCTGAGGCAGCCCGATGGCTTCTGTGTAATTATCTGTACTGCCTTCTGTCCGCCTTTGGGCCAGTTTTTGTAGAATGTCTGCCGAGAAAACAAAAACATTAGGAACAATTCACTTTTTCTAGCAGGCCCCATGTAACGCAACTTTATCGGCCTCATGAGGTAGCAGTCTCGAAAGCATGCAAACAGCTGCTGCTTTATGTATGTATATCTCATACCCCATTCCCAGGCTCAAAAATAATGCCCAGTTATTGTTAAGCAAGAAATTTAACAGAAGAAAACAGAAACAACATTTTACACTAGACCTAAATATAACTTCGTAATACTCACTCAATAACCTATTTTACTTACGCATTATATGCATACATGTTGAAAAGGCTGGGCATGCAAATATCGCGGCAGGTGAGTTGGGACACCTAAATGCCAACTGAAAATGGGAAGGCAGACTAACGGAACAAATAAGACAGCTAACCAGAGGCCCATCATTAAACCTATCTTCATATCACGATGTAAATGCATGTCAAAATTCTAATCACGCAGTTTCGTACAAGCACAAAAATGAAGGAATGCATCTAATGGCTGAGGTTTGGCATAGCGACATGTGGTAGTGCATGTGCGAGCCAACCATCGAATAACTCAAGGAAGAAATCAAATGCTGAGCAGTTATCTCTCACATAGACCAACAGGCATGCTGTCTTGATTGATATCTCCACTTGTCTTGTTTCGTTTCTAGCTTAATGTCAACTTTTCCTGTTGGTGCTTGCAGTGTCTTGACTACTCTCTTCAGTCCATGTTTGCATGCCCAGCCTTTCTAACATGAAAAGCAACTTAGTTAGCCGCTCACCTCTCCTATTTGAAATATGTATACAATCTATAATTACGAATTTGTGCACTCTATGTAACAATAATATTGGGGTTCTGAATGTGAATTTCAATTCAAAAGCAGTTAAGCCTCTAACAATTTTGCCTCCTTCAATAGTGCAACTTCTGCCCTAAAGATTAAATCGACTCAGTGCAGGGGTTGTTCACATGGTAGCATAGTGTTGAGCAACGTAAGGTATATTTCAGGACTATGAAAAGAGCTCTAAGTAAAAGCAAGACATGCAACTAGCAAGGAGCAACACATTATCCGGCCTATAATTTATTCATGGTAACATAGAATACTGTGGCGCAGGCCATGCACCTCGGCAACTGTTCAGCTTTTCTTTCTGAACCACAGCTTAGTAGATTCAATATTGATATCTACAGATTGCTTTGAAAACAACAGTTAGGTTGTCAAAAAGTAGAACCCAAAAGGCCGAAAAAAGCGCCACGATTAATACAATATTAAACACTTATAGATGCAATACACCCAAAACACCGTTTTAGATGCACTGGTTGAATAGGTATTAGGTAAACAAAGCCGCAAAGCAATGAACTGCCAGCTATGTAGCTGCAAAAGGGGAGAAAGGAGGTGGCTCTAGTGCCATGAAAAAACCATGAAAGTACTATCAAGAGGAAAAGCTTGGTAGATGTTGAATCCACAACAAATGCAAGTTTCTGCTAGGTCGGTACTTAATGCTTGTAATTAGGCTGGTGACTGCATAGGTCAGAATGCGAAGTGCAGTATGGAATATCTCTTTCAAAGTTACATTCTCAGACAAAGTGAGAATTCAGCTTCATCGAACATTTCGTGTCCCGCAAACTTTTGATGTCGATGGTACATATTAAACATACAAAATGTTTCGTATAATGAACATATAAATATTTATAGAAGCTGCAGACTATTTCACAGAAGAGCATTGCAAAATATAAATCAACAAAGCCATGCAGTGCATAAATTGACCATTCATAATGGAAATTTAAAAAGCTACTAAACAACCCCACTGTCTGAACTTTCTGATAACTGCAAAATTGTAAAATGTGAACACGTTGCCACAAATTTTGTGTCGACATGATAAAATGATGAACTCACAGCCAATAAAACACACATTGTAGCTGTTTTCAGTTAATCACTTGGCTTCTCCATCGTTCTCATCGTGAAGAGAGGTACGCATACGTTGCCATTATGACTATACTGTCACAAAGAAACAAAGCATGATGCCAATGATTGTGCAATCAACATGCAGCCATCAACTAAGCAAGGCGTCATTGATGTGCCGCTGTGCTAAATCGGCATGGTGAAGAAGTACTGTGCAAGGCATAGGTGAGGTAAACAAATATGCAGCACGCCTTACAAAGACACAATCTATACAGAATATTTTAGGGTCAAAACACTATTTCATATTGCAGAGAGAAAAAACTGACTGTCAGTGCAACATTAAATCACTTCGTTAGCGAAGAGTATACACTGGTCAGGCAATGAAGGGGGTCACCATAATTGTTTTTCGAAATGAAGTTTCTGCGATACTCACACAATGCGATTAATGCAGCACCCTGTAGGAATTAGCGAGATGGTCTGCAAGGTGATAAAAAAGACAAAGCAAAAGCTGCCTAATCGCACTTTGAGAGAATGTAAAACACACTGTGCAGGGAATTACTTTTGCAGACATATTCCTATAAGCTATAAAACTGACAAATAACATGCCTACTCTATGCAACATAGGAATGCCTCACGCCTTTGCAAGACCTTTACTGTGGTGACTTCACTGTCTGTGTAGGCCAGAAGCAGCCGGCCTATGGCTCTCAGGCATCTGATCCATTCGTTGAAAAGAACTTGTGGCTCACATCCTTGTAGCACTGCTTTTGGGAGCTGCTTCCTGCGATAACAAAAGTAGCTCAACACACATATGCTCTGTAAACACTCACATAAAATCCGCATTGGTGCCTTTTTTTAAAAAAAAATTCCAGCTATAGGCTGAACCACAGCATTTCTCTCTTCTGTTATATTGGAGAACCTTATTGCTTTCCCTGGCTTGGTTTTCTTGTTTTCAACGATGACCCAATCCAGCAGAAGTTAAGCTTCAGTTCGGGAGAAAGCAGTTGCAAAACATGAATTTATTATACAACATAAAAATAATAGAATGATGTTGCATGATATAAGAAATGATATTTCTTGTAATGTCCCACCACCAAGAAATGATTGAGCAAGCTGTGACATTAGGGTGTCAAAAAAAATAATGGAGTTTCTTGAAAATGCAATATACTGGCAATTCTAGTATTGAAATGTGCTGTCACTACTGACTTTGTAGCTGCAAGTGCCTGCTGAATCTACTCGAGTGCACTTAGCAAACCTGTGTAATGATAATGACTGACAGAGAAACCCCAGTTCTCACTTAGCTGCCCACATCACAGCATCATGTTACTTCAGATAAGAGTTTCTGGTTTGAAGTATGCAGTTGCATGATTTATGTGGCTATGTCGCACCACATTGAACGTGATCGACATCTGCTCGAATTACGTGAGCAGCTGAAAAATGCTCCATTGTGCAATTAGCTGCAACAATGCAGTATTGCAAGCTATCAGACGCTTCACCGTACACCAACAACAAATTTTGGCACCAGCAAGATTTCGCAGTGTATACAAGCTTCTCAACACAGTATCCAATGCTACAAGCGGCAATCTTTATTTTTATATCCAGATGCATAGAACATGCACACAGTAGCCAATAACTATGCCAAGTAGATGAGTTCATTTTAGGTATTCTATAAAATTCATAGACAAGAATCAGGCACATCACTAAAGCCTGTTGTTTAGCATAAGAGGTGGAACTGTGCTTGCAAACGTACACTGAAAACATAGTGATTGACCTTTAAAATTGGTAAAACCTAGGTTTACGTTTGGCAGAAACAAATCACATACAGTAAAGACAGTCCAAGACACTGCATTGATAAGGTTGTAATTTTATATGTGGCTCACTATTCTTCTCACTATGCACGCATTTACAAGAAAGGGTGATATGCTTGCTGCAAGAAACAATAAATTTTTACAGTTTTTGCGAAATTCTACTTGCCCCTTTCTACGGAAGGCAACACTTTCTGAAACCAAGTCATGTTTCCAGACGAAATGCACTAGCCATGGTGACAAATAGGTGGAGTACTCTTCTACAGCACGTTTTATTGGAACAAAAAACTATGGTAAAAATAATTTCTTCATACAGCTAGCAAGAGCCTTTCTACTGTTGTTTACGTGAAGCAATTTTATCTCAGTGAGTGGTCACACTAATAAGGGCCACATAATAATGACTGCAAAAACACAGTGACTGGTTGTGCAGCAATTTCCAATTATGCTCATTCATGGAAACCATTGCACTTCTCCCTCAACTAAAGGTTACACATAATATAACACTTTAGCATGAATAATGCTAAGTTGGTAGGTAGCATACATCCTGATATTACTCTGTATACCCTCACTTATTTTGCAATAGTTTCACTTCGACATGACTACCTCAAAACAACTCTTCTTCATTTAATGGAACTTGGTACATTACCTTTGAGTTAGTGACAGATGGTGAATAAGCACTTCTTATGGGATGCTTGGCTCACCGTGTAGTCAGCACTGCACAGTTCGTCAGGGCACATCTGTTTGCTACCTTCAGTACACAGGAAGAAACTTAGGCATTCAAACAAAAACAAAGCAAGTATCGCAGCAGCATTTCGTCTTTTGGAGATAGAAAGGGGGGGAGGAGTAGTGCAGCATTGTTCTTCATAAGTTTCACACACGTGCATTAACTGTTTTATTTTGCGCATAAACAGTATAAAATATTGAAAATGGTTAGAGGAGACAAGCGGCCGCATATTTGAAATCCTCCAAAGAAGGCGGAAACACTCACTTGGGATCTTACAGTATATATACTGTGCCATCTATATAAAGTATGCAGAGTGCTGAATTTCACTAAGATTTGCACACTATAAAGCCAATGTGAAACGGCACCGTATTGCACTCGCTTCGCTCTTCAGCTTGTGCTTCCGAAATTTCCTGAAGTTGCACAGACAGCAATGTGGTCTGGTCAAATTTAGGTATACCCATTCCAACAGGCACCGCTGGCTTCAACTTCAAGTGATAGCACCAAATGAACCCATTTATTAGTGGCATGTGACTAATGCTAAGTACCTAAGCATTCGAATAAAAAAAAGTGCAAGTATATTTCAGTTTATTGTTTGATTTATATTGTTAATTTTTCCGCATGTCACTTTTTCTCTGATGCTGGGTATCGAGATAAAGGCAAAATATTTTTAAAATATACTATTACAATATGCTTATCAGCAACAGTCTTACTACATTATACCTAGTAGTGCTAGCGATATCACTGCAAAAATTGAGAGCAATGACAATGGCATATCTCAGAGACCTTCACAGTCTTTCATTTAGCTGCAGTTAAAGGCGGCAGCTGCTAAATGAACTTTGAACCCCTTCTTTCAGAAACCCAGTGAGCTGCTTTTCTTCAAAAACAAAAAACTATCGGGCACAAGGTGCAGACATTGACGGAAGTAGATATCGCCCGGCAACGGGGACTATACCGTTCGGAGTTGATGTGCCGGCACTCTTGCCAAACCGTTGCAGCGAAGGCAGCTTCTTCGCCCCTTTTCGCCCTATGAGCTTGGGTAGCACCCGTGCTAACGCGCTGTACATCTCTCGTACTTGCTCGAATCAGGCGATCGCTTTCGTATGGTGTTTCTGTTTTGTTCTATTTTAATATATTTTTTTCTGATAGCCAAGTAGCGAGAGCAGCGATGCGCCACAGCATTGGTCCCTGGCGCCCAACTGGGACGAGAAAATAATTAACGGACAATGCGAAAATAGCAAGAGCCAAAAGGACAACAAGCTGGACGTAACTTAAGCAACTACTGCTGGCACAAGACCTGCAAACAATAAAATAAACGCTGCTGACAGAATATGCCGCGCTAATATCCATAAGTGCATTATTGCAATTATATACAGCCCAGCTGTCATAACCCTGCTAATCAAAGTGGCTTGTTTATCTACACGAAACACGCCAACTGAACTTTGGTCGTGTCGCTTGATAACGCAACTGCAACACAAAGGATGGGAAGCGCAGTTTTGTCGGCCACTCACCCGGGACGTAGAGGAACTTTCGTCAACTATAACGCAATGCGTACTTTAACACGACACTTGACTGCAGCTACTAAGTCCACACCGCAAAACCCCTGGTAACCAACTTCACGGTAAGGGGCACGTGACACCGTTGCATAGAATTCGCAAATACGCCGAAGCCGCGCGCGCAAAAAAAAAGCCGCTTTCAAGTAAGCCTCTGTGCGACTTCGAAGCAGCGTAAACATTCAAGGCATGAGCATTTTGTCGGCAGTCGAACAGGCCGAAGGCGGGGAAAATTCACGAGAGCCGTAAGATAGAACTTACCTGATAGCGAAGTCCACAAAACTTGTTCGCTGGTCAGCTTAGCGGGAAAGCTCCGACACAGTGGTGACTCGAAGAAGTGAAGTTAACGACACCTTGCGCAGACTTCTGGTGGCATATTGTCCAACTTCACGCAACCGCAGGTTAGCCGATCAGAACAGGACAAGGAATACACGTCCTGGCGTCGCAAATCGCCGTGGAACATGGTCGTTTCCAACGAGTCCCCGCCGCGACGTTCCGCTGCGACAGCCGACCATGTTGGCGTGCGAGCGCCGCGCATCCGCGACCTTACATGCGCTGCGTCAACGCCTCCTATAAAACTATGCCTGCAACGTCACTCTCATTTCCATTGGGAGCCTCCAGCCAGCACAGACTAGAAGGCCATGCCTCCTGCCTTCTGTTGCGACCGCCCGCCTCCGTACCTTCAGTCACGTGACATCATGGCTCCTTGGATTAAACTGTGAGTGCATTGCTGTGTGTACAGGGGGCGGCCGTCGGAGACGCTCGCCTTCGAAGCGAAGGAGGCAGGTAAAATCAGAGGGTATCGCAGCACGTTCACGACTCACGTTCTAGGCATAATTTTTTTTAAGTTCATGACATTTGCTGCAAATATTATCGAAAGACGATAGTATTCTGTTGGCCGTACTACATGAGTCCTAGTCTCTTCTGCGGCCACCCGTGATTTCGTTCTCGCACTTGAAAGGCGTGGGGAAAGCTCAAAATCCGAGAACAACAACAAGTGACAAAAAGAGCACAAACTCACCACTAAGTTTATTTTCCTGAAGCATTGCCTGTTATGAAGGATCTTGTGGGACATGGACTGAACTATTTCACTTCCTGCGCGTGCAGGAACGAACATACAAGGCATTAAACTTAGCCTGCAACCACATTATCTATGAAACGTCAAAACCAAATAAATTCTGACCTAAATGTCTCGGAAAAACTGCCAAGCCTGCGCACCGTTCAAACCGCAGTGAGCGTGTGAGAAAATAATAATAAAAGTAAACAATTTACGTGCACATTGTAATAGACCAAACTAAAAGATGTCTAGAACTAGCAGCTTGTATTTACTACTGTGCTTCAAAACCGAGGGCACGCAGACGAAAGAATCGTCTTTCTTTCTCTTGTAAAATGGTTCTAGCACCACTCGAGCAAGCGTATCCCGGCCTCTTAAGTAGTCGCGCGTGGTATAACTGTGGTTTGAAGTCACACGAAGAAAAGGGGGGAGGTAAAGGGTTTTGAAGTGGTTTTCAAGTTTGCGCTGCGCCTTTGAAGTAATGATGCACCAACTGGTCTTACATAGCTTACAGTTTTCGTACCGTTTCCGTCCTGGCATCATAAATGCACTGGAGATTTCTTTGAACAGATTTCTTTTTACGGCATTATCCCTGCTGTCGTGCCATGTGTTCGTTACTAAAAGAGCACGTAATAAGCTATTTAATTTTTCTATGCACCGAAACGTGTTTTTTTTTTAACAATAGAACCTTCTGCATCAATGTAAAATTTTACTAGGCGTAGGAGGTAACCAACGACCCCTAAACCTGGCAGGCAGACCTAGATGGGCCCGATCACAACTAATCACAACATTTTATCGACGACTACTTTGAGTATGACGATAAAGAATGGCAAAAACAATCCTAGAGAAACAAAAAGATTTATTACATAAAATTCACTCCCCCATCTTTCCCATGGATACAGAGGACAAACTTCGCACAAGTGCGGTCATGGTCGTTTTCTAGATACATCGTTAACGTCATCATTTCGGGTCACTATCTACTTCCAGATGCTCATTGCTGAACTTCGAATTTAGGGCATTGGTTGCGAGCGTCCACTATCCAGTGACCTGCATCTTCTTCATGCGATGTGCTTCGGTCTCTAGATGCTCCAGTTTGTAGCCGATGTGTTTAAACAGCACGATACCGCAGACTCAGCACGACAGGTCGATCACTTTGCCGTTCTGTTCCTTCAGCTCCTGTAGTGGCTCTGACATGGACGACATCGGTGGTGAAATTGGTGGCGTCGTCGCCGACGGCAGCGAATTCGTAGGTAGCGATGTCACAGGATGAATATGTGGCGTTTAACGTCCCAAAACCACCGGTGATATGATTATGAGAGACGCCGTACTGGAGGGATCCGGAAATTTCGACCACCTGGGGTTCTTTAACGTGCACCGAAATCTGAGCACACGGGCCTACAACATTTCCGCCTCCATCAGAAATGCAGCCGCCGCAGCCAGAATTCGAACCCGCGACCTGCGGGTCAGCAGCCGAGTACCTTAGCCATTAGACCACCGCGGCGGGGCGGCGATGTCACAGCGGACGGCAGGGGCGAGATCTCAGCAGAGGCGAGCTTCCTCAGGTGTTCTTCCCTCTGTAATGCATTCTTATGCTTTTTGCCCTTAATGTGAGCGTTCAGGTCATTCTCGCAGTTTATGGCTACACCACATAACTGGCAGACCAAGGGCATCGAAGCGATCTGGGGTGAAGGTTGCCCCGTGGCGGAAGGACCGACTGCCGTTTCGACATCCGGGCTGCTGTTCAGCGGGGTCCCGCTCGCGGCCATTCCAACTAACAATCTGTGGTTTTCAACACTTTTCTGATGTTTTGCGCTCCTCAGGTGGTCACAGTAAGGCACTTGCTCGTTGACCTGCACGCTGCATTCCCGGAAAATGAACTGTGCCAATGCCATCTGCGGAAAAAGAAAACAGGCCACGTCTTAGAATAACGGATTACAAGTGTTCCGCGGGTTCCACCCTCGAGTCCCCTTTTTCTGAAAAATTGCGCGTTGCTGTCAATGATGTGCCTTTATCGGGGATAGCTCCACGGCTGTGTGGCCAAGAAACAGTGGTAGCGGTAGCCTGAGAGCTACAACATTAAGCCAGGTTGTGCGACTCCCAAACTACACAACGAACGTCTGAAGGCGGAAGACAAAAACTTTTATGTCGTCTGTTTCTTTCATTCGCCGTTTGGTTGGGCCATCAAGTTAAGTTGGCTTTTATTTTTAAATGTAATAGGCGTAAATGAGATCCACCAATAAACTCTTAGTTTTTTAAAAGTTTTGTTTACGCAGTAGTATGCGCTTTCGAGCCGAATCGTCGCTCAACAACCGACAAAACAAGCCTCGCAAACACGTATACCGTCATTTTCCAGTGCCTGGGGCGTCTTATGAAATTCGCATAGACAGGGGCGCCACACTTTCGTCTAGGCTTTTATTTGTGTGCGAAAAACTCCGGGGGCCACGGTATTAGCCAATAGTGAGAATAAATGATGCGCTGTTTCGATCAGGCGCGCTTCTTCTTTCAGGATGCAAGCACTTTCTAGCATGTCAACATTGCACAGTAACACTCAATCACAAAAATAACACGACAGAACAATTACGTTTCATGACGCATACTTAAGGTGATAACGCCCAGTGACGTGACTACTTTTGCCAGTGCCATTTCTCGATTCTTTCTTTGCAGCACACTCGCGGGTACGAGAGAAGAGAGAAAGTGGTCCAACTGTGTAATGAACCCCCGTTACGCCGCTCGTTATAAATGGGCTCGAGTAATTTTCGCGACTATCGATTTGTTAGATAATACACTCCAACACGTCTGCCTTGGTGGATCAGTGGCTCTAGGGTACAAGGCTGCTGACTCAAAGGTCGCGGGATCGATCCCGGGCGTGGTGGTCGCATGTCGATAGAGGCGAAGTGGCATATAGGGTGATGTAGTGTTTGATATCAGGGCACGTTAAAGAGTACGAGAGGGTCGAATGTTCCTGAGCCCGCCACTACGGCGCCCCTCGAAACCACATATATGGTGGTTTTGAGACGTAAAACCCTGCATATAGTTGTTATTATTTGATACCCTCCAACATTGGGGTCAATAGGTGAATACTGGGTAAAGTAGGTCCCCACCATTTTTAAAGAATGATGGGTGACGCTGTCCTGCCTTTCCAATTAACCTTCGAAGACGGATTTCAAGCATCGAGTGTGATAGCTACGTCTCTGAACGTGAAGCTGCTTAGGGCAACCAGCCACTTCTGCTCGAACAATATGAAACTCGTGTTTGGCTTCACTAAGTACATGAAATGCTGGTCGATGAGTTACATTCAAGGGGCTGCAACTTCGATTGACGTTCTAGTAGAAAGATGTGTTAGAACTACCACATCTGAGACATTATGATTGACTCGGAGACACAAAAAAGATATGAAAAAAGCATTGTAAAAATTTTAAAAAGTTGCCAAACGTTTCCATGCTCCGAAGGCGGATGACTACTGAAGTTCCAAGCCCCAGAAGGCTGATTCGAAAGCATTATTATGCGTCTCTTTAACGGAAATGCAACTTTACGAAAACTATCTTGAAACATTGTTGCTAGCTGATTTGTCATAACTATGCTATACACTGCAAAAAATATGCTGCATTTACGGACGAAAAAGCAGTGGTATCCTCATTCAAACTATAAGGACCCCGTCCTTGCTACAAAGCACGGGCTTATCACGCGTGCACCATTGAAAATTAGTCTCCATAGCTGAGAAGTGTGGCAGTTTGGGCTAGTTGGTATGGCATGACGATAGTTATAGCGCGAGAAGAAAACGACGACACAGAGACAAGAAGGACACGAAAGACACATAGCGCTCGTGTACTTTCTGTCCATCTTGTCTATGTGTCGTCGTTTTGTTCTCGCGCTATAACTATCGTCATTCCATAGCTGAACATACGGATGCTTCCTCTGTCATTGCAAAGTATGTCAGCAAGCATACTATTACAACAACAATGATGCCTTCGTATATAGATAAAACGTGGCTCCATAGATTGACATATGGACGCTCCCTCCACCATGGCGAAAATAGAAGCAAACAGATTATTGCAATACAAATGAGCCCTCCGTACACAGAATAAGGTTCGTGCAATTTTCTCTGCATGCGGCCGCGACATGCATGCATGGAGCTTGTCATTTGATATCCATCGCTATGTTGCAAATGTTAATTGCTGTACAAATCTGAATCTCGCGCTGAACAGCAATTTAGAGCTTTTCATTCTTCATGTAAACTGGAGAGGGCGCTCCACAATCACCAATCGTCTACTGTCGATAGGTATATAATCACGTATCATCGCGTTGACGATGTGTTCTGTGAAGCTGCACGATTGGACACCAACCTGCTTTGTTCACACCGGCTCGGCGTGGGTCAGCGTATCTTAGGTGAGTGATCGACTATTTTCAACTTGTTGCCTGTGTAGTGATAGCTTCTGCCGCTAAAATGAGTGTGTTGTCGCACACGCACGCTTAGAATAAGAGATAAAGGCTAACGTTGCACCGAGAACATGTGGGAAACTAGCACAGTGTGATCTGGCCAGTCTTTTTCTTTTGTACGCTTTGGTCTCCGCACCTATAAATGTTAATAAGGGATGAGACAGCTGAGCATATTGCGCATTTTCGATACATTTCTGTTTTCTTGCGCCAAGCTGCTCCAAAAGCATAAAAATCGCGAAAATCGCGCCGAACTGCTTCAAAGCAGCCTCGAAAGCTAGAGTTTTGATGCCAACCTCAGCTTCAGTGATAAAAAAAAAGCCGAGTTGACTAGTAATACACGCCCAATCGCGGTTTTTTTTTTCTGCACTTCGCACTTTTCTGGTGACGAAGGCTTCTCCCACGGTGCCTCCATATTCTCCCCTAAACTGATTAATAGCCCCGCCTCGGTGGTCTAGTGGCTAAGGTACTCGGCTGCTGACCTGCAGGATGCGGGATCAAATTCCGGCTGCAGTGGCTGCATTTCTGATGGAGGCGGAAATGTTGTAGGCCCGTGTGCTCACATTTGGGTGCACGTTAAAGAACCCCAGGTGGTCGAAATTTCCGGAGCCCTCTACTACGGCGTCTCTCATAATCATATGGTGCTTTTGGGACGTTAAACACCACATATCAATCAAACTGATTAATGTACGTGACCCCAAAAAATTGTGCTGCCGTGCATCAAATGTGCCGCTTCTACTGGCTAGGCTGTGTGTTCTGGTGCCACTGTCGCCTTGTGAAACCCACTGAGACGAGTGGCGAGCGTAGTGGGGTTGACTCACAGGTTCTGTGTTGTGCGTAGTGCGTTCCTTCGTTCGCTGCGGTTTTCATATCGATGCTGCTGCGTACGTGTGGTCACTTACGCGTGTGCATTTGCCGTGAGGGAGTAATTGTAAGCGTGGAATTATTTCCCAGCATGCGACGCGTCTCCGGATGCTCTGGCACGTGCACATGCATGTGTTCTGAAAAGGGGTTCCATGAGCAACAGAACGCGTGCAGCCCCGATTCCCGGTTTACGCCCAATAGCGTCTAACTTATTTAGAGAAGTGAGTTCTCATTGCATTTTGCATTTAAAAAAGCCATCGGACGTGAATTCCGCGTTTAGGTGTCTGCAGGTAGAAACACTTGGTTATTTGCGAAGCCCTGGTGACAGAACGCGCGTTCACACCATTTTAATTGATATGAACGGGCACCTCGGCGCTTTATTCGTGACTCGTGAAACATCGGCGATCATGTGGCACACTTTTCATGATTTGCCACACTTTCTAAACTCTCAACGTGCCCTTTAAGAGGCGTCGCTGCATGCGTGGCAGCTCTGGACTATACTTTTAGGCTTATCTCGATTGGTGTTTCGGTCCGCGGCAGTGCGTCTTCGTTTTCTTTTTTTTTCTTCTAATGCAATAAAACCGGCTTCTGTACACTCGGCGGTTCGTTTGCATGGACACGGATTTTTTATCGGCGCCGCTCGAGCGCTATTAGCGAGTCGCGGAACGGCAATCGCAAATCTATGTATTATCGGGCGTTCTACATCGACGGTGGTGGTGGAACTTTATTGCCCCCCCCCCCTCAAAAAAAGGGGGTCCTGAAGGACACTCAGCTAGACGCCAGGTGTAGAGGGCATCTCCCACGTCGGGACAGAGAGCCCGAAACTCTCCGCTGCATGGCGGGCCTCCTGGACAGCCCGAAGATAGTGAAGCACTTCTTAGCAGTTTGATTACCTACAATAATAATAATAAAAAACTGGTCAACGTATGCCGTATTATTGGTTGCTCGCATGGAGAGGCGTCATCGGTATTATTCGCTTGGTGTCATACCCACGCGCTTTGGATATAGTCGGTGCGGCGAGGTGTGCTCTTGCGCTGCAATCTTGAAGGTGGTCCCTCACGAGGTGGCCGCGAACGGCGGTGCAGCGTGCTTTCGTTGTCTTTTTAAGGGCTCTCGAAGCTATGTCAGCCTTTTCTTTAAGCGAATAGCCATTGTTATGTAACTAAGATTCTTGAGCAATTCCGTTTTTTTATTTTTTTTTTTGAGTGTGGTGAGTTTTTTTTTTTCATTGTTTCCGGGGAACCTAGTATTTAACAAAGCCTTTTTTAATAAATATTATTTTGCATATTTCTTACGAAGGCCAGATAAGGCACCTGGTATGTAAAAAGGTAGTGCGGTTCATATCTGGTGATAATCTGTTTAAAATCTTCCTTCAAGATCTCTGTCTCTGTTACGTGCATTATAAGGCAACTAAAATATGCACTGGTGCCCCCACATTACTGAAAATTTGTATTTTCAAACTCCCGATACGACATATTAAAAGTCGCTAACTGCTCCCAAACAAGATTCTCTCGCTCAAAAAATGAAATTTTGCTTCTCTAAAGACTGCTCCCAATTTGGTCTCAGCTGTCTCACCCCTGGGTTATTATAATAATTCTGATATTGGTGGTAGCGTTGCACTTACATGGAGTTTTGAAGTGGAGTTCTCACTTAAAATGCTGCATTGAGAATCGCGTGTAGTGATTCGGATGTGCGCCATGTTTGTAGTTGTTGATTTATGTTCAATGTTTTTCCATTGTTGTACATTTACGCTGTATTTCGCGCCTGCACCGCGTAATAAGAAATGGAATACGAAGTATTGTGTTCCAGAAAACATGGCACCCAATAGACGGTAGCTGCATGGTCATAGGCCTTTACGTTAATTCTCACAGGCATCTCTGGCGGTGATTTAAAAGCTTCCTCGGTGAAGTTCGAGTGGCAAACGTACACGTAGGTAAGACTTCTTTTTACTTCTATCTTGGTGTTGTTCAGTAAAGGCAGTTGAAAATTTCCAAGTGTCGTGAAAACGCAATAAGCTGCTTCAAAGTCGACAGCGGCTGTATGATCACTAGTGTAAATCATACTTATAATATATATGAAGCGAACAAACGGTATCTTAGAAGCACAAAGAGAAATTAAATTCTACTTTTACTTGGGTACGGATAAAGTGTGGCGTCTATTTAATGCATAGGCGGGAATCCGCTGCAGATCCCGTGTTAATTGGTGGAAGTGATGAGACTCCTTGCAGTAAATAGAAGGATTAGAAAAGCAGGGGGGTGGATAAAAAAATTAACATGACATGCTGTGTGAAATAAGTGCCCCTTGTTTTTCCTGGTGAAAAAAGAAATGATCAGAATAAGGTGTTACGCTCATTCGATCTCAACAACTTCTCAGTAAGTTTTGCGGTCTGCAGCCACATTCTTCCAGTTTCGAACTGTAATTGCTCTTTGAACATGCAAGCTCGGAAAAAAGAATATATGTTGTGGATGACTGCAACAAAAGCTTCAAATCATCTCGTGACAAAACGAAAGCATAGGTCAGCCTTTTCGCAAGGCATAATTGTTTTGCGGTGAAAAATATCAACTATCAAAAGTGGAAGATATATTTTACGGATCCCCGAAAATGGCTTCGCGGACCCCGCTTGGGTCCCCTGGAAATGGAGAGATGAGAGGAGGATCTGTGTTGTGGTGTTGTGAAAAAGTCGGAAAACAGAAGGCATTGATTAAGCGAGTGTTGAAAGGAAACAATGGTTTGTTCGGTTAGTCTGTGGCTTAGGTTATTTGCGGGGAGCTGTGGTGATGAAGTATACCTAGTAAGGTATTGGTTTCGGTAAGTGAGTGGTTCAATGTCGACATGATTGTACAGTGCATATGGAGTTAGCACAGCAAAAAAAAAAAAAAAAAAACACTCGGTGCCTGTGTTGTGGAGTTCTCAATGAACTCTATGTATTTAAGCTGGGTAATCATGTCGAGTAGTTATAGTGTCTGCATCTAATACGGAAATTGCTGGGTTCAATTTCCAGTGCTGTCTTGCAACCATTGCTTTTCCTGAGAGGTACACCCACCTGGTGCTTCGTGCTGTGGATGCTAATTTCTCGACAGATGACTTCCTTTTACCGCCCCCTTCCTCTTTGATACTGCACTCTTTTTCTCTCATAGCTTACTTACCTAATAGCACTAGACCATGATTTGTTTAGAAGTATGTAAAAAGAGCAGACTAGTCAGATTGGCTTATCATAATTAACATTGTGTGTGTGTGTACTCTCCCCGTCTGTTGCGTCATCACACCTTACACTTCCGTTGTTTAGTAAGACTTCTAAAACGACTATGGCACGACTGTATAGTGTTCTTCGATAGACAAAAGAAAGTAGTTTGTGCACAAGTTTTGTGTAGGAAAAGAAACTTTGAAACATTGAAATCGGTTTCTATGCTCCCGCTCCCCCCTCTTTTTTTTTTATTGTGGTCCCCCCTGAGTCTTGATTTCTCACTTGTACTTGTTTTTTAGAGTGGTAGCCAAATGTTGTATTTGGTCACAACAAATTGGTATGCATATTGGTATTTTTTGTGTTTTTTCTCTGATTAGCACTTTTCTGTAATGCAGCTGATGTGGGCAATATCCAGACTGAAAAGCTTGACATGCCTGAGTAGGAATGTCTGCCACCTGTCGGCTCTGTGCAGAACACCTTAACTCGGTCTTTAGTGGCATACTTCGACCATTTTCGTTTCCATAGCAGCATTGCTATTGGAGCCCTTTGCCCCTCTGAGTCATGTTGCGTTGTTTTTAAAAGCTACTCAAGTTTACGATGTCACGTTTTAAGACACCACAAACCAGTCAGCCATGAAAAGGAGTCTGTGGGACTGTTGTGCCTAATGAAATCGTGCAAGAAAACTCTTTTTTACACGGTCAGAACTTGTTTCACATGCTACTGAGCACTTTCATGGCGACGTGACTACTGTTACCTGTCCTTTTGCTAATTGTGTAAGTGTGTCAACTTCTGCTGCATCATTCAAGACACATGTAAGCAGGTATCATCGCAAAGAAAACAGTGTGTTAGTGTGCTCTGGGCCTACAGGAGGAGCTACGGAACCAGGTTCCGAAATTATGCAGCCATTGCCTGAAAATGAAGTTTCTACAGGTTGTCGTGGCACTGAAGGGGCACAGTGCTCGCAAGTTTCTGACGGAACAATGGAAGTAGAGCCAGATTCTCCTCCGTGTGCTTCCGAAAGTGACGATGTCGGTGGTGCTGCACGCATAATATGTAGTCAGAGAAATAATGACCTGTTCATTGATAATTTCACTCTTTTTACTGAAGTTAGAATCACAGCATCACTTGCCTGCTAGAACTGTTCAAAACATTGTGAAAAAGATACAATATTTGCACAGTGTAAGTAAAAACATGCTTCTGCAACAGATTGCAATGAATGTGTCAAGTGACTTGCTACCTGATGTTGAAGTGTGTTTTGAAAAATATGTGGAAGTCGCGGCATCTAATACATGGAGATCAACCTAATGTCGTCACAAATATTACTGAGAAAGGTTTTGCTACCTCAAACCAGTGGGTCTTTCATTATGACTTAACAAACTAAACCAAATGTGTGTGTATCACTGTGTTCCTATTGAAGGTCTTCTTCACTTTTTGATGTCCTTTTTCCCCTTTGGTAGCAACAACATTGTTGATGAAGCCGTCTGTGACAACATTCTATCAGTTCATTCAATCAGGAACATTGCTGAAAACCAAATTGGTATTATTTTGTACCTTGGTGAATTTGAGATTGTGAATCCTTTGGGCTCTTCAAAAAGAAATCTTAAACTTCTTGGAGTCTACATGACACTCAACAACTTGCCATTGTACTACCGGTCACGTGTTGACAACATTCAGCTGGTTATGCTCTGCCGCCAAAAAGATGCGGGAGAATGTAGCTTAGGTGAAGTGCTTCAGCCCCTGACAGATGACATGGTTCTTTTAGATAAGTCAGGAGTGAGAATTACCAATACTCAGCATGCCGTCAGGCTAAACTTTGTAATAGCTGACAACCTTGCCAGCCATGCTGTTGGAGGGTTCACACAGAACTTCAACTCTTCTGCTTACTTCTGTCGGTATTGCTTAATTACACGGTGCGAGTTTGAGCAGACGCCTCATGCAATAGTTGCAAGACGTACTGTAGAAAGCTACAATAAATCGCTTAAACGTCTTCGAAATGCAGGCATTGGGTCCAGGGATTGTGGTATTGTAAATGTTTCTCCACTTCATGTATTGAAACATTTTCATGCGTGTAACTCTGGCCTCCCACCATGCATAGCACATGACTTATTTAAAGAAGTCGTTCGTCATGACTTGGCCTTGTGCATTAACTATTTCGTGAAAAACAAAAGGTGGTTCACATACAAGTACCTGAATAACAGAATTGCAACCATGAAGTACTGTACGAGCGGTTCATGCAACAAACCACCAAAAGTGCCCACCATTCAGGTTGATAGGTTGGGAGGCCATGCAGTCCAAAACTGGACTTTTTTGAGACTCTTGCCAATCTATGTGGGCACAAAGATTGTAAATGTTACTGATGCCATCTGGCAACTTGTGATTTTACTGGCCAACATTGTGGACCTTCTTATGGCACCAAAGATTACACCTGTCCAAGTTGCTCACCTTAAAGTACTGACTGAGGATTACATCACTTCTAGGAGTTCCCTGTTTCCTCTTCACAAGATTACGCCAAAGCATCATTACATGGTGCATTACAGTGAACTTATCCAAAGGATGTACACGTAGTGCGAGGACCTTTAGAAACATTACCAAAACTCTCAGTGAACGTCACCAATTGTGTGAAGCCTTCCAGGCTGCCAAAGGCTCGCTTGCTTTGCAGCCTGAGGAGTTCACATATATGAACACCTTGGAGCAGTCATCTATGCTGTCCAAAGTGGGCAAAATAGCCTTGCCAGAGGGCATAGCATTGAAAAAGGCAACAATAATTGGCTTTGCATAGACCTGCGGTGACCATATTCTTATTTCTGACACATTATGAGGCAACTTCTGGTTGCATAGTTGGCAAGTTCAAGTGTGAAGACAGGTTTCTGTTTCTTGTTCAGTGCAAATCCGCATATCTGTAACCAAGTCTTTGCTTGTATATGTTGCAGGAACAAAACAATAAATCGCTGTTAGTGCAGGCATCAAGTCTCCTTAATTGTATGCTGTATGAGCCGTATGTCTATAATGGCAAGCCTGTCATTACACTTAAGTCTTCCTTTCCTGAAAGGTTGTGCTGAGCACATAGTTTCTTCCTGTGCATAATTCTTTGCTGCACATGCTTTTCTAACTGTTTAAAATTTGTGGTGCACATGTTTAGTTGCTAGGAGTTACTAGAAGGTAAAAATGCAGTGAGTATGTTTATAGTGCAATGGACTGTTTAAACGTGTGTGTGTGATTTGTGAGTAAGTAAGTGTAGTCTTTTTTCCTTCTTTTCTTAGAGTATTGCTGGCTTTCATGCAGCTTGTTCTTGCAGCAATAAAGGCTTTCTTGTAAAAGCGTTACACTGTTTATTATGTGTAAGTTACGACACATTGTAGTTTGCAGCTGTAAGGGGGGGGTGCAATTCGGATAAAGTGGGGTGTTTTGCCAAGAAATGAAGCTTGGTTTTGCAGCATTACAAGCTTAGGCCAGTTCAGGTCTTCATGATTTGGAAAGTCGGCACTATATTTCACAATTTTTTATTGCTGTAAATATCGTATACAATCAATGTTTTTGATTATACCTTCTTTAAACAATTCCAGAGCACCCTGTGAGCACGGGAAGAAGTGTGCACATCAAGTGAGTCAGCTCTTTAGTTATTCACTAGGTGTTTGCACTTTGGTAGCATAACTCAAAAGAAAAGCCTCAGTGTGACACAACACTTCTTTCTTTGCAAATACTAGACCTAACCAGGCAGACACATATTACTTTAACGTGTGAATTGTTATGTATTCTCTGTGCATACGTCAAATTCACATTACAGAACTTTAAGGCACCCAATATTACATTTAAAGTAAGAAAATGAAGTAACAATGTGCACGAGTTTCTGCCTATAATAGTAAATGACATGTCATTAAATATTTCACTCTTTAGCAGTCGGTAATGCTTCATCTTGATGGGAAAGAAACTATAAAAACACTAGAAAAACGGCCTATGCGAAATGTTTGCTACAAAAAACAACCCAACAGAAAATTTTTCTATTTGAGAGGTAACAACATATGCATCAGCCGAATCTAATATAGCCTAATTTTACTGCATATACCAATACCACAATCTGGCATCTGCTGGCACATAGAAATTACAAACCAAAATTAAATTTGCTCTAGGTTAGCCAGGCCCTAGGGAAACACTTTAACATATGAAAAGTATAAAATTTCTTTTCAAAAAAGGAAAACCAGCTGCCACCAAAAAATAAAAGACTACTGTGGAAATTTTTGTATATTGATAACCTTATGGACATTCTCAATCACATTAAAGGAAATTTCCCCACTGTTTGTGTGCATGCTATAAAAGGAACTTAAAACAGAATGTGACAGTATGTTCATGGTCTTATTATCATCCTTTTGTCACACGTGCATTAACATGTCACACTTGGTCAAAAATTTTTACACATTTTTCGAATAGGACAAAAAAAAAGGGGGGGGGGGGTTGTGGAGAGGTGTTAAAGGTTCAGCCCGACAGTTCTGTCATTCTAGCAAGGTCAACAGCTTGGCTAGTTGGCAGCATTCTCTTCTGAAAAAACAGGAAGAGTTAATGCTGAAGCTTCAAGAAATAGGTGAACCCCTCTTCCCTCCTTTTTTTTTTTGGTTAGTGCTATTTCAGTCGTAGGTGTTTCTGAAGGTGCTATATTTTGCAGTAAAAAGTATTTGCTGGTTTCAGGAGAAGAGCTTGTCAAAAGGCTCATCGGTAGTTGAATATCATTTTCTTTATACAATTCAAAGGCCAACAGTGCTTCAATGTGCGCAAACGGAATATGTCAGTTATGAGGTTTTTGTTTTTGTCTGAAGTGAGGTATTCTTCATAAAATTATGATGCAGATCCCCCTTTATTAAACCAGCCTAGCGGCCTCTTAAGGTAGTTTTGTAGGTTAATTAGGGTACAATGTTCTGGGCATTGAAGATGAACATGCTTTGTTATTGCAGGTAATCAATCATGCCTGTCTTAAAGATATGGAGTGCGGATCACTCAATAAAAAAGATGATCACCGCTGAAACAATGGGTGATTTTATTCAGAAAGCAGAGGAAAACGGGATGTGCAACTCAAGCAACGCAAAGGTGAAAACTTCACTTGTGCAGCATTTTGATAGCTTTTATTTTCTGACCAAAGTGTTCGGGCATCGTCTTTAGACCGTTGCACTAAACTTCTGCTTGGCAGTTACTAATGCAGCAGCAAAGCAACCAGCAGCGTGTTGTTTTTTTGCTTTGCCACCATTGAACAGCATTTCAGTTAAAAAATTGCACCAAGCATATGTGACGAGGCCCAAACTGTGCAATTGTAAAACTGAAATGATAACCCCAAGCGCATCATAATTGTGATCAAGCAAGCAAACACAGCTTTCGATATATAGCTGGGGCACTTTATACCGTGAGGAGCTGTAATTCTTTCAGATGTTTACTAGCTCGAGTTTGTGTATAGCTGCTGTGCAAAAAATTTCCTCACATCACTTGCATTATGAGCATTCCAGAGGAAGTTTTCGGGTAAAAAAAAAATAGCGCTTCTTGCAAGGTTGTGACAGCAGAGCTGTTGGCCACCTGGCTCATCATGGCTTGGCTGGACTTTTCCCCTCTCAACACCCCTTGCTATGCTGTGTGCTATACTGCACTATTCATGGCTGTGCTTGCACTATCCCTAGGGTTGGCAGTTGGCAACCTTTTCAGATGGAAAGCTGATTTGCATGAAGCCAATTGGGCACATGTTGCTCAGCAATTCCCCCGGGGGGGGGGGGTAGGCAAGAATATGAAACTTTAATTAGCAATAGTTATGTAAATAACTATAAAAATTCTGTTCGTTCTCAGCATGCATACCATAATGTCACAATTCATAAACATAAGTTACCAGGAGAGGAAAAAAAACTGTCTGGTACTGTAAGTTGCGGAGGTGGTATTCGGCTACTTAGGGGTGGTGTTACGAGCGTGTGCCAGGGGCCGCATAATTCAGCCTAGTGAACTGCATACGGCCTACGGGCTGCAGGTTGCTGTCCCCTGCTGTATTCAATAGTGCACATGTGCCACGAAAATTGGAAAATCTCCGTACTGCCCCACTCGCCCTCCGTGTCTCTGTCCGACAAGGAACTCAGGTTCCTCGAAGGTTTCGGTGTGCGAAAGTAGTTATATTATCTTTACTTTTCTGTTTCGTTTTCTTATAGATTTTTCTTTGCCGTTTTTCTGTGCTTTTGTTTTTGTTTTTTTGTTTTTGTTTTTCTCTCACTCATGTTCTGCTCTTTGTGCCATATGGTTTTTATCACATGGTTACTGTCTCTATATATTTTCGTGCTCTGCGCAATAAACTCAGTTGGAAGTTAGCGCTCGTGTCTTTCGAGTCCTTCTTGTCTTTGTGTCGTCGTTTTGTTCTCACGCTATAACTATCGTCATGCCATACCAACTAGCCCAAGCTGCCACACTTCTAAGTTACATTTCTAGTTATTCAGGCTCTTTTTCATGTGTTTCTCTTCATCATTCAGTCCTCGTAACCCTCATCGCAGTCTTCATTTGCCGTGCGCGCATCTTTTCCTTCTGCATTCGCACCAAGCAGCTCCCTTTGGACGTTAAAGCCTTGTTTGGAGGTTACCACCCCTCTATTGACCATGGCATACGGGTGTGCAAAATTCTTTGGTCTGAATGGCACCGACAAGAGCGCACGTACCGGGACACCCTGCATGTCCAGCTTAGACAAACAGATCTAACACCGGGAGTGAAGAAAAGAAGATGGCGAGAGTACTGCGACCGGATCGAATACACTGCAAACTGCCTGTGGGCACGTGAGCTCACTAGCCTTCGAGCGCAGCGTCCAACCAAGCCCCGGCAATCAGGTGTCCTCCACTCATGCAGTGACGTCGTCCTCCCAGACTACGCCCACAACACCCTCGCCCTAGGTCCGAAGTTCGCCGTCGACCGAGAGAGGTCCGCACCTGAGCTTCTTTCAATGGTGTGCTCTGTTGCTGGCCGCACTTCACCAGAGGATTCGGACAGGTGCATCTCAGAAGGCGTCGACGTGCTCCTACGGGGTAAGCCTACCAGCAACAGCCTTCCGGTGGGGAAGACAACCAAGTTGTCTTAGAGACAATGAACTTTGTGCCGTGCCGTCAGATAAGGAGGGTGGTTTCGCCGTTCTTCCTAATTGCTTGTACCTAAAAAAGGTAGTCACAGCTATCGACTCTATTTTCAAATGTTGTACTGACATTCGTCTAGAAAGAGTAAAAACGCAGGCCAAGGAAATGTGTCGTAAACTAGAGTTAAAACAGTTAGCACAACATACAAGCAAAAGTGACAAAAATGGGCTGAGCATGTTTTTTTCAGCCAAAACACATAAGGTTGACATGCCCTTCCGTGTCATTCTGACAGAGAGTGTTACGTGGCAGTGGTACGTGGCAAAAGCAACTCGGCTTGTTTATTCAGACCCATCTAAAGTGTCTAAAGATTGATGACCCATTTTTAATCAAAAACTCGCAGGCTCTGATAGAATTTTTCAAACAGTCAAATCAATCTAATCTTTTCGGTTTTTCAATTGACATAAAGGACCTATACTACTCTCTGCCTCACGATGAGGTATTAGAATGTATAAGGGATAACATAGAAATTTTCGGGGAATTGAACTTCCAATTAAAAACTGGCATCAGTGCGCGAGATTTTCTTGACCTGGTTTTGCTGTACCTTACCTCCACTTTCGTTCAATGAAATGATTGTATTTATCTGCAGAAAAAGGGTGTTTCAATAGGCTCATGCATAGCACGTCTACTCAGTGACCTTCTATTGGCAAAAATTAGCAAAAAACTGCTGGAAAAGTTAGAAGGCTCGCATGTCGTGAAAGTATTCAGATGCGTGGATGATTTCTTGGTTCTTCTAAATTGTAATTCTTCTATGTTCCACTCGTTTGCGACTCAAACAACAGGTGTGTTCGAAGATTGTTTAAAGCCTTTTTTGTTGACACAAGAAATGCCCGAGAAGGACAAGTTACGCTTTTTGTATTTAAGACTGGTTTTTAGCTCACAGCACATCTGTTGGTGTTATGAACCACGTGCGCACAAACCTCTACTTCCTTTTTCTTCCGCTCACAGCAAGTTAGTTAAGCGAGACATAGCACGAACCTGTCTTAAGAATGCCTTAAATATGTCGTGCGCCCACAATATCTCTGCGAGCTTCAAAGCTCAAGTTTCCCGGCTTAAGGCTTCGGGTTTCCCCGAGGCGTTTATCGCTTCTGTTGCTGAGACTATCCTCCGGACTAATAAGGCAGAGCAAAGGCAGCTACAGAATCCGAGCAACACGGATACAGAACGGGAAAGGATAGCCGTGATTCCATACAAACACCAGATATCACACACAGGCTCAAGAAAATCGGAAAACGTGTTGGAGTTCGTGTCCTGTTCTCGGCACCGTTGAAATAATCAGCCTCGCCAAATCTACAAACCCCCTAAAAACGCAGTCATCAACGGAATGCAGAGTTCAACATATAGAAACAGGTATGCGGCCTGCTCCCGAAAGTTGTTATAGGACCCCCTTTCATGCGGTGCTTGTTATGTCGGAACGACCGGAAGGTGTCTGAACGATCGGCTGAGAGAACACGCTAACAATTTTAGAAACGGGAAAGATGGTTTTCTTGCTCAGCACTGCACTGAGTGCAATTGTGTGTCCCTTTTCAAGGACACAGCGACGCTGTACAAGCACAGAGATAAGCGCACCCGAGTTATCGTCGAGGCCGCGCAGATGGCACGCGAACAGGTGCCTTGTATTAGCAAACCCCCCCGTGGCTCTGTCCGAGAAGGAACTCGGGTTCCTCGAAGGTTTCGGTGCGCGCAAGTAGTTATATTATCTTTACTTTTCTGTCTTTGCCGTTATTCTGTGCTTTCGTTTTTTTTTTGTTTTTCTCTAACTTATGTTCTGCTCTTTGTGCCATATGGTTTTTATCACATGGTTACTGTTGTTATGAATTTGCTCTGTCGCGCTGGTAGCTATGGCGAAGAGCGGCGAGCAGCCGAGCGGACTTCGCTGAAGCCTTAGCCCGAAGGCGAAGCAGGGAGGCAATCCGTTTTGAAAACAGCAACAAAAGTAGCGTTTACTGTAGCAGGTTGTCGTTTGTACAGAGCCAGCCAGCACGACAACGTCGGCTGGGGCAAAATCTTCTAACACGGGGCCGGCTCGGCCTTAAATAGCGTCTTTGGTCCATTCTCTCAGACCAGTTCTCTGGAACAGCACAGTGGCTCGGCTGAGGAGCCGCAGCCGTACCCGGAACTGCAAAGTGGTTCGGCGGAGGAAGCTACGTTATCCCCGGAACTGCACGGTTCTTCTGCACGGAAGGCGGCGCTGGGAGGTGGGGAGAGAGTTCGTCGGAACAGGGCTCGATCCCGTGAGACGTGCTTCCGAACGAGGAACATGTCCGTGGCACAACACTGTCTCCCCTACGTGCTCTGCGCAAAAAACTCAGTTGGAAGTTAGCGCTCGTGTCTTTCGTGTCCTTCTTGTCTCTGTGTCGTCGTTTTGTTCTCGCGCTATAGGGGGTATTCATGTGAGGTCACCACGGACGTCACATACTGCTCTCCGCCATTTTGGCGTCCTTGGATCGGTGGCTCTGGCAGCGACTATGGCGGCGACAGTGGTTCAGTCATCAACGCCGTGTTAACATTGTGGCTGATTCTTTTGTATTTTCGGCTCTTCGTGCGTCAATTACGTGAGTGAGATGGCGACACAATGCGACGCTTCGTATGAGTACATTGTGCGGCTCTAACAGGCAGCGCTATGAAGAAAAAATTGAACTGTGTGGCGTGGACCCCTTCTCTCCCGGCGTGCGTTATGTTGCAAACTTCTACCTTTGGCCACGCGTGGACAGATGTGACATCATGGATTTTCTTGTTTTGAGGACAAGTTTCGCGAGTCAAAAGCAGCTGAAGGCGTATAAATTTATGGAGGGCCACAATTACGTGACCAGCGGCTGTGTGCAGGGGCTACATGCGGACACAAGTCAATGCGGACGCCGTCATCGTAATCACTCAAGTCAGCGCTCGTTGTCGAATTTCCAGATTTTGTCACATTTTTACCTACTTGGTAAAGTAACCAACTTGCTGAATATCTAGTTTTTTTTACTACGCGGCCACGAGTAGCTGAATTTTGATTTTTTCGCCTCTGTGTTGTATGCAGCCAGTCGCGAAGGGCGTTAATTTTATTTCCTCGCTGTTTTATTTTGTACGCAGGTAAACCACTCACAGAGCCTGTCAGCTCCTCCTGTCAAGGCATGGATTTTTTCCAAAAGCGATGGCGAAGTAGTCGCAGCCCGTTGCTTATGTATGGCCGGCAACGGCGAGACCTGTTCTCATGTGGCGGCCCTGTTGTTTTACTTGGAGTACGGCGTGCGCGCGCGAGACGGCGACTCCTGCACAGTTGTCGCAAACAGCTGGCTGCCGCCGCACGTATGCAAAACCGAACACACTCGGTACTTATCGGGGTCAGTCGTTACCGGCCAGTTGATCCGGGCGATCCACTCGCGACGACGCTTTTCCGACAGGAACCTTGTCTTCTCGCACTCCGTTGTGCGCACTTTCGGGACTTTGAAGAAGCCTGGATCTCTGCTGCTGCTTTCAATTTTCATCTGTTTGCTCTGCGTACGGCTGGAGCAACCGACTATCGCACAGTAAACCATTGTCGCACGTAGTGTTAGAATACGCTACCACGATAAGTTTGCTGAGCGCTCCCGTCGACGTGTTTCCCGTGCTCCGCTGCCTGACTGAGAACGCACCGCGCGCTGTGAATACCCCCTATAACTATCGGCTCGCGATCGGTTACAGCGAACCTAGTCGGCGCTCTGTCGGCTTCCCGGGAAACCACTTTTTACTATGGATAAGGCATCGGCGAGGTGTCCATAGATTCTTATTGTTAAACGCCAACCCTGCCTCCGCGCCCCTCTAGCTGCCGCTCTTTGTTACCCGCCCTTCCGTCTTTTGTCCCCCGGCTACTCTAAGCACCCCGCATCGGACGCGGCCCGTGTTTTCACGCTGCCACACATCTTTGGAAGACCGGTTGGCCATCTCCTCTGTTTTTGATGGCTGGTACTGTCGTTGACGTCGCCGACCTGTAGTGACCAGACCATTCACCAACATTGTCAGCATCCGATCGTCTGCGTCTTGTCTTATTATATTGTTCTAGTGCACGCACGTATGCTACACTACTGCACTCTTATAATTCGCGATTCTTTTCATGTTTAGGACCTGTTCTCGCTCACTTCGCACTCGGCTCAGCATGCCGTCCGCACGCGCGCGGAAGCGTAAAAACGGCTGTTAACTTGCGTGGAATGAATCGCGAAATATCGAAGTCGGTAAGGTCCCGCAAACCCGCCGGCGCAACAAAAGGATTCCTTCACCACAGCCGCTGATTTTTTTTAACCCCACCGCGCGCGCCGTGGAACTTTCGAGAAAGCTGCCCGACCCGCCTCCTTCCCGCGTGTTTTGGTTTTCAAGGTCGCCTTCCTGTCGTATCCTCCCCTCTCATCACTCTATCGCAGCTCCTTGCCCTTCTCTCGCAAATCTGCTCTCCTCTCTTGATCACAACTCCTTCGCCCGTCTCCACCGCTCCGCGACACCAGCCACGCTGCCTCGAAGTTTTGTTTTCTGAGTAGAAACAGGCCCAGAGATGTACCACGCGTTCTGGCGCTTGTGTTGCTTGTGCGCGTCTTGCTCGCTCTCGATGTGCGTGTGTGGTCAGGATGGCGGACGGGAGGCCTTGCACGCTTTTTCCTGCCGCTCAAGGAAACGTCGAAAGTGTTACCGCTTCGCTTGATGAAATATGTGCGTTAAGTGCCGGGTTGCGCAGCGCTTGCTCATAGTTTTTGACCACCTGGTATTCAACTGTGGAGATGGTGAATATTTCGTGGGCGGCGGTGACGGCTACATGTGCGTGAAACTGTTTCGTGAGGCCGGCTTCGTCGACATCGGGCCCGACGCCGAGCCTGAAGCTTCCGAACAGGACCACTCCGGCGGCGATTTGTGGCAACGCGTCTTCGACTCCGACCTTGCAGAGAGGGTGGAACATCTGTTGCGATGGTTTAATTACAGCCGATGATGATGCCGACACCGTGGAACCGTGCACGGATAAGGGCATTGTGAATTGAGTACGCGGCAAGAGCGTTTTGGAGGAATCGGATTGCGAGAACGACAGAACTTTGGAGCCAGTGCCTCATACAGCTTATGCTACGGGCCTCGGCGAAGAGTACACCGCCGTTTGAAATAAACTCAATACCACCCTTATCGCTTGTACTCTTCGAAACGCGTGCATCACGGACTATTTTGGGCAAAAAAAATTGTGTTTTCACTTGCAACTTTTTTTAAAAAAACTGTGTTCCATTTACTGCGAACTTCGGGATACCGCGAACGCATGCCGCGTCAGGCTCATGTTTGTTATAAGCGGGCTCGACTTGTGTCTATATTTAAACTTGTGTTTTACTTTAGCGGAGGCTTCTGCTTACATATAAATATTGAGCTTGCCTGTCCACTTTGAAGCATCCCATGTCAGAATCGACAACTACTGAAGACCTTTGGATAAAAGCTTCAAAGTTTCCAGGTTAGGATCACATTTTCTGTAATTGAATGGGGCAGGACGTATTTTCTTTAGGAAAACTTTGGATTCTGGTAGTTAGTAATCTGCTCTCATTGGATACTGACCAAGTGTTTTCATTACTGAGATGTCCTTGTTTTATCAGTTTATTGCATTTATTGCAGACTGTTGCTGATTGCTTATTTTTCTCACTAGCTTTCCAAAAGTAATTCTTCGGTTTTGCCTGCTACAGACTTAATATTAACGTCTTTGTCATGCACTCTGCAGTGGAAGGTGCTGAATTTGAAAAGGCCTTTCAAAACATTTGTATGCATAAAATTTAGGTACAAAGCCATTCTTGCATATCATCCTGTACTGTACAGATGAATCCCTATATAATAAAGATGTGCCAGGTAGTAATTCTTGTCTTTTATAGGTATGTCTCTTTGACACATTCATTTTCGTAATACTTATTTTAATACAGGCACACCGGTGTCATGTACACTGAAATGTCTGTTACATTAGTCTCTCTTGTAAAGGGTTCTGAATGCATTTCAGTCTAGGAAGGCTGCAACATATCGAAGTTTGCAAAGTGAATATAAAAAATGCTAGTTTTTTCATCAGTGTAGAGTATATGAGACGGTTACTGTCTGTGTCACAGGACATAATTTTGAAGGTATTTATTTCGCAGCCTTTTTTTTTGTATTCTAGGATGCTTTTGGGGCCTCGTTGCAAGATTACGCACCGTTGATGTTCGAGCACATGAAAAGTATAGTCAAGAAGGATGTCATGGCATAGGTGATTGAGACAGAACGGGAGCTTTCAAAGGCCTACAAGAATGCTCAGGAGGTTGCATTTCTATCATGGCTGGCTGGGTACTTTGGGGACAAAGAACAGGGGCTCTTCAAGGTTTTCGAGGTAGGTGTAGTGTACAAAATTTTGTGATTTGTATAGTATTCAGAGAAATGCTCATTAGCAACTAATAATAATAGCAGCACTAATGCAGACTTGTTTAGTGCAACTCCTTTGTTCCCCTTGTGTAAACCTGCCTAATACCTGAACTTTTTTTTTGTTAAGTGTCATCGGACGTATGTTCAGTGCAAGAATATTTTTAAGAGGTGAAAAGTGAGCTGGAGTGAAATATGCATATTCTCTATGCACTATGAGGCACTTTCTTTTAGGAAGTGTGTTGAGGCAAGTTCTTAAGGCCACAGAAATTTGAAATGTAGTGGCTGAAAAAAAAGTCATCGTAATATCAATATTATGCTTTGCTACATCCTCTGGTGCGCTGTCAAAAGTTTTGCTGCTTTAGTAGGCAGCATCGTTGGGTTTTTGTTGTCGGCCTTGAAGTAATTCTTTCACGGGTGTTGTAAGCTGTGAACGAACCAGTGAACAAATAAATGGTCACACTGCACGTTGGACATCTAAACTACGACTACTTTTGGATTGCAGAGAAGTTTATCATGAATACTGATAACCATGAAGATAGTGAAGTGGTGCTTTCATCCTTGTAACTGGTTGACTAATCAACACAATGTGTTATTGCAATGTATAATCTAACTTTAATATGTCCTGAAAAACACAAGCGCCCAGTGAGATACCACTTTTATTTATTGCATTGGTTCTGTGGGTTTAATACTTCAGGACGAAACAGTTTGAACTCAATATAGTGCACGTGATAGTGGCGGCCTTTACTGTGGCCATAGTCTCTGTAATTGCTGGCTAGAGGAGCTGAACGCTCCTGAATGCACTGTGTATTTAAAAATTGGACTTGCTGCTTCCTATCTCTTGTCTTTGTTGCTACAAGAGTACCTGTCCAGCAAACAGTTTAAGCTGGGTTATGTAAACTGCTATCGTTGCAACCATGAGCCTGCACGACTGTGTGCTTAGACAAGCCAGGCATCATTAGCAATTAAAACCACAGGTACCCTGGTGGCTGGCACTCCAGCTCCCTATTCTGCTTTGCAGGTGCTCATGTGGCCACACACTGACATTGTGAGAATTATGGTTCATTGTGTAGCACCATTGGTCTTGGCATGCCTTTGTGTAAAATCTCGTTTCACTTGATGAATATCTGCATGTGGCTTTTTTAGTTAGAAGTGCTTAATTTCCTCACCTTCACCAAACAAGATGCTATACAAATACATATAAGGTATACATTATGCATTGTGACAAAGTTTTAAGGGGAGGGAAAACACTCTTAGTAAATGGACGTCCTATATAGCATATACCACTTGAAAACTGAGTCATTCTTTTCCTTTTTAGCATGGCACAAGTATAACTGAAGTGCTTTCTGAGCTGCCACCTACACCCATCATTGCAGCCCTAGGTAAGGTGTGTTTTCAAGTTTGTAACTAGTGCGTCAAGGAAGGTGTTCCCTGCAGTGGGCGTGATAGGATCGATGTACTGGGGTGAGAGGAACCATGATAAGAGTTCAATCTTGGTGGGGGGGGGAAGGGAATTCGGGCTTCTTATGACAGTGTTTGCCCTTAGGAGGATGGGCGCGATAAAGGGCAGGCAAAAGTGGGGAGAGGTAGGCACCATACTGCTGCAGCCCCTGGTTTCATGTTGTTGTGGATTGACACTCTTTCATCGTGGTGCATGTATGCTCATTTACTTGTATCAAGATTTGCCTGTCTTGCATGGAATCAAGAATATGAGAAACTCCGGCAGCCTAAATGGTATTGATTACAGTACTGTTAAATCAATGCACTTAATTGAAGGGGTGTCTCCTAACTTTCGAAATAAAGCCACGATTCTGTGTTCCAACCAGGTGTTGCAATGCATAAAAAGCTAAATGTGTAACATGGTCTAGCCTTGCATGTTTTCATGCCACGGAAGATTTGAGGCTTATGCATTCTGTATATATTTTTTATGTATGTATGTAGATATGATGTATGTATGCGTGTATGAATAAACTTCAATATTTTAAAAGATGCACTATCGGAAGGCAGTCACACTATGCTGAGAATGTACTCTACCGTACTTCTTTTGTTAGTAGCAAAGAATTGATTGATCAGGTCATCATGTTTATGGTTAACTTTGTAAATATATACACTCATGCTAATATTTTCACAGTAATTGTCTTGCATGTGGGTGGGGCATGCAGAACTTTTTTTTTACTTTTGCAGTAAAGGAAAGATATTGGCAAACACTGTAAGTGCCGCTATTAATAAAAGTTTGCATTATACACCATGGAAAGCGATCATTTGTCATACAAGGTTATCGCAAGCTGCTACATATCTTTTGGTTGGTGCATCATATGTCATTGAGAAATGTAGGTTGGTCCTACATTTAAAACTGTTTTGTCACCATGTCCAGGAATTCAGATGATGGGCGGGTAAAGGGTAAAGAATGAGAGGACAAAGGCTTTTAACAGCAGTCGCGGTACGAAATCAAGTACTATCACTTGTAAAATACAGGGTAAAAATGAACGGTTTTTATACTGCACATTCAGCATATGGTGGGACACTGCAGTTGTGCCACATGCAACCTCTGAAGCAATTTGACCTGCATGGATGGGAACACTCGACACGATGGTCTAGTGCTTATGGTGGTTCGACTGCTGGTCCATATGTCAGGAGATTGAATCCCAGCCGCAGTGACTCCATTTTTGATGGGTGGGGGGAGTAAATGCTTGAGGCCCATGTACTTAGATTTTGGTGCACTTTAAGCCACCCCCTGCCCCTTACAGGGTCTCTCATAATTGCTTTCTTGTTTTGGGACCAAAAACCTGATTAAATAGTATTGTATTTGCACTGGCAGGAACAATTCTTATGATGTGCAAGAACATTCGTAATGCACTTTATAGGAAGAACCTGCTCTCTAGAACATGTCTTCATATGGTCTAGATAAATTTTATGTAATCTCTTAAAGTAATTGGTTACTTGTAATCGATTACAAATTCTTTTAATTTTTGTCATACAATCTATGATTTCTTTTCAAAACTGTAACACTTTAGGTTTTTTCATTCTTCTTGTAACTGTTTGCCCAAAATTAACACCTTACCTGCAATACCTTATCTAAGGGCCAGTAGCAGCAAAGCACTGCACAACCATGACCAGTGTGCAAGGTGTTGCTTTATATATAATACGACCTTTCACTCCAGCACATGCACTGAGAGTGTTCAATGTAGCAGCTGATTTCTTAGCAAGAAAGCACTCAATTATTATTAATAACAACTTTGATAAACTAATGACATTAAACGTTAACCAGATCCAAATTGTTCAATTGCACAAACATCTACAACGATGACCTATGGAAGAGACAATTTACCAACAGAAGTCTGTTTCCTTGAACACGCAGTTTTTATATGAACCCATGAGCACCATTTGTACAATCCGCCGCCGAGGTCTCGGTAAGCCTTTCAGCCTGCAACAAACCTTTAACCTTCTCTTTAACATGCCAACTCCAGTAGTTTAACATGCCAGCCACAAGGTTAGAGATTACGTAAACTTGCATTATTGTGCTACAGTAATAAAATTATGAAGTAGTGTTAAAGGAACTGATTACATTTCTATGATTCTTGAGTTACTTTTCTAGGGCTGAATTTAACCCCCCCTCCCTAATCAATACATTTAAAAAATGTAATTGCAATTTTGATTGGTTACTTGTTTACTGTAACTACTACAAGTCGAATGTAAATGAGCTTTTATATTAATTTTTTTTTGTTCCTAAGACGCTGCTGGAACAGTTGTTAGTTGACTGAAAACCATCAAATAAAGCGATAAAAATATAGGCTCTCCCATTGTACCATGTAAATCTTGTAAAACTTTGTAGCAATACTTAATTTCTAAATTGATGCTGTAACGTGAGTTTTACTATAGGAGTCTTTCATTTTTTTTTACAGGAACCATCATTTCAGACAAATGTTATGTCACCTGTGAGCAGGAACTCGTTTGTGAAGCGGCCGATTTTACCGAGGCAGTCTGTGTAATGTTCTTCACTTATTATACATTCAACATGATGTACCCAAATAGTGCTGCGATCACACTAGAATTCTTGCAAATGTCAGCCTTTCTGTTGGTGGTAATTTGCATTGTTAAATGAGTGCTGTCATTCTCTTATTAAATTCAGTGCCGCCTTAAATTCAGTACTGGAATTTATTATTTCTGCACACAAATTCAAAAATGTCTGATGCCAACCACTAAAAGTGTTCCCGAATATTTTTGTAAGTTATGGCTCGCAAAACTCTAAAAGCATTCATCTCTTACGAATAAAAAAAAAGCATTGACCTGATCTGTGGGCTGTTAATGATGGTATTTGCACAGTGGAATGTAGCATCGCATGCCAGGTCCTGACACTTTGTTAATGCCTACTAGTTCTTTAGTTTAGGTTTAACACTGCACTGCAAGCTGTTGTTATGAAGAAAATTTATACTTGTGCCTTGACTTCTACAGTTTGTACAGAGTGTAACAATGCTCTGACCTAGTTATTGCAGTTAGTGCAGACATGACTAAAACGTGTGTTCTAGGTATTCCGTGTAGCCAAGGTGCAAGATGAGAAATTTGACAGCTCGAAAGCAAAGAGTAGACAGGCATTTACACACAAGTGTAAAGAGATGTGCAAAGTCAGAAGAACAAATGCTCGATTGAGAGGCCTTTGTCTCTTCAAAAAGGAGCAAGAGTGGGGCCTTGAGATGTGGAAGAAAAAAAGAACATTTCTATCATGGTACATGCTAAGCATGAGATCACGAGTGAGACATTCCTTGCCGCTACGATTGATGGTAGAACGGTTATGGTGCTTAGCTGCACACTTGGAAGTTGTGGACTCGAACCAGGTTCTGGCAGTCACATTTTGATAAAGGTGATAGAGGCCGAAGCACTGTGTGATGTCACTTCACGTTAAAGAAGATGAGGTACTCAAACTTTTCAGAGCCTTTCACAATCGCGTGCCTCATAATCATATAGTGGTTTTGGCACGTAAAATCCCCCATATCAAGTACAGGAATGGCTGTATCAGAGTACACGTGCAGTGATGGTTGCTGTTTAAAAAAAGTAATGTATATAATATATATAGGTATTTAGTATATAGTACATATAGTATTGGCATACCTAAATCTAGAGTAAACTGTGAAATTCTGAGTGGATGTCTTGTCCAGTTTTGTAGCTAATTTCTGTACTGTTTCAGGAAACACTTTGCACTCTGTTATGCACCACATTCATGCAACTCTGATTTGCTTCAATCAAACAAAATCCCAATTAGAAACATTGATAACCTCATTCAGGTGCAGGCACATAGCATCGCAATTTCACAGTGATATTTACTTTTTCCACATTATTAACACTCGCCCAACTGTGCTCATGACACCCATGGTTAATTTTAGGTTCCTACAAGCAAAACCTTGACTTTCAAGATTGGTATTTGCGATTCAGATGAGATTCCTACGGTGCACATATTTGGCATATACACGACCTTCAGTATTTGTGTATACTGCCTGAAGCTTTTGCATTGGTGCGGATTTCTTGTCAGTGGTGCTTCGATAGTATAATCACGCAGTCTGGTCATGTCTCCTTGCTTGCCTTAGGCTGATTGTATCAAAACCAATTATATTACACCTTGCCAAGAATGAGACTTTCATGCTTACACTGCTTTTTTTTTTCCCTGGAGTAAAAAAAATCTGTTGCCATCATGTTGAGTTTTGGTGCTATTCTCTCAAGCCCACCCTACACTTTTCTGGTAATTTATTTTGTGATGCAGACGTGGAGGGGGGACATTTGCTTTAAATAGGTTACTTTAAGGCATTACTCTCTTTATTGCATTTCCTGTTGCACATTGAATTTGATAATTGCTTACACACATTGTTTCATTACTTTGCATTCTACGTTCACTGATCTCTGCCACGTTAGGCCATTTCGCCTCCACTGAAATGGGACTGTGTACTGTGCAATGTCTGTGCACGGTAAAGAACACCAGATGGTCGAAATTTCTGGAGTCTTCTACGATGGGGTCCCTCATAATCAAGCAGTGGTGTTGGGTGTTGTACTCCAGATATAATTGTTAATAATAATATTATTAATATTATAAATATTATTATTACATGTGCACATGCTTTTAGTCTGCTGCACATATATCTATGTAAAAACAAGCAACAAAAACTAACTTGAGGGTCATGCACCAGCTGTATCGTAACCATGTGCACAAGTTGCAAAACCAGAATATCTTTAATAATGTATGCAGTGTTTGCAAAAAAAGCCGCTATGCACATGTACATACCGCATTATGAGAAACCACTCGACACAACTAACAGTGCCTTGAAATTTCGCTTCAGCTGGTTACACTGTCAAATGCAGTAGTTGCTGCTAATGCATTGTGAACCATTTGGTCATGTGCATGTTCAGACCATCACGACTCAGAAAAATAATTATTTTTTAGGTAGTAGTCAAAGGCTTAGGCAGAATTTTTCTTCTCGGGAGAGCAGGGGGCACCTGCCATGGCAAAAAAAAAATGTGGGGAAGGAAGAGCATAGACCCAGTGTGCCACCCACCCCCCCCTGGCTAAGCTAGTAATACTATCTCAGGTAACTGCTTTCTATGGTGGTATTATACAGTCTTGGAGTAGCAAGACAGTTAAAGCGCATGGATGGTCTTCTTGCTAACTAAAGAAAATTTTCATTTTACAGGCAGCTGTTTCATATCAATCCCCCAAAGGTTACCAAGCGTGAAGGAGGACAGCGGTCGAGGACATCTGTTACTGCAAAAGTAAAGAAGCTCAACCATGTGCACCAAGCAAATGTCCTGTCAGAGCAGCTGAACTGTCCTAACCAGGTGTGTTTTATTAATCATAAAATGTCTTGTAATAGCTTATTCTCATATGGTACAGTTTTTCATGTGAAGTGCTGCATTTTAACAGCAGATCATGAGTGCAAGCTTATCACGGTTTTCTGCACAATTGTTTATTTTCGGGTTTTTGATTTGAACCTCTTCGATACCCTGATATAACTGATAATTCATTGTAGGAGATACCAGTGTGCTTGCATCATAATAGGGTTGGTCAGATGAGGACATGGTATACCCTGCTAACTCGAACAATTTGTACACTAACTATCAGTGTCTGTATTGCACTAATTTTGGTGCTCAATTTTGCTTTGTGTCAATACGCAAGGAATTTCCTACACAGCTCCCCCCTCCACTTTTTTTTTCCTTAGCGGATTGTATTGGAAGTGTCGGTTATGTGCAAGAAAATGCAATCGCTGCAAAAACTACATGTCAGCATGCATCTCTTATGAAATAGCTTTGGTACTTGTTTTTTCGAATCTGGGAACAGAAATCTAGTGATATTTTTCAAAGTGATGACTGCCATGATTCCAAAATATGTAAAATATCACATTTCTAGCTTTGATTTTAAGACAAATAGAGATACCAAGAAGCTTTGGCAATTTCTGGGAAAATAAATCTTTTATATATGCAAGACTCATGATCAGTTTATTATTCTTCCTTCTGAGCATAAAGCTTCATTATTATTATTTTCATGTGCATGCTGTTCTTCATCCAAAACCTGTCCATTTTTTTGCGTGAATCTCAGCAGGCTGAAAATCTGTCAGTATCATAGCTTCCATTGGCTTGGCACTACATAAGCGCAATGTTTCAAAGCATGGGGTTACAGAGCAGCGAAGTTGTGTCAACACTCAGCGAGTTCCACAGTTGCACTCGTGGAGCTTAGTTTCAGCACATGCTGGTTGAACTTGGGAAGCGAATCTGCATTGTTGGCCACAGTAGCTCTCACGTGACTGGCTCAACAGATGTGTGTGGGAGGTGTCTAAAACAGCTCCAAACTTCCGTGACATTAGCTAGTTTTTATATATGTCTGAGATACTTTATTGAATTGTACCATGTCATTAGGAGGCTAGTTTAGTGTAAACCTTTTTAGAACAAGATTTCACTGATATGGCAGAGCTCTTGGGTACTGTTCACAAAATAGCTCCCGCCAGATCATTATTGAAAGTTGACACTCTCTGCCGCATATTGCTTTTGGAAAGATGACTGAAGCATGGCCTTGGAAGTTTTCGGCTTCTGGGCCTCACAACGTGCCCCGAGTGGGTCTCTTGTCAGGATTCCGTTAACATGATCAACTTTTTTCAAAAAAGTATATGACCCAAATGGCTGCTACTTTGCTGTAATGATGCCAGTTTTCATCAAGTTGCATTAGGAAGCTCAGCACTTTTATGAGTTAGCAATTGATAAAAACTTTGCAACTTTGCCATTTATTTGAAACTACTGAATGTGACTTTTTGTCTGGTTTAAAAGCTGGTAGGACAATAAATTAGTATGTTCTCTTGGTACAGCTCCCTAACATGTTTAAATAACACTGTGTGCTTTGCACTTTATGTGCTGAAGCTTAAACATTATAAAGGAACGACAAAAACAAGTGCTATTTCCAACTATCGTTCACTTAACCAACACAAAAATACATACCTGACACATGTTATCACAGCCATATCTGTCAAAGCAAAACCAAAAGGCAGCTGAACTACATAGGATTATCAAGTGCAGGTGAATCTAAGGGAGCTACTAGTTTCCTTTTAGTTAGTGCAATGAATGACTTGTCGAGGTAGTAGCAATATCTAAGAGAACCTGTATCAACGATTCAGTACTTACGGCCCTCAGTCAAGTACTCATGGCCCTCAGTCTCCAGCGGCTGTGAAGCAACTGACCATGGCAGCGGTCAGATCTGCAACGCAGCAAAGGGTGCTAAGAATCTCTCGATCCGGACAGGCCGCCAGTGGAACCTAAACATGGCAACGTTTAACGCTAAAACCTTATCTAGTCAGGCAAGTTTAGCTGTGCTATTCGAGGAGCTAGAGGGCATTACCGTATTTACTCGATTCTACCGTGCCCTCGATTGTTATGCGCACCCGGTTTCCACGACAAAAAAAAGACAAAAAACTAAGACATCGATTGCAACGCGCACCCATTTTTCTCGTTGACCCGCTTGATCACACCACTCGGGAAAACGACTCCTTTTGAGAGCGTCTTCCGTTTAAATGTGAGGTACGGGGGAAGCTTGTGCCTATCTGACCTGCAACGGAGCACTGCTGTCACTCTAGTTTTACCGTGGCCCGATGTCAGTACACGAACTTGCTTCGCCCCCTTCTCCTCGACGGTTGTGGTGCCAGGCATGTCGAAGTAAAGAGGCGTCCGATCAGCATTCCCGATTTGCCCAAGCAGGTAGCCGTTGTTGTGCCACAAGTTTAGGAGGAACCTCTAATAACTTTGACGCTTTTCTTCGTACTCCTCCAGCAACTTCCGGCATATGCCCGTTCGCCTTCGGAGGGAAAAACCTTTCCTCTTCATAAAGTTAGTTAGCCAGCACCTGCTCACTTTAAACTGGCTCTGCATTAGCCCTTTTTCTAAGGCTAACTGCATAGCCTGCACTTGGAGCAGTTCTGTCGTCACGGGCCGCTGTGCCGCTCACTGCTTAATCACATACTCGCCGAGCAGCTCTTCAATTTGTGGAAACCGACCCTGCTGTGGTCCACTGAAGCCTTTGCGTGAATCTTTACTGTCGACAATATTCTGCTTTTGTTTCCGCCAGTCCCGCACGCACGTTTCGGGAACTCCGAACGACCGCGATGACTTTTCTTTTAAAAGCAGCATTGTGGTACACTCGTTGAGTTTTTTTAGTCGGCCCTACCATGCCGTCGATGCTAATGTACTACAAAATGACGAACTCCTCAGCACACGTACGAAGTGCCGCACATGGGAAACACATAGCCAGAAATGGCCGACGCGCCATGCCGACGCACGTAGGGGGCGGCCATTTTGAAAGTGCCGATGGCAATGGAATGATCATAATCATTTTTTTTTCGTACTCGATTCTAACGTGCATGCGATTTATGAACTCGCTTAACCGGAAAAAAGGTGCGCGTTAGATTCAAGTAATTACGGTAAATGGGATGTAATAGGGCTCAGTGAGGTTAGGAGGACAGACGAAGCCTATACAGTGCGACAGAATGGGCACGCCCTTTGATATTTGGGCTTGGCTGACACAAGAGAACTGGGAGTGGTGTTCTTTGTTCACAGAAACATAGCTGGCAACATAAAGAAATACTCTAGCAATAATGAAAGGGTGGTAGGTATCGCAATTAAACTCAATAAGAGATACAAGATGAAGGTGGTACAGGCTGACGCGCCTACATCTAGCCATGATGACCCTTCAGTTTAAAGCTTGCATGAAGACGTGGAATCGGCAATGAGTAAGATAAAAACACAGTATACTATACTGATGGGAGACTTTAATGCGAAGGTAGGGAAGAAGCAGGCTGGAGACCAGGCTGAGGGAGATTATGGCATTGGTACTAGAAATGCCAGAGCAGAGCTTCTAGTAGAATTACCAGAATGCAATAACTTACGGATTTTGAATACCTTCTACTGAAAACAAGGAAATCGTAAGTGGACATGAAGGAGCCCTAATGGCAAAAATAAGAATGAAATAGACTTTATAATGAGTGCACACCCAGGCATCGTGCAGGATGTGAAAGTGGTTGGCAAGGTACGATGCAGTGACCATAGAATGGTACGGTCTCGAATTCATTTAGACTTGAAGAACAAATGAGAGAAACTTATACTCAAGAAGCCAATCGATGAGCGAGCACTGAGAGGGAAAGTACAGGAATTCCGAGTCTCTCTTCAGAACAGGTACTCGGTTTTTATTGAGGAAACCAACCTTAGCGTAGATACAATGAATGATAAACGGACGAGTATAATTACGAAGTGTGCAGTGGAAATTGGAGGCAGGGTAGTTAGACAGGACACTGGCAAGCTTTCCGAGGAAAGGCAGAATCTCATTAAGAAGCGTCAAAGCAGGAAAGTCTCAAGTGCAATAGACAAAGCAGAACTGGCAGAGCCTTCGAAGTTGATTAATAGGCGAAAGGTATCCAATGGAAGAAGGTATAACATGAAGAGAATTGAACACTCTCTGAAAAACGGAGGGAGCGTCAAAGCAGTGATGAGCAAACTTGGGATAGGCAAAAATCGGATGTATGCACTAAGGGACAAAGAAGGCAAAGTAACTACCAATATAGATAGGATAGCTAAAATAGCGGAGGAGTTTTAGAGAGACCTGTACAGTAGCCGGGAATACCAAAACCTTAATACTATAAGAACTAGCAGTAACCCAAATGACACCCCACCAGTAATGATAGAAGTCGGAAAAGCTTTGGAGAGCATGCAAAGAGGCAAAGCTGCTGGTGAGGATAAGGTAACATCAGATCTGCTGAAAGATGGAGGACAAATTGTGTTAAGAGACACTTTGTAAACAGGGTCACTAGTTTTTCTAATGGGAAGAGTATCAGAGTCTTGGAAGAATGCAAACATTATCTTAATACGTGAGAAAGAAGATGACAAGGACTTGAAGAATTACAGGCCGATCAGCTTGCTCTCCGTAGTATACTAGCTATTTACAAAGGTAATTGCTAGCAGAGCAAAGAATACATTAGAATTCAATCAACCAAAGGAACAAGCAGGATTTCGAACAGGCTACTCAACAATCGACCACATTCCTTCTATTGACCAAGTAATAGAGAAATGCTCAGAATATAGCCAACCACTATACATAGCCTTCATTAATTACGAGAAGGCATTTACATGGCCATTGATATTTCTACTGAATCAGACACTGCAGAATCAGGGCATCCACGAAGCATATATAAACATCCTGGAAGAAATCTACAGGGGATCAAGTGCTACCATAGTGCTTCATAAATAAAGCAACAGAATACCAATCAAGAAGTGTATAAGGGAGGGTGATACAATCTCGCCAATGCTATTTACCGCGTGCTTACAGGAGGTTTTCAGATGCCTAGAATGGGAATAGTTAGGGATAAGAGTTAATGAAGAGTACCTTAGTAACCTGCGCTTCGCCGATGACATTGCACTGCTGATAAACTCAGGGGACAAATTGCAACTCATGATTACGGAGTTAGACAAGGAGAGCAGAAAGGTGGGTCTTAAAATTAATTTGCAGAAAACGAAAGTAATGTACAACAACCCCGGAAAAGAGCGGTGCTTCGAGATAGGTAATAGTGCACTTCAAGTTGTAAAAAACTATGTCTACTTAGGACAGGTAATAACCGCGGAGCCGAACTACGAGACTGAAGTAACTAAAAGAATAAGAATGGGGTGGAGCACATTTGGCAAGCACTCTCAAATTATGACAGGTAGATTGCCACTATCCCTCAAGAGGAAGGTATATAACAGCTGTATCTTGCCGGTACTTAGCTACGGAGCAGAAACCTGGAGACTTACAAAGAGGGTTCAGCTTAAATTGAAGACGACGTAGCGAGCAATGGAAAGAAAAAGGGTAGGTGTAATCTTAAGAGACAAGAAGAGAGCAGAGTGGATCAGGGAACAAATGGGGGTTAAGGATACCATAGTTGAAATCAAGAAGAGGAAATAGACATGGGCCGGGCATGTAGTGCGTAGACAGGATAACCACTGGTCATTAAAGGTAACTAACTGGATTTCCAGAGAAGGCAAGTGGGTTAGGGGGAGGCAGAAGGTTAGGTGGTAAGATGAGATTGAGAAGTTTGCGGGTATAAATTGGCAGTAGCAAGCACAGGACAAACTTAACTGATGGAACATGCGAGAGGTCTTTGTCCTTGCAGTGGACGTAGTCAGGCTGATGATGATGATGTGTCAACAATGATTTTGTTGCTATTGTTAAAGTGACTGGTCAACACTGTGATGGTTTTTACGTAAGTGAATCTGCTCAATGCTAATGCCTCTCTTTGTTTCATAAAACAACAGACTTTGTTTTGCACTTCTTGATTTCCAATTTTGGTATTCTGGCAGCTCACATTGTGAAATGCCAATGCATGTCTTTATTTCATGAAGCAACAGTGTTGACCACTCATCTTAGTATCGAAAGATTCATCAATTGGTTGTGGCAGTAGCTAATGTAATCTGCATTAACAAGCCATCTAATGCACTAACAAAAAAAAGGTCTAGTTTACAAAAACTTTTTTGCATGCGTTATTTCAGTGGATTTTTCTGGCTTTTTGGTTTAGTTTGTTTCGTCGGCTTCATGCTACGACAAGTATGATTGTGATCGCATGTCCCAGGCATATCTTTGTGTGTTGTAGTTGCAAATAACAGTTGTAAATCAGTGCTTGTCTTTTTGTTTCTCTTTTCTCTGTGCACTTTTCTGTGCCATAAGCCAGTGCTTGTCTTTTTGTTTCTCTTTTTTTGTTTTCTTTTTGTGCCATATTACATTATGGAATACCAACTAGCCCACTTCCATACCTTGCCTAAAGAACACTTCCAACTTCATCACTCGAGCTGAAGAAATTGCATGGTCAGTGCTCACATGTGAAATATTTAGCACATCTGATTCATGCAAGATGTCGATCGCATCAGCTTCGCAGATTTTTTTTTGCAATTTTTTCACGCATTCCGCTGAGGTTGTGGCAGCAGCCACAATGTCCTCATATCTTGCCTTCTGCAGGATGTTGCAAGAAAGCTTTGCTTACTATGCTGGTCACCAGATATCTGTTCAAAGCATTCACTCAGTCAACATTAAACAATCTGTTCAATTATTTTTTTACTGTTATTGAGAGCATTGGTGGTATGCACAGCAGTGTTGTTTATGGATTAGTTGATTCAGACATTAGCATTCTTGCATCTGCAAAAAGTTTAATCAGTACATCTTTGTCATAAACTTCTTTTGGGTATATCAGCTCAGGTGTTCGTCCTGTTAGCATGGTCTTTGTGGCTTTGTGGTTCTTACATGTGATACCTTGCATGTTTAAATGCCTGTTGTGCTGATTCTGGTGTATAGTAAATCCATGTCTTTCTTATTGCTTATGTCATCTGGTCCAATGTCTTTTGCATGTTGCCTGCAAGACACATCAGCGAGTGTTTACTGAATTGTTTGCACCATCTAAGCTTCTGGTGGTACCATCTATAACTGATTCTGGGATTATGCTATTTGCTAGTGAATTGGGTCATGGAGCATCTGCAGTAGATTGGTGACCATCTCAGCTTAGCAAACGCAACAGCATTTTAGTGCACAAATACTGCCAGCTTTAATTGTTTTGATATTCGGATACTCATTATCCTCATACCATCCTCTACTGTCTTTCATTTTCTTACAATTTCTAGGGCTTGTCTCGTAATAATATTGTGATTCTAAGGTTTAGAACCTCAACACTTCTATATGTTATTCTCCAAAGCTGAACTTGTTTCTACCAGTACTGTAACCCAGCTAGAAGTCAATCATCAACATCCTTTCGATAATGCAAGTGCTCACTGTCAATGCTAAAGAAGGGCCAGGGTGTTCTGGAGACCAGCACTTTCAGCTGAATAATTGATTGTTAAGCAGCCAGCCAACTCCTTGATTATATGTCAGGCAAGGGAAAATCTCTCAAAATGCTTACATTCTGTTCGTCAAAGCTTTTTGCCTTTGTTGCAGGAATGACATTGAATTTCTTGAAATATTGCATGCAGCTGGTAAGTACTTCATATATCATGTGAGGAAGAGTTTTTAATTATTAGCGCCCTGCTGCCACATCGCTCTTCTTGAAGAGGGTACTGAAAAAAATACTGCATTAGCACTTTTTTTACATGGCACACTAATTACTGGCACGTGCTGCTATAAACAATTACAGGGTCCTCATTATGAACCAGTCTCAGTTTCAGTTTGAAAGAGCTCCAAAAACGAAAATTGGCCCCATATCTGCATGTAATCTGCAAACGTCGTCGAAAGACGATAGTTTTGCGTGTGGAGAGAGTGAACAAATCGTTTATTTGATGTTCTGCGCAAGAAAATTGGTGAATGGTATTCCGGAGGCACTGCGTTAGAGTGCCTCGAGCGTGCAGCGGAGGCGAACGAGTGCATCAAGTCATGTCACACGTGAGAAATGAGCTCCATCTGGCAGTTTTTTTAAAACACAAAGCACGTGGCCGTGCGCAGCTGTCTCGGAAGGGATAAGCTGTAGAACGCGAGGCGACGGGTAGGTGCCACCACCATCTTGTCTTGGCAAAGCGTTGGAAACACTCCCCGTTCCGTGCAAGCGTTGCATGGTAAGTGCAGCGTGATAAGTGCTACGGTCCTTAAAATTATTTATGTATGCATTTTCCAGTAAGAGATGCATATGCAGAATATATGCGTGTTGTTATGGTTCCCCAGACATGTGCAATAATTGCTTTTTAATTGACAATTACACAAGCATGAACGCTCAACCTTGAGCAACATTGGCGGTCGCTGCAGATGGGGTCAGCCGTTTCAAGTACCCGATGCCTGTAAGAAAGGACAAACAGACAAGTGTACAGACACACAGACATACAAACAGACCGGCCAAAATTTTTGCGTCGAAGGTCCCAAGAAAGACTATCGTCTTTAATAAGCCTACATGTGCAACTACCACACCTAGCATGTGCTGATGCCCTTCTAAACCAGCACACAGAACTGTGACATGCTTTAACGCAGTCCTCATGAACTCCTTTCAAACGGAGAAACAAGAAAGCAGAGTCGCTAAACATGAAGTGTGCATCGAGTCCATTGACTAGACTTACTGGTGGCCGCTCGCAAGTCTATCTGCTGGCACTAATAGGGCAAAGGGGAAATGATGACTATGTTGATAAAACTTGTCGCACCGACATTGGGCAAGCAGAGCGTCACTTTCAAGGGTGTCCTTTCTGTGAGGAGTGGCATATAGCACTGAATCGCGCATGCAAACCTCAAAATTCGTATATACCAGATTCCAACCAATATTTGCAAACGATAGCCCCCCCCCCTCCCCGCCTTGTTCTATGGCTAAGGTGTTTGGCTGCTGACCGGCAGGTCGCGGGATCGAATCCCAGCTGCGGTGGCTGCATTTTCGATGGAGGCGAAACTGCTGGTGGTTCGTGTGCTCAGATTTGTGTGCACTTTAAACAGCCCCAGGTGGTCAGAATTTCCGAAGCCCTCCACTACGGCTTCTCTCATAATCATATGGTGATTTTGGGACGTTAAACCCACATGTCATCATCAATATTTGCAGACGGTATGCACGTGTTCATGGGAATCCATGTCATAAACTCTCTCAGCTGCGAAATTTTGTGTCGATACCTTCCTAATCCTACCACCCCCACTGGTTCACAGAATTCCATGAGTTTTTTTTTTTCATTCTTTTCAAGGTAGTTAACAATTAAACATAATTTAACCTCATTGTCTCATGGCGGCACAGTCAGTGCATGTGTAATGCAAACACCATGCAGCAATACGACAAAATAACAGTTGGCATGTTTTGAATTTTTTTGAAAAATTCGCTTCTTCTAGAAACTTTGCTTGGTGTAATAATTGTTTTACGCAAATACAAGCAAGCCTTTTTATCTTTCGCATGATCAGTGCTGATATTTCTTTCTTCCTGCTGTCGTGCAAAATAGCGAACCAGGTCCAACCTGTCTGATGCTCCCTGCTTTCCCCTTCTTTTCTCCCCTCTCTCATCGTCTCTCTGCGCTGTATAGGGGCAGTGTAATGTACACGTAAGGCTACAAAATGGGATGAGACTACGTGATTGCTACAATTCTTGCTTTTTGTACTCGAGGAGCGTGATTATGATGATACTCCTTTTGTTTTGTTTTTCAGTGAACACACCTGCGGAATTGTTACAGGTGCCGCAGGAATGTGCAGGAAGTACAAATGCTAAAATTATTTATTATATGGGCTTTTGAGAAGCACGAATGCCACAACTGTTTGTAGGTTTTCATAAGACTTTTTATTACATTCTCGATCTGTAATAAGACATTACAATCAATTAAAGTTTCTGTGAATTCACATTGCATATGCTTCACCTATATTTTTTATGTGCATCTGCATAAAAAATCCAAGCAATGCATTTCTTTAATGCATGCCTATTATTTACCTTATGGATGATACATAGATCCTTACGTATACCTACCGTATTGATTAAATTATAGCATCACATAGATGGCACTACAATGTGCCCCTCGTAAAAAGAAATCCCAGCGATGCTGTTTTTTTTATGCATGCTTACACTTACGAATGATGCATTTGTTTCTTGCGTACAGAAAGTGAATTGATTGAAACATAGCACCACATAGATGGCCCTACAGTGTACATACCATATAGTGCTCTTCATTCCAATGTTACGGAATCGGGTGATGTTATGCATGACTATCTGTACGTGTTTGAATGCTACACCATTTCTAGACTTTCATTTTATTTGTACGGGCGTGGCTGGAAGCATGTTACCTACAGGTTTTTTCATATACAATAGAAAACATTTTTTGCAGTGTACTCACTGACTTTTGCATTCCAGTTTGTAATGAAATTGTTTATCGTCATGTTCATCACATACCCAAGTCACCTGACCGCCATACACAGGTCTGTGAACGGTGGTTAGGTGACTTCAGCTGATGAAGCACATGAGCAGAAACCCTCCCATTTGATGCTGGAGAAAGAATTTTCTCTCGGCACATAAAATGTGTCCATTCAAGTCTCCAAATATGAATACCGTTGTGACATAATTCACTGTTCTGAAAATTGGTGCGCATATAGTACTGGATGTCAGTTTTTTATGATTTGCAATAGACATACACTGTGATCATAAAGATTTCATTTTCAGCTTTCACACCACATACATATCAACAATATGCTTAGTCTCATTGAAGTTAGAAGGCTTGCACACATGCGTCGCGCATTTCAGACAGCAACACCTCCGGAGCGATCCTTTTCTCGCATTTCTACAACTATGGTGGTGTATCCATTTACTCTTGGCATGCTTTGACGTGACCATGTTTGTTACAGACACACCGATATCTTGTTGACAGCCGCAATACTCCTCCTTCACTCAGTTGCTGCCTGTCATCTGACTAGATAAAAAGTCTGTAAGTCTTTCGAAACTACATACAACACTAAAAGTTTACAATCCGCTGGTTAAATAAAGTTTGTTCACTTACTCACTCACCAAAAGTTTCATCAGATGATATTATTCATGCAAGGCATGTTACTCAATCTACACATATACATGCAGCACAGCCACTGTCCTTTAGCTACGACTGAGCTTTAACTGCGATGCTGTGCTTTCGATAGAGGTATGAAATTTTATTTTAATGTTAGACGGGTGCAAGGACCGGGCCCTCTGCGTTTTTTGCTGCATGGCGGCGTCCTATGCATTGCTCAACCGGCGCTCTAAACCACGCTAAATGCAGAAATAGTTCGATTCCGTCACTACAATCGACTCATTGCTTTCGCCTTCCGACCATCTTTACCACAAGATAGATAATGCAAGTTTTTTCCAGTAACAGCGGACCAAATGGCTTATCTTTTAAAACAAGGACGTGGCTCACGCTCCACCAAACTGGTATTGATGATGATTATGATGCCCTAAAATGGCTAAAACCCCCGTGAAGCTGAACATTTCTTCTTCTTCTTCTTCTTCTTCCTGTTCTTCTGCCTATTATTAATAATATTATTATTATTATTATTATTATTATATTGTACTCCTTTTTAGTGGAACTATGGTTCTCATAGTCATAGAAACCCATTTTATGAACTTTAAGTACGTAACATCATATAGATATTTCGGAATTCAGCTCCCCAATAACCTTTCTTGACATGCGCACATTGAATACATCAAAAACAATACCAACCGATCTCGCGGGTACATATGCAGAAAATTGCCCCGCCGTGGTGGTCTAGTGGCTAAGGTACTCGGCTGCTGACCCGCAGGTCGCGGGTTCGAATCCCGGCTGCGGCGGCTGCATTTCTGATGGAGGCGGAAATGTAGGCCCGTGTGCTCAGATTTGGGTGCACGTTAAAGAACCCCAGGTGGTCAAAATTTCCGGAGCCCTCCACTACGGCGTCTCTCATAATCATATGGTGGTTTTGGGACGTTAAACCCCACAAATCAATCAATATGCAGAAAGTTTTCCGATGCACCATGACATCTAAAAATACTGTTCTACAAAATACTGATTAGACACAAGCTCAAATTCACTTGTTCTGTTTGGGATTCCAGTCAAAATCATTAACAACTATAGTTGAATCATTTCAAAATTTTCAACGTGTTTAAATAATTAAGACGATTATCTTACACCTAGCGTTTCACAAATGAAATCGGTCTTTGGAAAAACGGATCTGAAACTACCCAGAAAATTTTTTGTCCATGTCGTTTTCAAAAAGTTATCTACCAAAACAACTCATTCAAATAGGAACTCATTTCAGGACCTCCATACACATCATCGAGTGTGATCCTCAGTATAAATTTCTATTACTTTTCGCGGCACTGATTTTTTTTTTCAGATTTCTTTTCTTCAAACACTAGCGCTGAGTGGAAGCACCTTCTTACCTCCATCGCCTGCAGCGAGGACGCGTCAGCAATCAAGGCTGCACTAACCGATTATGCCTTTAGTCTATAATAACTTAGTGGCCCGTGTGCTCAGATTTGGGTGCACGTTAAAGAACCCCAGGTGGTCGAAATTTCCGGAGCCCTCCACTACGGCGTCTTTCATATTCATATGGTGGTTTTGGGACGTTAAACCCCACAAATCAATCAATTATAATAACTTAGTGTTGCTTGAAGATATGTTCTCATTGATTTGTTGTATGCCTACGTTTTATTGGAGGCATTTATATTTTCATTTCTGGCACAGTATAGAAAACATTTTGTACAGCAAAGAAAATATTTTTCTGTTCTTCTCTTAATCTTGATTTAAAACTACATGTTTTAAAAGAACCCGACCTTCATTCAAACATCAAATCGCTTCCCCTTGAACTGTCGTAAAAGATATTGTGGCATATCTAATCATCACCAAATCTTTAGTTACTCCGAGGGAACTTTTCAATCACTGCCATACAATTTCTCTTTTCTCCTCTTAATCTATGACGTTTCACTCAACGATTTTTGTTACCATGTCGCTTACATTGGCAGACATATCCTCGCTGAGAATCATCTATATTTTTTTCGGCTTTAAGCCAATGCTCTTCTCATACGAATCTACTAACGCTTTTTTCGTGCATTGTGCGGTCTTTCATGTTGCTTAGTCGCTTTTTGAAACCGACTTTCAAACAACTGAAGTAACTACCGACTCCTGCGACCCATACGCCAACACGTCGCACGATGCATATAGTCGATACGTTATCAATTTTACACGGTACAATCTTGAGGTGTAGTGCAAAACGTAGGGAAATAAAAATGTAGATCTACAGAAGAAAGAGCAATTTTGACCTTGGCGCTTAGTATTTTCGAATAATAAATATTTGCAACACCGCACAGTACACTTGCACTGATTTTCATCCGCGCAAAATTCTGTTAACTCTTCTCATTCTGTGCTTGTTAGCACAAAGAGAGAGAGATGGAACGAAAGAAAAAGGAAAGAGAAAATTTTGGCGAGACAATTTCTTGACGAGGCGGGGTTTTAGGTGCTCTCCCACGGCCCGAAGGCGAGCATCTTAACCACTCAGCTATCCAGGCATCCTAGCAGACCAGAAGAAGCCTTCTGTAGTAGAGTGCAACAAGAAGTTGGCAAAGGTAAGCGATGGAAGTAGAAGCGACAGAAGTGTAGAGATAAATCATATCATATAAAGGAAAGTAAATATACGGATAGGGGAAGCAAAGTAAGATAAAGATGTAGAGAACGAGAAAGGGATAGAAAGAAGTAGCTAAAAAGAAAGAAAGCAATAAAAATTTACAATGTTATAAGCGTGATTTGCTGCAAATGTCGTCGAAAGATGATATTGTTCTCCTGGCCGTACTACACGAGTCCCAGTCTCTGCCGCGGCCACCCGTTATTCTGTTCTCGTACTTTAAAGGCGTGGCCAAACCTCAAAAACTGAAAAGAACGAGGAGAGACAGAAAGGGTGCAAACTCTACACGAAGGTTATTATCCTGAAGCATTCTCTTTTATAAAAACTCTTGTGGGACATGCGCTGAACTATTTCACTCACTGCGCGTGCAGGAAGGAACATATAAGGCATCAAACTCAGACTGCAACTACTGTATCTATGAAACGGAAAACCAAATAAATTTTGACGTAAAAGCCTTGCCAAAATCCCAAACCTGCGCACCGTTCAAACCACAGTGAGCATGTGAGAAAATAATAATAAAGTAAAAATTTACATCCATGGACATCGTAACAAACCAAACTAAGAAATATCTAGATCTAACAGCTTGTATTTACCATTGTGCACCAAAACCGAAGGCACGCAGACGAAAGTATCATCTTTCTTTTTGATGTAAAACGGTTCTAGCACCACTCGAGCAAGCGCATCCCGGCTTCTTGAGTAGTCGGGTGTCGTAAAACTGCCGTTTAAAGTCCTAGAAGCAAAGTGGAAAGGTAAAGGGTTTTGAAGCGGTTTTCAAGTTTGCGCCACGTCTTTGAAATACCAACTGGTCTAACCTAGTTTACAGTTCTCGTACAATTTCCGTCCTGGTATAATACATCCAGTGGAAATTTGCTTGAACAGATTTCCGTTTACAACATTATCACTACTGGCATGCCATGTGTTCGTTAATAAAAGAGCACGTAATAAGCTATTTGATTTTGTCTATGCACCGAAACGTGTTTTTTTAACACTGGATCCTTCTGCATCAAAGTACATTTTTACGATGCGTAATAAGAAACCAATGATAAACCTGGCACGCAGACCGAGATGGTCCCGATCACAACTACTCACGCAATTTATCTACGACTACTTTAAGTACGACGATAAAGAATTGCAAAAGAAAACAATCATAGAACAAAAAGATTTATTACAAAAATGCTTGCCCCCGTTTTCCCCCAGGATACAGATGACAAACTTCGCACAAGTGCGGCCACGGTCGTTTTCCAGATGCACCGTTAAACTCATCATTTCGGGTGACTATTTACATCCAGAGGCTCATTGCTGAACTTTGGGTTTAGGGCATTGGTTGCGAACGTCCACTATCCAGTGACCTGCATCTTCTTCATGCGATGTGCTTCGGTCTCTAGATGCTCCAGTTTGTAGCCGATGTGTTCAAACAGCCCGATACCGCAGACTCGGCACGACAGGTCGATCACTTCGCCGTTCTGTTCCTCCAGCTCCTCTAGTGAATTTGTCAATGACGACCTCGGCGTCGAAATCGGTGACGTCGTCGCCGATGGCAGCGATGTCGTAGGTGGCGATGGGATGGCCGACAGAGGCGGCGAAGTCTCAGCAGAGGCGAGGTTCCTCAGGTATTCTTCCCTCTGTATTGTCTTCTTATGCGTTTCGGTCTTCAAGTGAGCAATTAGGATTTCCTCGCAGTCCGTGGCCACACCACATACCTGGCAGCCCAAGGGCATCAAAATGAGATGGGGCGACGGTTCCCCCGCATCGGCGAGCTTCTTCAGGTATTTTTCCCTCTCCATTGTCATTCTATGTTTTCGGCTCTCCATGTGAAAGATTATTATTTCCTCGCAGCTCGTGGCAATACCACATATCTTGCAGACCAAGGGACACGAAGCGATCTGGGGCAACGGTTTCCCCTCGGCGGCGAGCTTACTCAGGTATTCTTCCCTGTGGATTGCATACTCATGCTCTCTGCTGTTCATGTGAGCGATTAGAAATTCCTCGCAGTTCGTGGCCATACCACATAAATAGCATACCAAGGGACTCGAAGCGATCTCGGGCGACGGTTGCCCCGCGGCGGCGGAATTCCTCAGGTATTCTTCCCTCTGCATTCTCATCTTATGCTTCTCGCTCTTCATGTGAGCGATTAGGGTTTCATCGCAGTTCGTGGCAACACTACATACCTGGCAGACCAGGAGATTCGAAGTGATCTGGGGCGACGGTTGCCCAGCGGCGGAAGCACCGACTGCCGTTTCGACATCCGGGCTGCTGTTCAGCAAGCTCCGGCTCGCGGCCATCCCAACTAACAATCTGTGGTTTTCAACATTTTTCTGATGTTTTGCGCTCCTGAGGTGGTCAAAGTAAGGCGCTTCCTCGCTGAACTGCGCGCTGCATTCTCGGCAAACGAAATGTGCCATTGCCATCTGCGGAATAAGAAAACAGGCCGCGTCTTAGAATAACGGATTACAGGTGTTCCGCGGATTCCACCCTCGAGTCCCCATTTCTGAAAAATTGCGCGTTGCTGTCAATGCTGTGCCTTTATCGTGGATAGCACCACGGCTGTGTGGCCAAGAAACAGTGGTAGCGGTAGGCCGAGAGCTACGAAATTAGGCCGGATTGTGCACCTCCCACACTACTCAACGAACAGTTAAAGGCGGAAGACACAGCGAGCGTTCCCTCCAACACTTTTATGTCGTCTGTTTCATTCTTTCGCCATTTGGTTGTGCCGTCAAGGTAAGTTGGCGTTTATTTTTAATTGTAATAGGCGTAAATGAGATCCACCAACAAACTTTTAGTTTTTTAAAAGTTTCGCGAACGCAGTAGTATGCGCTTTCGAGCCGAATCCTCGCTCAACAACCGACAAAACAAGCCTCGCAAACACGTATACCGTCATTTTCAGTGCCTGGGGCCCCTTATGAAATTCGCATAGACAGGGGCTCCACGCTTCCATCTAGGTTTTTTTATTTTTTTGTGCGAAAAACTCTAGGGGCTACGGTATTAGCCAATAGTGAGAATAAATGATGCGCGGTTTCGATCGGGCGCGCTTCTTCGTTCAGCTAGGATGCAAGCACTTCACAGCCTGTCAACATTGCACAGTGAGTAACACTCAATCACAAAAATGACATGAGAGAACGATCACGTTTCATGACGCATACCCAAGGTGATGATGCCCACTGACGTGACTACATTTCCCAGTGCCATTTCTCTATTCTTTTTTTTTGCAGCACACTCGCGTGGACGAGAGAAGAGAGAAAGCGGTCAAAGTGTGTGGTAAACCCCCAGTGCTGCTGGTTATAAACGGGCTCGAGTAATTTTTGTGACTATTGATTTGATAAATAATACACTCCAACCCGTCTGCCTCGGTGGATTAGAAGCTCTAGAGTGCTCGGATGCGGACTCAAAGGTCGCAGAATCGATCCCGGTGGCGGCGGTCGCATTTCCGTAGAGGCGAAATGGCATAGGTTTATGTAATGTTTGATATCAGGGCACATTAAAGAGCGCGAGAGGGCCGAGTGTTCCTGAGCCCGCCGCTACAGCGTCCCTCTAAACCATATACATGGTGGTTTTGACCCGTAAAACCTTACATATTGTTATTATTTACTACTCTCCAACACTGGGATCATTAGGTGAATACTAGGTAAATTAGGTGCCCACCATTTTTTAAGAATGATGGATGACGCTGTCCCGCCTTTCTGATTAACCTTCGAAGACGGCTTTCAAGCATCGAGTGTGATAGCTACGTCTCTGAACGTGAAGCTGCTTAGGGCAATCAGCCACTTCTGCTCGAACGATATGGAACTCGTGTTTGGCTTCACTAAGTACATGAATTGCTGGTCAATGAGTTACTTTCAAGAGGCTGCAACTTCGATTGACGTTCTAGTAGAAAGATGAGTTAGAACTACCACATCTGAGACCATATTGACTCGGAGAAAAAAAGAACGATATGAAAAAAAGCATTGTAAAAATTTTAAAAAGTTGCAAAACGTTTCCACGCTGCGAAGGCGGATGACCACTGAAGTTGCATGCCCCACAAGGCTGATTCGAAAGCATTATTATGCGTCTCTTTACCCGAAATGCAACTTTACGAAAACTATTTTGAAACATCATTGCTAACTCATTTGTGATAACTATAGTATAGACACTAACTTTCGCATTCCAACTTGTAAAGGAATACTTTATCCTCATGTTCATCACCTACCCAAGTCACCTTGCCGCCATACACAGGTCAGTGAACGGCGGTTAGTTGACTTCAGCTGATGAAGCGCATGAGCAAAAACCCTCCCATTTGATGCTGGAGAAAGAATTTTCTCTCGGCACATAAAATAAGCCCAATCAAGTCTCCGACAATGAATACCGTTGTGGCGTGATTCACTGTCCCGCAAGTTTGTGCGCATGAAGTACACGATGTCAGTTTTTTATGATTTGCAATAAAGATACACTGTGATGATCAAGATTTCATTTTCCACTTTCACACCACATACAGATCAACAATATGCTTAGTCTCATTGGAATAAGCGGGCTTGCACACATTTGTCGCGCATTTCATACACAGTAACAACTCCGGAGCGATCCTTCCCTCGCATTTCACCAACTATGGTTGTGTATTCGTTTACTCTTGGAATGCTTTGGCGTGACCATGTTTGTTACAGACACACTGGTATCTTGTGGACCGCCGCAATACTCCTCCTTCACTCAGCAGCTGCCCGTCATCCGACTAGATAAAAAGTCTGGACGTCTTTCAAAAGTACAAACGACAGCAAAAGTTTCCAATCCGCTGGTTAAATAAAGCTTGTTCACTCACTCACTCACCAAAAGTTTCAGCAGATGATATCATGCAAGGCATGTTTCGCAATCTACACACATACATGCAGCGCAGCGACTGTGCTTTAGCTACGGCTGAGCTTTAACTGCGATGCTGTGATTTCGCTGCAGATCTGAAATTTTATTTTAACGTTAGGCGGGTGCAAGGACCGGGCCCTCTGCGTTTTTTGCTGCATGGCGGCGTCCGATGCATTGCTCAACCGGCGCTCCATATCGTGAGTGGAAATAAAAAGAGACACTGCAAAACCACGCTAAATGCAGAAATGGTTCGAGTCGGTCACTACAATCAGCTCATTGCTTTCGCCTTACGGCCATCTTTAACACAAGAGGGATAATGCAAGTTTTTCCCAATAACAGCGGAACAAAATGGCTTACCTTCTAAAAAGAGGACGTGGCTCACGCTCCGCCAAGCTCGTGGTGATGATAATTATGACGCCCTAAATATGGCTAAAACCCTCTCACGGCGATACCGTCAAGCTGAACATTTCTTCTTCTTTTTCTTACTCTTCTGCTTATTATTAATATTTTATATTATTATTGTTATTATCATTATTATTATTATTCTCCTTTCTAGCCGAGAATGGTTCTCACAGACATAGAAATTCATTTTAAAAGTTAAGTACGTAACATCATATGAATATCTCGGAATTCAGCTCCCCAATAACCTTTCTTGACATGCGCACATTGAATACATCAAAAACAATACCAACCGATCTCTCGGGAACATATATGCAGAAAATTTTCCAAAACACCATTACATTTAGTGCTCATCATTACATTTAGTGCATTACATCAGTGCTCTACAAAACACTGAATAAACACAAGCTCAAATCCACTTGTTCTGTTTGAAATTCCGGCCGAAAGCATTTCAAATCGTTCAGCGTGTTTAAATAATTAAGACTATTATCTTACACCTAGCATTTCCCAAATGAAATCGGGCCTTGGAAAAACGCATTTGAAACTACCCAGAAAATTTTTCTGTCCATGTCGTTTTCAAAAATTATCTACCAAAACAATTCATTCAAATAAGAACTCATTTCAGGACCTCTATACACATCATCGAGTGTGATCATCAATATAAAATTTCTATTACTGTTTGTGGCAGAATTTTTTTTCAGATTCCTTTCTCCAAACACGGCGCTGAATGGAACTGCCTTCCTACCTCCATCGCCTGCAGCGAGGACGCGTCAGCAATCAAGGGTGCACTAACCGATTATGCCTTGAGTCTATAATAGCTTAGTGTTGCTTGAAAATATCTTCTCATTAATTTGTTGTATGTCTACGTTTTATTTCAGGCATTTATATTTTTATTTCTGGCACAGTATAGAAAAGATTTTGTACAGCAAAGAAAATATTTGTCTGTTCTTCGGTTATACTTGGTTTAAAACTTCGTGTTTTGAAAGAACCCGACCATCTTTCAAACATCAAGGGTCTTCCCCTTCAATTGTCGTAAAATGTATTGTGGCATATTTGGTCATCACCAATTCTGTATGTACTTCGAGCCGACTTTTTTGATCACTGCCATCCAGTTTCTTATTTTCTCTTCTGAATCTATGACATTTCGCTCATTTTTTGTTACCATGTCGCTTACATTGACAGACATATCCTCACTGAGAAGTCACCTATCTTTTTTTTTTACTTTGAGGCAACGCTCTTCTCATACAAATCTCCTAACGCTTTTTTCGTGCCATGCGTGGTCTTTTATATTGCTTAGTCGCTTTTTGAAACCGACTTTCAAAGAACTGAAGTAACTACCAACTTCTGCGTCCACATACGCCAACATGTCGCACGATGCATATAGTCTATACGTTATCAATTTTACACGGTGCAATCTTGAGGTGTAGTGCAAAACGTAGGGAAATAAACAGATCTAGAGAAGAAAGAGTAATTTTGACATTGGCGCTGAGTATTTTCGAATAATAAATATTTGCAACACCGCACAGTACACTTGCACTGATTTTCATCCGCGCAAAATTCTGTTAACTCTTCTCATTCTGTGCTTGTTAGCACAAAGAGAGAGAGATGGAACGAAAGAAAAAGGAAAGAGAAAATTTTGGCGAGAAAATTTCTTGACGAGGCGGGGTTTTAGGTGCTCTCCCACAGCCCGAAGGCGAGCATCTTAACCACTCAGCTATCCAGGCATCCTAGCAGACCAGAAGAAGCCTTCTGTAGTAGAGTGCAACAAGAAGTTGGCAAAGGTAAGCGATGGGAGCAGAAGCGACAGAAGTGTAGAGATAAATCATGTCATATAAAGGAAAGTAAATATACGGATAGGGGAAGCAAAGTAAGATAAAGATGTAGAGAACGAGAAAGAGATAGAAAGAAGTAGCTAAAAAGAAAGAGAGCAATAAAAATTTACAATGTTATAAGCGTGATTTGCTGCAAATGTCGTCGAAAGATGATATTGTTCTCCTGGCCGTACTACACGAGTCCCAGCCTCTGCCGCGGCCACCCGTTATTCTGTTCTCGTACTTGAAAGGCATGGCCAAAGCTCAAAAACCGAAAAGAACGAGAAGAGACAGAAAGGGTGCAAACTCAACACAAAGGTTATTTTCCTGAAGCATTGTCTTTTATAAAAGCTCTTTTGGAACATGCGCTAAACTATTTCACTCACTGCGTGTGCAGGAAGGAATATATAAGGCATCAAACTCAGTCTGCAACCACAGTATCTAAGAAACGGAAAAACCAAATAAATTCTGACGTAAAAGCTTTGGCAAAAATCCCAAACTGTCGCACCATTCAAACCACAGTGAGCATGTGAGAAAATAATAAAGTAATCAATATACAAGCATGCACAACGTATCAATCCAAACAAAGAAACATGTAGATCTAACAGCTTGTATTTACCATTGTGCACCAAAATGGAAGGCATGCTGACTAAAGAATCATTTTCTTTTTGATGTAAAACGCTAATAGCACCACTCAAGCAAGCACATCCCGGCTTCTTAAGTAGTCGCGCATGGTAAAACTGTGGTTTAAAGTCGCACGAAGCAAAGTGGAAAGGTAAAGGGTTTTGAATTGGTCTTCAAGTGTTCGCCACGCCTTTGAAGTAATGATGCACCAACTGGTCAAACATAGCTTACAGTTCTTGTGCAATTTCTGTCCTGGCAGGATACTGTTATGAACATGTGATTTGGGTACTAGCCTCTGTGTAGCAGGCCTCTGGGTATAGGCCTCCGGTGCACAACCCCTTCAAGCCTACGAGTACACAGCGTAATAAACACATTACTAAACGTAACAGAGTGGTGGAGGTGCTGGGTACAGCACGTCGACAAACCACGGAGCCACAGCTGTTTGAACTTCACCAGAGCCGTCGTCTTGCTGGTCTGCCATCGACAACAACCGTCATGACCGGGAGCGAAGGTCACGGCTTCTCAACCACGCAAAGGTCAGTGCCGGCTGCACCTTGGTATGACTATACGGAACCCCGCAAGTTCGCGGGAAGAGCAGGCAAAGATGTGGATGCGTGGCTGACAAAATACAAAAAGGTGAGCCGGTACAACGGCTGGGATCCCACCGACCAACTGGGAAATGTGCGCTCTTTCTCATGAAAACCACATTGATGTGGTACAAAACTACGAAGATTCCTTAACAACGTGGGATCGTTTCCTCGAAGAACTCAAGAAATGCTTTGGATACTCTGATTCGAAAAAAAAAAAAAAGTGCGGAGCCCATGTTGGCTCAAAGAGCCCAGACTTCTGGAGAAACGTGTCCCACCTACACTACAAAAAACATTTTCCTTATAATACGGAAAGAGGCGTAGGTAACTTGCTGCCAATCACTTCCGTAAAAAGAAAATACTACACCAGAGATCAAGTAGAACACATAGAACGTACAGCCCGTTCATCTTCAATAGATATCTCCGCAATGATAAAATAAAGTAACGGCTGCTACGGAACAACACCAGCTCCGTAGGGCCATTTCTCACACATTATTTGTAATAGTATTGCTACATGTTCGTAAATAACAAATGTGTTTTCATTAGATTCAACATGAGGCATACGTAATCAGCAGATCTTTCTTCTGCAAGTACAAAGTCATTCAAAATTTTCCAGGCCACTATTTCAAGTAATCCTGTGGCAGCATCACCTGGGAACTTTTGACTGCACCTGCACATGCTATAAAATTTAGGAAGTGAATTCAAATGTTAAAAAACCAACAAGGACCAGTTTCTTATTCACTGAAATCAAATTTTATTTTCTCATGATCATAAAACAAATGTAGCACAGACAAGCTACAAATTGTGTGAACAAAAATTGTCAAAAAATTATTTTATTTCGGCGGCTCTGTATCTGAATTTTAAAATACGAAGAAGGAATACCATAACTTTCTGATACCCAATGCACCTGTGTTGTTTTCATAGTCTAACAGTATTGTGCACACTTCTCAAAAAAAAGAAGAAAAACAGTTTGTCAGCACAACTACAACAGGCGAGTACAGAGCAAAAAACAGTGCTAGCACAATTAATTTATTCATTTCAAGACTCCTAATAGGCCTTGTTAGAGGCACTGGCTTGCAGCACAAAAATAAATGATCACACATAATAGATAAAAATACGTATCACACAGAATAAAATGACTGAAAGCACAAACAACTTCATAAACACACCAAAATATTTGCTAACAATATTAGTTGAGGCAAAAGGAGTGAAGGTGTAATTCAATATATTAAACAATGCAGTGATTAGGGTTATGGCATGCAAAGTCACCCAGTGTTTTTTGACCCTCACAAATATAGCGGAAAAAATTTGCACATTTCTTCAAGTCGGAAACTCGTCCTGGTCATTTAATTCCGTTGCCAAAAATTTTTCTCCCTAGTTATGAAAGTCTGTGGCGCCGACTGAGCTAAAAGTCATCAGACAACTTTTTTCAAAAATCATTTAGAAATGCACTCAATAAATGGCATTTGCAACAAGGTAATGAAGTGATCCAACTAAAAATAATGACTTACTATTCTACATCAATTCTTCGAAAGCTTTTGCTGCGAGCAATGTTGAATTAAGTTGCAAGGTTTGAGATATTTTTCTGGTAATGTGACAAATTCCAAGGACACAAATAAAATATGTGCTGGTGACCTTCTTGACATGCTGCAAATTAAAAGTAATTTATGCTTTGAAGTTTAGCAGATTGTCTAAAAAAATTGTGAATTTCACTTTTTTTGGGAAAAGCTCCGTATTCAGCATAAAAAAGCTTACCTTGGTGGTCGGTCAAAAAACATGCACATTTCATTTTGAAGCTCTATGTACTACCTCAATATAGGTGAAGTTACTAAACAGTATTATTTTTTAAACTCAAGAAGTATTGTTTTGAAATTGTGTATCTCTACCAGCTTTACCCTTACTTAACTCAATTTGATTGATTGATTGATATGTGGGGTTTAACGTCCCAAAACCACCATATGATTATGAGAAACGCCGTAGTGGAGGGCTCCGGAAATTTCGACCACCTGGGGTTTTTTAACGTGCACCCAAATCTGAGTACACGAGCCTACAACATTTCCGCCTCCATCGGAAATTTACTTAACTCAAGCAGCATGAAACACTCGCAAGGGCAATCTTCAACAGACTTCCACAGACCTGGGATACACACAGCAAGCTCGAAGTGGAGCCATTGAAATAGGAAAAGGGCAATCATCTGCATTCCATTTTCAACAGAGGTGCACTACAATGAATGTCGCTAGAGTGTGGAGACCAGTAGCGTAGCAAAAAGATATTTTTCGCGTGGTGGTAATGTGTTAGGGGTAGGCGACTTCTGTCATACTTTATGTACATTCTTGTGTGTTTGTATGTGTGCATGTAGGTATGAACATGCAGAACTGAGAACATCGCAGCATATGTACAAAGTGAATGATGATCTGTAGGGTGAAGCTTCAGAGGGCTTTATCAGTAACCATGAATCTGTCTGTCTGTCTGTCACTCACACTAGCACCTTCTACTGAGTCATCGATAAACTACCCGGTCACAAACCGGTCACAGTAGAAGGATAATCCACGACTTTAAGATAAAAAATACCTGGAATGGGCTGGGGGGAAGGGGGGGGTTAGGCAGCTCCTTTTGCTTTCCTGACTACGCCACTGGTGATGACTCCCAGATAAGCCATCAAGCTGTTAAAAAGTATAAAGTACACAATTATCCCTTACGCACAGCATAAATCAGACTATCTCCTTGGCTACCAGTTCTTAATTTAAAGTTTTTTTCACTTCTGTATTTATATGACAGGCTTTGGGTCTCAGGGAGCAGGGTGCTCTCCTGAAAGCCTAAAAAATAAGAAACGGTTGTTTTGATAGCGTTTATCAGTGTACTCCATCAATGCTACTAGCATGCTTTGATTGATATGTGGTGTTTAACGTCCCAAAACCACCATGTGATTATGAGAGACGCCGTAATGGAGGGCTCCAGAAATATAGACTACCTGGGGTTTTTTAACGTGAACCCAAATCTGAGCACACGGGCCAGCAACATTTTCGCCTCCATCAGAAATGCAGCCGCCGCAGCCGGGATTCGAACCCCCGACCTGCGGGTCAGCAGCCGAGTACCTTAGCCACTAGACCACCGCGGCGGGGCTGCTACTAGCATGCTATAAGACATATGTACTGAATATGACTAAATAATTTTATTAAGAGTATAAGACACACCTACTGCATTTGCAGAACTCTCCAGAAAAGCAGGATGTCTGACTTTATATCTATACAGCTGCATGGCTCAGCTGTAAGTCACCACACTGAACCGAGTCCTTATAGCACCCCTCAATAGGCAATAAAATGCAGATGATAATCCTATTCCTGCTTCAATTACTCTGTAGAGAGCACCAAACACGCTCTCTGCATAACAGGTCAGTGGAATTCTGCTGAAGATTGCCGTTGCGAGTGTGTCATGTCACTTGAGCTATGTAGGCGAGAAGCTGGTGCGGATACATATTAAAAAAAAATATTTTTCAAATTTAAAACTAATACTCTCCAGCGATTCTACCTATAATAACTTGACCATAGAGCTTTAATATGAAATTTTGTGCATATTTTTAGTCCGATCACCAAGGCAAGTTTTTGATGCTGAATACAGAGGTTTTTCAAACGAAGTGAGACTCACAATTTTTTTCAGACTATCTGCTAAAACATCAGTGCCTAATTATTTTTAAGTTGTAGCATGTTGACAGGCCACCAGCACATATTTTATTTGTGTCCTTGGAACTTACCATATTCCCGGAAAAAAACCGCGAATGTGGCAACTTTATTCAATATTTCTCGCACGAAAAGCCCTTAAAGAATTGATATACATAATTAGGTCATTATTGTAAAGTTAGATAACTTCATTACCTTCCCAGAAATGCCTCTTATTGAGTGCATTCCAAAAACTTCTTTTGGAAAAAAAAACTTTGACACCTTTTACCTTATCTTCAGATGGGTACAAACATTAATTATGGCAATAATTATAGAAATTAACACAATTATCTATTTAACCAGTGCTAATAGCCGGTTGGGTCGAGTATGAATTGAACCCCTTCCTACAAATAGTCCATAGCCAGTTTGAAATTTAGAAAAAGCGGCCACGGGTAATCACCCCAGAGTGATGCATTCTGCTCAATTTAGCTGGTGAAACCGAAACCGACGCACCAAACAGTGCATCTACCATTCACTTCGACAATGCCCCCCTTGGCGACACTGTCTCTCTTGCATTGGGGGAGAAGACTAAGTGAGCATCGATAAGCAGGCACAAAGCAGTGTCTAAATTGACGGTTGATAACCGATAGAGAAACAGTGTCGTCATTGAAGGCGTTGTTGAAATCACTGGTACATGTGCTGTCTGGTGCATCGGTTTCTGTGTCGACAGCTAAATTAAGTAGATGGCATCGCTCCACGGTGATTATCAGTGGCTGCTTTTCAAAAATTTCAAAGCAGCTATAGACTTTTCATAGAAAGGATTTGAATTGGACTCGACTAGCTACAACCACAGGTAAAATGGGTAATTATCCTAATTACCATAATTACTACTGCAATTAATATTTGTGCACCCCACTGCGGTGGTCTAGTGGCTATGGTACTCGGCTGCTGACCCGCAGGTCGCGGGTTCGAATCTCTGCTGCGGCGGCTGCATTTCCGATGGAGGCGGGAGTGTTGTAGGCCCGTGTGCTCTGATTTTGGTGCGCATTAAAGAACCCCAGGTGATCGATATTTTCGGAGCCCTTCTTTACGGCGTCTCTCATAATCATATGGTGGTTTTGCGATGTTAAGCCCCACATGTCAATCAATTATTGTTTGTGTCTGTCCGAAGATTTTTTTTGTCACAGGAAAGGTGATGCTGCAATTACCACCCAAGTGCCTCCTTTCTCAAATTTTTAAAGATTATTGGACACATTTCTTGAAACACCCTGTATTTCATACACATGCAGACAATGCGAGGTAGAAACAAACGATAAAGAACGAGCAAGAAGAAATAACGAGCTCATAAAGAGACAGCCTTGTAGCCAAGAATGCTTTTCGAAGGGGGTACACATGCTGATGGCCATGAAAAATTACTTTTTTCATTACTTATGCTCAGTAGGACAACCCACAACATGCGAATTTGGGAGGGGGGGGGACAAAATCCTGGGGCACCCATCTGGCTATAGGCTTCCACTGGGCACATTTCCACAGAATACAGCAAATGTCATGATAGCTAAAGAAAAGTTGTCATTATTAACAGATATAAATGGAGGTCTGCACAAAAGAAAGTCTTTAACCCAACTGAGCAAATTCAGAAGAAAGTTTTGCTTTGTTAGTAAAATATGTAGAAAGAAACCCTATCAAGACCTGTAGAAAAATATGGAAACAATGCATCAATGAGACCCCATATCAAGTAACAAATGTATACAGTCAAAAATGCCAGCAAGTCTAGTGTCACATAAAAATACTTGCGAAAGCCATACTCACATTGAAAAGGATGTTACGAACACGCAGCTAGAGGCCTTGCTTTGCAACAGGAAAGTTTCTACTCATCTAAGAATAAACTACCTAATCGTTATACAAGTTAGCAATGATGGTTCTGATCTTACTAGTTGAAAAGTGGCCTAAGCATACTTGGTGCGGAAGACTGAGGCGCAAAAAACATAACGTGAAGCAGGAAGAGCAGGAGAGAAGACAGAACAGCGCCAACTACCAACTGTTTAATGACCGTCTCGGAAACGCACTGGAAAGTAGACAAAACCGCACATGCGTGTACAACCAACAAACATCGCACAGCGTCATGAAAAAGGCACTAAGTTATCCGAAAAATGCATTTCTGTTGTGTACAACACAATAGATGTATCACTGACACAATCGGGCCCTTTCTTTTTGATGTAATAGGCTTCCAAGAGCTCTCTAGCTATTTGTTTTTGCTCCTACTAAGAATCACCGTCCTTTCAAACAATGGCACACATCCGCAGGCTTTACAGTGCGCTGGAAGATGCGCATGCTCACTTTTGCCTAAACTATTGGCATGCTCCCTCAGTCTGTCAATAATGCAACGCCCCGTTTGACCGATATAGATCTTGCCACAGCCTAGGGGAGTCCCATATACCACGCCTTGTGCACAGCGCACAAAAAGTCTTGTGTGCTGCTTCTGGCAGCCCCTTTGCTCATCCCATGTCATACGTGGGCACAATTAAGCAAGTTTGTTGGGAGCTGAAAAAACAACCAGAACACCATAACGGGAAGCCACCTTCTTGAGGTTATGGCTCACACGGTGTATATACGGGACCACCTCAGGCTTGACCCGCTCTCTCGCCTTCGGGTGCGCATTTGCATTTCACACTCTGCCTTTCACCCTTTGCAGCAAGGATTCCACCACGGAACTAACTACGGACTGAGGGTAGCCAGCCTTGGAAAGCCTTAGAAGTTGACGCATAAAGCTAGCTTGCATAACATGCTCACACGATCTGCGTAGTGCCAACTGTAAGTAAAGTAGAGCGATTCCGTACTTCACAGTCTTTGAATGCGCTGAATCGTAAAGTAACAACTCCTTCTTACTCCGAGGGAGGTACGCACAGCATACGTAACCAGCCGAAATTGTCAGGTTAAGGTCCAAAAAATGCAAGAAGCTATCTTCCGGAAGTTCATTAGTAAACGTGAGCCCTTTAGCATTTGCTCTAAAAACATCTAAAACCACGATATTATTATGAAGGACACCGTGGTGGAGGCCTCCAGAAATTTTCACCGTTACGTCATCTTTATCGTGCAGGGATATTGCACAATACATGGGCCTATACCATTTCCCCTCCATCAAAACGCGACTATATACGACAGCCGGCATGGAACGCGCGGTCAGCAGTTGACCACCGTAACTTCTTTACCACCGCGGCAGACGAAGCACACTCTTTTTATTATTTTTTTAGAACGCATTTTACGAGTAATGGTTTCTAGCTTTCTGGAAGGATTCACATGCCGTTTTACATTTCTTGAGTTGAAGTTCTCTCAGATTTTTCGCACCTTGGTGCTACCTGCCACCAGCCACCTTTTATTAGACAACGCGGAAGAGATGAACTTCGGCCGGACGGGGAGAACACGCGAGTAGGCAGCAGCGCGCCAAGATTTCACGGTAGATATCACCTCGTCTTTCGGCGCAGCGGCGTACCAGCAGCGTAAACAGAATGCCGCCAGCATAAAGGGAGGCGCCCACATTAAATGGCTGCACTATGGCGTTGACAAGCCCGAACACTGTTGGCATAGAGTAATGCAACTACAGTGGACAAGTGATCAGAGTGCAATGAAAATGTCACACTCGAAATGTAAACACGACTAACACAGTCAACCGCCGATTTCCGTAAATGATGTATTTTCTGCTTTCAGCACGTACTCCGTCTCGGAAAAAGCATGCATGATACAAGCCGCGCGAAACCGACATCGACAAAGGGGCACTGCATTTATGGCCTCGACTTTACTCGAAGCGGCCTAATCTGAGGTATTGCATTACATGACACAGATCATTAGTGGCATGAGCTGTAACCTAAACGGCGAGTAAATAAGAAGTTAGGCACTCACCTCCAAGATGCAGACCAGATAAAACAGCCACGCCAGCCGGGTCACAGAACTCCTACGCCGGGTTAGCCAGGTCCCGTTCCGTGTGTGTGTCCTGGCAACGCCTCCTAGATTTCCCGTGCCTGCCGGATGAACGCGAAACACCAGTCATTTACGGCGGCGCTGCCTACGTAGGAATAAGGGTCTTTGTACTTGGCCATAGAGTTTTCCACAATACTTACTAGAGGGAACTCTGGCGCTAGTATCTATGGGAGCTGCAACGCAAGACGCTTCAACGAGCAACGTTTCTAGAACTAGGTTGTAGAACGAGGTTGTAGAAACCTAGTCTAGGAACGTTGTCAACGAGCATGGGAATGATGGGTAGTACACACATTTGTTTAAACTTCATACTTCTGGCCTGCTTTTGGCTCCGTGTGTGTTCGTGTGGCTTGAAGCTGTTTTCTCATGAAAAAAAAATCAGCAAATGTTCAGCAATTGGGCTCGTGTCTTTCGTGTCCTTTTTGTCTCTGTGTCGTTGTTTTGTTCTCGCGCTCTAAGTATCGTCATGCCATACCAACTAGCCCAAGCTGCCACACTTCTGGGCTTCACCGCCCTATTTTTTTCAAATTACCTTTCCAAATCGGGTCACGAAGTTTAAAAGGGTTTAATCTTTTTTTCAAAACAAAACCGTAACCAGTAATAAACCAAGCCTCAAGTACGATTCGCCACCCGCAAGTACGAAGACTAAGCAAATGTGTGTACTACCCATCATTCCCATGTTCGCTGAACGATCGCAGCGCCAGAGTGCCCTCTAGTTAATTTTGAGAAACTCTGCGTACTTGGCCTTTGAGATTGGCAATTTCGGCGTTTGCTACTAAGTTCAGAGAATGCCTTGTATTAAAGAAGTTGCTTGTTGAATGACGGCGTCACTTGCGTAGGGTTAATTATAATTACGTTTACGCCTTTTGTCAACTTTTTAACGTTATTTTTGTTGCATATAAGCTCTAAAACGTAAAAACCTATTTGAAGACACCCCCTACCTGAGTAGCGCCACCACCGTAGTTCCGACGACCGCCGCTTCCCAAGTGACCACCGATAATCAGACAGATATCTAGGAGGCGTTGGTCCTGGCCTTTGAGGAGTGGAGTCGGGCTAGTGACTAGAGTAGTGACAGCCGATGGATGAGTGACGATGGTGGTGCGCCTGCCGCGGTCGAATGGTTCCTCATTCCGCGATGACCACCTAAACCGCCATTTGGGAACAAATACAGTTTCGTAGAAAAAAATCGGTGCAGAACACGTCGCGGCGATGGATGCAATGATGGTATGTGACGGCTATATTCGTATAAATTTCTAGAGGTCATCCATATTGCAAATGATTACTTTCGTTTAATTTTTTGTTGATGGAGGAGACACATGTTTTTGCACTATTCAGTGAAACATGATTGGTAAACGTGAGCTGTATCCATAATACTCGCGAAGTAGTGAAGTCTGTGATTCGTAAACGTGTGATGTATCCTTGATGTTGGTGAAGGGAGGGAGTGTGTTTATTTCCTGGACACTATGTCCGTTTTTCTGTCCGTCAATACGCGCAATTTTTTGCAGTGTACATAGAGGAGGCTCTGATGCTATGCAAGATCATAGACCCGTATATGTATGAAGAGGACATGGTCGGACACCTTCTGAAGGGTATAGCAAAGGACGTCTACAACTTTTTCGATAGGCAGGGAAGACCTCACTTCCGTCTCCGCCGTTCAACGTTACTGCCATAGTTTCGAGAAGCTGAAGGCCTGTTCGTATTGCCCCGAAATTTGGTAGGCTGGCAAATGTCACTATGGTCACCAGTGTCGACGCAAGCCCGCCTGCCGACCTTGCTACTACTATCAGGTAAATAGTGCGCGAAGAGCTACAGCGACAAGACACACTGGTCGACAACACCATCCATCATCTGCCTACCTGTTCATCCTACTACCCGGGGCCGTTCACTCCTGTGCCTTCTTCGGTATGTGCGATGGACTTTAGCGAAGCTAGAACTTCCTGGCCACGCCGAGACTCATTGGCGCCTGACCACTGGTATGACCAATGCCATCGCACTGGCCCCGCTTCACAGAGGCGGGCAGTTCCCGTTGAGCAAGCTGGTCCACTCCATTCGGGTAGGCGACCTTACACAGCGGAGCGCTCGCAGCAGTGGTTCGGCGAATGACCCCTACCCGTCTGCTACAACGGTGGCGTCGAAGGTCACATAGCCAGGTACTGCAACTACCGGCAGTTGCCAAGGTACGACCACTCACCGAGATCCCACACCTGTCTGGCTTTGCACGAGCACTAACGTTCCCTGGAAGCACGTCCCACGAGATACCGCCACTGCGACACCGTTCTCCGGCCTGTGACCGCAGTGTGACACCCCCGCTAGCCCCTCGCTCCAATCGGTCGCCGTCTCCTAGGCGCCGCTGCCCTTCGCCGCCGCCGGAAAACTAGTCGGCGCGACCGTTGGAGGTGAGGTCGCTGGACAGTCTTCGATTTCCACAGAAATGCTTCCATTAATTTACATGTTTCGAAATAAGGTTCGTGTGCTAATTGCCGGTGTCTCCACAATGGCTTTAGTGGACACAAGTGCAACCATATCAATAATGAGTCTAGCATTCAAACTCCTTCTTGGACGAAAGGTTATGTTCCGTTGGGACTGTGCTGCTACATTTCGTGGAGCGAGCAGAGATGTCTTACAACCTATTGGTGTCTGCACAGTGACTGTTAGTTTGGGTGGCCAAAATTTTATCGCTGATTTCGCTGTTCTCTTTCATTCAACGCATGATGTAATTCTAGGACTCGATTTCCCGAATCTTTGTGGTGCCACTCTAGATTGCCGCACAGGAGAGATTCCAGTAGATTCAAATGTTCCAGTAGTGTTTATGGAAAGCCCACCCTGTATGGAAAGCACCTTTTGCGTATTCATGGACACAACTGTTCCACCCTTGTCTGCCAAGTGTGTTCCTGTCGTCAGTTCCCCTGCAACCGAGACGACATTTATAGCCACAGTAGAGCCCATTCACCTCAATTGCATAAAGAAAAATGTTCTAATACCCTATTGTACGTTGTCGGTTGTGCAAGGGCAAACTTTTTTGTGGGTTATCAATGGCTCCAATAAACCGGCGGTACTGCCAGAGGGTCTAGAACTTGCTAAGGTCCGTCAACATCAGGTGTTCTCCCTTGCCAGCCTTGCAGAGAGCAGTGATTTTCCGGATAAGCCCGATTCCAATCATTTGCACGCCAGGAACACCTCCATAATGGCAATGATTGACAAGTCTCTTAGCACCAACGAGCGTAATGACCTGGCGAGTATTCTGCGCAAACATGCTGGTCTTTCCAATTTCGCACAGCTACAGGCTCCACTGTCATTCCCTGCTTCTCCTGTAAAGCACCGCATAGATACGGCATATCATATACTTCTCCGACAAAAGCCATACCAGGTATCGCCTTCGGAACGCGCAGTTATAAATTAACAGGTTGGCCAGATGCTAAACAAGAACGTGATTCAGGAATCATGCAATCCGTGGACCGCTCCCGTAATATTGGTCAAGAAGAAAGATAGAACATGGCGATTTTGCGTTGACTAACACCGTCTCAACGCCATCACAAAGAAGGACGTGTACCAACTAACACGTATTGATGATGCCATAGAGTGTCTTTCACCAGCCTCCTACTTTTCGTCTGTTGATTTGAGGTCAGGGTATTGGCAGATTTCAATGCACAAGGAAGATAAAGAGAAAACGGCATTTGTTACACCGGATGGACTTTTTGAATTCAATGTGATGCAATTTGGACTATGCAATGCGCCTGCAGCTTTCGAGCGCTTCATGGACAACATTATGCGTGGTTTGAAGTGGGAAGTACACAGTAAAAATTTTTGCACCCAAAAGGGTGTAAAAAGGGTGCTTTTACGAGAAAGCACCCTTTGCAATACCCTTTAACACCCATAAATGGTCGATTGAAAAAAAAGCACCCCTTTGTTTGGGTGCTTGCCTCAATAGCACCCTAAAATAGGCTCTAAGGGTGCTTTTGTGCCTGAGAAGGGTGTAGGTGCCGATTCATCAGATGGAATATGCAGCATAAGAAGAACACATAATTATAATATTTGGGATTTTACGTCTCAAAAACCTGATATGATTATGAGGGTCGTCGTAGTGGAAAGCTGCAGAGATTTTCACCATTTGGTGTTCTTTAATGAGCGCTCATATCGCACAGTGCAAAGGCTTCTACCTTTTCGCCTCCGCCTTAACTCGACTGCCACGGCCGGCATCGAACCCGCGACCTTCGGATTGGCGGCCGAGCAGCGCAGCTACTGCACGAATATGTGGACCTTGCGTTAAATGACGACCTAATTGACTTAGAATGTGTGAAGGTGCTCTCCGAATACAGCAGAATGTCAGCAGAAGCAAATCGCGTTTCATCCATGTTACGAAAGCTTTCCTTAGCGTTGGTTATAAGCTGCATGTTTGCTATGGATTATATACACACAAATAATGTTCGCCCGAGTATGGGTGTGTGTGCATGTAAGCGCGATTGTGTGTACACCCGTGCATGTGTGCGTGCGCGTGTATGTGCGAGTCCGTGCTTGTGTTAAGCGTGCCTGTGCACATGTTTACGCCCATGCATGCGTGCGTTTACGGTCGCGTGTGTGTGTGACCGTATGTGTGTATACGTGTATGTGTGTGCGCCTGTGAATAAGTATGCGTGTGTATCAGCCCGTGCGCCCTCGAATTTCGTGTGTGTGTGTGTGGGGGGGGGGGGAGGCACTGCTTCTTATTGTTTAAGGTCCCACGCCTGTTCATACTAGGAGTCTATATGGGAGGTGGCTTAAGGAATGGCGGTTGTCAACGCACTGTACATGGACTATTCAGTACATGGAAAACAGCTGCACATTTTCGTACCTGATCGTTGCTTACGAACTTGCTGTGATAGCTGATTAGGTATGCTGAGGTGCTTCTACGCTCGAAAACGTGGGTTATGACAAATTTCCACGGAAAGCTGTCACTGCACTTATGCACAACCATAGTTTATATTAACAACGTTTAACAAGAACGTGCCCTGCCTTTGCTACAGGTGCTTAGCTAGCTCATTGGGTAACCATATGGAATTATGTGCTGATCATGAGGTCAGCAAAAAGCTTGTTATAACAACCTCGGCACGTTTCGTGGTGCGTGACAAGCCTTCTAAACATCCGCGACTGTGGATTAATTTGTTCCAGCTTCGACTACGCATTCAGTGTTTGCGGCACCATACGCGGAAGTGCCAGACACAGACAATGCAAAAAGAAATTCCCCTGGAAAAAGGTGTAGCGATGCTCTCCCGCTAATGCCACCGAGGACGAAATAATTATTGTTTCTGGCCATTCCATGGTGCACTTTGTTTTCCGCAAGTTTTGCTTCACTATTTTTCGCCCACTGCAATCGCATTCCGTCAAAATACTCCAAGAACCCGAGGCTGGTAAATAACCTGCGTCGCTGTGCGACTGGCTGGAAGGAGAGTTGCCATTTACAAGGAGTCATTCCGCGAGGAACGGCCGTCCGCCGTATGCGCCATAGCGTTTGCTCTTCGGCGCCGTCCTGGCGGGTTTCCCGCTTCTCCCCCCCCCCGCTCACCCCGGCCAGCGTTGCTCCCACAACGGCGGCGTAGATAAGCGAATAGTTGCGTCACCAAACACCTGCGTCGACAGCTGCGGCGCCGCCGCGGCGCTTTAGCCGCCGCCAGTGCCTCCTCCTTCTCTCTCTCAACGTCGCTCTCTCTGTCTCATCGTCTTTCAAATGCGTTGCGTTGGTCTGGGGTCTTGGTCGCTGTGTGTGTTCTAGCGAACAGGCGCATATTCAATGGTGGTCACGCATGACACCGTGTTCGAAGTGACGCTCGGATTAAGGAATATTCATGGAGTGGCGGACACGGACAACGTGGGCCTGTTAACGGTGAGTGTACTGTTTTCGTAAATAGTAATCATACAGCGCTAGCTGGGCGCCTGCAGCAGCTCTGCCGAAGTAGGCTGCCAGCCATTTACAACAGCATGCGTTCGCAGGTCTGTTGCAGATGCCGGATTAAACTTGTGACTTAACGAGTTCACACTGCTATGCGCGATGTTGTGTAAGTACCTGCATCACTCATACAGTGAGTGATGTGATCACTTAACAAGGGCGGGATTAGTTGCTGATCGCACATTGTCTCTACACTGCACAAAATGATTGATATTGTTTTAAGATGTGCTTTGGGCTACATCGTAATAACATTTCTATTTATACTCAAATGTGCAACGTGCTTCTGTAGGTGTAAGCGCAAAAAAAGAAAGAAAAAGCAAAAATTATGTACAGAGGCGCACTGTACGAAATGGCTTTTTTTTTTTGCTTAAAGACGGTATAGTTGGAGGTGCTGATATGCCGCGATGCTCCCAGCACGTGCGCCTCGGTCTTTTAAGCTATTTAGGACAAGTGCCACCAGCTACAGGGAAAGATCTAGCAGACTTCCAAAGGCGCGTTGTTGTGGCCATCGCCGTGCGTCGTTTTCCCTCGTTTCTGTTTGCTGTTTTCGTGCTTCGCTTTCATCTGCGATAATGTTCGGCGTTATAACAGAATCGAGAGAGTTATACGTGACTGTTCGAGCTATGTGCGGTAGCTCTAGCATAAGCCATGGCTGCTGCAACGTAGTCGGCGTCCGCGCGCGTTGGTGTCGTTCGAGCGCTCTTACTTGCGTGATTGTGTTTAACTGAGTATTTAGGCACGGGTTACGTTTGTAAATCCCGTAGTCAATAATCGCTAATAGCGTGCCCCTGATTGCCATCAGAGGATGGGCTTGGTTGTCGAAATATGCCAGACGCTTTTTCTGAAAGCAAGCTTTGATTTTTTTTTTAAAAAGAAGTACTTTCATACGTGCAAGGCAGTGCCTATTGCAGGCCCGCAACTCTTTAAAAACTGGACGAGCTATCACACCTTTTATCAAATTACAATGAATTAAGATGATTGAATTATAGATGACGAATTTCTGTGCTAGATTAGGTGCACAAAACACATGTTCGCAGCCCTACGTCTAGAAAGCAGGCAAATAGGAAGCACAGCGTCAAATTTGGATTAGATTCCATTGACGGAGCGTCTTGTGAAGGTAGAAAGAACGAGAAAATTGTTCATTTTTGATGCCCTTATAGAGGCAGTCAGAATCGCACTGATTGGTGACTTGTAACAATTCCTCAGATTGTTAGAGGCGTGATTAAAGTCGGTAAATCTTTTACTTTTTTTTTTTGCAGACCTCTTCGCTAGTGCCACGCCCAAGATCATTTGTTCTCATGTAAAAGAGAAAGCAGAGATGTCTTCACTGTTTGTACATGAAGAGGTAAGTTTCTTGTGCATTTTGATTAATGTTACATGTTCTTAACGTTGTACTTTAGGAATTGTTTTTCACACTGGCTCACTACCCTAGAAGGAATTTGATTCTTAGGTGAGTTCAGGCTTTCGTAATTGCCATTTTTGAGCTGTAGTCTTACAACTTCACCTCATTTCGGGAATTCGCTGTATGCTGGAAAACTCTTATCTTTATCATACAAAATTACTGGAATGTACGGGTTGTATGCATCGAGTTCAGTGTAATGTCAATTACACGCCATTTCGAAGGATACACACTACACATTCTTTTTATATGGTGCTGCCAGAACAGCATGACCATCCTTTTATGAGAAGTCATATTTGCTCTTATTACAGGATAAGAGGGTGCCGCTTACGTCCTGCGTAGTCTACCCCGGAACCAGCCTAGAGCAAGCCTACTTCCTGAACCTCCACATGGATAACCGAAAAATCTTCCGTGTCGGTAATGACGAAGAAGGGGTGACAGCACTGGTGAGTTGATTTTTTTTATTTTCAACATTGTCTACGGCCGCAAGGCCTTTAACAACCACCGTGATTGAGCGGCTTTTTCTCGGCGTGAGTTTGGAGTTTATCAAAGAAGTTGTTCAGGCAGTACGACGCTGCAAATTTTAGTGTCACAATGCCTGACCAACTTTTTCTAGTGTGGTCATGGTAGATGATCAAATATTGTAATTTGTGTAAGTTATTTTGCTTAAATATAGCTGGACCACTCCATTCCAAACGTCCCAGCCACTTTGGCGACCATCTGAATTGTATTTGAAAAAAAAAATGTGCCGACTTACTGCGTTGATAACAGTGAACTGCTAGAATATTTCAGCGACAAAAAAAGTTTTGTTCATGTGGCTGGCTTATAACTTCCTGGCATAATGCCGTCTGTGTGCCGTTTGTGGAAAATTTTGTTTTAAAACTACCGCTTATTTTTTCTAAAGCAAATTCGGTCTACCTGTTAAGTAAATGTGCTTCTGTAAGGTATTTGAAACTCAATAATAATAGTGCAATTTTTTTGCCACATTCGCTTCCAAGAATAAAGCCAAAATGTGTTATGTTTGCATTTTTTATTGCAATATTGCACTTTGTATGAATATCTGAGCAGTGAATACTTACTCCAAAGAAGGTATATTTTGAGGAAAAAATATCTTTAGACCTCTCAAGCTGCTGAAATATACGAGAAAATATCATGAATTTCACAAAATGTTAATTTTGTCCGTATTGAGATGCAATTTGCTTCATGTTGCGATACAATGAAAACTCATCATTATACCTGAATTGTAAGAAAACGAAATTTTTTCTGTAATAAAAATCTTATCGCAAAAAGGACAGTAAAGAGCGCTGTCAACTGAATTTTATTGAAGGTGCTACGAGCGTTTTTATACTGAGCACAAGACCAGGGCTCATCTGCAACAACACATGTGTGACCATGACAAAATAATTTTAACCGAGAAAAGAATACTCTTTTTCGGAAAAGATAAGTGAAGGTGTACTGATGCATCGATCCTTGGCCTTCCTGATAAAGAGTTCTAAAATCTCTCATTTTTCTGCTTGCTTTTTTTTCAAAAACCGTGTTTTATGAAACCTAGGACCACACTTACATTCTTTACGGTGCCCGGTCATGAGACTACTATAGCCCTTCTTAACAATTAAAGCATGCTGTCTTGCTTGATCATTGAAGCATTGCCCAGTTTGTCCTATGTTTACTTTTCCACATGTTAGCGGCATCTTATACACATTAGATTGGCATTCAGTAAACCTATTCTAGTGACGAATGTGCAAGATTGACTATTCCTGTTGCTGTAAGTACATGCACTTTTGAAAGCTTGCAAGGGGTGGAAAACAACAATGTCATATCTGCTGGCTCTTTTCCTAAAATTGTGAGACACCTTACGTACGTAGTACCGTGTGACATGCAAAGGTGATTGGTCATTCTCTTTTTCTTTTGGTCCTGTTTTCTTTAACTTTACTTTCTGCAGGAGGGTTTCGCAAACAAGTGTGATGATGCTGTTGGGGTATTGGCTGGTGCTATCAGCCCAGGAGTGCTAAGAATATTCTGCCTTTTCATAGTGGGCATTCAAAATTAGTAGAAAGAGGAATTGATACCACATGTACTCAGGCCACCCTTCAGAAGTCTTGTTAGCACAAGGGTGAGGTCAGGTTTAAAAACCAGATTAAAAGACTAAAAGATGCTGGGTATTCCAACAGAATCATCACACCTGTTTGCAAAACCCTCCTGCATAAAGTAAAGTTAAAGAAGACAGGACCAACAAAAAACAATGACCAAAACCTTTGCAAGTTATACCACATCATGTGTCTCACAATTAAAAAAATTGCCAGCAGATATGATATTAGCGTGTTGTTTTCCACCACTTGCAAGCTTTCAAAAGTGTGTGTACTAAACAGCAACAGGAATAGTCAATCTTGCCCCATTCGTCACGAGAATAGGTTTACTTAATGCCAATTTAACGTTTGTAGAAGTATTTTTTATCAGGTAAACCAATGATCAGTGCATCACTACACGTTCACTTATCCTTTCCGAGAGGGAGTATTCTTTTCACAGTTAAGATTATTTTGTAGTGCTTACACGTGCCGTCGCGCATGAACACGGTTCTTGTACTCCGTATAAAAGCGCTCGTAGCACATTCATTAAATTCAGTTGACAGTCGGTGGTCTTTCCTGTCCTTTCTGTCTCTTCCTAAAGTTGTCGCGCTGTGACTAGCACACAACCACGATGAACCAACTCTCCCAAATTAAGCTCTTGTTACGTAACACGTAGACCGAGTTTCGTATGGAAAGAAGGAGCGGTGCTTTTAAAATAAAATTTTTCACATACAACACCTAGACGGCATTCCAGGAAGTTCAGAGGGCAGCCACGTAACCAAATATTTTTCCTCTCCTAAATATTCCAGAAGTTCACTATTTTCAATGCAGTACGAGTTTTTCGAATACATTTGAGATGGCTGCCAAAATGGCTGGGACATTTGGCATAAAGTGACCCAGCTGTGTCATTAGCCATAATTATGCATTACCTCTTGTTTTTTGTGTGTTTTGACTCAGTTTTGTGTTCGTTTTTAGCTCATTGTGTTTCTGATCATATTGTATTGGTTTCTTAAGTATTCGCTAAAGTTATATGTGCGAAAACCCGTATATGTTTGCATGTACATCATTTCTCATAACCAATTGTTATACATCCAGGAATACAAAGCTTAATCCACTGTGATTGTATACATTTGAAAACACTATCCATATATATTTTTGTGCGCATCACTTCTTGGGAACGATTGTGTACATGAAGGCGTATATAGTGAAATCATGGTGATTGTATATATTTGAAAGAATCATTAGTATATATTTGCCTGTATTTCATTTCTGTTAACCGATTGTGTACATGAAGGAGTATTAAACTGGAAACCACTGGGATTGTAGATACTTGAAAGAATTACAGGGATATATTAGCGTATATTTCATTTGTAGTCATTATGTACTTGAAGCAGTATACTAAACTGAAACCAGTGTAATTGTATGTTGCAAAGAATTGTCAATGAAGTGAAACTGAATAAATATAATAAACATTTGAGGTGTTACATGTGTAGTGTACGTATACGTGAACGTATTGATTTGATATGTGGGGTTTAACGTCCCAAAACCACCATTTGATTACGAGAGACGCCGTAGTGGAGGACTCCGGAAATTTCGACCACCTGGGGTTCTTTAATGTGCACCCAAATCTGAGCACACGGGCCTACACCATTTCCGCCTCCATCGGAAATGCAGCCGCCGCAGCCGGGATTCGAACCCGCACCCTGTGGGTCAGCAGCCGAGTGCCTTAGCCACTAGACCACCGCGGCGGGGCGTATACGTGAACGTATATCTGGTGAAAACGTTGTGTGGCAGAAGAAAAGTTTATGTTTTATTTGCCTATTAAATAAACGCAATATGCAAGGGCAGCAAGGCTTCATTTTCTGTAACGCGCATTATGCATATACTGTGAAGTATATATAGATCCAGCACAAGTTCATACACGATAGTACGCGTTTATATTTTTGCTCAGATGCAATGAATGGAGCTCGACAGGTGGCGCACCATTGATAATCAGGACCACTTTCTTCAAGTAGTGTGTAATCAGTGCATGCTGATATCTATTAGTGCAGTCTAAAAGAATACTGGCACCCCTGCCATGGGCACTCAACACCCTTGTGCACCCTTCTCGCACCCTCCTCAGAGGGTGCTAAAAAAGTGATGGACATCGAAGGCACCCTTCCTTAAGGGTGTTTTTGTAACACCCTACAGTTTTTTTACATGTACACCCTATTCTAAGGGTGCATGAAAAAGCACCCTTTTTGGAAGGTGCTGAATTAAGACCCTTAGGGTGTCGTCCACGGGACAAGCTCATTTACACCCTTCTGGGTGTAAAAATTTTTTCTGTGTATGCATGTGTTATCTGGGCGATGTTGTGATTTTTAGGTGCACTTTCTGTGAGCACAACACACGCCTCGACCTCATGCTGAACTGCCTAAGCACTCAAAGAAATGTCGTTTCGGAGAGCGCCAAACACTCGTCCTTGGACACTTAGCGAACAAAGAAGGCATTTGGCCGGATCCCGCAAAAACGGCTGCAGTGGAAGCGTTCAAGCAACCTCACTCAGCGAAAGAACTACGCAGCCTTTTGGACCTCTGCTCATACTTCCGTCGATTCATCCATGGATTTGCCAATATCGCGCACCCACTCACGTGCCTGATTCAGTAAGGTGTGCCATTTGACTGGACTCCGGAATGTACGTCCGCTTTTTTTTGAGTTGAAGTTCTTTGTAACATCCTATCTGATTCTTCGACTCTTCGATCCTCTGGTTCTCACAGAACTTCACACAGACGCTAGCGGTGTCGGTGTAGGCGCCGTGATGGTTCAATGCTTGGATACCAAAGAACATGTCGTTACGTATGAAAGTCGCTCGCTAAGCAAGTCTGAGCGTAACTATACCGTCACAGAGCAAGAATGCCTTGCCGTAGTCTTTGCAGTGTAGCGCTTCCGGTCCAACCTGTACGGACGCCCCTTTACCATCATGACAGATCATCATTCGTTCTGCTGGTTGGTCAATCTGCGTGACCCATCTGGTCGACTAACGCGCTGGGCACTCCGTCTGCAGGAATACGACTTTACAGTTTCCTATAAAAGCAGTCGTCATCACGCTGATGCAGATTGTCTTTCGCGACGACCGCTTCCATCGACGGACTGCGACGCGGGCAACTTCGACACCTACATAGCGCCATTGGACCTGCCATTTCCTGATACCAACGCCTTTAGGATTGAGAAGCAAAGGGACCACACCATACAGGAGCTCCTTCCTACCGAGTCATGACCATCGGCGACTCGCTTCTGCATGCGCGACGGGCTTGTGTACAAAAAAAACTATGCTACGACCGGCTTACGATATCTTCTCGTGGTTCCGAAGAGCCTTCGCGTTTCCGCCTTGCAGGCTATGCATGATGACCCAACGTCCGGCCATCTAGGCACAGTGAAAACTCTTTGCCGGCTTCAAGAAAGATATTACTGGCCGAAAATGCGCCAGACGACGGAACAGTACGTCCCATGTTGCAACGAGCGCCAACGCCGCAAGCGCCCTACCAGTGCTCCTCCAGGGCGACTACATCCTATTCCGCCCCCCAGGAACTCCATTCGAGCTAGTTGGGATTGACCTCCTAGGTCCTTTTCCGAGGTCTTCTAGTGGCAACCGCTGGATAGTCGTATGTACCGATCACTTAACACGGTACTGCGAGACAGCTGCTATACCATAGGCAACTGCAGCTGACGTGTGTTTATTCATGCTGTGTTTTGTGGTTCTACGACATAGACCTTCTAAAATTTTTATCAGTGATGGTGGGCGACAATTCACTGCAGACGTGGTGGAAGAGATGCTTCGTCTATGCGCTTCAAGCTTTCGGCACTCTACGCCATATCATCCCCAAACAAACGGGCTGATGGAACGAACTAACAGGACTCTCATGAACATGCTTTCTCTGTATGTCGCAGCTGATCACAGGAATTAGGCTGGTGTGCTACCTTTCATCACTTACGCATTTAACACCGCACAGCATGAGACTACCAGCTACAGTCCGTTTTTTTCTTCTGTATGCTCGGCCACCTCGTCATACCCTAGATACCGTCTTCCCGTTTATGGACCACCATGATTCCGGTATATCCGAGATCGTCTTCCGTGCAGAAGAAGCCCGACGTCTTGCTTACCTGCGCACCCTCGCTTCGCAAGATCGCTCGAAGACACGTTTTGACCGTCAACGTCGGGACGTGATGTATAATCGCGGAGACCTCGTGTTGTTGTGGGCGCCAAATAGAAAACGTGGGTTGTGGTAAAAATTGCTGGCACAGTATGCAGGACCTTATGTTGTTCTAGACCGCATGAGCGATGTAACTTGCTGTGTAGCACGTCTTCATTCCAATGTCCGACCATCTGCAAAGACTGAACTTGTCGTATAGGACGCTTGAAGCGCTATATTCCAAGAGAGACTCTTTAACTCACCCGGTGGGCTTCATCTGCGCGGAGGGAAATGTTATGCATATGTGATTTGGGTATGAGCTTCTGGGTAGCGGGGAACAGGCAGATTAGAGAAGAGGACGTTCGGCTATCGAGATAGGCCTCCGGTGCACAACCCCTTCAAGCCTGCGAGTACGCCACAGCGTAATAACCACATTACTAAACGTAACAATACATCCAGTGGAGATTTGTTTGAACACATTTCTTTTTACCACATTATCACTCCTGTCATGTCACGTGTTCGTACCTCCGAGACATCTCAAAAAAAGTTTGGTCATGTGTGGTGCTGTATATTATGATAGTTTGCACAAAAGGATCATTTGTGAGGCATGAATGTATTTATGGCGTGCACTAATGGTGCGCCGAAGTAAACGCCTGCCGAAGTAGGGCGTCACCATAGCTCGGAACACTCACTCATGAGTACACTCACTCACACTCATTTGAACGTGGCGAGTATGAGTGAGTACTAAGGAGTGTGAGTGGAATAGAGTGTGAACGTAAGTGAGTAGCCATGAGCGTGAGTGGAAGTGAGTCTGAACATGAGTGAGTGCCTACGTGTGTGAGTAGGTGTCTGTGTGAACATGAGTACATACGGGTGTGAGTAAGTGTGTGTGTGCACATGAGTGAGTGCCTACGGGTGTGAGGAGGCGTACAAGAGTACGAACGTGAGTGAATACTCAATAGTGTGAGTGGACATGAGTGTGAACATGAGTGAGTGGCTATCATACGATTATTAGACATGCCGTAGTGGAGGGCTCCGGAAATTTCGGCCACCTGGGCTTCTTTAAGCCTACGAGTCTGAGTAGGCGTGAATGAGTGCCTACGAGTGGGCAGCACGGCATCGTTGGCAGAGGGCTTTTTAGTGCACTGCGCTGCATTTTCAGCACAGCGTAGGAAACACAAGTGTCTAGATTTACGCATTTATGCATTTTATAATAAAGGAACACATCGCTGAATACTTACGTATTGATGTTGCGCCTTAGATATACGTAGTATTTGCTTTTAGATCGACAATGTTCACAAGTATGAACGCAGCCACCAATTCAAGATTGCTGGCCGTTCAACAAGTGCTCGACTTTGGTCGGGTGGCTGAATCACGTGACAGACAGACAAGCAAAAAGACAGACAGACCGAAATTTTCGGGTTCAAATATCCAAAGACAGACTACCGTCTTTGAAATAAATACACACAAGGATGGCCACCCAGCTCCGCACTTCTTTCATGTTTGTCATTACTAAAACGAAGCTCCCGCGAGTTTTTTAATGCGTTTCGTAGCTGTGAATATATATATATATATATATATATATATATATATATATATATATATATATATATATATATATATATATATATATATATATGTGTGTGTGTGTGTGTGTGTGTGTGTGTGTGTGTGTGTGTGTGTGTGTGTGTGCCCCGCCGCCACGGTGGTCTAGTGGCTAAACTACTCGGCTGCTGACCCGCAGGTCATGGGATCAAATCCCGGCTGTGACGGCTGCATTTCCAATGGAGGCGGAAATGTTGTAGGCCCGTGTACTCAGATTTGGGTTCACGTTAAAGAACCCCAGGTGGTCGAAATTTCCGGAGCCTTCCACTACGGCGTCTCTCGTAATCAAATAGTGGTTTTGGGACGTTAAACCCCACAAGTCAATATATATATATATATATATATATATATATATATATATATATATATATATATATATATATATATATATATATATTGCCACGCTGTGTTGGTGGCAGAAGACGAGAGCGAAGAAGTGAATGGCAGCTGTGGCTGAGTAAACAGTCCTCCACTTCGAGTTCCTGTCTATCGTTTCCTCTCGCGACAGACTAGTGGAGGTGCTGGGTACTGTACTGCAACGTCTTATGCCTGCTGGTTCTGAACCAGAAGCAACCACCGCCAGTCCACCAGGGTCTGCTGACATCTATCGAAGCAGCCGCCGCCTTCAAGGACTACCACCACAGTACGGCCCCTTGGCAATATCCGTGAGGACAATGTTTGCCACATCCGCAACCTAAACCGAGCATGAACCACTCGCTAGCGTACCCTGTGTCATCAACACGCCTCGCACACCCAACCCATTTCATGGTGATGCCAGTGAGGATGTTGAAGACAGGCTTGACCATTTCGACCGGGTCGCTGCCATCTACGACTGGGAGAATTGCCGTAAGTTGAAGAACGTGTATATCTCCCTCTTAGACGCGGCAAGAGTGTGGTATGAGAACCACAAAACTTCATTCACAAGTTGGCAGGAATTCCAGCGGCAGCTTCGCGAGGCGTTCAGTAACCCCGAACGAAGAGAGCGGAGCAGGCACTTTCTTCGCGATTTCAAATGCTGAACGAGAGCGTCGCCATGTTTGTCGAAGAAATGTCGCGATTGTTTCGACGGCCTGACCCCCACATGCCAGAAGACAAGAAAGTGCGCCTGCTAATGCGAGGCGTAAAGGAGCAACTTTTCGCGGGCCTTGTGCGCAACCCTCCTACGACTGTGTCCGAGTTCATACGTGAGGCCACAATTATGGAGCGCATGCTTCGGCAGCGGGTGTCGCAGTATGAGCGTCAGACAGCCATGTTCGCTGCGTGCTTGCTTGTACCAGGAGGAGATAACAGGGAGGTCCTCACAGAACTCATACGGCAAGTTGTACGCGAAGAACTTCGGAAATTCGATGCAGCGCCCCTTCGCAGTAGCGCTGCTCTTACGGACGTCGTTCGTAACGAAACCAGGCAGTTCGTTCACTCCTCACCACCATCGCAAGTCGAACCTCCCACGCTTTCCTACGCGGATGCCCTACGCGCCTCTACGCCGTCGACGGCACATTTTGCTCATCAACCTACTGGGACCCCCAGACGCTTTCCAAGTCCAGCCCATCGCCTGCCTTCTCAGGCCGATTTTTGTCCTGGCCCACGGAAGTCCACTGTCTGGCGTGCACCCGACAATTGTCCTTTGTGCTATCATTGTGGCGAAGTTGAACACATGTACCGCGACTGTTACTATCGACGAATAGGACTACGCGGATTCCACCCAGATGCACGTTGTCCACGCTATGGTGAGCGCCCACAAGAAATTGCGGATTACTTGGAAGGTAGTCATCACGCTCCTGTCCCACCACGACGACAGTCACAGTCACCATCACCCCGTCCGTCCACATCAACGCACCGCGCCCGACCCGCCTTTGGGTCCCCTGGTGTCAGTGGCGCAAGCCCACGCCGGGGAAACTGAAAACGGCGACCTCCGGAAGTGAGGCCGCTGTCACGCGAACCGACAAATACCCTCCGCCGCTGCCTGACGACGTGCCGTTAAAGCCTGTTTGTGAAACCGCCAACAGAACGTCCGCTGCCATTACCGTTTCTGTCGACTGTTATCCGGTGACTGCGCTTGTCGACACGGGAGCTGATTACTCGGTGATGAGTGTTTCATTGACCACCCGTCTACACAAGGTGCTGACAACGTGGGACGGCCCTCAACTAATCACCGCTGGAGGACATCTCGTATCCCCTATAGGAAGGTGCACCGCCAGGCTTGAGCTTTGTGCGTCGGCTTTTGTAGCATCATTCCTTGTACTACCCAATTGTTCTTTGCCGGTCATTTTGGGCATGGATTTTCTGCAAGAGTATGGAGCGATAAGTAATCTGCGAGATTTGTTCGTCAGTTTTGTTAACTGTGTTTCTTCAGATTCCGAAATCTAGAACGAACATTGTGGCGTGGCCTTACGCGTAGTCGATGATTGCGTCACGTTGCCACCTCGTAGTAGTATCTTCGTGCTTGTTGAGTTTCCACGGGAGCAGTCGATTACGGGCATCGCCGAAAGTAACCTGACGTTATTGCTTGATCTGGAAGTGGCCATTGCCCGAAGTCTCGTACAATTGCGAAATGGCCGGACTACGGTTTTAGTTCCGAACTTCGGTGGTGAACACAGACATTTTGCGAAACGCACAACCATAGCTTACTTGGAGGCATTGGACGATTTGGACGCCTTCCGTTTCATTACGACGATCTCGACTGAGAACAGCTGCGATACTGACGTGACTAGTCGCCTCAACGTCACTCGCCAGTTGGAAAAACCTAAAAAGGCAAGGCTCCTCCGTCTCCTCTCATCCTTTAGTGACTGTTTTGCCTCTACTTCGAAAGTCCGGCAGACTCCTCTAATGAAGCACAGAATTATCACTGAGCCCAACGTGCAACCCATGCGCCAACATGCTTACCGCGTGTCGCAGAAGGAGCAAGATGCTATCCGTCATCAAGTGAAACAGATGCTCGACGACGAAGTAATTCAACCATCGACTAGTCCTTGGGCATCACCTGTTGTTCTGGTTAAAAAGAAAGATGGTTCATTACGATTCTGCGTCGACTACCGCAAACTGAACAAGATAACGAAAAAAGACGTATATCCTCTTCCTCGTATTGATGACTCCTTGCATCGCCTGCGACACGCCCGTTACTTCTCTTCCATGGATCTCCGTAGCGGATATTGGCAGATTGAAGTAGATGAAGGGAACCGGGAAAAAACAGTGTTTATTACACCGGACGGTCTCTATGAATTTAAAGTTCTCCCTTTTGGCCTGTGCTCCGCTCCAGCCACGTTCCAACGAATGATGGACACAGTTTTATGTGGCTTGAAGTGGTACTCTTGTTTAGTGTATTTAGACGACGTAGTCGTTTTTGCTACGATTTTTGAACAGCACATTAAGCGGCTTGAGGCGGTTCTGCTGGCTATTCGCAATGCTGGCCTCTCTCTGAAACCGGAAAAGTGTTATTTTGGATATGAGGAACTGAAATTCCTTGGCCACATTGTCAGCAGCAGTGGTCCTGACAAGGCTAAGGCAGTTGCTTTGTTCCCGATACCGAAAACAAAGCATGATGTACGCCACTTTCTGGGACTTTGTGCTTATTATCGCCGCTTCGTGCCGAACTTTTCGAAAATCGCCGACCCTCTACAACAACTTGTCAAGGATGACGTTGCCTTCGACTGGGCCCCCAAACAATACGGCGCTTTCCGCGATCTTCAACAACGCCTACAAACGCCACCGATCCTAAATCACTTCGACACCGAAGTAGACACGGAAGTCCGCACTGACGCGAGCAACCTTGGCCTCGGAGCTATTCTCGTGCAATATCAAGATGGCGTGGAACGCGTCATCGCCTACGCTAGCCGCACGTTGTCATCTGCGGAGAAGAACTACTCGACGACTGAAAAAGAATGTCTGGCGTTTGTATGGGCCATAATGAAATTGAGGCCCTACTTGTACGGACGCCCCATCCGAATCGTCAGTGACCACCACTCTCTCTGCTGGCTAGCGAATCTTAAAGATCCTTCGGGCCGTCTCGCAAGATGGAGCCTTCGGTTACGAAAATTCGATATAACGATGGTTTACAAGTCTGGTCAGAAACACACCGACGCTGACTGTCTTTCTCGCGCACCCGTCAAGGTCACTGAAGAAGACAATGATGAAGACTTCAGCTGCGTTGCTATTCTCGCATCATTAAACGTGTCTGAGCAGCAACGCGAAGACTTAAAATTACAACCACTGATCGAATATCTTGAGGAACGTCGCCCCCAACCCCCACGTCAGTTCGTGCGTGACTTGTCATCTTTCTGTCTACGCCAAGGCATCCTCTACAAGCGCATTTTTCATTCAACGAAAACTGTTTACCTCCTCGTCGTTCCTGCTGCTCTCCGCGATGATATTTTGCGTGCTTGTCACGACGAGCCATCGTCAGGGCATCTTGGCTTCGCGCGTACTCTGGCGCGGATCAAATACAAATACTACTGGCGGAAACTTACGAAAACCGTCCGGCAGTACGTCAAGACATGCATGCTCAGCCTGTCAGCGCCGCAAAACTCCACCGACGAAACCAGCCGGTCTGCTTCAGCCCTTGCGACCCCCTAACGCACCTTTTGAAAAGGTCGGGATGAATTTACTCGGCCCATTTCCGAAGTCTACGGCTGGTAACCGCTGGATTGTGGTTGTCACCGACTACTTGACCAGATACTGCGAAACACAAGCCGCCCAGCGAGCAACTGCTTTCGAGGTGTCTGACTTTTTCATCAAGAACATCGTTCTCCGCCACGGTGCTCCCGCTGTCGTCATCACAGATCGTGGTACTGCTTTTGCGGCACAGTTGCTCCGACAGATCCTGTTGCTGAGCGGCACGATGCACCAAACAGCAACTGCGTACCACCCGCATGACTATCGGGTTAACCGAGCACCTTAGCAAAACGATTGCAGATATGCTTTTGATGTATGTCGCCAAGGATCAGAAGAATTTGGATGAAATCCTCCCGTATATAACATTTGCCTACAATACTGCTTTGCAGGAAACCACCGGCTTTGCTCCTTTTCGTCTGGTTTATGGCCGCGACGTCACCACAATTCTTGACACCCTGCTGCAATCAACTCTGCCGGACACGATTACCCCGGACGCAGATGTATTTGTTCAGCGTGCCGAAGACGCCCGGCAGGTGGCGCGCTTTCGCATTTTATCGCGATAACCTGTTTTTTCCAAGCAAGCTTGGAAAAAACAGGTTTAGCCGGTTCAACTGTCGCAAGGCCCAGCTTCAGCGAGGTAGTGGTGGGGCAGGAAGGGAACAAAGCAGCCGGCGTCACAGGTGCAAGTAGCCCCCAGGTGCAGAACGCTCCAGCTGAAAAGTCACAGCATGTGATAATAGCCGGGGACTCGAATTTAAATCGATGCACAGAACCCATCAAAGAGAGGGTAAGAGGTGACAAGAGGGTTGCGGTAGGGGCGTTCCCAGGACGCAAGCTGGAAGCAGTCATGAGGCAAGCGAGCGCAAAGCTCAAAACGACAGCTGATAGACGAAACCTCGTGATAATTTCAGGCGGTTTAAACGATGTCCTCAATGAAGATGCAGAAGGACTAGCAGCCACACTGGTGAAAGGCGTCGATGACATGCGCGCCACTTCTCCTAAGGTACAGGTAGTTATATGCACGATACCGGAGGTACCGGTGCGTGATAGCAACCTGCAAAGAGCGGTGGTCAACGCAAACCAAGAGATATGGCGGATGAGTCGAGAGAAAGGCTTTGAGGTGGTGGAAATAAACAGAGAGGTGCATAGGTGGGGGGGTTTTCAACGAGACGGAATTCACTTCGATGGGCGGCTAGGTCATGAGGTGGGTTGGCGACTTGCAGGACGCGCAGTAGCTTTTTTGGGGGGCAAGCGAGCCCTTCGGGGTGCAGGATAGCTAGTAACGAGGAAAACAACCAGGGAGACTCTTCGACAGCTGGTATGGACAGATACGATTCCAAAGTGACACCAATATCTAAGATAGGTAGAGTCCGGGGCATAAATAGACGTAGCCACGAGTGCCGAGCCAATTCAGACATAGGGTATATTAACATGCAGGGTGGTAGGAACAGGCTGAAGTGGGAAGAGATAGAAGAACAGCTAAGGGAAGAGAGGCCGATGGTATACGGTTTTGTAGAAACACATCTCAGGGACATGGAACAACCTCCGAACAATCCGGACTACGCGTGGGAATATTGTAACAGAACAGAAGGCAGCAGAAAGGGGGGTGGTATTGGGGCATTCATTCATAAAAGTACAGACTGGCAAAGGGTCAAGCAGGAGTGCAAGGAACATTTATGGCTAAAAGGGAAAGTGGCAGGTCAAATGACACTCCTTGGTTTCGTGTACTTGTGGACGGGAGCAAAGGCCAGAGAGGAAAAGCAGGCAATGGTAGAGTGTATATCAAAGGACATTCAGGAGTTAGGAAGAGAGTGCGAGATAATTATACTAGGAGACATGAATGCGCACATAGAAGATATAGATGGGTATACCGACCCGACAGGCAAAATGATCATGGATATGTGTGAAAGGCTTGATTTGATCATTTGCAACAGTACCGAGAAGTGTGAAGGGCAAATAACATGGGAGGTAGGAAGGCTTCAGTCGACGATAGATTATGCACTGATGTCACATAGGATGTATGATAAGCTCAGGGGAATGCACATAGATGAAGGTGGCTCCAGAAGTCTGGGTAGCGATCACAAACGTATCAAGCTAAGTTTTGGAAGAGCAGTGAAAGTGGGAAGGAGACAAGATGAGCAACTACAGGAAAATTTTTATCCAGAAAGGCAAATTGAAATAGCCACTAAACAAATTGAGAAAGTAATCACGGAGGATAACAAGACAGTGTGGACATACACTAAACTAATTAGACTCTTCGAGCTAGAGCTTGTTAAGACGCGTGACAAATCACCCCGGAAAAGAAGACACAAACCCAAAAGTTGCTGGGATGAGGAAGTTAAGAGAGCCATAGCAAAACGTCAGGAAGCCTCTAGGGAACACAGACATGCTAAGCAGCGGGGTGAACCGACAGATGATGTTGAAAGAAAATGGGCAACCTTTCTAAGCTTTAGAAGGGATGCATCCCTTCTGATCAATGAAAAGATTAGAAGGAAGGGAGCTCAGTGGCTGGCAGAAGTACATAAAAAAGATAGAAAGGCAGCTGCGAAATTTTGGAACCATCTACACTCCCTAAGAAATGAGACGAGCCTAGAGCAGAGTTTTATAACTACAGCCCAAGGTGCTAGGCTAGAAGGGGACGAAGCTATTGAATATATAAGAACAAGAGTGACCGAAAAATTTCAACAAAGAAGTACTTTATGCACCACAATAGACAAGGACGAATCAAGTGGTGCAATGGCTCCATTTTCACAACAAGAGTGGGAAAGGGCTGAGAAAAGGGTTCCTAGTAGTACATCAACAGGCCCAGATGGCATTCCAATTAGGCTGATAAAGACATTAGGTCCGAAGTCTAAGCAGGCTTTGAGAGAGGCAGTGAGCAAATTAATAATCGATGGTGAAGTTCCCAATGAATGGAAACTTAGCAGGATGAGCATGATCTATAAAGGAAAGGAGGAAAAAGCTGACATAAACAACTACCGTCCTATAACAGTGACATCAGTGGTCTACAGGCTGGCGATGCAAATTATAAAGGAAAGACTGCAGGCGTGGATAGAGGATGAGCGGGTGCTGGGGGAACTGCAGAATGGGTTTCGGAAACACAGGAGGTTGGAAGACAATCTGTTCTCACTGACGCAGTGCATCGAAATAGCAGAAAAGGAACACAGCCCCTGTGGCTAGCATTTTTGGATATCAAGGGAGCGTACGATAGCGTGGTTCAAGAGGAATTGTGGGGAATACTGGACACACTAGGCGTGGAACATGTAGTCACTAATCTTTTAAAGGGTATCTATAAAGGTAACAAGGAGGCAGGGGTGCCCCCTGTCACCCTTATTATTCATGATGTACCTACAAGGATTAGAGGCAAAATTAGAGGGAAGTGGACTGGGCTTCAACCTCTCTTTAGTCAAACAAGAAAAACTTATTGATCAGGCACTACCAGCATTAATGTACGCAGATGATATAGTGCTAATGGCCAACAACAAGGAAGATTTGCAGAGATTGATGGACATCTGCGGTAATGAGGGAGATAGGTTAGATTTTAGATTCAGTAAGGAAAAATCAGCAGTCATGATTTTCAATGACAACGAAGGTAGTGAGCTTAGAATACAGGAGGTCACGCTAGAGATAACAGATAAATACAAATATCTGGGCGTATGGATAAGCAGTGGGACCGAGTATCTGAGGGAACACGAAATATACGTGACGACTAAAGGTAACAGGAATGCAGCAGTCATGAAAATTAGGGCACTGTGGAATTACAATAGGTATGATGTTGTGAGAGGAATATGGAAAGGGGTCATGGTTCCTGGGCTGACGTTCGGCAATGCGGTCTTGTGCATGAAATCAGAAGTTCAAGCAAGATTAGAAATTAAGCAACGTGGAATAGGTAGGCTTGCTTTAGGAGCTCACGGGAATACACCAAATCAGGGAGTACAAGGTGATATGGGATGGACATCATTTGAGGGCAGGGAAGCTAGCAGCAAGATAAAATTTGAGAAACTATTGAGAGAAATGGGGGAAGAGCGTTGGGCTAGGAAGGTTTTCAGCTACTTGTACATGAAGAATGTCGATACAAAATGGAGGAAGCGAACCAGGAAGCTGACTGGTAAATACTTAGAAAACAGCAGGTGGCCAAACCAAAAAGAACTATCGGTTAAGAAGAAAGTGAAGGAAACGGAGACTGACATGTGGAGAATGGGCATGATTAAGAAGTCCGCACTAGAGATCTATCGAACTTTTAAGCAGGAAATTGCCAAGGAAAGGATCTATGATAATACTCGGGGTAGTTCTCTACTGTTTGAGGCCAGGACGGGAGTACTGCGAACCAAGACATATCGGGCCAAATACGAAGGGGTAGACACAGTATGCAGTGCGTGTGGAGAGGAAGAAGAAACTGCCGAACACTTGATAATGTTCTGTAAAGGGCTTCACCCTATAGTTCAGGATGATGGCGCAGAGTTCTTCAAAGCACTGGGGTTTAGGGACCGGGAGGGCAAAATAATCTTTAAGCGGGTTGACTTAACCAGAAGGAGGTTATCTGATTGGTGGCTAAAGTCAAGACACGAGTGAAAATTAAACTCTTCACTGCAAAGTACGAATCCTCAAACTCACTTTTTAAGGAAAAAAATAAATATAGTTTTTGGTTCATTAGGTGTTACGGCTTGGTGGCGCTAGCCACCGCCCGATCTAAAGGGTACAGCCATATCCATCCATCCATCCATCCATCGCGGCAAAATCAAGATGCTCGCCAATACAACACCCACCACAGAGCAGTAATATACTAACCCGGTGACCTAGTCTGGGTTTGGACTCCTATACGTCAACGGGGGCGCTCAGAAAAATTGTTATGTCGGTACGTCGGACCCTACCGAGTTCTTCATCGCCTCGGCGAAGTGAACTACGAAGTTGTCCCAGCAGACACGTCACACCGTTCTCGCAGACCACGCTCCTCGGATGTGGTTCACGTCTCCAGGATGAAGCCGTACTGTTCGCGTTGACTGCAAGTCAAGAACTTTGTTATGTGGCAATAGCCTTCAAGACAATTGTGCTTTACTTTCTTGCTTCTGTATTTTTCATCTCGTCCTTTTTCTTTTCAAAGGACACAGACATTTCTGACTACCTTTCGTTGTTTTTCGGAGCCGTAGTATTCATGCGATGCTTCTTCTTCTTTTTTTGATTGGGGAGAGGGTAATGCCACGCTGTGTTGGTGGCAGAAGACGAGAGCGAAGAAGTGAATGGCAGCTGTGGCTGAGTAAACAGTCCCCCACTTCGAGTTCCTGTCTATCGTTCCCTCTCGCGAAAATATATATATATATATATATATATATATATATATATATATATATATATATATATATATATATGTGTGTGTGTGTGTGTGTGTGTGTGTGTGTGTGTGTGTGTGTGTGTGTGTGTGTGTGTGTGTGTGTGTGTGTGTGTGTGTGTGTGTGTGTGTGTGTGTGTGTAGAGAGAGAGAGATGCACAGCGCATTCAGTTTTTTTTATGCCTGAACCTCCTCTGCAAGGCTGCGTATTCGCTGCAAGTTGCAGGGTAGCGGAGCAGAGGCATTCAACCCGAGCGCTAGCGACGCAGAAAAAAAAAATTGACACAATCATCGGTGTGCGTCGAGTTCAACGCTCACGATGCGCACGACACCAGCAGCAGGGAAAATGCAGAAAAGAAACAAAAGACCGGAGAGTTAAAACGCGCGCAAATTGAAACAGCGGCGCAGCGCGGCCTATCCTCTATCCGTTTGCCGCAGCAGGTTTCCCGCCGTTGATCAGCGTCCCTCCGGGGATGGCGGTGGTAATTGAGGAGAGGAGCGGAGCTGGGGGGCCCCAGGAAGGACTGTGCCCTCACGTGGTTGCCAGTTAAAACGACTGTGACAGTATAAACAGCGAAAAACTGAAATGCGTTACCCGGCGACCTGCCGAATAATGCGAGCAACCACACGTTTGCTTGGCAGGGTGTTCATGAACGCTTTTGACACCAACGTCCGCGCCGAGTGTAAAAGCTGTGCCACGGCAGTGATGGCTGGGAAACAGGAAGGGGGAGAGAGGAGCCCCATGCATAGTTCTGTTATGCAGCAGGTGGGGAACAGTTTATGGTGGCGTCAGCTTTGTCAATAAAGTGCTGCGCTGCTCACGAGCCGTCAATTTGAACGAGATGAATTGGTTTTTATGCTGGGTCTCACACACTGCAACGGGATCGGTGCGTCTCTACAGCGAAACTGAGGAGGGAAGGGGGATGCGTCTGTTTGTATCGAAGGGTACAGAAGCGTGGCACGAGAAGGCTCAACAAGGAGGGGAGAGGCCACAGGCAGCGAGGATTGATCATGTATGGAAGCACGGGACAGTCGGAGGTCTCGGGTGAATATGCAGTACCCACACAGGTGGAGACAGAGTTCATGGAGAGCGGGCTTATTTGCGGCCTGATTCAGTTGTCCTCGCGGTTGAAAGCGCGGGGTCCGTCCTGAATATGTGTGCTCAGCTTAACGACCCGTGACTACACATTCAAATAGGTATTGGAGGGTCCATTTGTTTGAGTGGACATGATATGGCCACGACAAGTGCTTTACGATTTTATCCCTGCCTCCGGTGCCTCGTTCAATGTCTTACGACGAACAAAAAGTGTGTGCGCGTGCGCGTGCGTGCGTGCGTGTGTGTGTGTGTGTGTGTGTGTGTGTGTGTGTGTGTGTGTGTGTGTGTGTGTGTGTGTGTGTGTGTGGTGTGTGTGGGCGCTCGCGCGCGGGTTTGCTGTTCGGTAGTCAAATTTAGGGGGGACTAGGGTGGGTTAATATGTTCGCGTCGAATTGAGCAATCTTGGTAAACCTTTGGCGTCATCAGCTGAGGTCGCTAATATTGCTACGCCACTGTTCCGGAAGGAAACCAGCTATATTCGCGCCACCTTCATGAAATTCAGCTATCCGTACACGTGACCGCGTCTGGAGGTGTTTTTTTCTGTTGACACATTTCTTTCTTTGCATCTTTGTTTGCAACTTTTATTGCATATTTTTTACAGTAATTTGTATCTTTGCATAGATGATTTTAAAATTGAATTGTAAATGCTCTAACGCATAGTATAATTATTGCTAGCATCGTTAATTAGACTGATGTTGCGTAAGTTTGAAACACAAGCCTAAATACCATAAAAAACTACCGCCCACAGCGGGTACGCGCATGGTCCTATAGGTGCGCTCAAGCTTGGATGATGCAACGCACTGTTTTCACATCGGGGGAGCCCGCGGGCGCCGGAAATTGAAACGATATGAATGCTTTGAGCTCGTCTCCTTCAGAAGAAAAGAAAAGCGTTCCAGGAGCAATCAGCGAAAACCAGCTTGAGAGCATCTAACAGCAAAGTGAGAGGGTCCTCGCCGAGTGCCAGTCAGAGTAGCGCGTGTCCCTCGCAAATATTCTCCGAGGCTCACTTGCTGGATTGCGTGCTGGGCGGTTGCGTCGTACGCAATATCTGACGCCAGCGTAGTTGTCACCGATGGCCCAGCCGTCTGCGATCTCCGGATGCCATGTAGCTCTCACCGAGTGGTGCCCCTCCTCGTGCTCTCTCGACCGTGTCCCCCATCTTTTCTATTTCTTTTTTCTGTTCCTCCTTAACGGCAAGGGCTCCGTCTTCTATTCTCCGTCTACTATTTTTTTTTCTATCGTGGAACGTCACGCGGGGTCTCTCTCAACGTCCAACCACAGAAGATGTCGATTGGTGCTTACAACTCTGATGAGCACTCACTCTTACTTTAAAACCAAATTTATTAGTGGCAAGCCACGCTTGCCACTAATAATCAATCAGAATAACTTCCAAATGCAGGACTCTCACACTACGCAAGCATTTCGAGCTTCCGCCCTGCCGCAGTGGTCTAGTGGCTAAGATACTCGGCTGCTGACCCAAAGGTCGCGGTATCAAATCCCCGCTGCGGCGGCTGCATTTCCGAGGGAGGCGAAAATGCTGTAGGAACGTGTGCTAAGATTTGGGTGCACGTTAAAGAGTCTTTGGTGGTCAAAATTTCCGGAGCCCTCTACTACAACGTCTCTCATAATCATATGGTGGTTTTCGGACGTCAAACCCCACATATCAATCTATCATTTCGAGCTTCCAAATTTGGTGTCAGGGGTACTTTAATCTGTAGTATACACTGCTTTCTTCGTATATGTGAAACGGGAAAAAAGTGACAGCACGTTCGGCACAGACGCTCCAAAACAACTGCTCCACTGTTTTCCAGCGGTTTCATGCAACCCTTCCAGTGGCGGTCTCTTTAGAAAATGATACTGTAAATGAGCGCTGACTCGCAGAGCGCTTGTTCAAATGATAAATCATGAAGAGCGCACAGTGAATGTTGCATGCAGTTAGCAAAAAGTGAGAAAATAGCTTCAAAAATAAAGTATCACAACCACTTATAATCTCTAGTCTCCCCTCCCCACTTTATTTTTGAAATTGGTTTCCACACACAAGTACCCTGACATTCTTAGCATCCACAGAGTGCCCAAGAAAACTATATATATATATATATATATATATATATATATATAAATATTTATATATATATATATATATGTATATATATATATATATATATATATATATATATATATATATATATATATATATATATATATATATATATATATATATATATATATATATATATATATATATATATATATATATATATATATATATCCGACATACATACGATATCTGTGATTTTTCTCAGCATTTGGAATCTCTTGCGGTGATGCGGTAAAGTAGCCACTCTGCTTTTTTAATAGGTAGGAAGAAGTCATAGGACAAATATATCACTACAAACTATATAAACTTCAGTGTTCGGTGTTCAGCTGCAGACCTAAAAGTCACAATTTTAATCCCGATCGCAGACGTCACCGTATGGTCAAAACAAAACTCTTTAAGTCCGTGCGCTGTGCCCTTTCAGCGCACGTTAAAGGACCCGAAGTGGTGCAATTCATCTAGAGCCTTTCAGTACGGGGCACCTCGTAGCCTGCATCACGCTGCGACGTAAAATGCTTTAGGTATGCCAACGTCGTGGCTGTGAGATTATCTTCATATACAGGTTGAATAAGTTACAAAGTGTGAGACCGAAAACAAACGCTCTTTGTACACACAAAAAAACGTACTTTCGATACCAAACGTGGTATACTGACCAAATAAAGTTGAGCTGTTAATAGTCTCTTTTAGATGCGAAGCAGCTTTTGCTTGCGGCTGTGTCCATCCCTCAATGACCGCCCACTCCCCCACTGCTCATGCGTCAGCTCTCTTCGCGTTAGCGCGAGGAGGTGGGAGGAGGTGGCAGAGTGCTGCCTCCGCTTCGTTTCACCTGTCCCGTTTATATCTTCGCCTCAGCAGTGCGCTCGTATATAGTGCTGCATACACGCGCTCCGTTGCACTCTCCTAGCAGCACTGGGTGTTCACACTGCAGCACATACACGGTAATCCACGCAAATGAAAGGGGGTAACATACGCAGTACACAACATATACATAACTTCACACACAAATGGAACACGCACGGAAACATGCAAATGGAAACAACAAATGGAAACCCAAGTGAACAACACCAGCGCTACTTCGCATCCACACATAGTTCCCTTCAGTAGGAAATGGTGTAGTTTTTGTGCTTTCTGTTTTTACATTTTACAAGTTGCACTCGCCAACTAAAAAAGAAGGCTAGCTCACTAGCCTGTTGAACATGTATAGTGCACAACGAAAATTATTTTCCGAATCGCACTACATTGCCTCCTTTTCTGCGTTGGCTGCTTGGGTTTCTTTGTACCTTTTCCTGTGTCTGTCGCAAGTTCTAGAGCAAAATGCATGATGTCTCCACTCGTTTGTTTTTTCATAGCTGTTATACATCAGCGTGACGAGTATTTATGTTCCTCTAGTGGAACAAACTTCGCCCCGTTCGCGTTCCGCGTTAATACCGAAAAAAATTTATCTTTGTCTCACCTTATCCATAGGGCCACTCTCATATTGTACACAATGAAAGGATGTATAGCCAGCCATTTTCTGGCAGAGAGAAAGAAAATTGTAACATACTACCATTCCAGATTTTTTTAAGGAACTAAGAGAACAAAAAAAACGGGGGACTGAGTCATGATGGAATTGGATTTTGCGTTGGCGACCACAAAGTAGAAGTTATTGCTGCTCGCGAAACTCGTGAATTTAAATAATGTAGTGCCATCGGGAAAGACGTCTTGGCGGGCGCCACTCGGGCGCGGCGTGAAAAGGAGAGAGTAGGCGAAACGCGACGGAAGGAGCTTTCTGACTGAATTTTCCCCCTACATCTCTCAATATCAGCCTTCTCGGGTGGTCGGATGCTTCGATGATGTTAGGAGCGTGTGTTTTTAGTTGCTGGAGGCTGCGTAGAGGAAGACAGGGAGGATTTTCTTTTTCCCTCTGCCAGCAGCAAGGCCCGGAGAACTCTTGCTCCCATTATATACGTATTGGTGGGACCTGAATCACCATGACTTCAGTGGGAGGGAGCGGGGAGGGGGGGGGGGGTGTCGTTGTTGGCGCCGAGCGACGTGAGCTCGACTGACGTGGTCGTTTTGCATCGTCTGCGATGCGCGCACGGTACCTGTCTCGAGGAATTTAGGCATCAAGCGCGCGCCTGCAGCTGCGAAAGGCGAACCCCGACGCGCCATACGCAGAGTGGAGGACGCGGGCGGTCGCTGAATATGATCCGTTGCGCCACGCGCCTGTGCGAAGTTGATCAATGGCCCGGCGACAGTGCGTGCCGAGAAAGAAGAAATAGCAGTAATAAAGACATCTTCGCACTCGGCCCGATGAGATCGAGTCACTTTTGTTTTAGTTTCCTTGCTCGTTTCTGTTTCGTCTTTTCTTAATGTCGGATGACATGGATACCTCGTTCATTTTATTATTTACGCTTCGTTGCCATATTCATTCGTTTCAAAGAAAGCGATACTGTAAAAACCCTACCTGTCTATCTGTCCTATTCTTCAGTCGCATGATACCCGTATATGACGTGCCCATAATGATGGTGCCATGGCTTTAGTAAGCCTAGCCTACGTCGTTGCGACAACATGTGATGATATCCTGTAGGCCTTCTATGGAAAAAGCGACATCGCTGAAAACATAGGCTCACGAAAAATTTGCAATCTTTGCACGAATAACTTAAAAACCTAAGTATTTCATAAAAGTGACAAGATTCCATCACCGAAAAGCGGCTCACCTTGCTTTATTTGCTAAGGACGCGTGAATTTTGCTTACGTGATTACATTGACTGCTACTTTATATAAAAACCACAAACTGGGAAGACAATTGAGCCTCGCCTTCAGGAGTACAACGTGAAGGCGTAATTGAACTCTGTTCAAACCTCCTTCTCGATCGCTAGCCTATCTTCACTTATCCGTGGACACCTAAACCGTGCCGCAAGAAAAAGAACATAAGTGCGCCTCTCAATCATTTTTTTTTCTCGAGTGATCCTAGAGTGCCTACTGCAAATAGACTTGCGAACAGCGCACTATGAGCAAAATTTGTTTTTGCGAGTTCCAAAAGTATCCAAAAGATAACAGGCGCCCACCTTTGGGGCAATATACGATGTTGATGATGTTGTTGTTGATAATAGAAATTAACCGTGCATGTTTGCTTTGTGATTGGCAGGCATTTGAAACAACCAGCTGTTGCACAATTCACACGTGTTGATGCCGGGTGTATAGCGCTCCTTGCACTACATAACCTTCATGTAGTATTTTTTTTTACCTACGCAAATACGAGCGTGCGTGTGGCCCTGCGTGCGGCAGAACGCGTGTTTGGTGCGCAGAAGCCCTGGGTTTGATTCCTATTGAAATTAGATTTCTCATGTTATCACTTGAGTCTATTCGAATTTTAGAATACGGACAGCGCCAATATTTCGCTCACAACCAATGACATCGTGGTTTTGGCAAAACGAGCTCTTTAATGCTACCGCTTTAATTCGTGGAATAAATAGGCGGCCGCTCTAAAACTCCTACTGACAGATAGCAGAAGAAAAAACTTGAATAAAAAGATCTGTCACCTAAAGTCGAACCTATGACCTCTCGCTCCGCAGTGTGAAACGACTTCACCACACATCGTCCGTTCTTCAGCTTGCTGACGGCGAGATATATTTATGTACGCCGTTAAGAGTTCGGTGGGACTTCAACGTGTTCTCGCTGTTCTATCGAAAGTGCTCGAAGGCTGAACGTTAGAGGGCGTCGCGAGTTGTGGTGCTCGTGCTCCTCTACAGAGTGTGGTGGCTAGCTGCGCGCGCTTATCTCGTGATGGGGGTGGTTTGTATGTCCTGTGCTTTCCCCCGCAAGTTTGCATGATGGTTACAGAGATAAGAAAGGTCACTTCTCTCGATGCAGCGGTCTCCTTTGCGAAATAAGCGTGCTGCTAACAGGCAAAAAAAGTAACAATTGTGCTGTTAGCACTCGTCCTGTGTATGTTCTTTTGATGCGTTCTTTCTGCTTGATGAGCGCGCTATGAGTTTCAAGCCGCTTACGATTCCTCGCACAACATTAAGATTTCTTGATAAAATTCTCATTCCTGCAACCTTGTGCTGAAACTATGCACAATAAATCCTGAACTGCCTTGGTAAATCTATGTCTCACTTTCCTGTTATTTCGATTCCTACAACAGAGCGATCAGCGTTTTGTGTGTGTGTGTGCGTGCGTGTCTGTGTTTGTGTTGTGTGTGCATGTGTGTGTGTGTGTGTGTGTGTGTGTGTGTGTGTGTGTGTGTGTGTGTGTGTGTGTGTGTGTGTGTGTGTGTGTGTGTGTGTGTGCAGTTTCAATGGGACAGTTAGTTTCGATTATTTCGGAGAGACCGGTTGAATACAGAGAGCGCAGAAGCATGTGTATGCGTGTGCGTGTTTTGTTTTTTTCAGCGAAGCTGTATATAGCTTGGAGAAACGAAAAACCATCCGGCAATGGTGTCACGAGTGCTCCATTGGCTGTGTTATCAGTCCCGTTGTTCTCTACGTCACACCCAAGCTCCCGCGTCATTGGCTGCGTTGTGAGTGACGACGCCCATCTCATCGCAGCCGTAGAGCCACGGCGCTGAGCGCGCGTGCATCAGTTTTTCTAAAACCTTCCACATGGGCATATCACGGACAACTCTAGCAGAGCGCCGACACTGAAAACGTGAGAGATCTCGCATTCGCCTGGCTGATGGTGCAGTCCAGGCACAAAAACAGGCCAGGGAGGCCGAGTGCCGACAGCAACTGCATACTGATGATACGGCAGCCTTCTAAGCCGCGCTCAATCGCGAATGGTAACGCAAGTTCCCGTGGCGGGTAGATCCTGTAAATCACGCCACCAAGTTAGCTCGCGATGTTAAATGTTTGAAACACTGTTGTATTGTGGCGTCAATGTGGTGATTGCAGTAGCACGTTCGCCGGGGGAACGGACGCTTCCGGTTGGAGTTTCTCTAGTGGCACATTGGCTTCGGCTGCGCCGTCTGTCCCTGCCTATGGTTCGAGAACCATCACTGTAGTTAACGCAATTCGAAACGCATGACCGTAATCATGGTGTGGCGTCTGAAATAAACACTGTATACAGTAAACCCTAGTAAACATGTCTTAGTTTGTCTAACTAAGAAGCACGAGCATGAAACCAAAAATTGTGAAAGGCTTCAGTGCCACCTTTGATTGAACTCACTGCTAAACACCGGGGCCGCACGTTTCAGCTTTCTCTAGTTAACCATTTGTACGGAGTGCTCAGATGGTAATTTTCGCTATTTTTTATCTCTCTCTCTCTCTTTCTGTGTATCTTCTTTTCGATCCCTATTTCCTTTCCCTGTAGAAGGTAGCAAACCAGTTTTTCTACCAGGTGAACCTCACTGTCTTTTCCTTTTATCAATTTCTCTCTGTCAGTACGTCTAATTTCGGTTTTCAAAATACAAAAACATTGCTTTAAAATGAGCTTGTGCGGAATCAAGGGTTCCAGTTCAAGATGATAGTTACGTGAATACACTTGATATAAGCACATGAGGTTTCTTAACTTAAATAGCAAATAACTCTCAGGTCAATTATTGAAAAAATAACTGAACGAGTTATTAGAAAGGGCAGCCAGACAGGCAGGTTTTGTGTTTGTGTGTGTGTGTGTGTGTGTGTGTGTGTGTGTGTGTGTGTGTTTGAGCAGCTGAGAATGTTGTAGCTCCTGGCAGAGCAGATCTCAACCACGCGTTCTTTATTGCGTGGCCTCCGATATCCACTCACGCAGCGCAAGAAACGAACTGAACGGGAGGATAACATGAAATTTTGCGATGAAAAATTTGCAAGCAGTGTGTGTGTTCTCGAGCCAATGTTTCAACATGTGCACTTCTTTTCTTCAAAGCTCGAACTTAAAGGGGCACTGAAAAACTTTTTCAAGTAACCATAGAATGAGTTCGCTGGAAGAGCTTATTGGCTCATGAATTCAACGCAGCGAAAATTTTAAGAATTCGTCCAGTGCGAGTAGAGTTACGAAGGCTTTTCGCATCGTCACCACGAAAGCGCTGGAAATTAAGCAGGGAGGGATGGCAGAGCCACAGAAAAACGTCACGCGCGCTTCACAACCTTGAGCACTTTTTCTTTTCTTTTTCTTGGAATGCGCGGCTTTTGTCAGTGCGATCGCGCACACACGCGTGGACAAGTAACGGCTTCACGCAGCGATCTCTGAAACGAGAGAGGGTGCCATGTTTAAATCAGCCAATGGCTGATAGATGGGTCGTTTACGTGTTATTTTTGGGCATATAACATGATTTGTCCAGAGAAAAGAAAGCAATTTTTAGCTGACTTTGATAGTTTATTGTGAATTTCAGGTCACGTGCTGTGCTACAATATTTGACTCGCGTGTTGTCGGGAGCCTCTACTACAATCGGCAGCGTTTTCTGACCACGCTCACAAAGTGTTGCAGGGCCCCTTCTAACCGAACAAATACTGAACCCGAGTAATAAACCGAGGTACACGAACCTTCTTGTCTGGTAGTGCCACTACCAGGCATGATGGTTTTATGGGGTATAGCCCAAACAAAAACCTAAAGTTTTGCGTGTATAGCAACACACGCCTGCATGCAAACATGCGCAAAATCATACGTAGAGTATAGTCACACCCCTCCCTCCTCCCTGAAAAAAGTTTTGGCTATGCACCTGCCATGCACGGAACAACGAAATAATTGTTGGTAGGAGCGTTCTGATGGGAGAAAGATTCCCGTGCAGTTCTACTGAAAATGTGCCACTACTGATTTTTTCCGTTGCCCTGCGGTAAAACGTATGTCGGAGAGACAGGAAAGTGGATAAATGAGCGTGCATAGGAGCACAAGCTTTCGCTAAACGCAGATTCATTAAATCCTCTTTCTAACAGGCACAGTTGCCGACGCACCACAATTCGCATATGTGTGAGCCGTGCCTGAATATTATCCTCATTCTGGAGCAGGAACACCATGATTCGAGAATTATTGACCACATTCCTTATAAAAGCACGAGACTTTTCTTCTATCAGTGATTCACTGTCGTCTCTTTTGCAGGCAGACAGCACGTTCTTAGATCACAGGTTGTGATTAGGACGATGTTCGCTCGAAGTTTGCATAGCTTGCCGCACATGTCTGTGTTTTTACAGTTCATTAAACTCTTTCTCGAATAAACAGTCTGACGTTTTTGAAGGTTGAGGCTTTTCCAAGTTAGTTCGTGCATAAGAGGGGAAAATGCCGATGCTGTGCCTTGGTTGAATATTGCGCTGAATATTGGCAGAGTATTGCGCTGCTTTTCCTCCAAAGTTTCCTCTGTCCTTGACAGCTTTCCTCGTTATTTCATTGCACAAAAAAAGCTATACTTTTTTTGGTTTGCACGTTACCGTCAGTACTGCTTCAACGTGCCCCGTATGAGTGATGGTTTGTTGTCTCTGATAATGTTTCCACAGAAGAACGGTGCTTACCTTCGGTATTTATTGGCTTATAGCGCCGATGGCACTGATCGTCTCCTCGCAACTTGTTTGCTCGGCCCACTTGCAAAATCCATGCATTCGTTCTCCCTGTCTTTGCATGTTGGCAGCTTTTCATAATTTCACGCGATCGTCCACCTCGCCTGTATTGCTCCGACGTGCGAGGCTCCATGTCCGGGCTGCCCTCGCGGTCTTCACAAGCGCAGAAATTCGTTACTGACGAATACAATTTATTCGTTTGCTTAGTACGTTATTTCTTCATTTATTTATATAGCTATTCATTGACAGATACTGCTGTCCTTTATTTGAGACAACGTGGCAGTTGCTTCAAGAAATACGCAAAAAATGATAACACCGAAACACATACTTGGACACTTGTTTTACAACCTGTGTAGGTGGTAGTGTTCTCAAAGAACTGTCAAGAATATTTCAAGGGTCATGTGCTCGGCAAAAAACAGAATATTGGTACGGTACGAGCCGGACTGTGGTATCTGCTGGTGATGTGGAAAAGGAAGAAGAGGTTGTTGTATGACCTGAGGACTGTCAGCGATACATGAATTCATTCAGGAAGCCGCAAAGACATGCTTCTAGTGGCACCGCCACAAAATTCAATTCTTTGCCCCCTTCTTCTTTTTAGCTATTTTAAAAAAAACCTGGTGAATTGATTCCTTTCGCCCTTTTCACATTCTTTTTTAAGGTAAGTTAATATTCATCTTGTTCTTATATGACTACTTTCTCTTTCAACTCTTCCATGCACAGAACATCATTTTTGCGGGAAGCACAGTTTCATTGAAGAAATGGCAAAATATTCTGCAGAATATTATTCTTTCGTAAGAAACAAAACATTGCCAGTTTTCGTTCAAAAGATATAAGGTGGTCACCTGAAGTGACCACCATGCAGTAAGGGTCTACTGCTAACTTTCTGTCGAAGACCAACGCTTCGTTTCTGTAGTGCTTACATTAGGTACTCATACAGCATGCTGTCCTGCACTATCAACATAGAATGAGCAGCATAGACTTATGTGTCTACAAGTACATCTTGGGTAAACCGTCCAGTGCGCCGTGACAACGATGGCAGCTGGAATAAAGCAAGCCTAACATGTTCCATCTAAGCCCAAACGAAGTAGCCTCATCTCTGTCAGATAGCTGAAAGCTGTAAAATATGCGCCATGCGAAATCCGACACGCAGGGCTCACGTGTTTCAATAGTAAAAAAATGAAGAATAGGTGGTTACCTGGGGTTACCAACGTGCTTGAAAGAGTTGACAACCATTGTATAAAGAGAAAGAGAAAGAGATAAAGATGCAAGGAAAGGCAGGGAGATTAACCAGACGCACATCCGGTTTGCTACCCGGCACTGGGGAAGGAATAAAGGGGAGAAAACAGGTTGCAGAAAGATGAGAAGGTACACACAATCACGAGCCCACTCGGGGAGCACACACAGTCTATAGGCGGTCGCTCAGGTTTGTTGACTTTAGGTAAAGTAGCAGTGCTTTAGTTGCTTTCTGCGCAACTGAGGCAGATGCCCAAGGTCCTAGTATCTTCTGCACACAAAATGGTCCGGGGTCAAGTCGATTCAAAACCATCCGGAGCTGGCATCGCTGTGTGTCGTAGCAAGCGCAGCTGCACAGGACGTGTTCAGTGGTCTCTTCAGCTCCGCAGTAGTCGCATGTAGAGGTGTCTGCCGTGCCAATGCGAAAGGAGTACACCTTTGTGAATGCAACACCCAACCAAAGGCGGCATAACAGTGTCGCATCGGAGCGGGAAAGTTGTGATGGCAGCTTTAGCTTGGGCGAAGGATCCAGTACATAAAATGTATAAAAATTTACGTTATAAGGTAGAGTGTGGTCAATCCCTCTCGTGGGTATGAGCCAAGATCTTCTGGGCGACGAAACAAAAGGAGACTTCATCTTTACTTTGCACTGATTATTCTCATCCTCACCCTGTAAATAAACCCCGTAATCCTGTATTCAACCGTAACAGTTTTGTGATGGATGTGCCCGGTAATTAACCAAGCAACACAATTCTTCCTGATCTCCGACTAAGCCACTGCCTTGCTGGACTGCCCTCGTTGCAACTGGCAGCTGAGATGTCTCACGGAGAAGAAGGAAACCGGAACCCCGCAGCTGCTGACTTTCCACCAGTCCCAGCAACACCGCTCGGGCCAGGTTTGCGCGCGGCTGGTCCCTGGTTGCGTCAGGATCTGATAGTGCCTCGTGAATTAGCAAATCTGGTAAGAATGTGGATGTCTGTCTCACACACTACAAACGGGTGAGCAAATACTACCAGTGGGACGCGGCGACCCAACTGACCAGTGTAGTATTCTTCTTGACGGACACAGCGCTCGCGTGGTACGACTGAGAGTGCTGCCGCTGGAGGAAAAAAAACTGCAAAAAACCGCAATAAACTATCGAAATTCAAGTACTCACCAATGATAATCAGACGATCGTTCCCGGAGCTCTCCGCTATAATTGACGAACTTCACGTTCTCTTTTCAAGACTAGATAAAACAGTATTTTCTTCGCCGAAAAGCAGCTTCTTGAAGAAACAAAGTCCGCTACTGTGGACAACGTTACTAGAATAAACTCAGTTTGAAAGCTCCGCCGGAGAGGCGGGTGACCGCAATGACGACTCCACTTCACGCAACTTGTTCGTTCGTTGGTTTGTTTGCTTATTAATTAATTTTTTTTCTGTGTAAACATGGCTACACAATGGCGTGGACCAACATAAAAGCTGCTGTGAACAGCTTGAAAACCTCATATATGTAGCCTTCAATCTCTGTCACCCAGTGGTGGCGGGCTAGCAGACGAACGATCGTAAGCAAATTTGCTGTCCGGCCTTGCACGTTACTCGAGAGAATTCCTATTGTAGTGCAAATAAAGGTTGTTTGTTCATTATTATTATTATTATTATTATTATTACATGCGGTAGCTACTGGCGAATATGGCAGAGGTGACGCCATTGAGCATTATGTGTATTGTGTGACAACAGTTAAAACAGAATAATTACAAATCTTGAAGGACGCTTGAGCTTCGCTTTCAAGAGTAGACCGCAATAGCGTAACCGGGCCCTGCGCAAATCCCCTTCTCAATTACTAGCGTAGCTTCGGTCTCGGTGTATGCCTCCACCGTGCCGTCGAGGAACGAACGACTGTGCGTACAACACTGGCCGTTTCAAACTGTGGTAGAATTTCTACTGCAAGTACAGTTGCGAAGTGCCCACTGCGCCATAATGGTTCCTTTTGCGAATCAACAAAGGGGCCTTTACACGTGCGTACAGCAACGTGCAAACAAAAGTTTGAGCGCTCTGTAATAGCTGGGCCTTTCTAACACCCACTCGTTGCGCATTTCACATTTTTAGATGCCTGGCGCGATACTACGCTCCTACCACTTAATATTGCGTGAATTAAAGAAATTCCTTCTGCCACGGGAACAAAAAAAGTGTGAACGTGAGGCTGTGTTTTTTTTTTGTTTTGGCTGGACAAAGCAGTAATGGGAACTTCTACTACATGGCATTCCTATTGTTTTTTTTTTCCGAATCAGTTTCGACCATTGGCGTGCTTCTCTGGTATAACACCTTCATGATTGCCACGCAGAAAGCCTCGGATTGATTCTCACTCGTACTGAAGTTTTTTTTTTTTTAATGCGAAGCATTTCTTAGCGAACTTCGGTGACTTCGAGCGTATCTATCTATCTATCCAGCCGCCTACGACTTTTAGCTCTCCTGACCGTTACGATGATGGTATCAATACCAAACTTGGTATGACATAGCGTGACTGTATGAAGAACATATTTGACTAGTCACGACGTCAAAATCATGACATGTATGTCATGAGTGTCATGATTTACATTTCATGGTCCTGCAGCTTTTGCGGTGGTTGTGTTCACATGACATGTTGCAAAACTGGTATGGTATGACATGATTGAATGCCGAACACAAGCGACAGACCCCAACATGGAAATCATCACATGCATGTCATGTAACAACATGACTACATGCCACGCTCATGATTTGCTCGCGGCCATTTCGCTAACGTCACATATATCAAATTAGGTATTATGGAACGTGAATGGATGACGAAAGTATGTGACTGGTGCAAACATGATAATTATTAGATTCGCGTCATGTAAAATCATGATTACATGCTACGCTCATGATGCGTTCGCGGCTGTTTCGCTAGCTTCACTTATACTAAATTATGTATTACGGGACGTGAATAGATGACGTAGGTATGAATCTGGTGCAAACATGATAAACATGAGATGCGTGTCATGAAACAACATGACTACGTGCTACGCTCATGATGCACTCACGGCCGGTACGCTAGCTTCACATATGCCAAATTTGGTATTACGAGACGTCAATGAATGAAGGTATGTCACTGGTGCAAACATGATAATCATGAGATGCGTGTCATGTGAGAACAAGACTACATGCAACAGTCAAGGTGCCAATACATTTCGGTGTGACGCGGTGCGCGCGCTCGCCGGCGTTCATTTCGTCGCGTCACGCCGGCGTTGCCACGCCAGGCGCCGGTCCTGCCATATACACGCAAACGCGCGCCGCGCTGGGTTGCTTTGACGCATGCGCGTTTCGGCGCGTCCGGCCTCTCTCCGTACCGAAAAGAGGGAGGCGGCGTATTGTCTGGGTAACGCATCGGCTTGAATTTAGCGCCGGTTGCAGTCGGGCCACGCCGACAGACGCTGCTCGCGCCGGTCGCGTCTGGCGTCAGACTAGAGTGCTTGCGTTTTTTTAACGTAGCGTCATAGTGCACAGCGTGCGCGCACGTCAATGCTACATCCGAGTATATTGGGCCCTTCATGAAGCGCTTACGGCCGTTTTTCTAGCTCCACATATACCGAATTCGGTGGTACGTGACGTCAATAAATGATGAAATATATGATTGGTGCAAACATGACAACCGTCACATGCGTGTCATGTAAGAACATGACAACCTACCACGCTAATAGTGGGCTTGCGGCTGTTTCGCTAGCTCCACATATACTAAATTTGGTACCACGTGTCACGTGAATAGATGACGAATGTAAACGACACATCCAACCATGATGATCATGACATGAAAGTCATGTAATGTATCATTTATCTCTTCCTCGTAACGTTGTGCTGCTTTATAAGTGACATATCAGCCTTTCTATAAGTGACTATCAACCAAAAAGTAAGTGGTTTTCCGCGAACAAACTTAACACAAAGAAACTAAATATATGGTGTTCCGAACGCATCAAAGTATTCTTAGTGCTGAATCACTAGATTTACGAATAGATGAATTTCCAATGGACGAAGCCAGCTCATCTAAATATTTTGGAGTGACATTTGACAATAATTTCCGCTGGAAAGAGCAACGAAACACAGTTTGCGCAATGCTCGCCTCGGGATGCTGCGCGCTTTCAAAAGCACGTCATCATTTCGATACTAACACTTCACACATTTTATATTTCACACTCGTCCACTGCCATATGACATATTGTAATGAATCGTAGAGTGCGACGTTCATAACTTATCTTGAAACTGTATGCAAACTTCAGAAACGAGCACATAGAATAATCAGCCACTCACGTCATGATCAACCTAGTTTACCTCTGTTTGATAAAAATGAATATCTGCCCAATGGTAGAATAGATGAACCAAAAATTGCCACGTGTGTTTTCAATATAGTTAAAAATAACCTAGCATTTCATATTTTTTTTTATTTTGCACACCCTGTCGTGTGGCTAGAAATGAAGCATACATAATTTTTAATCTCTCTTCAACTAGGAATACATACGGGGAACACCTGCTGCAGTTTTCGGGAGCGAAACTCTGCAATAAACTACCAGCAAAATAACACAATCAAAAAATTTTTCATCCGTGCTTAAAAAATACTTGCTTAGTCCGAATGATGTTGCTTCAGTATGAACAATCAGAATCTCAGTTTTCTTTACTATTTTTTTCGCTTGCCAGTAGTTTGTTTAAACCTGCTTACAAAACCAGTTTTCCACGAGGTTTAACCACGAGATTTTAACCTCGTGGACCAGTTTTCCACGAGATTTTAACCTTGGATAATAATGCATGAAATTACATTTGTTTACTGTTTGTACATATTTACAGAGAATTCTAACTCTGCAATTATCAATACATTTGCCTTCCCTTAGTACCCTTCTGCAATTTAAAATGGATAATGATTATATCCGTATGCATTTTCATATCAATTGTACATGCAAGTCTGATCCTTTTTTTTTTTTCATTTGAACCTAGCTTTTGGCTATGGGATCAACCAGTATTGGTATTTTTGTATGTGATGCTTGCAGGTAAATGATGCAATTCAATTCAATTCATTAAATGAACTTCGCAGCATCTTGGGCTTATGTGTTACTTTCGTCGCTTTGTGCGGAGATTCGCGGGCGTTGTGCACCCATTGACGAGCTTGTTGCAAATAGACAGCCCATTCGAGTGGACACCTGAATGTGATGCTGCAATTTATGAACTGAAGCTTCTAGTGATATCACAACCTATTCTTCATCATTTCGATCCGTCTGCTCCTACTGAAGTACACAGTGACGCAAGGGGAATTGGAATAGGAGGTGTGCTTGTTCAACGCCATAATAATGCAGAGCATTTCATTGCTTATACAAGTCAATCTCGAAGCAAGGCTGAAAGAAATTATACGGGGACAGAGCAAGAGCAACATCTATAACAATCAATAAAATATTAGAATCGTACAATGTTCAAAAGACTGTATCGGTGGGTTGCAGGAATAGTAAGAGTGAGGAAAGAAATGCGTATAACTGTATGAATACAGATTTGTGCACAATGTTACGTAACAGTATGAACAAGTCTGTTCAGAATGCCACGTTAGCTTTCGGGTGTCATTACATAATAAACATAGACTTAGAAATACCAAAATAGTCTTTTCTCAATTTCGCAAATTTTTTATTTACTGAAAAAATGCGAACTTTGTCGTCACTTCGTTAAATCTAGTTTCAATTGTGTCAGCTCAATGTCAATGCTAAACGACGCAACAGTCAAAATTTCGCGCTCAATGGCGAAATGTCATTGTTTCCGCGTGCACAGTCGAAATCATTCAAAAATAAGAGGAAATCAGTGTATCCGATACAAAAGCAAAACAAGACAGAAGAGGCGTGCGATCCGGGTAGGAGACAATTCACAACTGATATCCCCCGTGTTTGGGCCATTCGCGAGCTTATTTCCCGGTGACGTCACGCAAACAAACTGCTGGTGTGCTATGCAGGATTGGCCGAGTTTCACGAAACTCGGGATATTCCCTAGCTGCGGCGACACCGCCTTATGAACGAGCCAACAGGACGAAAACGGGAAATCCGCCTCTCAGCACGCTACGTTTCATTGGTTATATACGATGGAGCCAGTCTGCGCTTCAAGGACGGTCGACTAAGTTTGGCGGTGTTTTCAAACCTGAGGCATCTTCTTTAATTTGTTTGTCGTTCCACTGAGAGCAGATGTGCACCCATGCAATGAATGTGTCAGGAACTTCTCGTGATGATATTTTTTAGAGGCATATGGGTGTTTAAATTTATTTTGAAGCTTTTCATGCCTGCACTAAGTCTGTTTTAGAATAATCAGCGGGGTGGCATTTGAGATCAGCACCGGCCGAGCGTATTACAGCATCGCGGCCGCAGCTAAACCAGAGGCCACGTGTCAGCCTGTACAGTCAAGCGCGCTGCTCGGCTGGTGCGCATCGTCTTTGTTGTCACCGCCCGCTAGCACCCGTGCACTTGCGGCTGGCTAATTAGCTATTTGGATGGACAGTATACTTTGCTAGTTAGGCCAGCACTTCCTATGACCAAGCTAATTACGCCAAGTCATGGTAAGACCCAGGTAATTATGCCACATCTTAAGAAGACCGTGCTGGTGATACCATGTAAAGCTAGAACCGGGCTAACTAATACATGGTAGTTTATCAGCTAACTTAACCATGCTTATTAATATGACGTTCATAATTAGGAGGGTAAATAAAACCATGCTAATTAGCCAATATATTATTTTTACAATTATTATCTTGTTAATCAGTATTGCGTTTAATATCTTCGTACTGATTACGGTATTACTAATTACACACGAGATAATTGCCTTTTAATTGAAGTCTTACTTATGAAGACAAGAAAGCCCATTGTAAGGGTCATTAAGTCTCTGCCACTTATTTCAATAAAACTTGAGACAGAGCTGATGCGGTCTTCACTTCGAAGCCGATCACGCACATGACTAGACGACCAACTTTAAAAGCTGCAAGAAGCTAGGTTATGACAAGCTCCTCCATGGCTCCAGCCTTGCACAAGTAGTGTAAGCTCACCAAATTATTTTAAATGCAAAGAAGCTGCCGCTTAGCGTTGGCCGCATCAAACGCTTGACAGTCGCACCGGCACCATCGCAGTCCCGAGTTGAACTCGGGCCTTCTCAGAATCAACGAGTTTGTAACCGAGTTCACGCGTCAGTCAGTTTCATTGACAGACGCCTGCGGCGAAGACCGGGTGCACCCACCGCTGTTTGCTCTTGCCGAGGAGCAGGACTCACGCCGAGTGGCATGATTTATCTATCAGCTTTATCGCGCAGACTAGGCACACACGCACGCAGAAGTGAAAGTGTTATCACCACGGTGCTACAATTCAATTTCACCGCACTCACGACGTTTTAAATCAGAGCCGCATTGCGGCCATGATGCAAGCTCCCCTGGCGGCCACCTGGGCTTATATTTATCGGCAATATTTGGTAGAAGCGAAATGAGCAGCACAAGAGTGCTGCGGGTGCACAACTGCTGCCTTTGAGAGTGGAAATTTCCATGCTGCAGGTGGAACCAAAGAACCTGTTCGAAAGAGGACAAACGCCCACGAACATGCCTGTGGGAGGCGCATGATGAGTTAGCAAGAAGATAGCGTGACAATTACGCTGACTTCACTGCACTGCTAAAATGTTGACTGAATGGCGGCGCTGACGTGAACAAACGTGGTATTTCTGTGATAACCACCGCAAATGTTGCCCGTGCGTTTCCAACGCCACGCGCGTTTCTGCAGCCATTTTTATCAATGCTGCTATCACGCGCTCCGCACCGTCTTCATGCCATGGCTGCCGCAGAGCGAGCTCGGAGCCAACTCGTCTGCCCGAGAAGCTCAGGCCATTTTGCATAGCACCCCTGGTGTCACAAATTGGACCGAAAAGACGGAGAATGCTAGGAGAAAAAAAAGAGTCATTCTTTTTATGTAGTTTCAAATATTGTTTAGCGGCCTTGATATACGTCACAGACATCACAGCGCGTAATGGGTTTCAGGGACATTCTGTCCTCTAGTTATTTAATTGATTTCCATTCACGTTAAAGAAACTTGCCACGTTACCTCTGTATTTGTTTTTTTTTATTTTAATGTGTTTGTTTCATTACGAAGTGGTGGTATATACATGTTTGAGAAAAAGATCACGGGAAGGTAAGTAGTGTCTTAGGTGAAAAAATTAGAGTCGTTCACGTTTAAAGCAGCAGTAACGAGTAGCATTTTGATCTGTGTATTAGTTCTATGAAACAATGTTGTTGTATTACGTAAGTCAGGTTAACTATTGCCTTTTATCATTCACGCAGCTAGTATTCGCGCCACATGCTGTAGGCTGCAGAGATCACATTACCGAATTCCCACAAAATGACACCACTATTCGAGGGCGTTGTCTCGCGAATCTACTTCTCCAAACATCTCCGAATCTTTTTAGCACATGCGAATGTAAGTGGTCTACTATTGCAACCGGCCCGCGGCTCGATCTCGCATTTCCTGTTCTCTAGAGCAGTGCAAGCTACACAGTGTCGAATGCAGTGTAGCAAGGCCCCACTGGGGCTAGCTTCACGCCATTGGGAATTTACTTTTGTTTTCGGGATGACCAGTTTGAGACATGACTGACGAGACTAAACCCTTGCAACTAGCTAGTTCCGACTGGTGGAAAAGGCCTAGGCGTCGGCTGCAAGCTTTGGCTGCCTGGAATAAAACAAAAAAAACCTTCTATTAGTGAAGAAAACGTGCACCTGGTTTCGAAAAATTGAGTTCAATTCTTTCTCTCTCCTACAAACCAACAATCCAGGCATTAGTTCCATTTCAGACAGGTGTGATGCTTTCCTAAAGTGAGATGGGGGAACTCGCTACCCTGCACTTTCATGTGTTTGGAGATCCGTAATCTGCGCTGACCGATCAGAGCACGCTGTTGTGTCAAGGCGTCTCATCCGCGACAGGTATCACCAAGGAACACCAGTATGGCAGCGGTATCTACGCTACGCAGCGTGAAGCTATGCGAACATGTATAGTACTATAGACCTGAGCACGCCTATCTTGCACACAGGCGCTTAGTCTCCCGGCGGAATACTCTCGTACCCAGACGGCGTTTTATTCTGGACTGGCAAGGCGCGTATCTACTGCGTCCGTTTTGCAAGGCGAACAGTAGCTCTGGGATTTTAATATGCGAAAAAGACACTGTTCACGCCGTTCATCAAAGAGGAAAAGATTAATCAGCACCGTCTGTGAAGATCATGAAACTACACAGGAATCATGCCGGTGCGGTGTTTCCTGCTTTAACAGATATCCATGCGCACTGAAAAACGCCGACCTTCGCCATCATTTGATAACTGCAATAAACGTATAAGCGTTAGCAAAAATAGCGAGGTCCATAAAACTGCACAAGTAAGTACACTCACTACGTGTATTTAAGTGTGTTGGTATTCTGGTGTATAGCACAAACTTAGCTATATATCGCGTGACATGACTGGAGTGCATGTCCTCGTTCAGTACGCTCAAGTTTTTCCGAGCTAGATGAGTACGTGATCTCCACCAGCCTCATTCAGAACAACTCTTACCAATAAATAACAGGCAAAGAAAACAAACTGCGCACTTTCAAGCGCTGTCATTTAGCTCAAAGTGACGTATGCCAAAGCGCCCAGTTTGTGAGGCACGGCATGAGTAAGCCTGTTAAAATAAGGCTATTGCGCACTGCAAATGCGTACATACGGTCCTAAAGGTGATGATGTATATTAGTGAGCATTGTCTTAGCTAACTAAAATTAGGCGAGTGACTGACTATTGTTTCGTACTTTAAATAGTACGCTCCTGCTGCGCAGGAAGTCACCTCACTTGATTGCAGTAGAAAACAAAACATTAGGGACGAGACTCTTTATTCTGATAGGAAAAGCAAAGTAGACACATTTTTGTGCTGATATTACAGTTATAAGTACCGTTGTTATATTTCACGTAAAGTCATTATTGAAATAAAATATTTTTTACTTCACGATCAAAATATTCGTCTATACCCATGGTGCCTGCTTGCTACCGTTTCATACGGAGCGGCAGGTGTTATTGCAAAAGAAAATTGCAAGCAATATTTGACAGTTTTCGACGCGAGATCAGATTGAGTACTGAATACAAGAAAAATTCTTTTGGCCCACTTATCCAGATATGCTTTGACTACAGGTCGGTAAGCAATTTAAGTATGTTTTACAGTAGTGCTTCAACGCTCAGTTAAGCTGGGCTTACATAACTTGAAATATTACTCGACTTGACTGCTCCAAAAAGCTTTTGTCACACTGATGCCTACTTATTGCTTTGATTTTCTGATAAAGTTGACAACTTCTATAGTCTATCAGTTGTATACCCACGATCAACCATGTAGCCAATGTGCCGTCTATGTAACAAAACCCAGTTAAATCCACAGACAATGACTCTAAGGAGGTAAAAGAACCATATTTGATGTTTTCATTGTTGTATAGCAATGAGGACATGATTGAAAAAAATTAAAGTATATAAAAAATCACAGAATATCCACGGAGTAAATGATGCTGAGTAGGGCGAAGCGTCCGTCCGTCCATTCGTCCGTGTGTCCATCCGTCCGTGCATGCGTCCATGCGTCCGATCGCATTCGAGAATGCAGACGGCACGCGGGTAACACTGACGAGACACGAGGCAAGGAAGCCGACCGCAAGCCTCTTCAAAGCACATGCCGCTCTGCTTCGTCCATGCTCCACCAATGATCCGCCACGTGCGGCAACTATCCAGGAGACTGAGAGAGGCACTCGTTCTCCGCGTACCCAGGCACAGCCCGCGCAGCCGCCAACCGGAGAGTAGGGGTACTGTGCCGTCTAGATTATCCTCACTCAACTGCAGTTTGTATGTACTTCTATGACACAACGTGGTCGTTGTTCTTGTTGTTCGTTTCCTCTGCACATGGCTAGTACCGGGTGGAGGGAATTGGTCGATTAAAAGGTGAATTTTCCCGATACTTTCTGCATTGCTTCATTTTTAAGAACTATATAGTTAGTTCATTAATGTTTGAAGTGCCAATCGCTCATTTTAAAATATGTAATGAGCCCTCAATTTAGCAAGAAAAATCGTTTAGTCACATTGATGTAGTTCCGAACGGTGAATAAAACATTCCCGTGGCTGCACCCTAGTGTAGAGGCTTCAAAAGATAGAAAAGCAGGTTCTGATCTAATATACTGTTCGGGAGATACTGCCTTCTTTTCTTTCTCGTCTCTTCTTCTCGCGGTCACGCGTGACGCATGACATGGTGAGACTGTGAGGAGCTTCGCCGCTAAAAAAAACTGCCGCAGGCAGGGACCCGACTTACAACCTTCAGATAGGGAGTCCCATGAACTACTATTTAACCTGCCGTGGTGGTCGTTTTCTCATCCACTTTATTGCGTATTTACGTCTGTGCTGCAATAGTGGGGATGTCAGCTCCAGCGCTGCTTACAGTCGTGACGGCGAGTGTGGAACACACTTTTGCTGCCAGCTAGCGTTGCGTAGCACATAATCTTGTTAAGGACTAAAAGTTAATCAATAAAACTCACAAGGTCCCATATGCACTGTTATGAATTTGCTCTGTCGCGATGGTAGCGGTGGCGAAGAGCGGCGAGCCGTCGAGCGGACTTCGATGAAGCCTTAGCCCGAAGGTGAAACAGGGAGGCAATCCGTTTGGAAAATAATGTGGACACTCCTTTACAGTGCATGACACTGCTAAACCAAACAGAATTTTTTTTTTCGTGAGCGATTCTCGATTGTGACCCGGGCAGATTAGGGACGATCGAAGCTGCCGAGGTTAACTCAATTTGGCCCCGAATTTACAATTTAGAACACCAAGAACACCCGAATTACGCACATTGGCGTTTCTTGCAAGCTTCAGACCGCTAAACAAAACAAAGCCATTCGATAAGCCCTAACTCAAAGTGCTCAGCCAATGAGCATCCCAACAAAATAAAACGCGCTTGAAAAAGTAAGTGAATAACAATGAAAATCAAACTTGCGCTCGTTAAACAAAACAAAGGGCAAAGTTGACCTACACTGACGCGCACAATAACATGTAATTTCAAACACAAAGGGTATTTTAAACAGGGGCTTTTACTTAGCCTTATCTGTTAAAATAAAGCACATTAACTGTTACCTTTCGAGATATAAGGAAAACAAAAGTAATGAACCAAACATATCAATAATATCTGCTTCTGCGACGACAAGAAAAGTAAAACTTACAAAAATTTAGACGCATTCCTTGCTCATCGGCGGACGACAAAACCAGAAAAAGTTGTTCTCAAAATTAAATACAAAAATACACTCTTCGTATTAGCGAGGCGGCACTCTCTCAAGCGAACTCTGGGGAGTCGCGCACTCCACAGCTTCTGAGGGTTGCGGTCTGGACAAAAGGACGACGCATCAACCTGTTCGCCGAACTCAGTAGCAGCGACTTTTGACCCGCAGCCGCTGAACTCGAAGAAAGGGGCATCTGCACTGCATCGCTTACGCCGCCCGTTCGACCAGTAACCCCCTCGCCACGGTGGCGAACTACAGCCTTTGTTACAACTCAGAGGTACGCGATGTTTCCTCTCGTGGTTGCCTCTACGCGGCTTCAAAATTTGTAAGGCCAGGCGAAGATCTCGGCGTCCAAATTTTCCCGAAAGCCGGTTTTTCTGAACACGCTGTCCGCCAAATCTTGATGTGCGTGGCAATCTGCGCTTCAAATATTTCATGGGGTGCCCTTTCGTGCGCCTAGCCTTGAACCTGGCGTCTCGAATGAAGACGTCACGGCGCTTAACAGCGGCTCTAGCGCACGTGGCGCCCGTCGTCTTTACCACGTTACGCTTACGCAGATGCCTCCTTTTGACGGAATGGCTAGGAATGCCGGCTGTTTCGACACACCTAATTTCAAGTGCGCTACCTTTGACAGGCACTGCCAAAACTCTAGACTGGTTAGCTAGCCTTTCTTCGGGCCCGTTGCTAGCTGTCTCTGTTTGCGACAGAACAGGATTCACGATCCCTTCAAAGCCAACCAACACGCCTAGAGAGCTTTTGATCTGTGGGGGTCTATCGCTGTCGTGGATAGCCCTAATTCTCTGGCCTTCGAAGTCGGCCTCATGCTCTCTTTGACGCGATTCATCCTGATCACGTGCGCTGCGCAGCGGCTCCATCTCTAGCGCTTTATCATGCACCTTGGCGTCCTTAGGTTTCCGATGGGCTTCCGCCCCTAACTCCTCGTGCGGCTCCTCAGTGCCCGGATCTCTCTGACGCACTTCAGCGCCTTGTGCATAGCGACGGGCCTCAATCTCTTGCACGTTCCGTCTCTCTTTATTATTACGTGCTTCCCGACGCGCTTCTCGACGCCCTTCTACTTCTAGCGCTCTTCGGTGAGCATCATTTTCACGAGCTTCTACCTCCATCGCCTTACGCTGCGCCTCATTTCGCTCTTTCTGACGCACGTTGACGTCCTGCGCTTTGCGATGGGCCTCAATTTCTAGCGCTTTACTGCGCGCTTCAGCGCTGTCTCTATCGTTCCGACTTTCCCAGTCAGCAGGACTCGAAATAAAAAAATATCTTATCAAGGCATATCTAGCATGACTGAAGTCTCCTGCTTCCTTGAAGGGTAAGCTATTCAAAACATGCGCGATCTTGCGCGGCAACAGCGTGGCGAGCTTCTCCACCCAAAGGTCGCGGCTAACACCCACATTACTGCAAACAACTTCAAACTCATCAAGAAAATGGGCGATGTTCTCGCCTGCCTGAAAGTTGTGGAGCTGGTGTTTCGCTCGCTCCCACTTAAGGGCTTGAATTTTAAGGTCAAGCTCTCTCATTTTGAGAGCATGCTCTGTCCTTCTGCTCTCCTCGGCTTGCCACTTTTCGTGCTTTTGAGTTTCTTCGGCCTTCCATTGTTCGTGCCTTTGAGCTTCGAGCTCTTCGCGGCTTTGCTCGGCCTTCTGCTTTTGCTCACTCCCAAAACTCGTCAGCTTCCTCGGCCGTCCCATTCTCTGCCTGCATCACCTCGAGAATCGCTTCCCTTGTTTTAGCGGGCCCGGCGGAAATCCCCATGGCTCCACAAATTTCAAGGAGGTCCTGCACCAGGTACTGCTTCATCGCGATCTCGTCCCTCGTGATGCTCTACTACTGATATTCACCGTACTCTAAAACTAATCTCGTGGTTTAAAGTAGGTGAATATTAAATCATAACCAACAAAACAAAACAAGTCAAAACACTCTCCTAACATCTGCCTGTGATAGAGAGGTCTGGCGAAGTGAACAGGAAATGTTTGGCACTCACCCAAGCAAAGTAGCCGACGATGGTCCAACTCGTGGCTGCCGTCGAACAGTGTCAGGCCTTCAGGGATCCGGTCCAACTTGCCAATGTTGAGATCCGGGGTTGCTTGTCCCAGCTTGCCGAACGATGAGAACAGGGTAGCGTATACCAGCGCATCCAAACGCTGATATCAGGTCGGTCGTGCTCGAGCTTCCAGGGGTCTGATCCGGCGTGCCACACGTAGGATATCGTATCCCGAAGCTGCCAACCACTGTTATGAATTTGCTCTGTCGCGATGGTAGCGGTGGCGAAGAGCGGCGAGCCGTCGAGCGGACTTCGATGAAGCCTTAGCCCGAAGGTGAAACAGGGAGGCAATCTGTTTGGAAAACAGCAACATAAGTAGCGTTTACTGTAGCAAGTTGTCGTTTTACAGAGCCGGCCAGCACGACAACGTCGGCTGGGGCAAAATCTCTCTAACATGGGGCCGGCTCGGCCTTAAATAGCGTCTTTGGTCCATTCTCTCAGACCAGTTCTCGGGCTCGGAGGGGGAGACGTAGCCATACCCGGAACTGCAAATTGGTCCGGCGGAGGAAGCGACGCTATCCCCGGAACTGCACGGTTGTTCTGCACGGAAGGCGGTGCTGGGAGGGGGGGGGGGGGGGGGAGACAGTTCGTCGAAACAGGGCTCGATCTTGTGAGACGTGCTCCCGAACGAGGAACATGTCTGTGGCACAACAGCACTCACCTAAGACAATTTTTATTCTTGTTCAAGTTCTTTTGTGGCTCATACTCACTGTGGAGGATTGGTCAAAAATTGAGTGAGCTTATAAAAAATAGAGTTTTAGAGTAATGGAGGTTATATAAAAATATTAAAAATTTTAGAAATAAAACTTGGTGCTCACTGAAATGTAGCAGCTATAAAGCTTTTTTATTAGTAATAGATAAGACAATTGGTAGCCGAAAGCCATATTATTAATCATCTTCTTCTCGTTCACCGGCTTTTGCCTTACTTCCGCGATGACAAACCTATGACCAAGCGACATCGTCACGTGATGGCTTCATTTTCTGACGTCATCACAAACATATCGAGATGAACACATTCATTTTTGTCATCTTGTGATATGTCAGAACGTGGCGTCACAGTGACATGATAAACGCGTGAAAACTTTTTGATCTATGGCGTCATGACACCGTCATATGGTGACGCAATCTTATGAAGATTTCTTTGCGTTGCTCGTGTTGACGCTGATTCCGATGGTCAGAGAGAAGTGGTTATAAGAGGGAAAAGGAGAGAAAAGTGAGCCCCTAACTGTCTGAATCAGGGTGCGACACCTCAAAAATAGCTCACAAGGAATGGGGGTGAGGAGGGATCAAAATGATAGGAATAAAAAGAGAGAGAGAGAGATGCGCTGGGACAGCGAGTGAGGACATATGAGGGATAGGAGAAATAGGAAAGATGGAAACACGGTCACAGGAGTCCGAGGATGGGGCACCACTTGCGAGAGCTCTTGTCGGCATCAGGAGATGGCGTAGGGCAAGTGCAGTGGGTCAGAGCTACACTGTCGTCGGAGATCGGCGTCAGGAGATGACGTAGGGCTCGCCCAGTAGGCCAGAGCTACGCTGTAGTCGGAGATCGCGAGGGCACAACCGGTCGGCACAGAATCCAGTGAGCGAGTCCACTCCAATGGTCAATTTTCGTGTTTGATGAGGCATCTAAGACATTCGACTTCAAACCATCGAACGCTATCCAAGGAATCAAGCTTGACGTAACGTGCACAGTGTTAACGTTTTAACATTTGTGCTTCTTCTCAGTATAGGCGTGCTTGTGGTGGTGCATGCTTTACAGGTGGTGATCAAGGCAGTTCTATTTTAATTTGTTCATTTTTATTTACCTTTGTTTATTTATACATACATGCTGCAGCCCATCGTAGGCTATGGTAGGAGTGGCGATAAGATCACATTTCAAGCGCCGAGAAAAAGACGCTCATTGGCACAAGGCGAACAAACCCAGGCAAAGCATTCCAACGTTTAACTGTCCCAGGAAAGTAGTTATATCAGGTGCTAAAAGCTAAGCTCTGTGATTTTTTTATATGTGGAGTTTAAAGTCCCAAAACCACTATATGATTATGAGAGACGCCATAGTAGAGGGCTCCGGAACTTTGTGATTTTTTGTTCAAATTAGGCGCGCGAAGGCACATGAGAACCACTTGTACATATAAGATAAGCGGCCAGGGGGACAGAAAGTTAGATCATAATTATCGCTGCCAGCAGCCCAATGAACTCAAATATCATATTACACTTTTTTAATGGCATTGGTAAGTTGGCATGTTTATATTGAAAGAAATGTAGGCAGTGGTGCTTGTACAAAGTTTTAGTTGAAATATTTTTTCTGGCACGCATGTGCTCCAAGATATCCGGCTTCAAAGTTTTTCTTTGGCATGATTATGCATGCAAGAGGGCGAGGGTCAGCGCATACCTCCTCCCTAAAGTGACGCATCGGTTGTGTGCGCTGTGTGAAGAGGGTGGAAGCGTAGGCATAGGTGATAACAGTTAGCCTTGGCCTCTCGGCTATTGAAATCAAAAATCGAAAAACCCTTGCAACCAGTGTCGTAACACCCAACTGCAGAGCCTCTAGCGATAGTGTAAGTAATGGTGCGAGCGCACGATCTGGATGCCAGTGCGCGTGCGTAAAAATGACTAGAGAAGTGTGCGTGGCCGTTTAATGCGCTACGCGAACAGTGTGACGGCTGTTGCCCGAGTAGTGTAACTTTTATTGAAATCAAGAGCAACATCTTCGCCAATAATAACTGAAACAGTTTTATCCTTGCTAACGCATATTTCCTGCTGCTTCGTAAGCTTATTTTAGTCATGCACAATTATCATCTAAATTCTTCACCTCTCAAGACTCCAATGCTCTAAAAAGTTTTCAAGATGCGTGCCTTCGGCAGCAACGCAAAACATGAACCGCTCTCGCATCGGCTTAATGACTGGGCGTGCTACTTCTGCAGGAATACTCGCACAGGCAGATGTTATTCTGTCCTTCATGCCATTTACATCACTAGGCTCTGTTACGTAAACTTGATCTTTAATGTAACGCTCCCCCCCCCCCCCAAAAAAAAAGAAAAAAGGTCGAGTGGAGAAAGGTCAGGAGATCTTAGTGGCCAAAACATAGCTCCAGCGCGCCCTATCCACTGTTGTGGAAAACGTCTGTGCAGCAGTTATTCGCCCTGGTAGAAAAAATGTGGTGGTGCTCCATCTAGCTGAAACCATACTTGGCGCAGGTCATTCAGGGAGACAAACAAAGGTCATTCAGGAAGAAAAGTGCAGACAAGGTCATTAATAACAACACCATATATTTATTGTGTGCATCATTCCGTTCCAGTTGTCCTCAAAAAAGTGAGGTCTGATGATGCTGTCCCCGAGTATTCCGCGCCACTCATTCACACTACAGCAAACTTGATGCTTGTGCTGCGTCAGCCAGTGTGGGTTTGCTTGTGCCCAATAATGGGCGTTGTGAGTATTAACAATTCCATTTCGGCAAAACCGAGCTTCATCAGTTCAAATTATTCTGTGCGAAAAGTCATTTTCTTGATCCGTTTCGGTGAGGCCCCAATGGAAACAATTAATTCGCCTTTAAAAGTCCGCCTCATTTAAGTTTTGATGAAAAACGTGATATGCATGGAGCTTGTGCTTTCTTAGAACGTTGGTAACTGTTCCGACGCTGCTACCGCACTGATTGGCAATTTGTTGGACGCTGAGCTTTGGCATCGAGGTTACGCGCGTGGCAACGTCGATTTCAGTCTTCATCGACGATTGCCTTCGTGGTCCATCTTGGAAGGAAGGCAGAGCCTGTTGTGCAAAAGCCTCAAAATAGTTTTATGAAAGTGGGCCTTGTTGGAAGAGGACGATGCGGGTGGCGAGACGCGTAAAGCTTTATTGCTAACGAAGCGTTGCCATTCAGTTCAGCCATTGCAGGCACCACGTCTATTTTTTTTCTTTCGTAGAATACCTCACACCAGAAGCAGCCATATTAGCTCTAAAGATATCCACGTAGATTTTCTTGGTAGACCTTCAATGCAGAGACGCTGTGCGGCCGGAGCCACCCTAGTACAGGACGGTCAAGCTAACGCGTTCACAAGAAGATGTCTCCATGTGATCTAAAGTTAAAACTAAAGTTAAATCTGAAAACAACGCGAACAATGGACTCCTGTTATCGCGTTCAGCAGGATCATGTGTGAGGCTCATGGCGCACCATGCTGTCACATTTTCATTTCGCCTGCTGATAGGGCAAGGGTAATTGTTATGATGTATGCCCACGCTTTCACCCTCTTCACAGGCAACACCACACGCAACAGATGCGTCACTTTAGGGAAGAGCTCTGCGCGGATCCTCACCCTCTTGCATGCATTATCATGCGCCAGACAATTAAACTTTGAAGCCCGATATATCGGACGACAGGCGCGCTAGAAAAACTCTTCCAACTTATACTGTGTACAAACACCACTGCCTTTATTTTTTTCAATATAATCATGCCAACTTACCGCAGCTAGTAAAATGTTAATTATTCAATTTTAGTTAATTGGACTGCTAACAGTGATAATTGTCATCTGCCTTTCTGTGCCCCTTGCCGCTTAACTTATTTGCACAAGTGGTTCTCACGTGCCTTCGAGCCCCTATTTAAAAAATTGATAAGGCTTAACTTTGAAGACACGGTATTTGGGCAAATCAATTCAGAATTATATGGTAAAAATATTAAATATATGCAAGCTACGAGAACAGGAAGGTTGAGCAAACTAAAAGTACTTATTTAAGTGGGCACAGCGTGAGCCGCTAATCAAGACATGCATGAGCTTGAGGCCTTTGTTGTGGCGACATGTTGCCAGAGTTGTCAGATTTAGATTAGGAAGATTCGAAGGGGGTGAAATGTTCATATCTTAACGACAGCAGATAAAACGAATAGCTTTCTTTTGAACAGACTCAATCTTGTTAATATCGTCTTTTCCGTCTCAAAAGATTGGTCTTTTGAGGGGCTGATTGGAGGGTGCGTTTGAGAAAAGACAGTTTTCGATTGATGTATTACATATTATTTTCTATGCTTGCTCCAGAATAGATTACCAGTAAATAAAAGTCTGAGATACTTGTACTCGGTTACTTTTAAATAACGAAGAATTATTCAAAGACAATGAGAAAACTGAGGAAGCTGTGAATGTCTTTGAAACAGTTTTGGTGAGGATTATACTCGCTTGCCAGGCATTTCATCATGATAAAAAAGTGTGAAAACACATCATAAAGAACAGTGTGTTCTTAATTAGAGCTATTAGATTGGTAAAAATGCAATCAATGGCTTATATACGCATTTTAGTGGTTTGTTTTGTAGCAAGTCAATAATATAAACTAGGAAGAGAAGAGGTTTAAGGACTGTACCATGCGACGCACCAGAGGAATCATTAGCAACAGGGCAGTCAGAAGGAGTGTAGTGCGTATATTGGGAGTGACTTGAAACAAAACTCTCAGTTCAGTTTATGAGTTTAGGCTCATTTAGAATGAGGCTCAGCTTAAATAGTAGTTTATAGTGTATGCCAGTGTCAAAAGTTTTGGACAAACCTAAAAAACTGCGTTGACTTGTGTATCGAGATCTAGTGCTTTAGCGATTTCATGCGTGAATTTACGGTGCTAACACCACGATGTAAACCATGCTGGCAGTTACTTAATATACTACTAGTTTCTAAGAAATCCATTATATGTTTGTAAACTATGTGTTTGAGAAGCTTACGTGAGTGAGAAGTCACAGAAATTGACTGATAGTTAGTTACATCTGTTTGTTACCTGGTTTGTTCAAAGGTATAATTTAGCATGTAGCCATAGGGAATGAACGTAGTGGATTCTAAAGATTTCTTAAAAATTGTTGTTCCATAACGATTATCCCGATGCGAGTAATGAACAAGAAAATTATTTCAAATGTTGTATGGAGAACAGGACTTGAGCTATTCAGTGTCACCCCTAGATCGAGAACATGATCAAGAGATACACAAAATTCACTAGTTTCTGTTCCTGGGCTACACAGACAAAAAATGGAGGTCGAGGTTATCCTGAGTTAAAACACATAGAAAGTAAGAAAAAAATGCAGATTCAAATATGTCGGAGTTCTATATAGACGTCTCATTACTTACAAAAACTAACTATTATGTATTTCACATAGTAAGATAGATTAGCAAAATTCTTAGCACTGATTTCAAGAAGCTTAAATAATTGTACTTTCAAACAAAAGTTTTTGGCCAAATTGGGTTTAACTCGAAGCCCTTCTTGACTTCGTTAAACGTAGCAGTTTTAGTTTGATTTCTATTATGTTTCGAGCTTCGTAATGTGCACATATGTCGTGCACTCTAAGGCAAAATTACCCGGAAAAGGAGTGACGGAGCCCAATAGGCGCGCGCGATGAACGAATAGACCGTTGAGGAGACACCACAGAGGGAAGCGTCTCACGCGAAACTGTTTAGTCTCCAAAGGGATGAACCGCCCAGGCATTGCAGGCAGCGCGAAAAGTATTGCCAAGGTGACCCCCTCCTTCTCCACAGAACACATGTCCTTTTCCTCCTCTGCAAGCTCAGTCTTTCCCCGTATTTTGCCGGCGACGGTTCGCGGTGCGTCGCGGTCGGAGTGCTCGACCACGGCCGCCTAGATTCGACGATCTAAGAATTACGACGTAGTGCTTGTGTGTATGTTTGCATGAGCGTGGGCTGCTGCTTTTGCGTTTCGCTGCACCCATGAAGTCTGGAGCAACTCTCGACACGTCACCACGCCGCGCTGTATATCTCTGGCTTCAAGAGAGTCACGTTTAACACACGACAGCAACAGTTGGGAGTGCTAATATGGCGGCCGAGAAGGCAGCAAAGCCTATCGGATATGTACTTCAGTCCGACTCAGGGCAGAAAACAGCACTGGATTCTAAGGCAAGTAGGTTATCATTCTTTGTTCTATTCTACTGGTCGCATGTGCGATACTGATCGCGCTTGCCGGCAACGGGCTCGGTCGTGTTGTATATCGCACGCACGAAATGCATCGCGAAGGTCAGCTTCGGCGTCTGCAGTTCGCCCGTGCTTTGCGACCGTCTGGAAATTGGCCGCCATTACCATCGGCCTCCCGTACGCTCGCTCATCGATGCTCGCCTGTCTTCGCCACTGCTATGAGCTCCGTGCTGGCGATATTGGGCTGAGACCTCGTCGCTGGTTTGGGAGTCGTCGAAAACACGTTGCGGGCTCTCGTAAAGAGCTTGGTTGTATGTCGCGCCCTGTAAGTGCACCAGTACGGGCTGGCGGGGCTTTCGTTAGCGTCGGAACTCACTGAAAGTTGGTCACCATTGCAGTCGGCCTTCCCGCCAGTTGGTCGCAAGCAGCTCGGCACTGTCCATTGACCGCAGCGGCGGACTCGCGTTCGCGTGCTGAGCTCACTCGAGTTTGAGGGAAAGGGCCACATTACCGTCGATTTCTTCGGCGCTAGCTCCAAACCAGCTCGGCTCTGTTTGTGGCGGCGGCCAAGCGTACGCTCACTCTCCTCTTTGAAGTTCGCTGGCGGCAGACACTCCGCGTGCAACGCCGTGTATGGCCTCGCGTTCGCTTGCTCGAGCTTAACGACGTCGCTCGCTTAGGACTCGCCGACTTGTTAGCGGCACGGAGGTTCGCGGAGTTGTGCCTGCAGCCGCCGCTCCTAATCTGTTGCACTACGGGGATCGAAATGAGTCTTTGACGATGTGTGACATCACGGTGAAATTATTAGCATGTAATATCACACGTCTGTTTTCATTTCTTTTTACATATGCATTTTTATTCATCCTCTGTCACGTGTGACTCACTATTTTACATACTTATTGTGCAGCCGTGGGCACACACCGTGCTGAAGACTGTGTGCGCTGGCGTCTGCGATGCCTGTCATCCATCGCTTTCGTCAGAGCAGCTTCAGAAGGACTGTGCGAGATGTGAAGGTAAAGTTATTTGTGTGACATATTTTAACGCTTGTGTATATATTAACGTTCACGTATTTCTCATATGCGTGCATCTTCATCTTCTGTCACGTGTGTGTAACTATATTTATTATATTATTGTAGGTGCAGCCGTGGGAACACAACATGCAGAAGGCTGCGTGCGCTGGCGTCTTCAATGCCTGTTATCTATCGCATCCGTTTGAGGAGCTCCCCAAGGAGTGAAAAAGATTTGATAACAATACTAGACTTGTACACTTCACGATGAATTCACTTAAAATAATTGAAAAACTTCATGCGTATGTAAAAAAATAAAAGATTTCAATGTCTCACTTTTGTAGTTCGTTGTTGCCGTGACTGCGAAAGCAGTTACAGATAGGTGCCTAACTACTTTTTCGCGTGTTTTTTTTTCTGCGCAATTTGTTGGTCACTGCACAATAAACAGGCGAAAAAAAGTATTAGGCATGGCAGAAAATAAACAAAAAACAATGTTTGAACAGGAGACAAAAAGTTCATTCGATCGGAGTATTTGAATAGATCAACCGTTCGTCTGGCAAGGTGCAACTGTGAGGACTAACAGTTGCCCGGTAAGGTGTAAATGTGGGGATGAACAGTTGCTCTATAAGGTGCAAATGTGAAGACTAAATGTTAGTCTTTTCAGGTAAATTGTGAGACTAACGGTTACTCACTAATGTGTAAATGTGAGGACTAAATGTTAGTCTTGTGTGGGGACTAACTGTTAGACCCGGTGCCGTTAGTCCAAAGTGGTGGTGCCACCAAGATTGTAGCATGTGTTTTCTTTGCTGTAAGCGTTTCCTTCGGCTCCAGGAAGCATGATACATGCACCAAGATTCGTGTATTTTAGCTAAATAATTTAATAGGGCTCTACTCATATGGACCATTTTCGGTTTCGCGGTGCCTAGTTGTGCAGTGACATCAATGCATATGTGGCTTGGTCACGTGACCACACAAGGCTGTGACGTACATCGTGCGGAGTTTCGTCTGCTCTCACAGACGTGCCACACAAGCACCAGCAAAAGAAACCCACTGACAGTCGTCGTGGCCATCTGCAGTAGCATCCAGGCACTGGCAAGGCAAAAAGCAGCCAGAAAGAAACAAAGCATTTATCTTTACAACGTATGTACAGTAGGCTGAAGCAGGAGGGGGCGGCCCCGCTGTTGGACGCGCGCAGCGTCTCTGACGGATGCCTTCGTTGTCCGTAAAGGATGCGTAGACTGTCTCTTAGTATGTGGTTGGTATGTGGGGTTTAACGTCCCAAAACCACCATATGATTATGAGAGACGCCGTAGTGGAGGGCTCCGGAAATTTCGACCACCTGGGGTTCTTTAACGTGCAATAGAGTGTCTCTTCGATAGCAGTCAGCGTCCTCGAGCGACGCGCACTGTCTATCTGCAAGGGACGCCAGCACACTCGTAACAGCAGCTTCGTTTCGGAGATGACGGAGGTCACTCACGTCACTACAAAACTGGTGTGACGTCACGACAACTGCCATTGCGTCTCCTATTCTAAAACGTCAGTGTTTCTGCGTAAGCGATGGGACTAGATCGCAAGAGTGAGCATTCAGGTACACTTTTAAAAGTGAACTAAAATATATTTTACGCGTTTGTTGTCTCCGACTCTTCGTGTGGAGAGTGCTTGCATACAGAGGAAGCCCACAAAAGGCTTGGGGTAGCCTTGAAATTTGGTGTCACCACCCCTTTAAAAAGATTATTGGTTATGACAGCCCCACTAGTCCCCAAAAGGACGAACCACATACCATTTTAACACCCTTTCGCCTTAGAGTGTGGTAAGCGTAAAATATCTCTCGTCACGATTTTTTTCTTTTAACAGGCACAAAGCAATGAATGCATGAGAGTATGACGTTTTCGCAAAAAAAAAGAAACAAAAACCATGACATCATTACAAAGATTTAACTGCACAAAGCTAACAAAATTTTCACTTAGGGTATCACTAACAGAAGCATCATCTGCACTATCATAATATGGAAATGACATATACAGTGTGTGTGGCTTTTTATCAGAAAAGTGAAATAAGGTAATGCTTCGCTCTGATTCAAAATCTCTTCAGTGTCTTTTGAATCCCCTCAGTGATTTTTAAAACCGTCATCAATAAGGCGTACAACTAAAACACTAAGTCTATTTCAGCTTCATCTCTAGTAGCATCTACTATCTCTTTTAGGTCAGCGCACCTCACAAGGCCTGAAAGCATGCTGGATGAGTGAACCTCATGGCCAGTCAGAGTAAGTGATGGCCATGATGTATCATGTGCATTGAAGTCACCAATGAGTTCCAGGGGGAAGAAAAGATGTCCTTTTTAGTAGGGTTGAGAGCTGGGCTAGTTGGTGAGACATCATTTAACCATATGATGTAGTAGCGCAATTTTCACGGGGACGAAGAGGACAAGAACACACGACACTCGCTACACTCGCAACTAATTTTATTTCAGAAGCAGCACATCATATATAACCCATAACCCTAGCGACACAGAAAAGAACTACGAACATTGAATAATTGCCAACAGAAGCTTTTGCGCAGACTCAAGCGATAGTACACGGCAGTTACACTTACACTTTAAGATGACATAACTAAAAACATCCCTGGGTAAGCACACATAACCCAGGAAAATGCTATTTCTTCAGCGTAGACATACAAGATATGTATTACAACATCCCGCATGGTCCGCTATTGTCAAGTGTAAAGCAATGTATAACAGAAAAAAACGATGAGTTAGAGTTTGTGTATAAGTGTGGTGTATCGGTGGATGCCTTTCTTGAATTGTTAACCTTTTACCTTAGGTCGACATTTGTTATGTGGAACAAGGCTATGTACCGACAAAAATCCGGTATCACAATAGGCTCGAAAGTAGCCCCGGTTTTAAGCACAATTTATTTAGCAAAAATGGACAAGGCAATAGATTTAAACCTTAAAGGGCTTGCACTCAAAGTGTTTCGGTTTGTAGATGACTTTTTGGTTTTTATTGAATCGGATGGTCGGGATAAAAAGGTCGCAGAAGTTTTGAAAGTCTTCAAGAAAAATAGTAGAGGGCTTGAATTTACTCATGAATTACCAGTCAGTCACAAACTGCAGTTTTTGGATATTGAGTTAGATGCCACAGCAGAACATGTATGCTGGTCATACAATCCGCGAACGGAAAAACCCTTACTTAGCTACCGATCGGCACATTCTAAAGTTGTAAAGAGTGGCATAGCCTTTTCATGTTTGAGAGCAGCCTTGACAAAGTCATGTCCAGAAAAGATTAGCGAAAGCTTCAACCAACAAATTATCAGGCTAAAAAATGCTGGGTACGAAAAACACGTGTTTTGTAGATCGGCTAACAAGCTGATTAGTCACGTACGCAACAACTTTCATAAAAAAATGACAAGTAATGAAAACAGGAAGAACATAGTGTCAGTTCCATATGCGCACAAGATTGCCCATAACTTAAAAAACGTAGGTAATCGCTATGGCCTAGAACTAGTTTTTTCGGCACCCAACAAGCTTAGTAAAATATGTTCCAAACTAGACCGTAAAGTTTCCATAGCAGTAAACACTAATGCTGGTAGTTGTACGGTAAATCACACAACAAAGTTTGTTAAGTGTAGCCTATCAGTCGTGTATTGCTTGCCGCTAACGTGTGGAAAGGTGTACATCGGCCAGACGGGTCGATGTTTGAACACCCGACTTTTAGAACACAAGCGATCATTAAGAACTGACATTCATTCTCACATAAAGAGACACTGTTCCCAGTGTGGCTGCTCACCACTGTTCAGTGACACGACCGTAGTCTTCCGTCATGGAAACCAACTAACCAGAGAAATTGTCGAAGCCTTCCACATTAAAAAAAGAAAAGAAGGATGCATTAGTCAGTCATCGGTTTCGTTAAGTGACCGAGAAGCCAACTACCTCGAAGGACTTAATTGAGATCAGTGTTTGCATGTGTCATACTCTCCTTTTTGTCGTTTCAAAATTTTGTTTCAAACACGTGTGAATTCCCGCAAATTTTTTTTGTTTTTTTTTATTTGATGTTACCCAGGGCTGTTTTTAGTTATGTCATCTTAAAGTGTAAGCGTAACTGCCGTGTACTATCGCTTGAGTGTGCGCAAAAGCTTCTGTTGGCAATGATTCAATGTTCGTAGTTCTTTTCTGTGTCGCTAGGGTTATGGGTTATATATGATGTGCTGCTTCTGAAATAAAATTAGTTGCGAGTGTAGCGAGTGTCGTGTGTTCTTGTCCTCTTCGTCCCCGTGAAAATTGCGCTACTACACCATATGGTTAAATGATGTCTCACCAACTAGCCCAGCTCTCAACCCTACTGAACTTCATTTCTATTACAACGGGCCCTTTTATATGTTCTAACAACTTCATCCTATATGAACCCAGCTCCCTGGTCACAGTCTTGGCTATTTGTGTTTGCAAGGCAAGGGTGGCGTCCTGGAATGCCAGGTACAACGTGTGCCCCAAGGAACTCGTAATTATGTGTGGTTTTCTTCAACCTTCCTCGACACACTCAAGAAGAATATGCCGGATTGTAAAATCCGAATTATGGAGACAGGCAAGACATTTCAAGGAAACTCTGAGGATAGCTTGTGCCGTACGTTACGACAGGGAGCCTAACAGACTCTTCAAGGAATGGTGCAGGACGTCCAACAATTTGGCGGAATGGTTATGGGACAACACGAGACCGCACTTGCCAAAACCAAAAAAGACACAACCTTCAGAAGGAAAAGTGATCGTTCTGGGGGACGTTTCAGTTCCCGAAGAGTACAAAAAGATTCTTGGACTGGGTCCGAAGTTCTGTTTCGAACCATCGCTCTCTCCACCGGAAAAAGTGACACTGGTCAAGACCATGGCGCGTCGTGTGTCGGAGGAGGATCGTCCAAGATTCATCACCGAGTGCGTCGATGTGCTTTTCAGGACAATAATCAGCGACAGAAAACAACATCACGTAAGGAATTTAGTGAACTTTGGTGTAGAAAACAGCTTGCGTTTTCTTACGTCAGATAAGGAAGGTTGTTTGGTTGTCATACCGGAAGGTCTCTTTCAAGATAAGGCGTTGGCAGCCGTAGAAAAAAATTTTGTCCGTGTAGACGTAAAAGCAAACAAGGTTAAGCAAATGGCTCTCACTTTACTAGAGAACAGTAATTGGAACGGCTTGCATCAGCAGTAAAAAGCGGAGGTAGCTTACATCTTGAGTTGTTTTTTGCGGCAAAGACTCATAAAATTGATGTTCCATTCAGAGCCATTGTATCCGAAAGGGACTCGTGGCAACTATGCTTGTCTTCGTATCTTCAGTGTCACCTTAAGACATTGAATGTATCGGATCCTTTCAGTCTGCCGAACTCTGAGGCGTTAGTTTCGTATTTAAGCACACATAACCCAGGAAAATGCTATTTCTTCAGCGTAGACATACAAGATATGTATTACAACATCCCGCATGGTCCGCTATTGTCAAGTGTAAAGCAATGTATAACAGAAAAAAACGATGAGTTAGAGTTTGTGTATAAGTGTGGTGTATCGGTGGATGCCTTTCTTGAATTGTTAACCTTTTACCTTAGGTCGACATTTGTTATGTGGAACAAGGCTATGTACCGACAAAAATCCGGTATCACAATAGGCTCGAAAGTAGCCCCGGTTTTAAGCACAATTTATTTAGCAAAACTGGACAAGGCACTAGATTTAAACCTTAAAGGGCTTGCACTCAAAGTGTTTCGGTTTGTAGATGACTTTTTGGTTTTTATTGAATCGGATGGTCGGGATAAAAAGGTCGCAGAAGTTTTGAAAGTCTTCAAGAAAAATAGTAGAGGGCTTGAATTTACTCATGAATTACCAGTCAATCACAAACTGCAGTTTTTGGATATTGAGTTAGATGCCACAGCAGAACATGTATGCTGGTCATACAATCCGCGAACGGAAAAACCCTTACTTAGCTACCGATCGGCACATTCTAAAGTTGTAAAGAGTGGCATAGCCTTTTCATGTTTGAGAGCAGCCTTAACAAAGTCATGTCCAGAAAAGATTAGCGAAAGCTTCAACCAACAAATTATCAGGCTAAAAAATGCTGGGTACGAAAAACACGTGTTTTGTAGATCGGCTAACAAGCTGATTAGTCACGTACGCAACAACTTTCATAAAAAAATGACAAGTAATGAAAACAGGAAGAACATAGTGTCAGTTCCATATGCGCACAAGATTGCCCATAACTTAAAAAACGTAGGTAATCGCTATGGCCTAGAACTAGTTTTTTTCGGCACCCAACAAGCTTAGTAAAATATGTTCCAAACTAGACCGTAAAGTTTCCATAGCAGTAAACACTAATGCTGGTAGTTGTACGGTAAATCACACAACAAAGTTTGTTAAGTGTAGCCTATCAGTCGTGTATTGCTTGCCGCTAACGTGTGGAAAGGTATACATCGGCCAGACAGGTCGATGTTTGAACACCCGACTTTTAGAACACAAGCGATCATTAAGAACTGACATTCATTCTCACATAAAGAGACACTGTTCCCAGTGTGGCTGCTCACCACTGTTCAGTGACACGACCGTAGTCTTCCGTCATGGAAACCAACTAACCAGAGAAATTGTCGAAGCCTTCCACATTAAAAAAAGAAAAGAAGGATGCATTAGTCAGTCATCGGTTTCGTTAAGTGACCGAGAAGCCAACTACCTCGAAGGACTTAATTGAGATCAGTGTTTGCATGTGTCATACTCTCCTTTTTGTCGTTTCAAAATTTTGTTTCAAACACGTGTGAATTCCCGCAAAATTTTTGTTTTTTTTTATTTTATGTTACCCAGGGCTGTTTTTAGTTATGTCATCTTAAAGTGTAAGCGTAACTGCCGTGTACTATCGCTTGAGTCTGCGCAAAAGCTTCTGTTGGCAATGATTCAATGTTCGTAGTTCTTTTCTGTGTCGCTAGGGTTATGGGTTATATATGATGTGCTGCTTCTGAAATAAAATTAGTTGCGAGTGTAGTGAGTGTCGTGCGTTCTTGTCCTCTTCGTCCCCGTGAAAATTGCGCTACTACACCATATGGTTAAATGAAAAGATGTCCTGCTGATGTAAAAACTCCCTTTAGGGATCCATGCAACTTATCTCGAACTGCAACATCTTTATAATGCTAGTTATAACTCTGTAATACCAATGACATGCTTGCAATACCTAAAAATAATGAGATACCGCAATTGATGCGTCAAGTTATTAGGGCCACCAACGCACTAAATCATTGCGTGTGTATGTGTGAATTGCAGAAGAATTTATTGAAAGGCCAGTTCATACATGATGCTCAGGGGAGCAGCGCAAAAAACGGGATGGAGAAAGATTGAACACACGTCACAACCGCTGACGAACAACTGTGTGTAAATTTATTACACCTGGAAATATATAGCTGAAAACAAGAACAAAAACCATCACGTGCACAAAAGAGTGAAAGGCGAAAAACATTATCTCTTTTTTTTTCAGGAGGGCGAGTGAAGGCTCACTGACACACATGTTGCCTTTCATCTTGATGTGAAAAGCCTCGTTCAGTTTGCGCTGCCTCTTGTTACGATAACTTCAGAGTATCTTGCATTCGCCCTCCTGGAAAAAAATATAATAGTTTTTTAGTAGTTAACTAGTACTTTTCGACTCGTGGCATAATCCTTTATGCGTTTCACTCCTTTGTGTACGTGATGGTTTTTGTTCTTGTTTTCAGCTATATATTTCCAGGTGTAATAAATTTACACACAGTTGTTCGTCAGCACTTGTGTCGTGAGTTCAATTTTTCTCCGTCCGATTTTTCGCGCTGTTTCCCTCAGTATGTGCGAATGTGTGTGAAAGAAAAAGTGAGCAAAAGAAGTATTCTTGGCGAGGCGGGATTCAAACCCACAAACCCAGGATGCAAAGGCGCGTCTCGTAACCGTTAACTAGGCTATCAAGGCACGACAGCAGAGCATAGCATCGCCTCGTATAGTATAGTAATGCAAAGATTAGGGAAAAAGAACTGAGTTCGAGGGGAACATATGTGAAGAAAAATAGGAATTGAGAATTAATACAATATATAGAGAGAAAGAGGGAGAAATACATATAAGGAAAGTGAAATAGAGGAATGAACAGAAAGCGAGGAAAAAGGTAAAAAGAGAATAAGACATGGGGCGGAATAAAAACACAAAAAGAAGGAAACACAGAAAAAGAGACAGAGAAATAGAAAAATGAAAACGTTCCGAGAAATAAACAGTGTGACAATGGCATAGAAAGAAACATATGCAATAAATTATGAAAATGGAGCATGCATAGCCATGCACAATGTAGAATAACGAGTATTGGGAAGAAGAGAGGTGAGAGAGTAAACAAGTAGCCCAGCCAGGATGAGTCAAGTGCCGATCAGCTCGGCTGTGAGCCAGCCTTGTGCGATTTCGTGCAAGCTGTACTTTTTGTCTTTTTTTTTTCAGGTGAATGCATTTTTTTTTTGCCGAAAGAAACCGGAAGTAAGTCCGAGGCTACAGGAAGTACCCCAATACGAACTTTAGCAGTGCATGCAGATCCACATACGCAGCGTTTGATACAGGGAGAGACACGATTTGCCGACCGGAAGACGGCGGGAACGGAACCAAGGATGAAGGTGGCCGCGCGGGCGTCGAGACGGTGCGCGTGCCAGCGTAATAACCGCGCCAGCCTCGCAACAGCGCCGCCGCGGGCTAATGTAAATGGATTGATGGTCAGGCGGCGCACACCTGCTCGAGGCGAGCGAGGCGCGCGCGGCCAATCGAGTTAGCGCTGCATGCGGCCGCAACCGAGTTACCCACATCTGCGACGCGCGGTTCGCGGCGCCGCAGCGATCCCGGGGCCTCCTTCGTCCATAATTAATGCTATGTGATTACGCGCTCCAAAGTGGCGTGGGCGCGGCGCCGCCGAAGCCTTCGTGCGCCGCTCGTCGCTGTCGACCGCTAAATGTATACGCGCGCGCGCGCCATCTCTGTCGAGACACTGGGCCTAGCGAGCGTAGCCGCCGGCACTGCTACCGGTGTTGGTTCATTTTTATTAGCTTCACCCCGTAAACTACAGTGGCGTGCTGAACACGTAATTACTTCCCAAGCGTCGTTGTTGTTCCTCTCCTCCGTCTCTCCCCCTCTGTTCATTTCCCTTCTTTCCTCCTCTCTGTTTTTAAAATGCACACTGCAGAGACGTAATTTATTGCAACAGACAACTCCGTCAAGATAAAGGGGTGGGTCAAGCCTTCTTCACCGCTTATTTTGAAGCGACCAGATTATGAATGGTTGTTTCACTTACGTTTCACTAATTACTCATTACTATAGACAAAATAGCTGCTCGCGAGCTAATGCGCAAGATGAGTAGAAAAGAGAACCTAGCCGCAGAAGTAATGTTCTAGCTTTATTTTGGCCAGTAATATATTCTGCGCAAGTGAAAACTGCGGTGTGCGATGCTTGCTTATCTTATATGTGAAAACGTGCGATGATAGACTGCATTAGAGTTTTATATCCAAAACTTGTGAAACCGATGCTGAAAAAATGCCCAAAATTGAAAAAAAGGAAATCACTGACCAAGCACGTCCAAACCCTTCATACAGATTGTTAACCAGTAAAGCTGAAAACTGCCACCGGCGGTTTTAGGTGTCGCAGCCGAAGCCAAAGCGCCGCTCGAAAAACTCTCTCCGAAAGTCAGCTCCCACCCCTGTGAATGTGTTCCCGCCATTGCCACATTGATGGTGCTCTGCCCGCAACGCCGCATCCTCGGCGCGCCCTTGTCGCTTGCAATCCGCTCCGAAAGGCTGACGGATTCTCGGTGCGCAGTTGCTGCGTGCGCTTTGTTACCCAGCCCTTGATTTCTTGTTCTCAGACTGCTCCATCAGCCACGGTGACAATAAATTCTCTCATGGATCTGCCATCAGCGCTATTCTTTGAAAGTTGTCGGCTGTTCGGGTGTTCGTATGACCTCCCATGTGGAAGAACACACACACACACACACACACACACACACACACACACACACACACATATATATATATATATATATATATATATATATATATATATATATATATATATATATATATATATATATATATATATATATATATATATATATATATATATATATATATAGACCTCCCATGTGGAAGAACACACACACACACACACACACACACATATATATATATATATATGTGTGTGTGTGTGTGTGTGTGTGTGTGTGTGTGTGTGTCAACACGAGGCATGAGGGCAAAATGAATTTGTAAACAAAACGACTGCTTCATATACATATACATATTTGCGTAGCCATAACCGGAGTAATAACGCACGATCTCAAGTAACTTTCGCGTACTTGTGTTGTGTCGGCTACAAACCATATATTTGTCCCCAGATAATGAGGGCTTATGCTCGCTATTTGCGCGGGTGTGTGACAGTTCGCTAACATGCGAAAAGAAAAGAATAATAACAAAGCCTATGAATTCCACGCCGACCAATTGTTGTGTATATCGAGAGGAGGGGTGCAACGGTGGTCATAAATAACAATGAAAGCAGCGTCCCTCGCGCCAGCACCCTACGCAAACTTAACACCCCATCGGCGTTATAGGCAGGGGAGCCCGCGGTCAACTTCTCCCTTCTCAAACACTGTTCCTGGTGGAGCTTTCCGCACATGCACCCTCCTATGCGTGCGCATAGGCAGAGCTGGATGGGCCTCTTCCCTCGTTCTCTGCTGTTTCCGTGCTTGCACAGAGGCCCCAGCCCTCCTCTAGTGCTCGTTATCGCTTGAGTGGTCGTCGAGGGCTCTCCCGCAGCGTCGATTGAATGGAGCAAACCCAAAAACCGAAGTGCGCCGTTTTTACATAGTGAATCGACCGGGAATCATGCACCACTTGTAATGGGACCCTCGAGGCGACATCAGTTTTGTTTTTGTTATTTGGGGTAGCTGGGTTTTTGCTTCTGCTACGCTTCATTTCCGTTTGTCTTGTTACGCTCTGTTTCAGATATGTGAAGGCCACAGGGTCATTTATATAGCTTTACCGTACTCTCTATTTTTCTGCCATTGATTGGGACATTGATCAGGTAATCTATTGATTCATTCACTGTTATCCACAAGTGTCTTATTGACTGATTCATTGATTCACTATTAGGAATTGATTGATTTACTCTGAGCAATTGATTGATTGGTTGGTTGATTGATTGATTCGGTCAGTCAAGTGCGTCATCCAGTGGCGCGAGTGGGCATACAGTCAGCTTGTGCCTGTGAAAATGCACACAAGCTGCGTATGACTGGGAAGCAATTGTGATATTCTAGAATTTCGAGGGATAACAGCACTTGTACCTCTCTCGACGAATGCTCTATTTCGATGTATTATATTGATGCAAATCATGAGTCCTTACGGAAATAATTCAATGAGGTGGTTACATGGAACAATTCTTAGGCACTCCGTAAAAGGGAACATGGAATTATTGCTCACAGTGGGGTGTTATCGAAGCGCACTGAAATATTCGCGTCTACATAAATTCTGCAACGAGTAACTTCGCAAAAATTTGTTAGTGGGCTGGTTGGTATGTGCTCATTCTAATAAACAAGATGCACTTTTATTACTACCATACAAAAATAATAAACAAAAACCTATCAAACCAACACTAAACCAAGGCGAATGAGAGGACATGCACGTTGCAAGGAGTGCTCGTTCATTCGAACACGCCAGTGTCTAGTTGTGTAAGCTGGACTCCAGTGGCTCACGATTACCAGCCCATTCGCTCACAAGCTGTCACTAAATGTACTATACCGAAAAGCGTTTGTTTCACTTCAGTAAAGCGAATATCTATCTATCTATCTATCTATCTATCTATCTATCTATCTATCTATCTATCTATCTATCTATCTATATATATATATATATATATATATATATATATATATATATATATATATATATATATATCGGATCCTGCCCACGGCAAGGTATCTCTTCACCCACTTTTCTTCATATTTACATCGGTCTAATATCTTCCCCTATACTTTTCTTGGCGTTATTGTCTGTTAGATCTTAATAATATTCTGTAAAACACAGAAAAACGAGCCCTTAAGTATACACTTCTTTCCTTAATTCATTAACGAGGGTCTCGTACTGGCAGACTTAGTGCCTTTAGGTTGTATATGAAAGACTATTGGTCAGCTGCCCACTCGTATTAAGTTCACATGCTACGTGACGCCAAATAGGCTCAAAATTAATGTGCTACACTCGCCGCCATGGCCACTGGTGGCGCTGACGGACACTCCCACGTTTAATTCACATATAAACCCAAAAAAGTGGCTGGGGGGGATGGCTGTCGTGGTAGCTCAGTGGTAGAGCATTGAACGCGTCATTCGAAGGTTGCAAGTTCGGTTCCTGCCCACGGCAAGTTAACTTTTCAGCCACTTTTCTTCATATTTACATTACAATTTGGTCTAATATCTTCCCCTATACTTTCCTTGGCGTTATTGTCTGTTAGATCTTAATAATATTGTGTAAAACACAGAAAAACGAGCCCTTAAGTATACACTTCTTTCCTTAATATATATATATATATATATATATATATGCAGTCGAAAAAAGGAAGACGACAAACGTACGAAACGCAGTTTTTACTAACGTTTCGGCAGGTGGGCCTGCCTTCGTCGGAGTAAATGATGAGAGGCCGCGCAGGGCCTATTTGGGCGGCTGGCTCCAGTATCACGAGCATGCGTAATTTTTCGATTTTCATGCTAAGTTGCAGATCAAGAATACAAGTGAATCGATAGATGTGATTGTATGAAATACACGTGACATTTCACAATAGTCATATGGCATATCTTACATACATGGTAAATTGTGTGCATCGAAGCAGGTTTATAAGACAGCACTAAAAAATAAAAAATAAAATAAAATTGGATGAATAGAAACACGCGCTGCGCAGATTCATACAGGGTACCAAAGGACACATAATTCTTGCATGAGAACACAAATCTCTAAGGATAATCTATGAAATGAGCAAAATAAGAAGTGAATAAACAGAAAATTGAAAAGGCAAAGTTGATAAAAAATATATATAATAACTCAATACAAGAATTTTCAAAGGTATGCATGACATAGAAAGGAGACAATGTGTACGCAATAATACGAAAATAGCTGAACAAGCACGGCAGACATCCACCAGTCATTGTTAAGTGTATTAACGAACTAAGGCAACATGCTAGTAAGTGTTCCCGGGCTTTCGTTCATTCCGTTTGAGAGAGTTTGGAATTTATGAATAAGGAATGACTCTCTAATTTCGCGATCATGGTGTGTCTTGAAACCAGATTCAATTATTGTGGCTTGGATGTTACTGAAGGAATGACCTGTGTCGGTGACATGTCTTGAAATTGGTAAGTGAGGAAGGGCATGTACATGAGCTCTATGATTGTTGAATCGGTACCTAAAAGCAGTTTCAGTCTGACCGAGATACTGTAGATGACAAATTGAGCACTCCAGCAGATAAATGGCGTTCTGTGTGTCACAATCGAAATTGCCTCTGATATTTATTTTGAAATCAGTCGCTGTGCTGGTGACACAGGTTGTCGTAGTCATGTGAGCGCACACTTTGCAGCGAGGTTTTTTACAAGGATGGCAACCAACCAGTTGAGTGTTGTCATCACATTTGGTTTTAGACGAAGTTAACAAATCGCGTAGATTTTTGCCTCGTCTGTATACAACTCGTGGTGGTTGTGGAAAGGCTCTTGTAAGGCGTTCACTCTGCTGAAGGATGTTGTGGTGTTTTCGGAGAATACTTGTGACATTAGGCGCCGATGCATTGTGTGTTAAAACTAGGTTTACTTCTGAATGACTATTAAGATTTTTCTTGGTTTTGCAGAGCGCTGTGCGTTCTAATGCGTCGGCCCGCCTCACCGCATCATCGATTAACATAGCTGGATATTTCTGTTTAAGTAGAGCACTGCGTAGTTCTGTACAGTTGGCGTTAAAGTCGGACTGTTCGGAGCAAATTCGCTTAAAGCGTAACGCCTGGCTATATGGTATGCTCAATTTGCAATCCCTCTTGTGGCTACTTTCAAAATGTAAGTACCGGTGCCTGTCAGTGGGCTTGCGGTACAGTTTTGTGGTCAATTGCGTACCATGGATACATACTGTAACATCGAGGAAGTCAATGGTGTTTGGTGAGTATGAGTGTGAAAAGGATATGGAGGGATGAACATTGTTAAAAGCGGAAATAAAAGACAAAAGTGTCGCTTCTCCGTGTGGCCAAATTATGAAAATGTCGTCAATGAATCTCTTGTAGTAAAAGGGCTTCAACGAACGACTCGACAGGAAGTTGTTCTCGAGGATTCCCATGAAAATATTTGCGTAATTGGGCCCTATTTTTGTACCCATAGACGTACCGCTGACTTGGACATAATGCACTCCATTAAACTCAAAGTTATTGTATTGTAAAATCATTTGCAACAGTATAGCCAAAGTGGAGCTATCAATTGGCTTATCAAGAGTGGAGTGATCATAAGCCTCAGTCACGGCGCGTATCCCATCCAGGTGAGGTATGTTCGTGTAAAGAGATGCAACATCAAGAGTAACAAGAAGAGCGTTGATAGGTACAGTAAGGTTGTTGATGTCTGACAGAAAGTGGGTCGTATCACGTAAAAATGACTGGAACGTGGGAGGTATCTGGCTAATCAGGCTATCAACGTAACGCGATAAGCTTTCTGTTACGGTGCCTATGCCGGAAACAATTGGGCGACCAGGGTTATTTTGTTTATGAATTTTTGGTAACAGGTAGAATCTACCCGCGACTGGATCAAGAGGAATCAGGGAAGTTGCCTTATCACTTATTTTTTTATCCTTTATCAGTGCTTTGATTGTGCTACCTAACGTTTCTTTATATTGCGCAGTCGGATCAGCATCGAGTCGTTTGTAAAACGAACTGTTATTTAACTGGTTGTCAGCTTCAGCGATATATTTAATTGTGTCCATAACCACGACGGCGCCACCCTTGTCCGCAGGTTTGATTGTGATATCAATCCGTTCACATAGATCTGCCATAGCTTTCAGTTCTAGATTCGATAGGTTTTTCCGAAAAGAACGTCGCTTGTTATAAGCTTCAATGATATCTCGCGTGACCGCTTTAATAAATATGTCAAGGTGTTTGTCTCGTTGAGACGCAGGTGTCCAGCGTTTAAGCGACGGTAAAGCTGTTGGATCATCGGCCGGAGTCACTTGATCGAAGAAGTATTCATGCAATCTCATATTCCGTGCGAAGTTATCTAAATCTTTATACAACTGGAATTCATTGTAGCTGCCACTTGCAGGACAGAAACTTAAACCACGAGATAAAAGGCTTACTTGTTCTTTGGATAAAGTGGCGCTTGAAATATTGACAATGTTATCGGGAACAGGGGTGCGCGTGATTTCCCGGATTGGGGGTAGGGGCGTTGAAATGGGGCGTATTACACCGTCTCTAAGCAACTTCTTGCTTTTATGTGTATCGAGTACGCAGCGTTTCTTTTGTTCATACGTGTTTAAAGACGATGATTCCTCGGGAGATAGGCTATACTGATTGAGCAATTGTTGCTCCCTGTTTATCAAGGATTTCAGTGAAGACCGGTAGTGGTTTAGCACAATGCCTACTAGCTGAAGTGAAGCATTCTTTAGTGTTTCACGCCACTTCTTTGCATTGCACTCAGATAACTCTGATGTGGCAGGCTGCAGACAGAGACTTAAACCCCTAGGTGGAATAGACGCCACTAAATACGCTTCTAGAGTGGACACATGTAGCTCATAACGTATACGTTTTTCTACAGATTTTCTAATTTTTTGAAATTCTTTAGAACACTTCCAAGGCGCATCGTTGGACAACGAGCGCTGTAGTCAATTATTAGGTTTTCTCTTTAAAACGTCCGAGTATTGCTTTCGAAGAGGGTACCTGAATCCCGTAGAAGGAGTGGCCGCTTTTCCTGGGGCTTGCAGGGTAGACTCAGCTGGCGCCGTGTTTTTTTGGGCAGCGGAGGAGTGGTCTTTCTTGTTGCGGGACGCGCAAGCACGACCAGAAGCTTGCTGCTTGGTAGAAGTTGTAGACTTCAAATCGGCGAGCATGGTGCTGGTTCTTGACTCTGCCATAGACGGCTTGATGCCAGAAGAGCGAGTATTGGTACTCAGATTGTTATTCTTTGATTGCCTTGTGTCACGTTGCGTTTTTCGTGTATTCACGGCCTTTGATGTGGTCTGGTGGCTGATTCGCGTAGTCTGCCCATGAACGCACTCGGGCGAAGAAACACAGTCACTCCAACTCGTTGAGCTCGCCTCACCCGGGGAGTCGAAGCACAGCTGCCTGATGTGACTTGACATCAACGCGACGCCCTCAAAGCTCACGTGCAGTCCATCAGCGGCCAGTACACGCCCGGGTGGTAGCCACTCGAACATGTGGTCCAAAATAGACAAATGACTAAAGCCTTTGCAGAAACTCCGCAATAGGCTGTTGAAGTGGCTTGCCTCTCGGTTGAAACAGTGAACGAACACTGTGTTGTTGTTTCTTCGACGTCGATTCGTGGCTCGTGGCAGGACAAGCGTGGCGTATACATGGCTTATTTCTGGACGCTCTTCGTGAATTACGTCAAGGAGGTGTCGATAACAACGGAACGTTGCTAGCCCACTTTTTCTTGTCAGGTCGTTGCTCCCGACATGAAGAACCAGAGTTCTTGTCGAGGAAGGAACTAGGTCGAGCAGAGACTCAACATCACTTATAAATGCACCCGGCTGTGTTACGAATGCCGGAGTTCCTTGCAGCAGAGGGTCGAAGTACTGGAACAAGTACTTGGTCTGTGAATCGCCCAACACCGTTGTAGATATTGGGACCTTCGGATATTTCCAGATAGTGCGTTTCGACGTTGTCTGCCGGATTTCCATAGCAGGGAAATAGGCGAGAGATAAATCCAATGGTTCCGGTAGGAAATGCAGTCGAAAAAAGGAAGACGACAAACGTACGAAACGCAGTTTTTACTAACGTTTCGGCAGGTGGGCCTGCCTTCGTCGGAGTAAATGATGAGAGGCCGCGCAGGGCCTATTTGGGCGGCTGGCTCCAGTATCACGAGCATGCGTAATTTTTCGATTTTCATGCTAAGTTGCAGATCAAGAATACAAGTGAATCGATAGATGTGATTGTATGAAATACACGTGACATTTCACAATAGTCATATGGCATATCTTACATACATGGTAAATTGTGTGCATCGAAGCAGGTTTATAAGACAGCACTAAAAAATAAAAAATAAAATAAAATTGGATGAATAGAAACACGCGCTGCGCACACAATGCATCGGCGCCTAATGTCACAAGTATTCTCCGAAAACACCACAACATCCTTCAGCAGAGTGAACGCCTTACAAGAGCCTTTCCACAACCACCACGAGTTGTATACAGACGAGGCAAAAATCTACGCGATTTGTTAACTTCGTCTAAAACCAAATGTGATGACAACACTCAACTGGTTGGTTGCCATCCTTGTAAAAAACCTCGCTGCAAAGTGTGCGCTCACATGACTACGACAACCTGTGTCACCAGCACAGCGACTGATTTCAAAATAAATATCAGAGGCAATTTCGATTGTGACACACAGAACGCCATTTATCTGCTGGAGTGCTCAATTTGTCATCTACAGTATCTCGGTCAGACTGAAACTGCTTTTAGGTACCGATTCAACAATCATAGAGCTCATGTACATGCCCTTCCTCACTTACCAATTTCAAGACATGTCACCGACACAGGTCATTCCTTCAGTAACATCCAAGCCACAATAATTGAATCTGGTTTCAAGACACACCATGATCGCGAAATTAGAGAGTCATTCCTTATTCATAAATTCCAAACTCTCTCAAACGGAATGAACGAAAGCCCGGGAACACTTACTAGCATGTTGCCTTAGTTCGTTAATACACTTAACAATGACTGGTGGATGTCTGCCGTGCTTGTTCAGCTATTTTCGTATTATTGCGTACACATTGTCTCCTTTCTATGTCATGCATACCTTTGAAAATTCTTGTATTGAGTTATTATATATATTTTTTATCAACTTTGCCTTTTCAATTTTCTGTTTATTCACTTCTTATTTTGCTCATTTCATAGATTATCCTTAGAGATTTGTGTTCTCATGCAAGAATTATGTGTCCTTTGGTACCCTGTATGAATCTGCGCAGCGCGTGTTTCTATTCATCCAATTTTATTTTATTTTTTATTTTTTAGTGCTGTCTTATAAACCTGCTTCGATGCACACAATTTACCATGTATGTAAGATATGCCATATGACTATTGTGAAATGTCACGTGTATTTCATACAATCACATCTATCGATTCACTTGTATTCTTGATCTGCAACTTAGCATGAAAATCGAAAAATTACGCATGCTCGTGATACTGGAGCCAGCCGCCCAAATAGGCCCTGCGCGGCCTCTCATCATTTACTCCGACGAAGGCAGGCCCACCTGCCGAAACGTTAGTAAAAACTGCGTTTCGTACGTTTGTCGTCTTCCTTTTTTCGACTGCATTTCCTACCGGAACCATTGGATTTATCTCTCGCCTATTTCCCTGCTATGGAAATCCGGCAGACAACGTCGAAACGCACTATCTGGAAATATCCGAAGGTCCCAATATCTACAACGGTGTTGGGCGATTCACAGACCAAGTACTTGTTCCAGTACTTCGACCCTCTGCTGCAAGGAACTCCGGCATTCGTAACACAGCCGGGTGCATTTATAAGTGATGTTGAGTCTCTGCTCGACCTAGTTCCTTCCTCGACAAGAACTCTGGTTCTTCATGTCGGGAGCAACGACCTGACAAGAAAAAGTGGGCTAGCAACGTTCCGTTGTTATCGACACCTCCTTGACGTAATTCACGAAGAGCGTCCAGAAATAAGCCATGTATACGCCACGCTTGTCCTGCCACGAGCCACGAATCGACGTCGAAGAAACAACAACACAGTGTTCGTTCACTGTTTCAACCGAGAGGCAAGCCACTTCAACAGCCTATTGCGGAGTTTCTGCAAAGGCTTTAGTCATTTGTCTATTTTGGACCACATGTTCGAGTGGCTACCACCCGGGCGTGTACTGGCCGCTGATGGACTGCACGTGAGCTTTGAGGGCGTCGCGTTGATGTCAAGTCACATCAGGCAGCTGTGCTTCGACTCCCCGGGTGAGGCGAGCTCAACGAGTTGGAGTGACTGTGTTTCTTCGCCCGAGTGCGTTCATGGGCAGACTACGCGAATCAGCCACCAGACCACATCAAAGGCCGTGAATACACGAAAAACGCAACGTGACACAAGGCAATCAAAGAATAACAATCTGAGTACCAATACTCGCTCTTCTGGCATCAAGCCGTCTATGGCAGAGTCAAGAACCAGCACCATGCTCGCCGATTTGAAGTCTACAACTTCTACCAAGCAGCAAGCTTCTGGTCGTGCTTGCGCGTCCCGCAACAAGAAAGACCACTCCTCCGCTGCCCAAAAAAACACGGCGCCAGCTGAGTCTACCCTGCAAGCCCCAGGAAAAGCGGCCACTCCTTCTACGGGATTCAGGTACCCTCTTCGAAAGCAATACTCGGACGTTTTAAAGAGAAAACCTAATAATTGACTACAGCGCTCGTTGTCCAACGATGCGCCTTGGAAGTGTTCTAAAGAATTTCAAAAAATTAGAAAATCTGTAGAAAAACGTATACGTTATGAGCTACATGTGTCCACTCTAGAAGCGTATTTAGTGGCGTCTATTCCACCTAGGGGTTTAAGTCTCTGTCTGCAGCCTGCCACATCAGAGTTATCTGAGTGCAATGCAAAGAAGTGGCGTGAAACACTAAAGAATGCTTCACTTCAGCTAGTAGGCATTGTGCTAAACCACTACCGGTCTTCACTGAAATCCTTGATAAACAGGGAGCAACAATTGCTCAATCAGTATAGCCTATCTCCCGAGGAATCATCGTCTTTAAACACGTATGAACAAAAGAAACGCTGCGTACTCGATACACATAAAAGCAAGAAGTTGCTTAGAGACGGTGTAATACGCCCCATTTCAACGCCCCTACCCCCAATCCGGGAAATCACGCGCACCCCTGTTCCCGATAACATTGTCAATATTTCAAGCGCCACTTTATCCAAAGAACAAGTAAGCCTTTTATCTCGTGGTTTAAGTTTCTGTCCTGCAAGTGGCAGCTACAATGAATTCCAGTTGTATAAAGATTTAGATAACTTCGCACGGAATATGAGATTGCATGAATACTTCTTCGATCAAGTGACTCCGGCCGATGATCCAACAGCTTTACCGTCGCTTAAACGCTGGACACCTGCGTCTCAACGAGACAAACACCTTGACATATTTATTAAAGCGGTCACGCGAGATATCATTGAAGCTTATAACAAGCGACGTTCTTTTCGGAAAAACCTATCGAATCTAGAACTGAAAGCTATGGCAGATCTATGTGAACGGATTGATATCACAATCAAACCTGCGGACAAGGGTGGCGCCGTCGTGGTTATGGACACAATTAAATATATCGCTGAAGCTGACAACCAGTTAAATAACAGTTCGTTTTACAAACGACTCGATGCTGATCCGACTGCGCAATATAAAGAAACGTTAGGTAGCACAATCAAAGCACTGATAAAGGATAAAAAAATAAGTGATAAGGCAACTTCCCTGATTCCTCTTGATCCAGTCGCGGGTAGATTCTACCTGTTACCAAAAATTCATAAACAAAATAACCCTGGTCGCCCAATTGTTTCCGGCATAGGCACCGTAACAGAAAGCTTATCGCGTTACGTTGATAGCCTGATTAGCCAGATACCTCCCACGTTCCAGTCATTTTTACGTGATACGACCCACTTTCTGTCAGACATCAACAACCTTACTGTACCTATCAACGCTCTTCTTGTTACTCTTGATGTTGCATCTCTTTACACGAACATACCTCACCTGGATGGGATACGCGCCGTGACTGAGGCTTATGATCACTCCACTCTTGATAAGCCAATTGATAGCTCCACTTTGGCTATACTGTTGCAAATGATTTTACAATACAATAACTTTGAGTTTAATGGAGTGCATTATGTCCAAGTCAGCGGTACGTCTATGGGTACAAAAATAGGGCCCAATTACGCAAATATTTTCATGGGAATCCTCGAGAACAACTTCCTGTCGAGTCGTTCGTTGAAGCCCTTTTACTACAAGAGATTCATTGACGACATTTTCATAATTTGGCCACACGGAGAAGCGACACTTTTGTCTTTTATTTCCGCTTTTAACAATGTTCATCCCTCCATATCCTTTTCACACTCATACTCACCAAACACCATTGACTTCCTCGATGTTACAGTATGTATCCATGGTACGCAATTGACCACAAAACTGTACCGCAAGCCCACTGACAGGCACCGGTACTTACATTTTGAAAGTAGCCACAAGAGGGATTGCAAATTGAGCATACCATATAGCCAGGCGTTACGCTTTAAGCGAATTTGCTCCGAACAGTCCGACTTTAACGCCAACTGTACAGAACTACGCAGTGCTCTACTTAAACAGAAATATCCAGCTATGTTAATCGATGATGCGGTGAGGCGGGCCGACGCATTAGAACGCACAGCGCTCTGCAAAACCAAGAAAAATCTTAATAGTCATTCAGAAGTAAACCTAGTTTTAACACACAATGCATCGGCGCCTAATGTCACAAGTATTCTCCGAAAACACCACAACATCCTTCAGCAGAGTGAACGCCTTACAAGAGCCTTTCCACAACCACCACGAGTTGTATACAGACGAGGCAAAAATCTACGCGATTTGTTAACTTCGTCTAAAACCAAATGTGATGACAACACTCAACTGGTTGGTTGCCATCCTTGTAAAAAACCTCGCTGCAAAGTGTGCGCTCACATGACTACGACAACCTGTGTCACCAGCACAGCGACTGATTTCAAAATAAATATCAGAGGCAATTTCGATTGTGACACACAGAACGCCATTTATCTGCTGGAGTGCTCAATTTGTCATCTACAGTATCTCGGTCAGACTGAAACTGCTTTTAGGTACCGATTCAACAATCATAGAGCTCATGTACATGCCCTTCCTCACTTACCAATTTCAAGACATGTCACCGACACAGGTCATTCCTTCAGTAACATCCAAGCCACAATAATTGAATCTGGTTTCAAGACACACCATGATCGCGAAATTAGAGAGTCATTCCTTATTCATAAATTCCAAACTCTCTCAAACGGAATGAACGAAAGCCCGGGAACACTTACTAGCATGTTGCCTTAGTTCGTTAATACACTTAACAATGACTGGTGGATGTCTGCCGTGCTTGTTCAGCTATTTTCGTATTATTGCGTACACATTGTCTCCTTTCTATGTCATGCATACCTTTGAAAATTCTTGTATTGAGTTATTATATATATTTTTTATCAACTTTGCCTTTTCAATTTTCTGTTTATTCACTTCTTATTTTGCTCATTTCATAGATTATCCTTAGAGATTTGTGTTCTCATGCAAGAATTATGTGTCCTTTGGTACCCTGTATGAATCTGCGCAGCGCGTGTTTCTATTCATCCAATTTTATTTTATTTTTTATTTTTTAGTGCTGTCTTATAAACCTGCTTCGATGCACACAATTTACCATGTATGTAAGATATGCCATATGACTATTGTGAAATGTCACGTGTATTTCATACAATCACATCTATCGATTCACTTGTATTCTTGATCTGCAACTTAGCATGAAAATCGAAAAATTACGCATGCTCGTGATACTGGAGCCAGCCGCCCAAATAGGCCCTGCGCGGCCTCTCATCATTTACTCCGACGAAGGCAGGCCCACCTGCCGAAACGTTAGTAAAAACTGCGTTTCGTACGTTTGTCGTCTTCCTTTTTTCGACTGCATTTCCTACCGGAACCATTGGATTTATCTCTCGCCTATATATATATATATATATATATATATATATATATATATATATATATATATATATATATGAGATCTAACAGACAGTAATGCCAAGGAATGTACAGGGGAAGCTATTAGAACCAATGGAATGTAAATAGGAAGAAATAAGAAAGAAAAGTGGATGAAAAAATAACCAGCCGTGAGCAGGAATCGAGCCTACGACCTTATTTCATTGAACGAGGGTCTCGTACTGGCAGACTTCGTGTGTTTAGGTTGTATAAGAGGGACAATTAATCAGCTGCCCGCTCATAATAAAGTTCACGTACTACGGGACGCCAAACATGCGAATTAAGAGTGTTTTCACACTCGTCGTTTGGCCTATAGATGGCGCTGACTGTCACTCCTACTTCTAAATTCACATATAAACCCAAAAAAGTGGATGGAGGGAAGGCCGCTGTGGTAGCTCAGTGGTTAGAGCATCGAACGCGTTATTCGAAGGTCGTAGGTTCGATTCCTGCTCACGGCTGGTTATTTTTTCATCCACATTTTTTTCTTATTTACATTCCATTGGTTCTAATAGCTTCCCCTGTACATTCCTTGGCATTACTGTCTGTTAGATCTCATTAATATTGTGTTAAAACATGGAAAACGAGCCGTTAGGTGTACACTTCTTTACCATATATATATATATAAATAAATAAATAAATATATATATAAATATAATATATATATATATATATATATATATATATATATATATATATATATATATATATATATATATATATATATATATATATATATATATATATATATATATATATATATATATCGTTTTCCTCTTTTTTCGTTCATGTGCATCGGCTCAGTGGTGTGACAAGCGAAGCATCAGTGCAGGTTTTCCCAGGAAATACTCACAAATCGTGCTAAAGCCAATTCATATATACATACCAATTTATATAAGTACAGGGGAAACTCTCACCCAGCCTTGAGCTCCTCTGATACACGCTGACCACCACTGCCCCGGGAATCAGATGGAGAAGGACACTTCAGTGAAAGGACAGGACGGGCGACGAAGCCAGCGTGAGTCACGTGTTGGACATGCTAATCATAATAACTCGCAGACTATAACGCAAGGTAGAAATGTACATAATTAAGGCAGATTTTCGAAAACAAAACAAAACTGCATTGTGTGTAGTCTTCTTCCACTCCCTCTTTATTAGCTTTGTTGCCCTGCCACGATAGCCTTGCACAGGGCCTGTAGTGTAGGGAGCATTAAACATTGTTTTCTTGCATTCAGAGAAGCTTGAACGTTATGTCTGTCGGTGCTTGCTCCGTCTACGTGGTGCTGTCTACGCGTCTATGGTGTGATTTAAAGTTAATTTTTAAAAGAAAAAGCTGAGAAGTTGGCATGAAATGTCACACTATGAAATGTATATCGAGTGTGTTAGTATAGTTATCAGTGATGATGAGGGATGATGATCATAGGACACTGTACGCGATTTACGCACAGACGCACAACACGGTAGCTTTGAACGAAGGCTTGTGAGCTTAGTAGGTGGCCATACAGGACTTACTTCAGCTAAACCGACGTCATAGCGTTTTTAAGGATGATAGTCCTTCTCGGGATACTTGAACGCAGAAAGCTTGGTCTGTCTGTCACACGTTTTAGCTAGCCGGCCAACGTTTAAGCATTTGCTGGAACGCCCAGCTGAACGCCCAGCTATCTTGAACAGGTGGCTACGTTCATAGTTGTGAACATTGTCGATCAAAAATCAAATAAAAACGCATATCTGAGGGGCATCATCAATACTTGATTATTAGCTGTGTGTTCATTTACTAAAAAAAGACATCGATACAAAATTCCAAAGATCTTGGTGTATCTTACGCAGCGCAAAAATGTGATGCTATGCATGACAAAGACGGCTGGCAGAAGACTATAGTCTTTTGCAGCAAAGCAGGCAGATACGCGGTCATTTTTTTAATGAAGCAATTATAGACGTGGAGAGCTTCGAGTAGCCCATATGCACCCACTTCAAAGCCCCTGAGGTCGCGAGAAACCGGGGTGGCGCATCAAGCTATAGGCAGGAAACAGAAACGGTGCGCGGCGGTGGTTTGGTTCCCTTTTCAACAGCGTTCCGCGCTAGCGCCTCCCCGCCTATGAATACGCATTTCCCCCTTCCCACCCTGACGGGGGTGCATGTGAGCTCCCATTGCCGAACCCTCCCGGCTGTTCGTGCTCTAGCTGCCTCCAATAGTGCGTGTTCAACTGTACCAAGCTTGTGTTCCTCCTATATATGCGCAGTGCCTTCTCTGCGGTCGTACGTGCACGCGTGAAGGGCGGGCTGATTCAACCGAACAACGGCAGCGGGTGCGTGAGCTCTGTCCTCTCATACACATTACGTAACACGGTCACTGAATGATGGACTTACCTCTTTCACCGGATTGTGTGCAAGGCCTCAGATGCACCTCGCTTGGACCCCGCAGCTTGCTTTATCCGTTTCTTCTAATGGCGCGGAAGGAGCGAGTGTCGTTTACGCTCCTATTTTTGGTAGTTGGTGAGAAGAGAGCCTACAAAAGTGACTAGTGCACTCAAGTTACGTGCGTGCACAGCTTCACAATAAATGCAGAGATCGGATGGAGAGAAGGCTATATATAAGTAGCTTTCTCGGAGTGAAACGCGACATATAATTTTTAACAAACAAGTGGTATAGGTAGCACGATATAAACAAGTCGTGGGACTACAAATATGGCCTACTTAAAGGTGATGTTATCTCGGATGTTAGTCGACGAGTGAACATTACGCCCACGCTACGCAAACTAGAGACGGTCAAAACAAAAGTATGGGCATTAATTATCTCACTCTCATTAGGCCTTCTTTCTCCCTCGGAGGAGGCACTGTATTTACAGAGGAAGTTAAGTGTCTCATTCGTATAATTTCAGGCCCAGAAGCAGCACTGTCGCTACATAAGAGGCCATAGTGAAAGATTCCATATGATTGTTTCTCATCTTACGTTTTGACCTAAATCAAAAAGTCAAATCGCATTTCGTATGACGTATCTGTCGAAATCCGGCCACTGCTTTCGGATAATAAATGTGCGATCTCCTTGCTCGCTAGATCACCAAAGACATTGCGCCACCTCTGTGAGTTGTTGTGAAGAAACTTTCTAAACTTCCCAGAAGTAGTCGGGGTATCTTTTGTTTTTAATTCATTTGTCTTTCTCAGCATACTTGTGGAGAAAAATGCTAAGGCACATACAACCACAAGAAAATAAAAAGTATGTGAACTACATAGTTTTCTTCACTAACTCATATGACTGTTACGTTCGCAGGTTTGCCCTATTTCGAGGCACATAAACAAGAAACTACTCAGTCAAGCACCAACTACATTATGCCGTTTTCGAAGCAATTTATTTTGTCAGTTCTATACAATTACAACGTGAAATGATGCCAAGGTACAGAACATTGCTGCGTCGCTGATAGTCGCGTTCCGCATGCATCGTATGTATATGTACATGTTTCAAAGGGAAGCTGGGCAATGTGGGTAGAGGAATGGTGCATAATGGCTAGATGGCTAGCTTCCTACAGTCGAACGAAAATTGCTACCACAGGGTTGTCAGATAGGAGTGTGTGCATGTAGATACACATATACCATCGGGCTACTAGCGCAGAGTAAAAGGCGTTGTTCGAACTCTATAAGGTATTCTGTCCCCAAATCCGTCACCTGAATTGACTAGTTTCAGAAATATCCCGCCAAGTGGTCGGAGCAATGGAATATAGGGTGTGAAGAAAACACTTCTGAGATGTAAGCAGAGGAACCTGTTTTTTCTGTTTGTTATTTTCCAAGTTACGTCATCGCTAAGTGCTCCCGTGAATGGACATGCAATATAAAGTCATGACATGATTGAAAATCTATCGCTGTATGCCGAGTCGAAAATTCGGATACACGTAACTAAAACTATCAGTCTGGATTATGAACAAATGAATTCGGCCTCCACTGCTTAGGGCCCGTATTGGGCAACGGTACCATTTTCCTTCTGCTTTCTCCTCTCCCGCAACTTCGTCATAGGATATCACGAATCCGCGTCTCCACTGTCGATTAAATTGGCCACTCGGCAGTACTCTGTGTGATAATCGAGCAAAACTAAAAAAAAAATAATTCTTGACCTCATGCGGCCCTTAAGGTCTCGCCGAGGGAGGGTCGCATCCTGCAGCCCTTGAGTCCATTCGAGTCTCTCAAGTGGCGATAATAAACATCTTTCCTTAAGCTGCAATGTGTAAGCGCATCGGTGACAGATTTCTATACCTGCCCGCACACTTGTTTCGGTCTCTTGAGATAGCTGGGCTAGCAGGAAGTTCCCCTGTATTAGAATGTAGGTGGTAATGAGAGCTCATTGTTGCATTTTTACAGTTTCTGTCTGATACCTAAAGGTGACTACTTTATGATACAGGAACATTCTTTGCTCTGTAGCCGTTGAACGTCCTACGGCTATTGCCATAAAACCTTGAGGGCCGTTAACAACATCGAGATCTCCCTGTATTTTTCGGAAAAGAAAAGCAAAAAGAGCGGCGCAACAAGGATGAAGAGGGGCGATACATTCTACGCTGCGCTATGCGGAATATGTGCCCACTGATGCGTGACCTGCTGCACTGAAAGTGCAGTGTGCTGCGTGGACGCCTAAGCGCTCTCCGACACCGTGACAGCCGGTGGCTTCAGCATGGCCGCTGACTGAAGCATGACTGCCTGTGAGTGCTCGCGGGCCTTGCGCCGCAGCTCGGACACGCTGCTGGTGGTGGTGACTTCGTCAGAGCCGCCATTCACGGTGCCACCCGTGCTGTTGCATCCTGTGCCGCTAGGCAGCGCTGGTGCACCGGAAGTGATGATCGCGCTGCTGCCGCCTCTGGTGCCACTGTTGCCTCCGGCGGCAGCGCTCGCGGCGGCGGCGGCGGCGGCAGCCCCCAATTGGCTCAGCGCCGCAGCCGCGTGGTGGTTATCGGTGGAGGAGGCTGCGTGGTGGGGCGGTGCCGCCGAGTGCGCGGGAGCCTGGTGCGGCGCGCCATGGGATTTGGCCACGCAGCACGCGCATAACGGGTGCATGCCTGCGAAAGAAAATGGTATGGCCACTGCTTTAACGGCGACAACTTATCGTAGTTCCCGTGTGGTCTGCCAACGCAAAAAGAAGACTGACGAAAAATGAAACATAATGTACATATATTTCTCCTAATGAGCTGAAGAGCATTGAAATAGACTGATTCGCACGTAAGTGTTTCAATGTGTTCAACTATGCCACTTACAACACTGGTGACCACCTTACGACAATGCACTCCCTCGCTGGAGAAGGATAGGCCACCCTGGTGCAGTACTTGGCTACCACCTCCAAGAGAATTACTAATGAGCTTTCGGCCCTCAGTACTCCACATTTTACAAGAGCGAGCACTTAGAATAATAGATAATGTGGCATATAATGAAACCAACGCACCTTTGTTCTACAAGTTGGAAATTCTACCTTTCGATTACATTCGGCAACATAAAACCACTATCATCTTCAGTATGTCAATGCACACAGTTTACCTTTCGATGTATCTATCTTTTCCTTCTCCTCCCGCGTCACTAGATGCATGATATTGCGTAATTTTAATCTTCCATCTACTAATGATGTCTATGTTGAATGCTTACTACAGTTCGTAGGAGCTAAAGCGCGGAGTAACCTACCACTTCAGAATAAAGATACTAAGGCTTTCTCAAACACACTGAAAAAATGTTTGCTACATGTAGAACAACAGCGAGGATCATTTACAAAACCTTACACATAGTTTAATGTTTTGTCTGTACATGTTTCTTTGATTGATTAAGAACAAAGTGTAACAATGTTATAATCTTTACATTTCTGTACGTGCTATCATGCATTTACGTCACCTTAAATTCTAATGAAATCTTTCGTGTGTTCTTGTTCGTTTTCCTGAAGAAAAGTTCCTTTAATGTTGTCATGTTTTATGCAAATTGGTATTCTGCTTGTATACCTTCTCCCGTTAGAACCCTTACTAGCCTATGGCTATGAGTCTAATCAGTGTTGTGAATTTACGTGAACTGTATTCAAAACAACCTCAATGAATCTTGAAATCTTGAAATCTACTGAGCAATTTCGAAGCAACTGCCCAAGGCGGTGGTCAGAACTGCGACGCTGCGGAGGGCGCTAAGAATATCTATGTCTGAAGGAAAGAAGTGTAAGTTTAAGGGCCCGTTTTCTTTGCTAACCGCAATACTAATGAGAACTGACAGATAATGATGCCAAGGAAAGTATAGGGAATGTTATTAAAAGTAATTGTAATGTAAATGTTAAAAATGAAAAGTGTAGCAAAAAACAACTTCCCCCCGGCAGGACCCGATTCTTTGACCTTCGAACAACGCGTCCGATGCCGTACAACTGAGCTTCGGTGGTGGTCATCTAACCATCCTGTTTATGGGCTATATATGTGCATTCAAACATGGGAACGTCACTCAGTGCCATTTATTGCTACTTCAGCGAGTATGGATTCCTGTTTTTTTTTGCCAGTTTGCGTGACGTAATACATGATTGCATACTAGTTGGCAGCTGCCCAACAATCCCTCGCATACTTCCTGAGCATCAAGTCTGCCAGAACGAGACCCTGGCTATGAATGAAGAAAAGAAGTGTCTATTGAAGGGCCCGTTTTCTTTGTCAAACACAACAATAATTAGAACTTACAGACAATGATACAAACGAAAGTATTGGAGATGTCATTGGAAGTGTCATTGGAGATGCTATCATCGCTGCTCTGTCAAATATAAAGTTTTAAGTAGTGACGATTCACATTTACGTGAGTAGTATTTGCACCTGTGGGAAAAAAGCACTAACAATTTCAGCGGAAACTAGCTGGTACGACTGTCTTTCACAGGTAAATGTAAGGCACGCATGGGTTCTGCAGGAAGAGCCTATATATTTTTTTGGTTGTAACCGAGTATAAGCTCACACAAGATTTCTCTAAATGCCCATCTCTGTCAATTAATAATAAAATAACGTTATAAGTTTACTACCCCCATAATAGTTGAATTTTTTCCGTATTTCTCAAAATCAACAAGTCGAGAGCAGGCATGTTTGTTTTTAGTAACGATTGCACATCACCTGCAGAAATAAGCGATAAGACTGTAAGCCAAAAGATCACATGCCTTCTTCGATTCACGTGATGCAGTATATATAGCATCTAGTTATTGCGAAACGGGCGCAAAAAACAAAAGCTAGAATGCTTATTTCAATTATCAGATCGTTATTATTATATGGTTATTACCAATGAATATTAATGTCGGATTCAATGGCGATATACGAAATTATATTGGACAAAAAGTCAAAGACAGCGTACCTTTGAAAGGGAAGGAGGCTGCGGCTGCCGCTGCAGCGGCGGCATGTCCCGCAGCAAACTGCGCTGACAGGTGGGGCGGGAAGTACATGGGTGGCAGAGAAAAGCGCGGGTGTGGACCCAGCAGCGAGTCCTGCGCCGAGCATCCCCCGCCGGCCCCGGTTGCTCCTCCCGCTCCTCCACCGCTTCCCGCGCTCACACCGACGCCCGGTGGTCCACCGCCCGGCCCACCCAAACCTCTGCAGCACAACGATTATTTCGTCAGTCACGTCCTACTAGGAGTTGACGGCGGGTTACTTCTAAACGGGAAGGAAGCATTTCTTGGTAAACCAACGACTGTGATAACGACATCATTTTATACCCTCATATTGCGGACTACCAAACGCCTTCCCCATGTGGAGTCTTCTAGGGATGGGCGCGAATCTATGCCGCCAGTTCTCTGACATTACGAAGTCGTGGCATCAATAGGCGTAACTATATGGGTGAAGATGTTTCGACGGCTGCATTACAGCTCAGGGCTGCCTGAGCAGAAGCTCTTTGGTTCTGCACAGAAACCCACAAGCACATGCTTCATCGTGCCAATACAAGCAACCTGATCTGAATGCCCCACGTACAGGCAAACGCGTTGAGACACTTGGTGCCTTTTTCATGGGACAGAACACGCCCCGTTGGTTTCATGACGGGCATACATTATCGTGGTACGAAGCTTGCGCCGCCGTGTGAGTCACTGCTGATGACTCTTAGGTATTTTTTTCGGAACCATTGCGAACTCATTAAAGCTGTCGTATTGTAGCATCGCTAGGCCCTGTCAGAAGAAGACTATGGATATTCTGGATGCAAGTAATGGCCACCATCACGTGGCGGAGCATTCCTATTTTCTCGACATACTTGCACACGTACTTAGACGTCAAGTTTCACTCTAAACTAGCATCTTTTAGGGTTTTCTTACGTCATAAGCATGGCAGCAACGTTCACATCACGCACACAACTACTCGATTAGCAAAAGACGTCGGTTCACACCCCGTCACATTTGGCTCAGCGTCAGACGAGTTGAAATTTAGACCACATGGTTTGTGATACTTGAAGAATTCCAACAAATGAACGGGACAAGAGAAAAGACAATGAGTCATATTTGTTAGTTCCAGTGGTGTTTGCGTATGCCTCTTTCTTGTGTCCCGTGCTTTTGCTGGCTTTCTTCCCGCAGCAACATCAGCCATTGCACGGCATGGTCATCTCCTTGTGGACTGCTCACATAACATCGATTCCCGCAATAAGCGGGATCAGCCGGTATTTTTATCACTAATTTCTTAATCTGAAGAGCAGCATAAATTAAGTTTGAGCCGGGCAACCAGAACTCAACACTAGACATCCATTCACCAACACGTTCGGAACTTAAATAAACGACATGTCAAGTCGGAGTGCGGTGTCAGGGCCACGCAACTACCTCTGTTGTCAAAATTATTTGAACCATGCATTTGCTACGCATTATTCATTAAGTTAAAAATAAAAAAAGTCTCTGACTTTCTTTTTTTGCTATACTGTGGTGCATGGTGTAGAGCTGTATTCTATTTTAGCACAAGACGATACGTTTTGGCAATCTTAATATTTACTGAAGCGTTTGCAATACAGTTTGGCGGGTAACATGCCAAGCTGGATAGATGTTGCTCATATGGCGTTCTCTCTGTATATAACTTGTTCGTCCTCTTCCTCAAAGTATCATTACGGGCAGTAAAATGTCACTCTGGTAAAAAGCCTGGAAAGTCGGTGTGTGATCTTGACAAGCCGTGAGCACAACCATTATATTTGAGTTGAAGGTTATTTTATTGCAATATCAATTTTATGGAAACTGACAATAGGCTGTTGCCGTCGTTGTCACTGTCACCGTCATGCTCCGTATGAAGTAAAAAAGTACAACATCGCCCGCGCATCGTACCTGTGATAAAAGTGTGCGGGTTGGTGCGACGAACGCGCTGAAGAGATGAAATGAGCCTACCCATCTCCGTCGCACGGAGAGCATGTGCGATAACATCACTCCGTGTGTGAGAGTTGCCGTTGATTACTACTAAAGCAGAAATGAAACTTCCCGCCTGTCTTGATCGAGCATGGCGGAATACGGGCAGATTTATCTCGAGCAGCAACCGTGCACTTAGTTTATAAGGGCGCTGAAACTGTGTGTGTCTGTGTGTGTGCGTGCGTGTGTGTGTGTGTGTGTGTTATTGGTTATACTCAAATGAAACATGCACAATGAAGTTTACCCACGTGATCAAAGAGAACTGAGACGTCAGCAGGTCGATAGGCAAAACCGCAAAAATGTTGGCCGAAATAATGTACGTTTTCAGCAAAAGTGGTCACTTTCAAATAAAAACTATAAAGCAACCTTTTAATCTGTGAAATTCACGTTAATTAAACAGCGTCTGCGTGTTCGTCGAATTGTAATTATACCATCAGCAGCAGATCCCGAGAGGTCAATACGCCAATAAATGCCAATCAATGCTTCCATATGTGTAGTACACTCACGAGTCAGCGAAGGCGGAGAACAGCGGGTGCTGGTGCATGCCTCGCAATGGCAGTGACGCAGCGGCCGCGGCGGCAAAAGACGACAAAGCGTCCTTGAAGAACGGATGCTGCTGTTCCATGACAGACGAGACGGACGAGGGCACCGAGGACAGACGGGACGTGGCACTCAAGGGAGGTGGCAGCAGCGACAGCGGGGCTCTACCGGCGGCTGCCGCAGCTGCCAGCAGAGGTGACGAACCCATGGCTGCCTCGTGAGCCTTGGCGAAAGCCTCGAGCCGCGACTGGTCGGCCGCGAGTCGCGATGGGTCGAGCAAAGAAGGCGCCGCACCACCGCCATTGGTCGTAGAGGAGGCGGCGGCTGCGGCGCTTCCAGCCGAGTCCGACTGCGCCGACGCCTGGGACTCGTCGTCGTCCTCCTCGTGCACGGCCAGTGAAGAGCTATGCAATGGGAGGAAAATGTGGGCACGCACCGCGCTTTGGCAACGTAAACCTCAGACATGACCAATAAGTGCAAGCTAGTTGGCTGTCAATTCTGCTAGCTCGACCACTTTAAAAGCTCTCTCCGAGGTAGTAACGAAGCTTTTCCGAACGAAATGCAGACTATGTTGGCGGAATCAAATAGGAGGTGTCATGGCGACAAGCGGATTGCGTGATAAGGATTGCACGACAATGGTAAAACTATAATGCCAAATCGGTAAACATAGTTTCGCATGCGTCTGTATACGGGGCTACGTTTTTTTTTATTTGACGGAATTTAATATTTAGCTCCGGTGCTTGCACAAATGTACTTCGAATAACGAATGAGTGCATCACATCCTCACTGATAATTCAAAGAAATATGTGGGCGTGGTTCCGTGCGATGTGAATTTTTACTACAGTACATCTATTATATCAAGACTGCTAGAAGATAGGGCTGCCTCACTGCCCCATTCCGAACCCTTGTGTTCCGTTCATCTGGGCACTGAAGTTTTACGGTTTCACTGCTGCGCCTTTCTTCGTCACTACTGCGTGGCGGTACCTACGTCTATTATTTGACAATCACCAGGCGAAACTTTCTTTTTTCATATTCAACATTTGTTTTGGCTTCAACATGATATGGTTACCTATATAGCTATTACCATATTGCAAGTATGGCATGTAACCCGACACGTAATAAGTGACCGTTTAAAAAGAAACAACCAAAGCAAATGAAGATTCACGTGTAGGGGGTAACTAAATCATGAAAGATTACGTTGGTTTTGTTCTCCATACTTAGGATGACTGTAAACTGAGTCTGTCACGCATTGCACTCAACTGAAAGTTCGACCTAGCAAGAAAACTAGCTAGTTTCACAATTACTGTTTTGTAACTGTCCCCCCCCCCCCCTTTTTTGGGGGTGGGGTGGGAATTCCCGTTCCCCGAAAGCGTAGCGGAGAATTTTCGACTGGCGAAATTTCGACTAGTGACAAGTTAAAGAAAGATCAGCTCGTAATGGCATCTTGAGTTACATCATGATAGTTGTCTGCCATGGCAACATCGTCGCCATGGGCTGGCCTAAAGAGGTGCAAAAGAAGATCTCGCACCTGCTGTGCACGTTGGGCTTGTCAATCCTTTCGCCAGGGGAAAGTGGACTCGGGGGTCCACCGTTGTCGCCACTTGTGGCCAGGTCACCACCTCCGGCTCCAGTGGCATCAGTGGCCGTACCACCGGAAGAGGCGCCGTCCGCTCCGGTCGCCGAGCGGTCTTTCTCTTCTCGTTCTTTGCGCAGCCGCTCGGCCTTGCGCCACTTGGCACGTCGGTTTTGAAACCAGACCTACAATGCGGTTATATGGCTGTTTGGTGACTTGACAAAATGTACGCCTTGTTATAAGACGGAAATTTTCCGTCAGTATTCCCCCCAAGAGAAAACAGCTGTCTGCAGCCCAGTAAACCGGACTTATCCCGGAAACAGTAACCAAGTTCGTGTTTGGCGGGGCCTTATGCTTAAAACGCGGACCGAGTTTGCTGGTACACGAAGCGGCGCATAGTTCACGCAGCTCATATAGAAATAGTGTCCCAAGCAGAAGGGCTGCCAAGAAGCGGACGTTCACAACAATCTTCTAATGGTTTTAGTGCATTTTATTAGAACGTCAATACAACTAACACCTTTGCGATCTATCCGGATTACTCTCGAAATATACTACAACGTGAACTAATTTCTTTTATATGTCCTTTGCAATAACGCAGGCTATGTTTTGTGTGTTACAGCAACGACTTTTTGGAAGGGAAGAAATGAAGAGAAAAAAAAAGTCTTCTGCGTGTAACGCTGCTTAGGCTACCCAGACAAAATACCGTACCTAGTTCATTTTAACAGAATGCACACACAAAGCTTTTCAGTAAGCAATTTCGATTAGGAAAAATAGTGTTATTTCCTTTGCTTTTGCCATTATTTCGGTAATAATGCCGGTCTCTGTTAAAAAGGTTGACTGTATGCGCCATGGCGTCTGGATAATTGAGTACACGGCCATATGCACTGCGTAACCTGAAATAGTGTTCTGCGTAGCATGTAAGTCCGCTTTCTGTTCACAGTGTCTCCTTTCCACCCACTTTCAATATGACCAGTTGGGGTCGGCCTCCCTGTGAAGATCATAAAGTGGAAAGCGTGTTTGCAAAAGATAGCCTCTATAGAGACGCATTACCAGAATATTACATGCGCTAGAGGGCTTCGTAAGAACAGAAAATGGCTCGTTAATTCTTACAATAAAATACTTATTATCGTTGAAAGAGTCTGTAATAAAAAAAAACGAATTCAGCCCATCATGCCTACTAAAGTATGGTGTTTGGAAAGGCTCTCTGTGACTCGTATAAACTCTTGCGCAAACTTTCTAAATGGTCTTTCACTATTTTTTAAGCAGACAAACATGTTGAAACGCTTTGCGTATGAGTTTGACGCGTAAATTTATACTACTGAGCAAAGTTCAAGGTTTCGCATATTCTGTTTCTTTGCTTTTACTCAATATGGCACACTTCCTACAAGTCCAAACAAGATGAGTAAAAAAACTAATATAAAGAAATTTAATAAAGTTTGAAATATCAAAGCACGGTGAAAGGCAATAAAACAACATTTCCGTGAGTCGAAGTGGGAGGAGAAGAAAACAAATCTTCGATAAATTAATTCACCTTGAATATGGTGTCTCTTATTTAGTATATGATGGTTAATATAGTATACTTTGATGTTGAAGACGAAAACTGGATCGGAGGATGAATACTGATTCCGGATTTCTATGCTAGAAAAGAAATTGTACACGTAAGAGTTTTCAATATTTCTCCAAACGATTGAATACCGTTAGCCTGAATTATTTCAGTGGGTGATTGATTGATATGTAGGGTTTAACGTCCCAGAACCACCATATAAATATATGAGAGACGCCGTAGTGGAGGCTTCCGGAAATTTCGACCACCTGGGGTTCTTTAACGTGCACCCTAATATGCATGAGCCCATGGGCCTACAACTATTTCAGTGGGTGAGTGTTGCAGAGAAAGTTTAAACAGACCCCAAAGCTTTCCTCTGAACCTTTTCGAGACGGGTAGTATTGTTTAGTAAAGGGGTGCCAAACAACGCATGCGGATTCACATTTTCGTCTATGTTCACTTGTACACAAGTAATTTTACACTGCAAGCAGATTTTAAGCTTATATCTTACAATTATAAAAAACGTATCCAGAATAATATGTATCTAGAAGAGTAGAAGAGTAATGTATATAGAACAATGTATCTAGAATACTGTATCTAAAAATCTACATATAAAAATATGCGACTTCCCCTATAAAATATTGGTGATTCGCATATCTTATCGACGCATGGCTGCAGATATTCTTTTTATTTAATGCACCAATCTCTAAATGTGAGATAGTCGGCTGTTGAATGGCGTACTTCTGGTTATCAGTTATTTCGACACACTGCTTATCACTTTATTTCTCGCAGTAAAATGATTATTCTAAACCTATAGTCATTAGTACTAGAATCAGTTCGACTAAGCTTATTCAAAGCAATGGACGAAATTGATGGCGTGCTATGAAGTACAACATGACTTCGCATACTAGAAATGGCTTCACGCGTACACATGCTCACTTCTTCATGGCTTAAGCTCGGGTGGTTGTATGAGGAATAAATATTGCCCTGCAAGAATCTCAAATCAAGGCTTGAACCCTAAGTGCAGTGTATTCCTGCAATATTGTCACATATTTTTTTTATTGGGCTATCACTACGCCGACAACTTTTCGCGCTAATCATCGTCCAGCATACAGCGTTATTGAATCTGCTGACGATAACTTTGTCACGACGGTGATGTCTGAGGTCGTGGGACGGGGTCACGGGCTCAACAATGTATTTGACAGGGAACGTGTGTCTTTTGATACGGCAGGGGCCAGCATAGCGTGCAAAAAGTTTGCTTGTAAGGCCAGAGCGGCATACACAATCAAACGAGAGAACCATTCGGAAGTCTGGTGAAAATGTGCCAACGTCATGTCGCAGTATTTCGTGACCCCTAGCGCCGGTTGTAAGTTTACAAACGAGCTGCTCATTATCTCTATATCTCGCCGCATCAGACACCTGCGTGCATTCGGAAGCGGCGGGTCGGTATGGAAGCAGTGTGTCCAAAATACAAGAAGGCTCTCGGCCGTACAGTGGTAAAAACAGCGAAAAACCAGTGGTAGCTTGTGTGCCAATGTTGTATGCGTGTGGGGCAAATGGTAAAACAGCGTTCCAGTTACATGTTAACCCATGCGACGTACATAGTTATCATGTTACCAAGTGTGCGGCTGAACCCCTGCGTCAAGTCGTTCGTCTGTGGGTGGTATTCGGCATACTTAAGGTGAATGATGCTGCATTCAGCGAAAGGGGAATGGTTAATAGCCTATGAGGATTGCAGGAGATTTGTGGAATGAGCAAGAAAGACGCTTCAAAGCTATGCATCCTCAGCATTGCTGATTCACCGATTCAAGTTGAGTGTCATGCACCTAAGGAGAGATACAAGCCTATAAGTTAGAGCTCTCAGTTCACATGGCTGTCGGAATCTCAAGCTTTCAATGGCCGTTCTGTTGAGCAAGCTTTTATCATTATTCGTTGGCTGTAATAAAACTCGTAGATTCTGCCACCGTAAGGTGTAATTGAAGCACTGCATCGTTGGAAGATCGGGTATTCATGTATCTTCTAATTACATGGTGACTACAGTAAGCGTTATGATGTTCTTAATAATAGCAGCAGAACATGCACAACTTCTGCACTGACTATTGGCCCTTATAAGTGCGCCTCAGCGGCTGTAAAATAAAACGGCACTTCGCACCAGTTTTTGGTGCAAGTATAGTTTAAATGCAGCTAGTGCAACAAGGTGAAGTCATCATTAACATTTTGAACTCTGTATGTTTACACGAATGTACAATCTTGGGAATATACGTAAAATTCAGGTGAACGCAAGAAAATTCAACGACTCTAGCTGTAGGAGATGCAGCACAACACCTTAGTATACAAATGTGGCCTGAATACCTTTAGTGATTACGGAGATTTTGACTGAGGGACGCTCGGAATATCAATGAAATGGCCGTCCGACCATCGCTGCCTATAAGTGCCCTCAAGAGCGAAATTCTCTCGATCTTTGACGTTTTAAATACACCACCATTCAGAGGCGCAACACCAGTCCTAAGGTCGTTTCCATACAGTGAACGCCAGCCATCGGAAGAGACACCTTCAACAGTGCCAAGAGAAATCAGCGTAGAAGCGGAGTATATGATCGCTAATACCACCACTGAATTCCCCCTAATATCCCGAGTGTCACGTTTAAATATTATCGAACGCGGAAGCGCGTTACACGGTCCTTGCACGTCTCTATCCCTCAAGACGTATACGGTCTCTAATCTTGAGCTGCCCTCATCTACCTCTCCAAGGACGGGCAAGGAAGTTTCGGCGCCCGCTCACTGCGCGAGATCCTTTTCATTTGTGATTGCGCACGCACCGCGTGTACGGTTGAGAGCAGAGCAGCGTCAAGCAGGTCTGCGGCGGCGAAAGCAGCCCAAGCGGTTGCCACGGCTTCGGCCGAGGCGACTGCGGCGGCGTGTGATTTACGCGCGCGTCGGTCGGAGGGGGCTAAGTGAAACAAATGAGGCGGATTTTCTCCAGCGCGGCTGCTCTTCGCGGTCCAGCCAAAGCCAGGGCGGCCCCACGACTTTCCCGCCATTGGACGGCCGACTCAATTAGCCCCCGCGTCAGCCGACCGAACCGCGCGCCAGGCTATGACCGCGCCGTCGCTTGGCCGCGGCTCCCGGGTCTATTATAAAGGACCCTCCCCTTCACCCACCATTCCCACCTTTCTTCGCGGCTCGAGTCAAGCGAAGGGTGCAGCGAATGCCCGCTTTGTTTAGCGGAGTGCCAGTCTTGCTGGCTCTTCTTTTGGGCTTTGTTTCCCGACTTATTTTGCTTTTCTCTTCTTCTATTCTACATTTACCACTTATACTTTAGTCACTTTGCGCTGCTCGACAGTGTACTGCAGGTAGCCTGCCCAGTGCAGGTGTGGTGGCTGCTTCGAAAGGACACGAAATGCGCGAACGGCACTGTGCGCTGCAGCTATGCGTTATCCTCTCGCCACGTGCAGGGTAGCAAACTGGACAAACTCTAGTTAACTTTCCCGCTTTTCCCGTATTCTCTCTTTTGAATATATTGCACTCCGAAAGTGCACCTATGTCGAAAAAAATATTATCAGCAGTGTGTGTTCCGGTGAGAAGGGATATTTGACGTTTCATTTGCCTTTTACAAGCGCAGCATGGTAGGTGTTCGTTATAAAATATTGTTAGCAGCTTCGCTAGTGCTTTCAAGTTTAATTGCGATACACAACTTTGCAGCATACTGTGGATGCCGTCCGACTTTTTTTTTCGCATAACATGGGATATGCTCGAGTGTAGCAACAGATGTAGGGAATAAGTTGTGCTTGAGCAGAGTATGACGATGGGCGAGTCGGTGCATGCATAGCTTAACGAAATATTTTTGACGCATCTGAGAACACGGAAGAAAAGGTGAGAAAAGACGGCACAGGGCACCCTGTCCAGTCGTCTTTCACTTCGCTTTTTCTTCTTGTTCTCAGATTCACCGCGAACATTTACTTGATATAAGTCATGCGCTCATTGCATTCATGTCCACCTGGTAGTGCTTTGTGCGTGACACCCATGTTCCCCTTCTATTCCACCAGTCCTAGATTCGTCTGCAGACTGGCATTTGCTTCAAGGCATGCCAATGGCATAATAAATAAAACACTTGCTAAACCGCAGGTCGTGGGATCGAATCCTGGCAGCGGCAGCAGCATTTTCGATGCAGGCCGAAACGCGCGAGGCCCGCGTACCTGGATTGTGCACGTTAAAAAACCTCATGTAGTATGGAATTTCCGGAGCCTTTCACTACGTGTCCCTCATAATTATATCGTGGTTTTGGAACGTTAAACACCAACAGATATTATCTATCGATGGAACGCTTTCCTACCTGGACCCTAGCCTCGGTGAGGTTTATCTTCATGGCGAGGTCCTCTCGCGTGAACACGTCCGGGTAGTGGGTCTGAGCAAACGCCTTCTCCAGCTCCTCCAGCTGCGCAAAGATAAAAAGGAGGTGGCGTATCTGTATTAGCATATCATCGCAGTTTACCGTTGTTTGGCATACGTCATCAATACCAGATGTGTTAAGAAAGCAGCCACTCATAAAAAGTTTCTAAATGCACAATTCACGTGGCCTGTTTTGGCAGCCCAGCTAAAGCGGGAACTTCTTTTTTTGCTCACACAGAGCATAGAAGTAGCGGCTCCCCTCGTCGCACCTTTTAAACCTCATTAAATTGGCTGCTATAGTTTTTTTTGTGTGTTGGTGCGTGAACATTTATACCGACAATGACGAGTGTACAGTCTACCTTGTACAGCCGTGGCCACTTCTGTGTAGAGCAGCCGGTTTTTGCTCTGCAGGTCTTAACCTTGAGGCAGTTTCAGGCTCTTAAGTGGTGTATCAGGAGCATGCGTGGCCTAGTTGTCAGGCTGACCATGTCAGAGCCTGATGCTGCCTCAAGGTTTTGCCCCGCAGAGCAGAAACCGGCTGTTCGCGTTCTCTACACAGAAGTGGCCGCGGCTGTACGTCTTGTGGCTCTTGTGAGACACTTAAACATCAAATTTTAGTGTACCGCATTCTTTATGCAGCGGGCATTGCTAACTTGGTTATATAGAGTCATTGGACTTGAGTGCGCTGCCCCTGCTAACTGCCTTTTTCCGTAAATGTGCGCTGCTCGACGTGGCCGGGCTCACCGAGCCCTGCTAACTTTTGTAAACGAAGCCGATTTAGCATCGTATATGTAGGCAGTTTTGCTTGTTAATAATAATTATTCTTCTACCCATGTGCGTTATTTCCTTACTCTCATATTTTCTTTCTTCGGTATATCTTCATCTCCTCTGTCTATTCACCTCATCTTGAAGCAGCCGGCAGGCACTGTCACCCTCTAGATGGTCGCTGCCACCATACTCTCTCCATGTTTCCTCTGTATGTTTGTGTACGCTCAATAAAAAATATAACAATAGAGGAACATGCACTCTCTTACCATCGCCTGTTTTTTACTTCTTTAACAGTACAGTTATCCTGCACAAGACTGGTGATGTCTTCTCCTCAAGATACCAAATGCACGCTTAGGAAAAGAACAAAATGGCATAGACAAGCATGTGTGCATCTGCGGGCTTGTTGGTGCAAAAACAGGAAAGCATGAGCTCACCTGTTGGACGGTAAACGTCGTCCTGTTCCTTCGCTGCTTTCTCCGCACGAAGGCATCTTCGTGAAGCTCCGACTGGTATCCATAGCTACCATCTGGAGAAAAAAAAATGTAATACAGGCTCACCCCTGAAGGATTCTATTAGTTTCATAACATTGAGTATCGATGTAGACGTGCATGAATGTACAGGGTCAGAAATTAAACCTTGTTAACAATACGTGTTTTCTAAAAAAAATTAGAGCTTAAAAACCACACGGACGACAAAATTTGGGAAACAACACGTGCGCTACGTTTTGTGTTTCTCCTACCTGTGTGCGGGTGGTTCTTATGAGCTAAAATTTCGTCAACATCGTGATAAATGTTCCTCTGCACGAATTATTTATAGTATGTATGTATGTATGTATGTATGTATGTATGTATGTATGTATGTATGTATGTATGTATGTATGTATGTATGTATGTATGTATGTATGTATGTATGTATGTATGTATGTATGTATGTATGTATGTATGTATGTAATATCAGCGTCAAATGAAACCCGAACAGCGGCAAGCCTTCCTGATGGTATAGTGCGTGCCGTCCACTTATCACCATGAACAGGCGCGCGCATTCTGTTCGGCAGCTCTACGCATATATGCGTGCCTGTCCATGGTGATAAGTGGACGGCATGCACTACACCACTGGGAAGGCTAGCCGCTCTTCGGGTGTCATTTGACGCTGATAGTACGCCTGTATGCATGTGCCTATGTATCCCAATATTCGGTGGTAGGACACCTTACTCTTTAATGGAAACTACATAATTTAATCGAGTTCTTTCCTCTTCTGTGGACGCACTGTCGTGGCCATTTCTTCATCTTCATCGCTAGCTTTTGAGATATTTTAGTTTACAACACCAATTTGTTAGAATCGGAATACGTTACATGTAGCGGTTAAGTCTACCACGAGTGTTGCGCTTGAACAGATGGTAACATGGTGTTGTATCTTCGTAACGCACACAGATTCCACGTAAGTTAGATCAAATTTACTTTCAGTTTCAAGAACGCGTAGCTTAACAATCATTCACGCGCACGTTGGTTATGCCACTTCTTTAATACTTTTATTATCATGATGAAAGGAACCTGTCGGATATTGGTAATTTGTTTTAGAGCCATTACCACACATAAGACATGGCCGGTGGTGGTACATCTGATTTATTAGATGCGAAGCAGCTTATGGCGGAGTTCGATTCGATATGTGGTGTTACCACCCTTATTGCGCATGCGCGTCCTCCCCTTGTCTCTCCTCTCCCACTGTCCCCTCTCTCCCCTCCCGTAACGTCTACACCCCTACAGCGCATGCGCTTCTCCTGCACCTATGTCTCCTCTTCTACGCTCCTCCCTCCCTCTTCTCTAGGAAACGCAGGCCCGAGCGCACTAGTGCGTTCGGGCCTGCAAGTGGCTGTTTGAGGCCGCGTTCACACTTGGGTAATGAAGAAAAAACGAAAACGCCAGAGCGGCCGGAAAACCACGACCGCGCGTGTCGATGTTGTTCACATTCGTTCTGCCCCATCCCGCCGCCGCTGCCGTCACTACCTTGACAATTAATTCGATTTTGCCTGCTTTCTGAGAACTGAAGTTCGTATTCTAGTCATAGACACAGAGTAGTGAGAAGAAACAGTTCGCACCTTTTCAAACGTTGTTTTGGGAGATACGCCAGCAGAAACGACACGAGCGAACGCATCGGCAGCGACGGCGCGGTTTCGACCAGCTGTACACAAAAGCGAGACATGTTGAGGCATGCCGACTCGCTGCCACTGCACCGCCTACTTCCTGAGTTCTCGGCGATCGTAATCCAAGTCAGGCTCTCGATGAACGCGTCCTCGTTGAGGCCATCAAGCTTCGTCGGGCTGCACGGGTAGTTTGCGACTTGAGCCAATGCGAGCCACTTCCGACGCTTGTGCCACCATGTTGTATATGCGACCGGCTGGTCAGGTCACGTAGTTTGATCTAGCGCAGCCAATTCTGTGAAGCGGAACCCGGATTCAGTTTCGCGTGGTGGACAAATTGGTCTCAGACCGAATATTGCGCGCCGGCTGCGCGTCGTGGTTTTCTGGTCTCTTGGGCGGCGAAACGAGCCAGTTTCCGGAGGGTTTCGCTGGTTTTGCTTTCTTCAAGGCCAATTGTGAACGCGCCCTAAGAGGTTGTTGTCTCGCCCTCTTACACTCTCAGCAATCGCGAGATGGCGTCGGGGAACGAGATTCTGCAGACGCACGATAAACCCACGTGCCCCCACATCACGTGGCGATGAACCAGCTTGGCTTGCTCCAAGAAGATTACGGGACTAGTAAAAACAACACACAAAAACTACAGTGAATTTATGGTCTGCTCCATTTGCAAGGGTACGTTAACATTGGACAAGGTGCCTGTGATGAAGGCTACTTTCAGTCAACCCATGAGCTGCTACGCATTCTACTCATGGTTTCCCATAGTGCGAGGTGATGTAATTTTTTCATGAGAACCATAATACCCAGACAACCTTCATACGTATTTATCAAGTTATAAAGGGTACTCAAATTACGCACCCACCCCGGTGTTCTAGTGGCTAAGGCACTCGGCTGCTGACCCGCAGGTCGCGGGATCGAATTGCGGCCGCGGTGGCAGCCTTTTCGATGGTAGCGAGAAAGGTTGAGGCCCACGTGCTTAGATTTAGGGGCACGGTAAAGAACCACATGTGACTAAAATTTCCAGAGCCCTCCACTGCATACTTCAGAATAGTATGGTGCTTTTGCGATGTTTAACCCCAGCAAATATTATTATACTCAAATTACTGCCGTGCTATGGAAAGCTTTTAAAAGGTACGTGCGAAGTTGAAAAGCCAATTGCGCAACATTGTTACGAAAGCATTCAGGTGAGATCAGTGCACCTGACGCTGGTTTATGTCACCACCTCTCTAGATTCTCTTGTCATGGTGGTGCCATGGGCTGTGCTTTGCCAACGTCTGGAAACCGAGTATGGCAAAGTGTGTTTAGATTCATCTATTCCGAAAGCGTTTCACCGTCTGTCATCGCCCTACCAGACTCAAGGAGCACTTCAAGCAACAAAGCAAACAAATTCATGCTACGCTCATTCAAAGTGTAGCAAAGCAATGGGCGTTAGTCACTTAGTGCGTGTGGCTGGTTATGCAGACGAAGAATCTTTTATGCAGGATTTGTCCGAATAGGGATACCCTAACAGGGGAAACTTACAAATACACAGAGGTACCAAAAATTTAAGTGGGTGGGAAAGAAATAAAATTCGAGTAGAAGTAAAAAATATATGACAGAGACAACAGAATGTGCAGCTTCGGGCTCCTAAATATAGTAACGAAGCACACACCTTTTAGCGAGACCCATAACAATAATGAAATAATGAAATCTACAGATTACATAGTTACACCGACTCACCAACTCTTTCAGCCCACCCACAGGTTCACCCTTCCGTAGTACGTATGCTGCCATAACTGAACATAATTATTTGAAATGACTCTACCAAATCATCAAATGAACATACTAATCAGATGCATGTGCGCGTTCATCAATATACATATATACATATTTATATATAAATATATAAATATATGGATATACATACATACATACATATATATATATATATATATATATATATATATATATATATATATATATATATATATATATATATATATATACGGTACTTTGTTTACACGTAACGTAACTGTGTTCAAATTGATATAGACGACATGCAATTGCAATCATTAAGTGAGACATGAACTGCTCTAACACGTCAACATGCACCGCGTAAAGGCTGCTCAACCGTTTGTATATTCTATCGTTACCGCGTATTCGGCTACAATCAAAAGTAGCAACGTTCTCATCATTTTATGTTACAATACACCTTTGCTAAACAAGGTGCAGGGCGTGAACGCAAACACTGCTTGACACAAGGTTATGGGCCTTGATCGTTGCTTCAAACAAGAGCTTGTTTGAGGATAAACGTTTTGTGGGCTGGAGGTAAAACTGATTGCCTGCATTGCATTTAAGCACTAGAGATAACAACAGGAACAAGGTACCGTAGGGGCGGCCAATGTTTTGATAGGATGAAATATCCTTCTAAAATTCGCCTTTTTATCCTTGGCCTGTTCGACATGCATAGCATATAATATAAACCACTTTGCCAAGGTTTCACTTCGCGTAGTCGCCAACGTCTGCCTTCCATCTGCACAACTTTTCTTTCTTGCCACTTGATGAAATTGCAACCACTAATGAAGCATTTGGACGACCTTAGTTGTGTGCCTAACAAAAAATATACTGGAGCGCGACCCACACGGTGGAACGGAGCAAATCCAGCTTCGAATTCTCCGTTCCTGCTGTAATTAAAAACCACTGTATTCCTGGGAAAATGTGGGCACATCATTGTTGAGCACTTTCGAGAGTGACCAGGTAATCTAAACATATTGTCAGAGTGACCTTATGAGAGCCCGCACTCAGAAATGCTTCCCATGGAAAAACGCTGAGCAATCAGCATAAAGCTGCTTAGCAGGAATATAGCAGGATTGGAAAAAAATCCCGACGCCCATTATGTGTGTGCGTCGCCTGTCTTCGTATACGCACCTGTGCAGTATGCATATAAACCACACCCGTTGCGAAGGAGAGGCATTGAGCCTTCACAAACAAGCCGAGCAAAAACTGGTACAATGAAGGCTTATGAGGCCTATACGTTGTTTAGTCCCCCATCAAAACACGCCTAAATGCTGAACTTGCACGGAAACTAGCACTAGCAGAACGGTATGCCTAGACATAATACCAGGAGGTCCGTGAACCTACTGACACGTCGCCCTAGAAGACGCATGAACAAAGGGTAGGGCGTCAACGCACGGGCTATTTGGCACGAGCGAGACTCTTGCGTCGAGGTCGAGAAAGTTGTAACTCCAGCGCCTCAGGTACGCTGCTTTTGCTTGCTCATGGTTCCTTGAGTGAGATAAATTGTTGACAGCACCAAGAGGCTGTACAGACGTAACCATTGGCTACGAGGAACACTTAACACATCGGAACTTCGGCGACATCAAGGAACGAAATGACATAGGGACGCCTGATTTTGGATCGCTACCCTATTTTTGTGGCAGCTGCGGCTCCTGGAGATCTTCGAACGGGAGGCCACAGCTCTTCTTCGAGGCTAACTACATTACGAGTGCTTCTCAGAAACGTGTTACTCTGCCAACGTTGTGTGGTGAACAGGTTTATGACGTCGTTTGCGCTGCCGTTCAACACAAGCAGCCAAGTTAAGTGAGCTAAAATAGCCACGAGTCAAGATTATTAAAGCTCACTTCAGTTGCTTGGCGGGTTATGTCGTCTGCAGAGCATGCCCCAACTACGTGACCAATAGCACGAAGAAATAGTGATTACGTCACATCACTCAAGGAGTTAAGAGCACATTGCAATTTTGGAAAAACCACATACACAGCAGTGCATCCGACATAGCTATTGTTGTCACGCTGCGTTTCGTTTCGCTTGATCTCTTCGGAACGAACAGTTCAGGCAACGGCTGTTCACAGAAAATGACTTGTCGTTCAAGAAAGCTTTTTACCTTAAATTTGTGAACTGAAAACGCTTTCAATGATAAGAGAAACAAGAAAACCGAACTTTAAAATATTTATGAACTATATGCGCGCACAATTATCAGCCAAACAGTAAAGCAAGGTCGCTAAAGTAGTTGTGTTCAAAAGAAGGAATCAGAATGAAATATACAGGACGCAAACTTTACAAAAATGAACTTGTGGGTGAGCGTGTTGAAATCATAGTGCCATCATGATCATCATTATCATTATTATTTTTTAAACCACCACGCCACGCCTCTTTCGCAGCTGAGGCTAGCTCACGCTGCGCTAGAACAGAACTAGCTCACGTGCCTGGCGCGTCGGACGCTGGCAGCCACTGCGGCTTTGCTTCAACGCCTGGAATAAAGTGGCGAAATCGGCACAGCCCTGTCGGCCGCCTTCTACGTCGTGTCACGTCTCTCTCCTCAAGCCGTACCTAGATGTTTGGGCAACAATTCAGGAAATGTGTGCCGACCTTCAAGGTGCGTCCGGTGGGCGGCTATGCGCTGCTAGCATTGAGATGCACAGCCTGACTCGGAAACGTGCAAGTGTCAGACGGCTTCTTGCAGCTACTGCAAGAAACGCAGGCACAACGAAAAGGCGTGCCTTAAAAAGTGGAAAAAGGGAAGAACGAAAGATAAAGATAACATCCAATATCCCCGGAAAGAGACTTCGACAGCTGCTTCAGCGCTAATCCCAACACAGCAGGACTCCCCAGACAAGACGTACACATAGTGCACTTCACGAGTTCGACATCTTAATCGGCGCGCCCAACACACAGCTCATCACTCAGCAACGCATACGTGCAAGTCCTTAGATTTTGGATTCGACTCAGGTGCAGTTTGCACACTTATTAGAAAGGCCACGTTCAAAGCCACGTGACATGACACACCATACCTTTAGACAGACAACATTTTACTACGGGCATCGTCAGACTAGTTCCTTCAAGTATTCAGATGGGCAACAGTGGATGAAACTAACATGAACCGGGCTTTAACATTACCGCTTGTGGCCATCAAGGCCACGAGTTCTAACCTACTCAGACGATATAAAGATCACGAGCATGAACGTATAATCACACGAAGAACTTCTTACGAAGCTCTAAAAAAGTACCCGTCTATGCTCGACGTGCACATCTCAGGGCACGTTCATCCTGCGGTACAGCTTTAACTTGCAAAAGGAGTGCAAACATATATTCGTTCGAAAGAAAAACGGGTCGTTGCGAATATGCAGCGACTACCCATCGCGTGATGAACCAGATGCCAAAGAGGCCGTTTACTTGCGTCCCACAATCGGTGAAGTGCTCAAAGCTACGTGAAGGAAGGCAAGGTCTTCAATATCCTGTATTTGGCGCATGCGTACCAGGAACCTAACACAATGCCAGAGACAGCAGAGCTGTTGACTCTGAATGTGCTAAAAACGCCTTACAGGATACAATGGTTATCCGGCAGCTGCGGCAGCTGCATTTCCGATGGAGGCGGAAATGTTGTAGGCCCGTGTGCTCAGATTTGGGTCCACGTGAAAGAACCCCAGGTAGTCGAAATTTCCGGAGCCCTCCACTGCGGCGTCTCTCATAATCATATGGTGGTTCTGGGACGTTAAACCCCACATATCAATCAGGATACAGCGGTTACTTTAGGAATCTTTGCTGCACCAGCCATTTTTCAACACTTCATAGGTACTATGTTGTCTGGCGTTACAGGCGTTCGCACATACTTAGATGACGTTATCATCCGTAGAACAGACGCCACGGAACATGCTGACAGATTGGAAAAAGCTCTGAAAACGGTGCGCAAGTGCAACCTTCGCCTCGGTAAAAAACATGTGCTGTTTTGCAATGTGACAAGTTTCTTTTCTGGGACGCCGAATTGTCGAAACAGGCCTGTAAACCAGCAAAGGGAAAGCTCAAGTTATAAAAGAGGCCCCAGCACCAAACTTCAAGTAATCAAATGATTAATTTGTGAATATACTGGCTTTATTTCTACAAAATATTCTCGAAGAACAGGGCAAAAATTACCAGCTGTCTCTACCAGCTTCTTCAGAAGGACGCCACGCGTGAACATGGGAGGTGAACATCGAACAGCATTTCGTGAATTTAAGAAATCGCTTCTCAGTGAGTCCGTACTGCCACACTACGACGAACGAAAGGAGCTTCGTGTCTTATGTGACACCTGCCATATTGCATAGGAGCTGCTCTCTATCCCCGTGATTACCATAAAATATAGGTACCAGGACATAGTTCGCCTGCTGGGCACGCCGGGACATATTTTTAGGCCATCTGTGTATAAGCTACAACGCAAGCGACTGGCTGAATTCATACATCCAGCAGGTATAGGCAGGCCGCGAAATCTTAAGCAACGGCAAAGTTGCAGGCACAAACGCCGGAGCAGATTAGCAGGTTATGAGGAGCTTACTGAGCGTGGAAGCGTGGCAAGGTCGCAGCTATGGCAACCGCTGCCTGTGTGTGAGATCTTTGCAAAACCAAGGAAAACATGCATTTCGCTCATGATGACTAGGCTGACAAGAGCTAAACACCACCATTTTTGTGCTTTCATCCCTATTGGCATCTGATTGGCTGCGGGCTCGCAGTGAGACCGTCATAGTTTCAGCACACAACTTTTATCTGAGGCATCATTAAAAATGAGTGTTTCCTGTCTTACATTACGATTCGGCCAACAAGCTGACCCACCAGACACCTCTTTGGTATCTAATAAGCATTTAAAATTAAAAAAAATTATCTTACTCAAGCAAATCGAAAGCTGTGTCCTTCAAGTTAGATATCAGAGATACGCTTGCAAAGAATACTAATGAATGACCAAACCAACGAAACCTTAACCAGATCAATATATGGGAAATAAAACATATAAAACATAGAGTTGAAACTTTCTACTTTCATCTTCGCCAGTCTTAAACAAGAAAAATAAGTAATAAATAATAACTTACGTGCACAGAGGCGCAATGGCGCCGGCGTAATTCGTGCCACTCTGCGGTGTACAGGTATGCTCAGTCATGGAGCTGTCTATACACCAGCGACGAGGGCTTCGTGAGCCTTTAAATAAATGAAATCCCGAACGAGTGGCAGTGCCTGCAAGCTATTCGTAGATGTTATCTCGCTTTATTAGTATTTTTTCTCGCGCGTAATTCAATATCATATGAGGAACGCACTTTGGTGAAAAGTGCGTCCTCGGAATCGAGAACCGAATACGAAAAAGAATATTAAAAAAAAAGAAAGCTCCGGACGAGTTACCCTCGAGCTTCAGGAAAAAGCAGAAAGACAAACAGAGTGGAAATAAAAGACGTGACGGCGAGGGTATGACATTACTTAAGTCTTTAAAGCGTCGCGTCGAACAAATTGGCTTTCCCAGTTATATAGCGTCGCTCGCCGCGTAGGGGCGCCAGTAACCGAACGCCATGAAGAAAGAAGGGCGCCGCATTTTCAGTTACTCTGGCGGCGCTTTCGATTCTCCCACCACCCCTCTTTTCGCCGATTCGTCGGTGGTCTGATAGATAAAACAGAAAGTAACTTGAAGGAGACAGCAGTCGAAGAGAGCGAAATAAAGTTTAAGGTGGAAAGAGAACGACAACATTGGGGAGGGAGCGAGGTTTAGAAAGTGGTAACACGAGAGGCGGGGCAGAAACGGAGGGCAGTGGCTGTCAGTATACAGCCGCCCGGAGTGCGAAAGGAGACGCTTTCGAGATCTTGTCAATAAAATATCACTAAGCGCTGTTTTTTTGTGTTATTCTCTTCCTTTCTCTGCCTCTTCTCTTCGCCTTTTTTTCTTTTCTTTTTCAATACTTATCCACGAGCGACCCCGGGACGGCAGGGTACAGCCTCCTGCTGGTTACAAGTGTGTGCGTCGCGGCGCCTCAATTTTCTGTCTTGCTTCTAGCTTTTGTTCTGTAAAGCACTCGCTATTTATTTATTTATTTTACGGTGCTCCGTCATGCCATCCGCATGTGTTCCCCTTTTGATTGCCTTAAATTGATAGAGCCACCGCGGTGGAAAGGGAGAGTGATAGATGCGTATTATGATGCATATTGCAGCGTGCGCGTGCTCTCAGGCTTGGGGTCTCCCCCCCCCCCCCCCCCAACACCACCACCAACCCTGAGCGCCCATCAATATATACATGTAACGCAAGACGCGGTGGGCGCGCGTGAAGGGGGAGAGAGTGTGCGCTACCGAGTTTGGCTAATGCGCCTAACGGCCCGGCGCACTTTGAAGTCGTCCGCGGTGAATAAGCATATGTACGTTGCCGCGAGCGCGAACGCGCGCACAGACGAGCGGAATAAGTTGAGTGGGTTTGCGCTGAAAACTCGATGAAGTTCCTCTGCGCTGCATTGGTGAACACGCGTGTAGTACACACACACGGACGTGCTATGTACACGAGACGCGGTTTGAGGGCGGCGACGGCCGCTAAGAACCGCTATCGAGAATTGATGGGTTCTCTGGAGTGCTGGCTGGCGCAGACAGCGAAGAAGACATTAGACACTGATTCGATAACCAGAGCTAACGCTATGCCGCGAATACTCGTCGACAGCCAGCGGCTCGGGTGTCAAATGTGCATCGCCCATAACGCTCGTGTCAAATCGTTGTTCAAGAATCGAATCGAGTCTTTCAGCCTTTCTTTAAGCCCCGCGTTTCGGTATGAGTGCTTCAAATATGGCATTATGCTGATTGTCTCGAAAAACTTAACAGCAAGGTGATTTTGTTGGGTTTGCAAAATCTCCCAGGCATGTATTTATAAATACGTTGTGGTTCTTTACGTTTTATTTGTTTGGAACGCCCCTATGCATGACGCGGCATCAAACTACAAAGATCATACTGTAAATATGTGTCACTGCAGATGTTATCTACATTCTCTGCTAAAATTAACGAATGAAAAAAAAGAAGTAACAGAAGACACCACGCGATGGTAATTGCGAATGCTTCTGCGAGTGTATTAAGACACCACTCGCACTCATTCATACTCATCAGTGGCGTGATCAAAAATAGGTTTAGAAAGAGGTTCGATGACTCTTTATGCATGGTATACTGTGTGTGTGTGTGTGTGTGCGTGTGTGTGTGTGTGTGTGTGTGTGTGTGTGTGTGTGTGTGTGTGTGTGTGTGTGTGTGTGTGTGTGTGTGTGTGTGTGTGTGTGCATGTGTGTGTGCATGCGTGAGTGCGAGTGCGTGCGTGCGTGCGTGCGTGCGCGCGCGCGTGTGTGTGTGTGTGTGTGTTGACCGGACTAGGGGGTTGACCTCCCCTGCCCCCTCGTCATGCCGCGGACATTGCAGCCTATTACAAGAAACTCTCAAAAAGAAAGAATAGAGAATTTTCTTCATCGTCACCTTGGCGGCATACAATTTTTGGGACCAATAAGTTTAGTCTGGTAGAATTTTTTGCAGTGAATGGTTGAAGCTGTCAGTGTATAGGCGGTTGTGAACGCGCATACTTGCGTGAGGGACGTGTTACAAGTGTCGTATGTAGTTTGCGGGGCAGTCACTTTACTGCATACGATTTCAGTACTAGAGGCTCCGAGTTCGAGTCCCGCCGTCGGGCCACATTAAATGCGTGCAGGATTGAAAAGTGACGTCATTCGCTTAGATAACACATAAGTTGGTGTGTCGGTCAATCGATCTTTTGGTCTGTATTGCAGGAACTTTAAGTGAAGAAGTGCTACCCACATTTAAAGAACGCTGTCGGGAAGTAGCGTCTTGGCGTTGTGAATGTCACGGTGCTATGTGGCCTGCAGACAGCTTCAAAGGAATTCTCGTGAAGAATGCTTCCCATTACATTATCGATAAAAATATTCAAAATATCTGTCTAGAACATCGGTTTGTTCATAAAATTCGAGCAGTTCTGATCGTTGCGCCTCACTGACGAGAGCGCTGCTTTTGTGCGAGAAGAATCAACCAACGGCGCTCTTTAAGAGCATACCAGCTTCATGTATAACACTCTAACTATGGCGTTTTGTATACCGTACGACCAGTGGGAAGCTTGGTCAAATAGGTCATGGAAACCATGCGTTCACTCCGAAAAACGCCGCGGACCAACGACTGACCGTTTTTCAGCTGGGGTACCTACAGGAATAAAGTCTACGCAATTATCTATGTCATACATGCAGAGTAGGCTTCATGTGATGCTGCTCGAGCAAATCAGCGCCGTATATACTTGACCTGTGACACTTATACCGGCATAGCGTGCTTAGAGTACCTGCTGTCGCAGAAGTATTGTCCATCGTATATGCAGAAACGAATGAACAGTACCACCGTACCTTTGCGGAAAGCGATGGGTTGTACACCCATATATACATTCACCTTACAATCTGTCTAAGTAGTGTGCTCTCATTTCAAAACAGTCATGTATCACCAACTCGCCCAAGCAACTATATTGACAAATTACAATATGCAGCTTCACAAATCGCCAACAGAGGAATGGCTGACACGCGTACACATAGTTTACGAGGAACAGACGAAGTCATCGAACACTTCTTTGCTGTTGTTCTTTTTATGACAGTCAGCGCCACTCTATCAGTACATAATTTAACTGCCTTGAACAACGACAAGCCGTATACGTTGCGTATTTTTGTGCGTATGTCTTTGTGCATATATGTCTGTCTGTGAACAACCTCTCGACAGGTCAGTCACGTCATGGCTGTATTCGCCATGACGATAGTTATAGCGTGAGAACAGAACGACGACACAGAGACAAGAAGGACACTTGTCTTTCATGTCCTTCTTGTCTCTGTGTCGTCGTTTTGTTCTCGCGCTATAACTATCGTCATGCCATACCAACTAGCCCAAGCTGCCACACTTCTAAATGTACTCGCCAGTGCGAAATACATGGTAACCACACATTCTTCGTTTGATAATTTTTCTGGGAAGCCTTGAGGGGAAGGTAGGTAACCGAATGCTTGAAGGAAACGAAGAATGTCGTATCGATTACACGGTGAAATGTTCATGTAATATGAATGGCAGTAAGGTAATGCATTATGAGAAGATTGCCAGTCGTGTATTGCAGAGCCGTAAACGCAGTCGAAAACAGCAGATAATGAGAAGTTTTGAATAGATAGCTAAGTGGTCAATTCTTAGAATTGAGCGAGCTGACGTAACTCAGAGGTATGCACAATTTCATGCTAATGAGACGAGACTACTTCAGCGCTTATTAATGGTACTGCTGTTTGTGGTGAATACCCACAGAACTACACCTAAGTGTAAATAAAGTTGCTTTTCTCTACATTTCGTAAAGTTCGAGTATGTTCATAGTCAAAGGCAAGTTTATTTTATGTTTCGAACTGACGCACACTTATTACTGGTTTTCCTATACATATTGTTATCAGACAATGTCCCATTGACACCGGCGATGCCTCCCCTGTCCATCGGTGGCCATACCGCGTATCTCCAAACGAGCGTCACATAATTCAAGCAGAAGTCGACAAAATGCTCGCCAGAGACATAATTGAGCCATCATGTAGTCCATGGGCTTCACCTGTAGTTCTTGTCAAAAAGAAGGACAACACTTGGTGATTCTGTGTTGACTACCGACATCTGAACAAGATTACTAAAAAAGACGTCTACCCGCTACCGCGCATAGACGACGCCGTGGATTGTCTTCACGGCGCTAATTATTTTTCGTTCATTGATCTAAGATAAGGGTACTGGCAAATCGCTGTCGACGACATGGACCGCGAAAAGACCGCTTTTGTCACGCCCGATGGTCTTTACCAGTTTAAAGTGATGCCCTTCAGGTTATGCAACGCTCCGGCCACCTTCAAGCGGATGATAGATTCTCTTTTGCGTGGGTTCAAATGGTCAATTTGTCTATGTTACCTTGACGACGTTATCGTCTTTTCTCCGACCTTTGAGACCCACCTCGACCGCCTATCCTCAATACTGGCTGTTTTTTCGCAATGCCGGTCTCCAACTGAACTTTTCAAAGTGCCACTTCGGATGCCAGCAACTAACCATGTTGGGCCACCTTGTCGACTCCTCTGGTGTACGCCCTGATCCTGATAAAGTGCGAGCCGTGCGGAACTTTCCCATTCCGACCTACACCAAGGAAGTCCGCAGCTTTCTTGGTCTGTGCTCGTACTTTTTACGTTTTGTGAACAACTATGTGGAAGTAGCCCGTCCTCTCACAAACTTACTGAGAAAAGATGTCTCATTCACAATGGGTGCTGCGCAGGCTACGGCGTTCTCTACAATTATTGCATTACTAACAAAACCACCTGTTCTGGCCCATTTTGACAACGCCGCCCCTACAGAAGTCCGCACCGATGCCAGTGGCCACGGAATTGGTGCTGTTTTGGTCCAGCATCAAAGCGGTGGCGCCCGCGTTATCGCCTATGCCAGCCGTCTCCTCTCACAGGCAGAAAGGAACTACTCAATCATCGAAAGGGAATGCCTTGCTCTCGTTTGGGCAGTAGCAAAATTTTGGCCCCATTTACACAATCGACATTTCACCGTCACAGCCGATCACCACGCACTTTGCTGGCTCGCATCCTTGAAGGACCCCACTGGGCGTCTTGGTCGATGGTCATTACGACTCGAAGAGTATAACTACTCGGTGTCCTACAAATCTGGCCGCTTACACCATGACGCTGACTGCTTATCTCGGAATCCAGTGGACCCACCTGAGGCGTTGGATGAAGCGCCAAGTGTCCTGTCTCTCTCCACTATAAGCAACATCCGGAAGGAACAGCGCCGAGATCCTGTCTTACGTAACATTATCGAGAAGCTTCATTCTGCAGCACCCGATCCGTCTACTCCATTGTTCGTGCTCAAGGATGCCACATTGTACCGTTACAACGTCTGCCCTGATGGGCGCGAACTGCTCCTTGTAGTATACCTTCCCACTTACGTGCGAGCGTGATCAGCCCGCTTCACGACGCTCCCACTGCCGGTCACCTCGGCCTGTCTCGGACGTATGACCGTGTACAACGTTGATTTTACTGGCCCAGTCTTTATCGCTCGGTCCGCAGCTACGTCGCCTCATGCGACCAGTGTCAACGCCGAAAAAAAAAACCTTCGGTGAGCCCTGCTGGGTTCCTCCAACCACTTGACGTTCCCTTTGATCCGTTCTTTCGATTTGGTCTTGACCTCCTAGGCCCTTTCCTTGCGTCCACTTCTGGGTATAAGTGAATAGCTGTTGCGACGGATCACACAACGCGGTACGCCATTTCACGGGCTTTACCAACCAGCTGTGCCACAGACGTTGCCGATTTCCTTCTGCACGACGTCATACTTCATCATAGTGCACCACGCCAACTTCTCACAGATTGTGGGCGCTATTTCCTTTCCCAAGTAATTGACAACCTGCTTCGCTCCTGCGTAACAAAACATAAATTTACGACAGCCTACCACCCGCAAACTAACGGACTGACTGCGCGATTCAACCGGACTTTGACAGATATGCTCGCCATGTACGTATCGTTCGACCACCAGGACTGGGACGTTGCGGTGCCCTTTGTTACGTTCGCCTATAATTCCTCACGCCACGATGCAGCTGGTTTTTCACCTTTCTATCTCGAGTTTGGCCGTGATCCAACTTTACCGTTTGACACCATCTTTCCGACAGCCGTTGACTCGATGACCGAATACGCCCGAGATGCTATCACCAGAGCTCGAAAAGTACGAGAAGTTGCCCGTCAGCGCCTCTTAGCATCGCAAGATCAGCAGCGGCAGCGTTACAACTCCCATCATCGCCAAGTTTCCTTTACTCCGGGTTCTCTTGTGCTATTGTGGACTCCAACCAGGCACGTTGGACTTTCTGAAAAACTGCTTTCCCGCTACTCGGGACCCTACCGCGTATTGCGCCAGATGACAGATGTGACCTACGAGATAGCCCCGCTCGAGTCTTCCTCCTCCCCTTCACTGTCTACAGACGTTGTTCATGTATCTCGCCTTAAGCATTACCACTCGGCAACATCATAGAAAGCACCGAGACGGTGCTTCAGCACCCGGGGGTTATGTTATGAGACAATGTCCCACAAAAGCAGTTAGATAGGTGCGGAGAAAGACGACATGATTTTGGTGTAGGGCCCCTTTGTGGGTATGCGCCAGGGTAAGAAGGATCATCATCTTCCGCTCTTGTTCTTCATCTTGGCTTGCGCGTTGGCGTGGTGTAAATATATCTTGAAACGCCTAGTATCGCGTGTACCTTCACGTAACAATATATTTCCTGGCCTACTTACACCGACCTCACTACAGCAGTCGCAGAAAGCACTGTAGAAATGTTTACGTGGGGTAGAAAACTAGAAATTCCTCTACAAGACAGCTTCACTATCTCTTACTCATTTTTTTCAGTTCATATCTCGCATAGTCTTCGCTTCATGATGAAGTTTATCCTCCTATAGAGCTTCAACTGCAATCACAAATTTGTCAGTACACTTCAGCGTTGCTATACCCCTGACGATTGTGTCCACAAGGTCATACTCCCCTTAAGTCAAAATGGCTGACGCACGTACATGCAACTTATGCGGGACTGAGGAAGCTACTGAACATGTGCATGATCTTGTTTTCAGTATGGCATTCAGCATCACTCTATCAAGACAGCATTATACTGGACAACTTGGAAGGCAATATACCCGTAATATGGACGTATGCATCCATAGCACAGTAAAATGACCAGGGCCTTGCTAGTGTGCTTGAAATCGCGGTAGGCCTCGCGCTTATTTATGCACTTGGTGAGCATGCATCTTCAAATGTGCGTGTAACTAGTGTTCTCTCTCTATCTTTATCTATCTGTTTTCAATTCCTAATTGCCTTTTTTAAAAAGGAAACTGTCCGCGAGTTTGCATGCTTAGCTTATTTTCTTTTACTTGCTCATCTCTATCTCTCGTTGCCTCTCAAATAAACACCATGGGAGCATTTGGCAAATTATAGTGTAGCTCATGCAGTTTACCCATGACGTAAGTAAATGTAAAACCCTGCGTACAGGGTCCTTGAATATTTTCAATAAAAAATTGTCACTGTTCGTAAAGTGATGGAAACTAGAAGGGCTAACACGGACATACTTCGCATTAACTATTTGCTTTTCATGAAACATAAAAAAGAAATACACACAGAAAAGGGCTGTAAACAACGTTACAACTCTATAGTGGCTGGTTCTAATTTGACATCACTATTTAAGAGTCCAAATCATAATCCGATTTCGCTGCCTGTAAAAAAGAAAGCCCGAATATACTTTCATTGCTGGCAGTTAGGGTCCGGGGTAACATTTGATACTGCTGCAGCCCTCGAAGCGTAGCCGGGAGAGTGGCTCGACACCGGGTACCGGAGAGTAGTCAAAGTAGGTCCTGTCCAGATGGAGTCAAGGTTCAACTGCGTCGAACTCTAGGTCAGCTTCGTCGAAATGTCACAGCTGTATCCCTAGATTACTTTGGGTTCAATTGTGCGAGAGCAGCCTCTTTTGCTGCCGCGCCAGTGCGCACGGTGTTTACACTGAACTTTGTCCGGCGCCGGGACCACGGGGCCTGCCTATAGGGAGCAACTTCGCGTTTTCTGCAGTATGATATCGGGGGCCCGCTTACGGAAATGGCTCCAAATTCACATTGTCTGACGACGTCTTCTATTGGCGCAAATTCACTTTGAGTTTGATTATTGAACGAAGTCTATTCAAATATGCACACCCATGACAGTATTCCAACAAGGCCACCTAAGAAATCTTGACTATGGATTAACTGTGACCCCTTTCCTGTTAAAAACTTGAATTTACTACACGAGCAGTGTTTTTAGGCGTAAAGAGAATATTGCTCATTCTTTGCTGGTTGGTGCTTAATTAAAGCGAGCGTGATATAAATAAGCAAGTTAACACAAAGCTGTTCGTTTGGAAGAGCGTTTTTGATTTGTACTTTCACGATGTAGTTTATGTTATATCGACATTTTTCGCATTGTTGCTTTGAAAGCTTTTGGCATGTGTCATGTCATCTTTTTTTACTTGCACAGTATGATAATATCATTATTCTTGCACTCTCTTCCCAAGGAAACTGTGTTTAAACACACGAGAAAATGTACAACCACAAACTATAGCTTGTGCCGTATTGTAACTCCCACATTGTTTTTTGCTTTATACAAATTGCGGTCAAGATGCAGGCTTATGACACGTACTTATTTTGAGCCTAAATGGATGAAAAAGTGGCCCGCAGTACTTGTCTAAATAGCGTTCTTATTTCGGTTTATTGTCGCACTCTCAAAATGGCTGTTTATTAAGTGCGCGTTACGTCTAAGGGTGAAGTTTTATAGGAGAAGTTTTACAGCACCTCAAGCATCAATTATGCCTCTTTTGAACAGGATTAAAAAGGTAAAGAACAAAATACCGCAAATGATCAAACACTCGTAGAATAAACTATGAAAATCAGAAAAAATAAGTAACCACCAATAAAGGAAGGCGGAGGGCGTTGAGAAAAAAAATCTGAAGCAGGTACCAACAGATAGTGGTTGATGCCACCTCTCTAGTCCCAATCGCTACCATTAGCTTAAAGGAAATGACAGAAAACGCATTTCAAACGCATGACACAAAGCGCTCAGTAGCACTCTAGAAATTGAGGTATATCGCCAAGCAGCGCCGCTTCATCAGCGAATGAACAATAAAAGCAAAATAATAAATGTTACGGAAGGAGTGGCACTCTTGCGATGCCATCACCCCACTAACGTTTTCGAGCACGCATCTGTGCAACTTTCTTCGCGATGTTAAGCACAGAGAGCGGGACGCGGCGACTTTGAAATTTGACATTGCGTGCGCACGCCTGTAGTTTTCCATAGATTATGCGATTTCTTTCTTAACTCTCGACTTATCGCATCTCGCGAGAAAAGCAGGCGCCTTCCTGCTGGAGGCACAACTAAATTTTAGGACAAATCTCGTCAGAGCGTTGTGGAAAAGAACGTTTTCTCTCAGCATCCGTTGCGCGCGCTATACTGTCGTATACAAGGCAGCCGCGGAGTGAACCAGCCTGCCTCGGCACTCGCGCTGAGCTGACGACATAAACGTATTTACTCCTTGTTTATACGGCGCCGTAATGGGCTTCTCTCGAGCATGTGGAGTGCTGTCTTGTCGAGAGAAGCCACTTTGCAGTTCTGCTCATATACTTTGAAAACTTTATTCTTGTCTTTTTTCTTAAAGCTGATATTTGTTTGGTACGCGACCGTATAAGCTCGAGCGTTCAGAGCTAGCAACCATATGAAAGAGGCATACATCGGTCCTAGAGTAAAATTGGATGAAAGCGTTACGCAAGAATTTGTCCTACATTCTTTTTTTTTACTGTGAGCAAACTATAAAAAATAAGAGGGAAGGGGGTTGTAGTTTTGTGATGCTCACATTACATGCTCTCTCTATTATACAAACGCAATTCATCATTCCAGCGATGACTATGATGTAGCAACGCTTAAAAGATGTGCTGAAGTCGATGTAGGGTCAGGGCTGTTTATTATTCTTTGCGACGAACGTCCTTTTGTTGCATGGTTTATGGTTTAGTGGCTTTTAGAAATCGCAGATTTGAGACACAGTAAAGAATTGTAGATTCTAGTGTTGTTGCCACGTGCGGCGTTAGCACTCAGTGGTGAAGTTCTTCCCGAGCTTCACTGGTAGGTAGCAACATATTTTATTATTTTTTTTTGTAGCGTTCACAACTAAAACATTGTCCTTTTGTTCCTGAGAGAGACAACGTTGATAAAAGTAGCGTCGTCGTCATCTATTTCTAACTACTGCGACTCGCCGCGCTTCTCGCGCAGCTCAGGCCCACAGCTCGAGTTGCGAGCTATACTCAGAATGAGCTCGATCCTGGTGGTTTGGACGCTGGCAGGCACCACCATTCGCTTTGGCAGTTTTTAATACAGTGGCGAGATCGGCACAGCCACCTCGGTCACCGTCACGTCATCTCACGTATCACTGCTACTCGCTACAGTGCACGCTATTTTCTGAACTCAGACGTTGCGCGTCAGTGCTGTTTTACTCTTCTTAATGATGTTGACTTATCCTTTGTGCGCAAGTTATAGAGGAGAGCAGCAGTGATTTTTAGGCCTAAAATAGGGATTCCGCGCAAAGTTGGAGCCGTTGACGAGATCACCATAATAGTTCATCTCGTGTAAGCTTGAGCAATGAATGCAAAACTCGGTTCGGTTAGGAAGTCAGAACAAAATACTCTTGGATAGAGGGTGCAGTCGACTAAAATGGACAAAGAAATTCCAGTCGCACACACCAAGTTCATCTCTGATCTGTTCTGTTCTGTTTTAAGTGTTTTGCTGTGGAGAGGTTAAGGTGCAAATTGCCTCGGCTCCAGTTCATCTAACTTGTACAGGCTGTATGGTGCCGGGCCAATTGTAGTCGTTTTGTTTTCTCGTGGTCAGCGCTGGCTCCGATCAACTAAGATTAAAAGTATTACAAGCAGAACTCACGAGGTACGAAAGGAAGGTACAGCGCTGACTTACTGAGCTTATTTTTTCTCAATATTAGAAATCAACGAAAGGAAAACGCTTTCGCGATTCAGACTTCTTTTTAATATTTCAGCGTCCAATTCATACTGTGACTGAGAGACAATGGACAAATAAAGGACAATGATAAATAGATATATTGATCACACCCTGCTCCATTGTATGCTTCAAATGAAGACTGCGTAGGCAGTCAACACCTCGAGCTATTCCGCACAAGGTTTCTTTTTTTTTTTAGATTTGTGATTCACTCTTAGACGAGAACGATATAGGTAAACACCGAAAAAAAAGCCCAGTGTTCGTTATTGTTAGATGATTCATTGTATCGCTCTCACATTATTCTGCCATAGCAAATTACTTTCTTTCAAGCATACGCTTGCAACATGACTCTCTAAAGAAAGGAGAAAAGAAGTAAGGACAAATAATGAATTGAACGCGCGGAGGGGCATCATGACACGGGCCTGCGGCGGCCGTCGGTGGTGCTTTCGCTGGGGCGCGCCCCACTATTCCTCGCTATGCCGATAGCCACGAATGTTGGCGAAGAGACAATGCCCACACACCAAGCTGTGCCATTGTTAGCATAGCTGCATATTTTGCTCCACAGCGTCATGTAGAGCATGTGCCAAACAAGAGAGTTTTGTAAGGAAAGCGACCAAAATCAATCTCATAGAATGCTATACACCCACGAGGTGGGGAAGGTGCAAAGAATATCCAACTCTTTAAAAGCCTCGTTGTTCTGTCTCTTGTAACCGACGCTGCCACACCTGTAGCGTCACATAAGCCAGTGCCGGTTTACTGTTAAACTGCTCGTATGGGACGCAGCCCAAGGCTGCTGGACAACTATATAATATCCGCTGCCCCTCCCTTTCTTGGCAATTATGTGTTGGTCAACACTGCATCTCAAAGATCTGCTTGAACTGCTTGTCATAAGACAGGAACTTCGGTGTACGACGTGTTCTCAGAGATCTTCGAACAGGCTGTGTGTCGGTAGTGCTGTCTGCGGTGATGTCTGGTTCTACTGGGTCAGTCACAGGAGTAAACGACCCAGCAGTCATCGTAATCCTGGTCAGGCGTTCGGGGCACTTCCGAATTGCGGGTTGGCTGGACATCTTTTGTCATACCATCATCGAATAGGTCTTTAACACTGAAGGCTTCCGACGTGGGTTGTAGAGTCTGTCTACTTCGTCTGTACTGCTCACCATCCTCAGAGAGTACTCTGTAGGAGCGAGGTGCAACCTCCTCAAGCACCATCGCTTTTCTCGACCATCCCTTCTCATCTTTCAGGCGAAAGATGTCACCTGGCTGAAGTCTTGAAAGCGTTCCCTTTGGTGCACCACAGTGAGGCCACTTTGTGACTATTGGGCTGCCATGTGGACTAAATCCGGGAAGACCAGTCCTGAGGCGGTGATTCATGAGCAGTTCACTAAGGGAACTACCGCACTCCAGAGGGCTTGTGCAATAATTCTGAAGGCCTTGGTAAAAGTCACCTCCTGAATGCTGGGTCTTCTTCAAGACATATTTCACCACTTGCGAGCCTTTTTCCTCGTGTCCATTTGAACGTGTAAAGCGAAGACTCGACGTGATATGCTTGAAGTCGTACGACGCCGCGAAGCGGGCAAACTCTCTTGATGCAAATTTTGGCCCGTTGTCGCGGAGAACTTCAATTGGTAATCCATGCCTAACAAAAATGGACGACATTTTGCGTATCACTTCTTGTGCTGAAGTACCCTATAGCTCTTCAACCTTCGGATAACTGAAGTACACGTCATAAAGCGTCAGGTACATTTTACCTGGATATTGGCATAGATATGCTCCCACACGAATCCATTGAGAACGCGGGGCTTCTCTCATCAAAATCGATTCTCTCGGTTGGGCATATGCATTGATCTTGCAAGTTTCACATCTGCTTATCATTTTCCTTATGTCTTGAGTCATTCCTGGCCAGGACATCAAAAACCTTGCCTTTGCGAGTGGTTTGTTTATACCTATAGGTGTCCTGTGTGCAGCCGACTCAGCATTTCTGATCGTAATGACCATGGTATGACCACTTTGGCTCCTCTAAATAACAGCTTTCTAATGACCGACAATTCTGAGCCGTAAGCTTTGTACTGACCTGCCAGTGGTGGCTCTTGCTAAGATTGAATTACTCTGATGACATCTGAGCGAATTGTATCTTTTGCTGTCTCTTCGACAAGTCTCACACTGGTTTTCTCATCGACAAGTCTGGACCAGACCGATACTGCATGTACCTCCACATCCCTATTTTCGTCTTCTGTCACGTTGCAGAGAAGATTTGAATCCCTAGATAGCATGTCTGGCAGGACTAGAAGTTTACACGGAACATAGGGAAACTGGTATTCGTATCTCATCAGTAGGAGAAACAGGCATTGTAGTCGGGGAGGCATGTCTCCAATACATTTTTTTATATCGAAATCAACAGCTGATGATCTGTTTCTATGAGCCCCCTTCGGCCATATATAAAGTAGTCAAACTTTTGCACGAGGTCAAAGTTCTCACACGCAGCAAGTCCGAGTAGCGCACATCTTTTTAACACCACACAAAATTTCAGGCTCACTGTCTTGCCTTGGTACGTAACTGGAATCACAACTGTTCCGAGATGCTTGATGGCTTGATCACTGTAAATACGTAGCGTCTCCTTGCTCTTCTGAAGCTTGTGCTTCTGGCACCCGAAGTTCTTGAGCCAACGCAAAGGAATCAAGTTTACTTGTGATATTGTGTCTACTTTGAGCTTCAGTTTGCTGTTTTTCACAGTTGCTTTTATCATCTATTCCAAACTCTTGCTGGAATAAACTTGCAACTTTTCGTCTGCGCGTTCGACGAGTTGCTGCGTGTCTCTTCGACATCGTCTACCGCTTACTTCGTTCTGCAGGCTACTGTAAAATGATTCTTTCGACCGCATTTTCTGCATCGTTGACCGTACACCGGGCATTTTTCTTTCGGTTCATGCCACCTTTTGCACTTGTTGCAGGCTCTTTGGTTCAGCGTCTTCCTTTCCTGACACTTCTTATTTGCTGACGGCTTCAACAGCTTTTGTGTCCGGAGCTTGCCACTCTCTTTTCTGATTTGCTGCTATTTGTGTGGATCGTGCTGCTTTAATGGCATCTTTCAGCGGTAGCAAGTCCTCTCTGAGCAGGCGTTCTCGAAGCTAGTCGTTAGCAGTTCCGAACACAATCTGATCCCGTATCACAGATTTCCACAAAAGTCCGAAATTGCAACTCTGCGCTTTTAACTGCAGGTCTCTCAAGAAGCTTTCAAAAGATTCGCTATCCGCCTGGACGCACTTCCCGTACAAGTACCGTTTGAAAGTTTCGTTCGTGCAAGGCTGGCATTAGCTTTTAACTTTCGAAGAACTGTGTCGTAGCTCTGCTGTTCTGTTGCCGTGCAACCGAAAGTGCGGAATACTTCAATAGCTTCTGACCCTGCGACATGGAGTAGCAATGCCATTTTCTGCTTCTGACTGCATTCCCACTCGCTTTCCGTGGCTTCGAGGTAGAATTTAAAACGCTGACGAAACTTACGCCAGTTATCGGAGACATTCCCGGAAAATACGAGATTATCCGGCTGCGTAGTTCTACCATGGCTTGAAGAAGCAGTGACCCCGTTCACTTCTGACATTTCTGACACCATGTAACCGACGCTGAGGTACCTGTAGCGTCTCATAAGCAAGTGCCGGTTTATTGTTAGACGGCTAGTATGGGACGCAGCTCAAGGTTGCTGGACAACTATATATTGTCTGTTGCATCTTTCTCTCTTTCTTTGTTTTGCATTTCTCGCATGCCATAACCATAAATATTGTTGACGTCATAGAGTTTCCTTATATACACTAAAGGGAACTCTGGCGCTAGTGTTTATGGGAGCTGCAACGCACGACGCTTCAGCGAGCATAGGAATGATGGGTGATACACACATTTGTCTGATGCTCTTAATTCTGGCCTGCTTTTGGCTTCGTGTGTGTTCTTGTGGCTTGGAGTTGTTTTCTCACGAAACACAAAACGTCAGCAAATGGTCAAAGGTTGCGCTTTACCACCTTATTATTTTATACTTGCTTTTCCAAATTAGGTCACAAAGTTCAAAACAGTTTAATCTTTCTTTCAAAACAAAACTGAAACACTGCAATAAACGAAGCCGCAAGTGCGATTCGCCGCCAGCAAATACGAAGACTAGGCAAATGTGTGTACTACCCATCATTACCATGGTCGCTGAACGATCGCCGCGACGGATTCCCCTCTAGTTAATATTCGGAAACTCTATGGTTGATGTCACCCTCTATTGAACGTAAATTATTTCCGCATCCATGCACTACTGATGATTTACTCTCACGTTTAGCGCAAGCCGGGACATGGTAATGTAGCCGGGATAAGCTGGGACATGGTAAGAGACATGTAACCATATCAGTCATCTTTCAACATTAGTGCGCAAGTTCGTCATCTATTTTCTTCATTTTTTAATGCGTAAACGTGATGAAATGTTTTTCGTCTCTTTTCCAGTCCGCGGTATTACAGCCGTGAAAAACCCGTCCAGGATTATATTTGTGTTAAAACATAAAGTGTCAGCACCATTTTGTCTTTGAGAAAAGTGTATACGCTGGCTATTTGGTGTACATTGGTTGTGACATCTTGGCAGTACAAACAAACGGGACAAAATAAGAAGATACGCCTTCATACTTTGTCCCGATTATTTGCACTGCGAAGTTGTCATAATGAGTCCTGTTGTCTAGTCATCCAACGCCTGCAATCACTGACCGTTTTTTTCCGGGCCATATTCATACACTTACATGAAATCATTGCTGACATTCGCACTATAGCTTTACCGTTATTTATCAATGAACAAGCATTTCAGATCAACTAGCGGGATTAACAAGGCAGCGTATTGGTTGCTGAACATATCTCTTTCAACATGACCTTAGTCATCGTGTTGCATGCTTTTATTTGGCATGCCAGGTGCAGTGAGGTCCTTGTGATTATTCGCGAACAAAATTTCTTATATCACTTCATCATACATGTATAGCTCAGACGATGTCGTATATAAACCTGAACCATATATGGGCAAACCAATAAAAATAATCCGGCAGCTTTTGGTTATAATTGCATCAACTTGCAGCAGGCCACCGGGTACCGTGTGCTCACTGCCGTTTAGTGTTGTTTCAACTCCCTATAAAAGTGTGTTTTAATGAAAAAAAAGCCTCATAATTGCAATCAAAGGGAAATAGTCAGCAGATTGAGAAAAGGGAAGAGGAACTGTGTAATGAATACTAGATATAATTACTTCACTTTGCAGCAAGCCTGCTTATCCTGATGACGTCGCTGATTATCCCTCATTCATTTACAAAATATACGTACAAATGGATGCTTTGGTGTAGCGTACTAAGAACGCACAGTAGAGCATATGAAATCGTGCACCATGGTGTAAAGTGCACTGGGCTAAATAAACGTTTACATTTCCTTTGCAACAGAACCAACCATTATATGCGATGAACCGGAACCACCTTTGTTCCACTGTACTATTCTCGCACCAACGATTGAGAACTCAATTCTGTAGGTTTGCTTAAAAAACCGATCATTTCATTCAAATTAAAATATAAACTTTGCTGAGTAAACAGGGTCATGTGAAACTATTGGTTATAAATAGGCACTGCACAGCGTTCCTTGGACTTTTTATTGGAGCTATGCATAAGCGCATAAACTTTAACTAATGCAGTTTGCTGTGGCGGCGTACTTACATGGAGATCCCGGAGAGTAAACAGAGAAAGGCAGGGGAGGAGGTCTTGGACCAAGGCTGCTTATCGGACAGTGGTAACAGAACATAGTCACCACGGCAGGGACTGCGAGAAGCAAAATAAAAGAAAAAGTGTAAGAGGGGTGTTGTACCGACAATGAAGTTCTGAGTGGGAAGTTTTTTGTCTTTCTCTCTCATATAGAAAGAGGAGCAAGAGCTAAAGGCCGCTTTGCCTGACAGAGGCTATTGCTTCTATGCGTATTCGGCATGCATGTTATAAACACTTCAAGAATATGTACTTCGATAATAATAATAATAATAATAATAATAATAATAATAATAATAATAATAATAATAATAATAATAATAATAATAATAATAATAATAATAACATATTAATAATAATAAACAAGTTCATTGTTTCATCTTAATGCAAAGTAGGAGATCGGCTACCTTCCTTAAGCGCGAAGCATCAAGTAGTGAACCTTATGCACTTTGACAGTATCTGTCTTTGTACACACCTGTATTATACAACCATCTACGGCCGGGTGCCCTCGAGTTCGTCTGACTTTAACGACGTATAAAGCAAATATGGCATATGAGTAAATGGATGTATGGCGAACATGACTGGTCAGCCTAACACGATTAATCTGCTAAGTATACCAAAAAAAAACTCTTTCCCCCAATATGTGTGGCGCATACCCGCATACCCCATCTCATGGTATACGATCATTCGCTACACATGTTGGTAAAATAAAACTTAGTCTTTCCCAACACAGGAACATCCGAAATCGCAATAGGAACATTTTAAACATTCCAATTTAGAGTATTGAACTAGAGAAACAAATACTGTTCTTTATAGTTCTTGATTTCAATGCAGATATTATTCAAGCAGATGAACGTGCTGCAATGACCCTCAACAACCAGAAAACCCGGTGCATATGGTTAGTTAAGCTATCGCATCAGTAGTTGCGTTTATGCTTTTGTAACGACAAAGTGGCGGTGCCTGTATATCGTCAATTGCGGTTAAAGTGTTGGTTATATGGTCTTATAGGGACTCAAAGTTCAAGTTTGCGGAGCGACGGCATCGGCGACAAGCTCAGGGAAATCGGGAATATGCACGGCAGAGGGTGCAGGCGATTTAGTGCGTTTCACCGCAGCGGCAGCACGTGCGGCACGCTTTCTAGAGTCGGTTCGGGGAACTTCGGCGCCGTGCCTTCAGCTTGGCGCGCTGGAACAAGACGCTCGCTGTTAGACTTTGCTTTTTTGTGATGGCATAAGCGACCACGTGGAAGCGTCAACGAGGTCTGATGTATTGTGCTGGGCCACGAGAGTGCAGACAGTACCAAGACACGCGATCTACCTGTAAAACTATCGGTCGCCGGACAAGCCGTACAAGAGAGGAAAAAAAGAAAAACAAGTACAGATCACCGCAGGTAAAAGAATGTACAGCATGTTCTAGCTCTGTCTCGCCTTGCGTTTGGATTGTCTTAATTCACTTGAAATAATTTGTTCCAACTGCCTGAATCAGTACGTAACACGGCGACTCCATGTAACGACTGCAGTAATGATATTTCGCTGTCTCCTCGCATTGTGAAGGTTCAGTTACGGTTTTATATTGAAACAACTTCGTGTTTTCATTTTTTGCGTTCTTCAGGGGTACCTGTGTTTGTTAAATGCTCACACTCGCATAAGTCAAACCGTGGTTAGCGTTGCGTTGTTGGTTTTCAACTGAACTGCGCATATTGTGAAAGGTTCGCCGCCTGAAATTAACTCATCAGGAAGGCTGCATCATCACGCCGGAACAAACGTTCATGCATTTCGTCTTCAGCAAACTTCGACATCGCCTTGCGGGTTTGTTATATATTTGTCGCTTCAATGGGATAGCATTTATTCAAGTCGCTGAATTGAACTGGTGCCTAATACATTCGAAAATGTCTAATTTTCTTTCACGCGTGCCACGTGTATGCGTGTTACGCTCCGTAGAGTGCTTCTAGTGTGTGTTTATAGGTGCACTAATTGCGGCAGCTCGTCGCGCACCCGATTTCACGTCATGCCTGCAATTCGGCACCTCTCACGTGGAGCTGCTTTCCCACAGCAGGTCTTATACGCCTGTACAGTCGACATTCTCATAAAATGGGTGTGCAAGCACAACGCAAGAACCGAAAAAAAATCTAGGTTAGCTGTTTAACTTGCTTCACTTGGGTAAAGCTAAGCTAGCTGTCTCGCTGTCAAATGCGTGGATGACGCTCCAGTAATACGGAGGACATGACTCTAATCTTATCAGGATTTTTAGTGCAATGACCTTGTCATCTTTGTTTCTTTTTCGCACGCCGCGAAAGTTCGTTCACGACAGTATACGCGCCTGCTACTGCCAGCATGCACATCGAAAAAAACAATCATGTTTTTCATGGCCTACAACGTAGAACATTGATCGCGTGCGTGGCTTCATTTCGCACTAAATATAGACCATTATTTATATTTACTGTAAGACAGAAGAAAGCTTACCTCGACCTATCGTACATTGTAATTTCGTGGACTTCAGAAATGCATTTCGCGTCAAGTCATTAGTCCTTGTCGTCTGCTTCACAACGTAAACATGATTAAAAATTTTTTCTATTTTCAAATGTTTTGCAAGTGGTGCGTGGTTATGCAAGTGCAGCGCGAGAGCCCTGCACGTGCACGGAAGCAAGTGGCAGCGCGGAGGAGAGATGGAAAAACGCGCGACGTACATCCCCAATTTCGATTTTTGTGCCAGAGATGGCACTTCCTGTCCAGAGTCGCAGTGCCACCAACCATTGCTTTGGGTTCATATAGCAATGTAATAAACATTAGATATGTGCCTCTGTGATTCAGTATAGCGCTCCATGGCCCCACAGCAATAAGTTAGGGAACACTGCTTGTCATCGCACAGTAACGTAAATAACTCTTTGATAAAACTAACGTCACTGTTACATTTTTACGTGAGTGCCAACGTCACGTCGGATAATTTGGTACTTTTTAGACGTCACAGTGTAACTAATCTGCCTCGCAAGCTCACCTGATGCACACGACTGCTGAATTTACACAGATCCGTAGGACAAATCCGCTCACGAAAGAGCTGCATGTAAATACGTCGATCAGTCTAGTATTGTTTCGCTCAAAGTGAAAAATTACACCACAGGCTGAGTGCTAAGTGCGACATTCATTACAATACAAGGCATAAGGTCTGCCGCAGTGTTTCTTTGTTCCTCCCGGTTCCACTCTGCTTACTTCCTATATTCTAATGTTACACTTATCATTTTTCGTTCCGCACTCTACATGGTTCTAAAAATCTTCTCTGGTTTCCTCAGTATACTCCAAGTTTTTGCTCATATAGTACCAGTTTTTTAACGTGTGCCTTATAATCATTTGTCACTTACATTCCCTGCCCCTTCCACTGCATTTTGGAACATGTTGCTTCTGTCTTGCAAATAAAAGTAATAAAGTAACATTGTTAATACTTTTAAAACTTACAACACATTTTTTACCTTATATCAATTGCAGTTTCAATTAGGTGTTTTCACGTCTCAGTTGTTAACAACGGACGCTTTGTTCAGCTCCTGAGGCTACCAAACTGCTTTCTTATGAGATTCTGATGTGCCTTGTCCTACTGTAGATGACGTGCAAATTTAGAAGTATGAAGAAAATCGGACCTATAAGATTAGGATATTTCTACTCGCTGATTTACAGGCTCCCTAATCACATCTAGGTGCTAGAAAATTTATCGGGAATCCAATAGTATGAGCTGCCCTATAAATATATGGAGGTTGTACCACCCAGCACCTTTAACTTTTTCTTCCTTTCGCTAAGCTACAATGTTTCACGTTGTTGAATAGTGCTGTACTTCTAAAACGGTTAACGTATTTGTAGTATTCATTCGAGTGCACTGACTCCTTTAGATTATCTTGTTAATTCCCAATTTTAAGCTCGCGTCATTTAGGTGGAGGTGTTGTCTAAACACAAAACATTTTTTATGGCTTCCGATGTGTCCCAAAATCGCCTTATGATCCCCATCTGGTCGTGCGACTTATTACGGCAAAGGAACCTCTCGCTCAGGATGGAGCTACGTTTAAATTGGTTGAAGGCACAAAGCGACACTTGAATTTACAGTGCTAAAAGCACTGGTTGCACTTGTGTTATTTGTATGTTTGCTCGCAGCGTCAATCAGTTTCCATCCTATCTGTGACAGTCTTGGCTTGTTACGCATAGGGACAGAAACTCATGAGTGCCCATTATTTTTTGTATGTGAGTGCGTTAGAAATACTTTCGTACTTTTGTGTGGCATAACCAGACAACACCGAGTTCTTTCGTAATCGCCGAAGCTTGTCATCCGCCATTCTTCGTAATTCAATTGGTCGAAACTAGTCGCCATGTTTTCCGTATTTAAACTCAGCACGAGATGCATCCATTGAACCTCGCACCTAAAGAAATAAATAAATGTATGCTGCACAATATTGTTTAGGAACATAAAAGTTATTACCGAAGTATGAGAGAAACATAATCTCCCTTCTTGGATGCTGCCAAGACCAAAAATACAATGATCGGTCGAATTAATATTACTAAAAGGGACGTGTTCGTGACATCCGCACAGCAGCTGGCACTGTTTCAGATGTATTCTTTATATCTGCAATTTATTCACGTGTATACAGACCGTTCTTGTCATGCCAATTTCTCCTTACTATCTTTCGTCATTCCACACTTGACCATAGAGCAGACATTTGAATTATGTGAAGTGACTACTTCTACTGTTGCGGAACTGTTAGCAATTCTGTCTGCGCTACGCTTTATAACATCCGGAATAGAGGCACAAAATAGCTCATATTTAGCGATTTGCAGGCTGCTCTATCGTCGCTACAAAGTGATAAAAAACTCTTTCTGAACGCTCCCCTGTTATAAGAGACCATAAAAGAACACGCAAAAGCAAGACAAATAAACTACGTGACTTCATTTCAATAAATACAAGGTCACTGCAGCATTCCAGAAAACACTATAGCGAACGCCGTGGAAAATAGGGCCCACAATAACGCAAGAAGAATTGTTATGCCAGTTTTACACACTAAAATGCGTCTACTTTTCTGACAGATAACCTGTAGCGTGACCAAAGACAAATGGTTCTACCAAAAGTCTAAAAGTTCCGACTTATATGTAACAAACACTTGCATAAAGCTAAGCATTCCATAAGAGTGAAGAGAAAATAGGAGATTTGAAACATTAGTCCACCGCCTACGGCTTCGTGCAGCATTTACGCGACACTTCCTACACAGGCTAAAACGTGCGCCTAGTACAGAGTGTTCCTGCGGCCACCCTGACGATGATGTACGTCACCTGCCTCTGGACTGGCAGAAATATAAGGCACACAGAAAATTATTACGAGCAAGTTTGCAACTTTTAGATAGGAGGCCTTTCACAGGGGCGAAAATACTAGGTCCGTGGCCACCTGCAGGTCTTCAGAAAAGAGCGCTTGTCGTCTTTGAAAAGTTTCTGGAGGAATCAAATATTTTATGTAAATATTGACCTACCATATTTGATGTCACCTTCATCCTAAGAGAATGTGTAATATTCAGATAGCGTTTTTCATTTGTACAATAATTTGTATTTGTGTGAACTAACCTTATGTGCGGAAATTGTGTACATATGAATCTATTATCTGAACTGTCATGTGATGTGGAATTACCTTGCTGTGAAACATATGAATCTATTAGCCATATGTGAACTGACCCGTGACGTTTGCTATTGTGTACTTTTAAGTCGTGTGTTGTACAGCCTTGCATTTTTTGTCCTTATTGTTTACCTTACGGCACATCTTCTCTACTAAGAGAAAAAGAGCAGCTGGTGCCACCATAACGACACCAACCACTCCTATTTCATCATTTTAATAAAAAAGCGCGATGTGATTTTATAACTATTTTTTCCATCGGGACACTTCATGGTGGCAAAGTCCCGAATAATTTTGGCCGCCTGAGGTTCTTCAATGTGCAGTTACAGGCCTAAGTACCAGAGTAATTCTGCAGTTCCTCTCCTTCTAGATGTAGATACGGGGCTGGGAATCAAACCTGAACCATCCTATATTTGGCTTCGACCATCTTCACTATGATGCACGGCATGATTAGCTTGAAATAAATGCCAGATATGCATGACACGAATGGGAAAGCTTGAATAACATGACAGGACTTGCACGACAGGAAGAAAACGATGTAAATTAGATTACATTGATGCATGACGGGACATGAAAACACGTTTTCCCAGATATAAAATGCGTTGCATTCAAATAACGAGCTGCAACTTATTCAATGAGAGGACGCAGATGACATGCGGGCACAATGTGACGCGTATAACAAGCAGTGCACGCATGAATAGTTTGTGTGCGCGCAGTAGATACAAGGAAGTTGAACAAAAGCCGTTAGGTTGGCTTCTCTGTGTTAGTATATAGCATCACGAGACTATAGCGCTTGGCGAATGAGGGTAGAGCAGAAGGTAAAGAAGTGATTCGCGGTGCTCCATCCCGGATTGATTCACTGAACTTTACAGAAACATCGCGGTAGTAATCAATCTTGAACGCAAAAAGCATAGCATTTTGAAATAGCATATATGGTTTGACAAAGATTAAAGTCTTGTACCTTGTATAGTTTAAACTGCGTTCAAGACTTGTAAACCATCGTTAATAGTCTCACTCTACGGGCAGCCAAATTCACAAATAGTTTCCAGGTCTCCAGACCACGTCTATGACCAGGTCTCCAGACCAGGTCTCCTACCTGTTCTACACAGCCGTCTTCAGTTAGCAAGCCGCTAAGGCTTGTGTGCATTTCTTTTATTCCACATCGTACTTTTCTTAAGAGAAACGAGGAAAAGTTTCTTAACGACTTCAGGTCATTTCCTCCGCTACCAGCATCATTCACCTACCCAGCTGTTCTTTAGTTTTGCCTCCTTGTGCCTATTAGGAGTTTTCCGAGTTTAGCCGTTTCCCCGGTCACTAAAGAGGTGTCACAGAGCTACAAACTCAATCCTGCCATCGGTCACCGCACAGCTTCCACTCGAATGAAACGTTGTTCGAGACTCACAGAAGCAATCCAGCTGATCACTTTGTTAGCTGAGCAGCAGGTGAGGTCAGCCGGGGCCAGCTACAGTTTCAATAAAAAAACAACCCAAACAAAGGCAAGGCTCGAAAAAAGGCAAGAGGTATCCACCAGCCACAAGTCTTTTGCACCGAGCAACAGGAAGGAATTAGAAATCTCTCAGCCTCCTCTGGAGGGCATGATTCCCCCCTGCCCACATTGGCCCAGGATGTCATGTGCTGACCGCTCGTGGTCACTCAGATCGTTAACAACTGCTAATTGATTAATTACGCCCTGAGCCTGCCAGCGCGGCTGCGTGGGCCACTGGTGCTTGCCGCGCACGAGAGTGGACCCGCTTCTCCCCAATTCCTGTGTGACCACACCTCCTCCCCTCATCACTAAGTTTTCTCGTCCCATCTCCCCAATTAGCTACGGCGGTGCCGCGTTCTTGCCGACGGTGTGCCAGCGCCCGCGAGAGCTGCAGCCCTCCCCCTATTGCGAGCTCCCTCGTCCCTTCTAGAGCGCCCCTTGTCGAGTTCTCGCTCACATCACCAACGCCTCGCCTCCCATACCCAGTGTAGCCGACCTGCGGCTGCCTTGTGTGCCCCGCCAGAAGAGCGAAGGCGGATTGGAAAAACTATAGGTGGGCGGGAGAACGCAGGAATGAAAATGGTTAGCGAGGTAGCGCCGAACTGGCCCCTCACGCTGCCGGCCGGCTTCAAGAGGAGGCGGCGTAGCCTGATGAGTTGAATTAGGGAGCGCGGGCGCTCAGTACGCGGTGCGCCTCTGGCGTACACACGCAGCGCTTGCCGCGCTCGCTCCTTCGTTCCCGCTCCCTTTGTTGCGGCTTTCTTCCCTCAGCCCATCTGGCCGCGCTAACTTGGATCTGACCACGCCGCTGCCTGTGTGCACTGCGGGCGCGCTCGCCTTGTTGTGGACTCTCGTGGGGACACGATTGAAGCCAGAAAATGAAAGGAAGCAAGAAAAGAGATATACGAACGGATAGAAAAGATTCAGAGTCAGCTAAGGTGCGCGATCTCTGGATACTTGGGACGCAGATTAGCTTAGTGCGGGTACGTGCGGAATGACCTCGAGCCGCTTCGATTAACGCTGTCGCCAGGCGTGAATCCATTCCAACGCGTCCTATGAACTCTATTTGCTGATTTCCTCAAAGTAGATAACTCACAGCTTCGCCCCCCAACTTTCCGGACGCATTTCATAACATTGGCCTCGTGAAACAGCACTGTCAAGATAACTACGCATAAGTAACCTGACAGTGAAAGAGAAAGAATAACAACATTTAGAACACTGTTAAGTTCGGAAAAACTGATTCATGTGCTCAACTAATTGATCTCTCGAAGCTACTACAATGCTGACGGAATCATTTTTGTTGTAATTTTGTTCATATTTTTTGTCCGCTTTATGCGCGAGGTGACACAAAATACTCAATGGAGCTTTTATGTTATCTCGTGTTTTGAGGCGGATCAGTTTTCAAATGCCTTAAGTAGTCGTTGCCTTACCTACATTATTTACACATACCAGCTCTTAAGCAAGAACTGTTTTAGGACCTTCTCACACCTAAACGCGTAATGATAATCGGTTTCATGTTTCTATTATTTTTGTCCTAGAAATGTTTTCTTCGATTGCCTTTTTTCTTAATTCAAGCACCGAGTATAACACCTCCCCCCTCCTATCACTTGAGCTTCCCCAAAGAAATCGTCATGATTAAAAACTGCCCTTCCACAGTATGCAGTGAGACTGCATCTTTACTGCACCGGTTTGTTTGAATTTATTTATTGTTCATTCTCCCCACCACCCGCATAAAGAACTTGTAGGTCCTAAGTGTTCTGAGATGAATGAATGAATGAATGAATGCATGAATGAATGCATGCATGCATGAATGAATGAATGAATGAATGAATGAATGAATGAATGAATGAATGAATGAATGAATGAATGAATGAATGAATGCGCTTTCAAAATAGCCGTATGTGCTGATTTCAGAATTGTAAAAGAATAACTCACTGTTTTAATATTTATTCATGCTGGTTGTCTTCGTTGGGCCTTCACTTGTTGAAGTTTATAGTGCGCTACCGCTGCTAACCACACTGCTTTCTATGTGGCATACAGGTCACGGTGCTGGCATATTGAGTGATGTATAGTTCATTACGGTGATCACTTTGCAATCGCCCATGCGAGCGCTCCAGTTATTACAAGCAATTGAGGATGAACTTTGTTCTGCAGACAAATTCGTCGAGAAGCAACATTGGTGCTGAGGCTGTTCCACACTGCCGCAGGTTAATCAGCGGAAGCTGGGGCTTAGTTTGATTAACGACGTGGTGGCGACTAAGGGGTTGACCAACGCCAGTGCAACTAATTAGAATTATTCGGAAACGCCGGCACTGCCGGCTTTCCGGACAGGGCTAGGGTGACGCAGAAAACGAGAAGAAAACGCGGTGTCCCTGAAACACACCGTGTTCACGCGAATGCTCCTCGTGTGGAGGTTGTAAGCCGGTGGCCTGCCGGTACTTCAACAGCGGATTCAACAGCGGCTTTATACTGAATTAGGCTTTACTAGAAGGTTATTCCATTAGAGGGGATTTATGCTTCAGGTAGGCAAGTATACGTGGGGCATCCTATATAGTAAAAACTAAAAAGAAAGCAGTGATGAATGGAAGTTGAAAAAAAAACAGCAATACAAAAAAAACAGCAAAGGTATCCTTATAACGTACTCAACATGAACGACTTCGCCAACGGCTTCGTAATTATACCTTCTGTATTTTCACTTCTCGTTGTGTGCCCTCCGTTATACATTTTACAAAGAACGGCAAACTGTTAGTCACTTGGGCACGGCGTTCTCATTTAAACAGGGGGCTAACTGTGAAAAGTGTCTGTGTGCCTAATTCAGACCTGAGTTAGAAGACCCCAGGTGGTCAGAATCAACACAAAACCACTCAGTGTAAGCAGTGTGGCTCACAATCATTTAGCGATTTTGGCCATTCGAATAACCGCATTTTTTTTCACTTAATACTATAGTGGTATCTCCTAATGAAGCACCGGAAACTTTGGTTGAAAAGCACAGCTCATCGCAAGGCTTACTGGCGAGCTGGTATTGGTGCGCGTGTTGAATTCGCGAAAATGCGGTGTTCGGACGTCGCGCGAATATACGCAGCATGAGTTCGCGGAGGACCGTTAGCGCTTGCACGCCCCTGCGTTTGTGCGGCGTAGGCTGTCCAGCTCACTAAAAGCGCGTCGCTTCGTACACTGGGTAGGGCGTCCGGCGCTGCTGATAAAGCTAATTACAAAACTCGAGCGACCGCCCTTTTATGAGGGCGCTAATGAAGTTTACGCAACGGCCGCCGCACTCTGGGGGAATGAGCCGGTGAGAAAGAGCACAAAGATCAAAGAATGTGGATAAATTATCGGGCGCGCAACGAGGGCGTGGAAGCGTTCTCGTTGTTTTGAAGAAGCGCGAGCGCTTTCAAACGACGTTGTTATTTACTGTCTTTGCGGACCGCGCAGTGTTGTGGAGGCTTCGCATCTCGCGAAATTAAATCCATGCCACCAAAGTACATTGCGCCAAATTTACGTGTGGACTTATGGTGACTCACATCCACGTCTCACTTGTCTTTCCCCGCGGAAAGCGAATTATAGCTCGCTAATACGCTGTCTGTATTTTACAGTGTGTAAGAATGAAGCAAAAAAAAATACGTGCCCTTTCATTAAATGACTCAGGTAAACAAGTTCAAGTATGACTTCAAACAATATAATACAAAAATGAACGACGCTTATCATTAAAATCAATAACGACGAACGCTTGGTGGTATATTACAAAAGTTGCTTCTTTTTTTTTTTTTTTAGCCTATACCATGGCATAAATAGGGGTAGTATTTCACTCATGCGGCACAACCAAAAAACAACGAAAGAATCAAAATTCCTGCCACAAAATAAAGAGAAGCATTAAAAAAACAATGTTATCTTAACGATTCATTGCGCAAATAAATGAAAAAATTGCCGATATAATGTCCTACTGACACGAGACTGCGTCGAGAGTTGCATCGCCCAGAACGCAACCTTGTTACAATCACAAACCCACCAACGCCGGAAACTAGTCTAGTGTTTCGAACAGCAGGCCCGCTCAGTCGCTATTGTTGTCGGATCGCCTCTGTCTCACAGTCACTATTTTTGACATCGTGACTGATTACCCGCGACTCGCATCGCCCCTCTCATATACACCCTCCCTCCCCCATGGGTCCCGCTGCATTTCGGTCGAACCGTATTAGAGCCCATTTCCCCAGAAAGGACCACCTCTTGGCCCGCTTGCTTTGTTGACGAGTGACACGGGGCTACTTGTTAAGTGTCTAGCTACATAGACAGCCGATCCTGGACTCTTCACAATGAAATATTCTGTATCGCTTTGTAGATAGAAAAAAGAAAGCGATCAAGATGCCCCCCCCCCCCTCCCGCCCACCGTAATGTCTCTTTCAGACTGTCGTGAGCAGTCTGAGGGAGTGGGCAGCCAGCTCTCTTGCTAAAGATTGTCGGTGTCCGGTGGGACCGTCAGAGGCGTACGCTTCCTGATTGATGCCTTGCATGATGGATCGTTTTCCTGTACATTGTGGCGGCCGCGCGCGCCGGTTTCACGTGCAGATGCCACCGCTCTGAATGGTACGCAGCATAAAGACAAGATTGTATGAAGTCTATTGATTAAAAAAAAACATGTGTGGTGGTAACTGCCGCACCATTTATTACAAGCACGGCCGAACTAACGAGCGATTGCTTAAATTTAGCGTGATTTCGGCCATTCGGTGCAAGTACCCTCGCCACAACGGGTTGCTACGCTTCGTGCAGCGTAATCATTATTTCCACCCCACAAATTTTTCCACGAATGGCTCATTATATGTCTTTAGGACATGGTGTCTTTTAAGTACTCTTATTGCTTTGAAGTAATTTATTTCTATATCATGCTGTCATATTATCGTGCCTGATACTTTTTTTAAATCCTTAAACATTGCTTGAAGAGTATTGCGGGGAAACCAAAGCGAAAGTCGTGTTAGTAACGCCGAAAAGTGGGTCACTTTGGTTTTCATACGTGTAAATAAGTTTCGCGCCTTACTTTCGGTAGTAAATCGCGAGCAGCCTGAACAATTATCAATCTTCAGCGATTTGAAGGAAGCCCTACGAACTTTGCTATCAGCTCTCCGGCATGGACTATACCAACAACTATACTCTGTTCCAGAAGTTGCGTGCAGCAGAGCCATTGCTACAAAACCCTCGAGCCCAGGTTATTGCGAAGCGAGATGTAGTCCCTATAATACGTAGCCCGCTGTTTGTCTTCGTGACTTTTGCAAGCGGTCTCGTCAGAAGATTTTGACTTGAAGGCTTCTCTGCATTTTGTAGCTGTGATTTGTATTACGATTTTGTCGCATTTTATTGTGATAGCAGTTATATGGATAATTTCGGCTGAATTTTACCGCCGGCGTCGGCGTCGATATCATGCGCCATATATGTATACGTGTATATATATAGATATATATATATATATATATATATATATATATATATATATATATATATATATATATATATATATATATATATATATATATATATATATATATATATATATATATATATATATATATAAACGCAAGAAAGAAAGAAAAAACAGAAAAAAACACTCCGGTGCGCGGAATCACACGTGGGACCTCTGCGTCGTGATCGCGAGGCGTTAACCACTGAGCCACTCCGGAACACGTCCTTCACCGTTCGAACAGCAAGCTACTTTTATCTACCAATTACCGCTGCTCACGAGTATCTCGAAGGGAATTGTGTTTTCAGCATTACCAGCAAAATGGCGCAAACAGCGGGCACCGCTGCGAAGAGCGCGCGTCGTCACATCTTGTGGCGGCGCCCGCTCTCATCTGATTGATGTGTGGTGTTTAACGTCCCAAAACCACCATATGATTACGAGAGACGCCGGCTCCAGAAATTTCGACCACCTGGAGTTCTTTAACGTGCACCCAAGTCTGAGCGCACGGGCATATACAACATTTCCGCCTCCATCGGGAATGCAGCCGCCGCAGCCGGGATTCGATCCTGCGACCTGCGGATCAGCAGCCGAGTACCTTACCCACTAGACCACCACGGCGGGGCCCCGCTCAAATCTCCTACGCGTACTTCGCCCGGCGGGATAAAGGCGCGTGAGGGAGTGACGCTGCCTCACGCGCCCTTATCTCGCGGCGGCGAGGAGGGGACGGTCGTACGCTTTGGCTGGCCTCGGGCGTTACCTTGAACAATTCTGCTGTAGTTGCCTGGTGCACAAAGGTCACTGCAACCATTGCAGTCTCCGTTCACGTAAAGCGCACGGGTTTTAGGCGCAGCAAAGTAACCAATGAGACACTTATTCGCGTGCACCCGTACCTGTGAGTACGTTTTGTGCGTGAGGAACGCTGGGCATGTTTGGATCTGCTTTCCATTCTGCACTTGACCTTCCCATTCGTTGCTATCGCGTTCATTGCTCGGCCTTTCCGGCAAAGCTGTGACTTTTTTTGTAGAAAACAATTTTTGTGGCTCCATGATTGTGAAGAAAGATTTCTTGCTTGTACGTGTTGTAACATGCAAATGACAAACGAAATAACGCTGTTGTCACTCGTATGTGTTATGTTTTTATTTATAAAATACGAAGTTATGTTACCACACTGTCTAAAATCTTATGAGTAGTCCGCACACCCTGAGCGTCCACAGCGCCGCGAAGGACCCAGTCTTGGGTTGTGATTAGTCCGCGGTGGCAGATTTAGTCACTTCTGTCAAAATGGCGATGCCTGGTTCTCCCGTGCGATATCATTCCCGGATGAGCTTTTACGACAAGGGAGCGAAGCAGTTCGATCTAAATTTGTTTGGGACACTGCGTAAGGAGGCTGGCAGAAATACCAGCATGAGCTCTTTCATTAAGAGAACGGCTGCGTTCCCCTACATCAGTGAGCGTGCGCTGTACAAGTGGGTAGCGGAGCACGACAAGCACAGCGAGGCACCGGCAATAGAGCCATAATTTGGTATAGAATGCAAGCGGCACTTCACATGCCAAAAGGCATGCGTATACGAAATCTGATAAAGCGTAGGGCTTTCACAGTCAATTCGCTAGTGCGGCGCTTTCCACCAAAACATAAGCCACTGAACCCTAACCCTCAAATGTCTACATGAAAGTATTTCGAAGATACCCCCCCTATCCGGTGCCGAGGAAAATATTTAACTGCTTTCACAAGCACAGCTCAGCTCACTGTGCAGTTGCACAGTGTTCCGAGACGCTCATGCCGCTTTTGCTGCAGCGCATGTCGCTAGCAGACGACAGGGCGTGGAAGGATAAACATGGATGGGCTCGCCCGTCTGATTGGTTGAGAAGGCTTGAAGCTTCCACAGTGCTGCACGAAACCTCTGGAGCAGAGTACAGTCTTCGAGATTAGGCATCTCTTCCTACTTCATTCGAAAAAGGAGAGCACACAGTGGGAGATCTCCCTCACTTTTAAAAAAAGCATGTGTCAGCACCTCCTCCCCCCTCAAAAAAGTTTGTAGTGACTGCCGTCGACTTCTTATCACCAATTAGGACAAATAGGTTGGACAAATAGACAGCATTCATGCTGTGATGGGGTTGTTGTGATGATAGTAACGATTAAAACAAAAAAAGTAGTGACCCCCACTCCGGTATTATTTCAAGTAGCAGCCCTCCCCCCAAAATTAGCGGATGGATCCGACCCTGACAGCACTTGACGTTTCTGTGACTACCAAGTCACTGGAAGGTGATAACCACGTCGACAATGCTGCTGATCAGGTATTGAAGGCGACAGAATGGAGACCTTGATAGGGAGAGGCACTCTATATCAACTACAGATGCTGCTAGCCACTTTTGTTTGATCGCACAAGAAACTACTCTTTCCACTTGGCAAACAGCAGGTAGACTGAATGACCAGCGTCAAGACTACCCGAGCAGTTTACTTTGTTTTCAAACACCTATTGAAATTTACAGAAAAAGAGGCACCTCACATTTGCCATTCATGGCTAACAGTGGCTTTCATGAAGTCATTTTCTATTCGAATCAAAATGCCTGACAAATTTTCTTGTGACAACTGGGGCGTCGAGAAGACCTTACCACACATCTGCCACTGTCCTCGCTACAAAGGGCAGAGACAATCAATCGTGGTTGCGCGGACCGATGACGGCCGTAACCCATTTTGTAATGTCCTCCGGAAACTCGTGGCTGAAGGTGACGATGGCATGGCTGAAATTCTTGAAAGCATACTTTCACTGGTGGCTATAGACCAGTGGTGATGCTGTGACTGTGAGGAGTGTACCTTTGTGTGTGCGCGCTCCCCCTATTCCTATTCCTCTCTACCTTTTTCCAACAATGCGGTAGCATGCCAGCGTACCATCCTTCAGAACTAGTTAACATCCCTGCGTTTCCTATCTCTCCTGTTCATTCATCTCTTCTTGAAAAATGCGTGAAGAAGCCTTTATTGTGATGGGTTCAGCTTGAGATCTGTAGGTGGGCTACTTTCAATGTATCATTGTGAGCCGAATCGGAGATTTAGGGCTGAGCCGACGTGAAGTTATAGCCATTGAGCCAACTTGGAAGTTTAGGGGCTAAGCGAGCTATAAAAATATTGAAGGTGGTTCATCTTGAAGTCTGGCGTGGGGCCGTTACACGTGGAATCGAAATAATATATTGACAATTAACGAAAGTCATTGAGGAACAGCTGCGGTTCTGCAGAGAAAATACTGGCTGTGACAGCGTTGCGGCGCAGTCGACCGGTTTCAAGAGGGTTGCATGCTTGATTAAAACACCGCCGTTGTAGACCATGATGTTACACTACACGTGGTATCGCACGTCCCGCCATTAGTCAGCGCAGCGCTCATGCACTGTTCACTTCAGTCTTGTCTTTCTGCTTGCACCTTTTCTGTTCTCTCGCCTCATCCCGGTTAGCGATCGAAGCACGTGTGTGGGCGCGAGAGCAAACAGCACATGCATATTACGGTTCAGCCTCAGAGTCATCATCCACTGCACTTGGAGCCCCCAACCACGGGGTCGCACACAATGATGATGTGATTACTGCGCAGGGGAAGTGTCACGCGACTGCCGTTCCCTACCTCCCAGCGCGAGACACGTGGCACAAATGTTATTATGCTGTTCAAGCTTGAATGCAACGCTTAGTCGGTCGATTACGCGCATAATCTGGCACGAACGCAACGGGGCCCGAAATCTTACTGTGCTACGAATCAGGCTGATATAGACAGACTTAGGGACGACAGTGTATACACAGTTTCGCGATGGCGATAACATTAGTGAGTATTTGATCCCAGGAACATTTCCGGTCAGTTCACCTATATGAATGGCTAAGGCCGAAATGGTAGGCGTGTTGTCAAGTTCATTGAGAGTACGGTAGCTATCTTTTATATGTTTTCAGGTTGTAAGAAGGCACATAAACTGAAAAGTAACTGTTATTTTAGAATAACAGAGAGCTGATCTAGCCGGTAGGTATTGACTCTAAGCAATAGTTTCGAAGCGAACTGAGATTTCTTTCGCAAAACGCACCAAGAAGTTCACTGATATCCGTACAAGTGTGGTGCAGATGTTCACTATCGCTTCTACGTATAACAAATGGGCCACTGTGGTAAATTATAGAACCTACAATTAGAGCATAAGAGATCACTAACCGGAGGCTCACCTTCTAATCGATCTATACATTGTCGAGAGTGTAAGTCCACGCCATAATTAGATGAATGCACAGTTTTATACCGACACAGAACTGAAGACACCCATGTAATGATTGAGGCATGGCATATGTGTTATAGTGGTTGTGAATGCGTGAGCCAACCACATATTAACTCGCATAAAGAAGAAATTGAATGCCTTAACAGTTATCTATCATAAAGACTCCAAGCATGTCGGATCGATAGGCTCGCAGATGAGGTTTCGCGCCTTCTATCTTTTCCGCTCTTGTGCAACCTTCGCAGTTTTAGTCAGCGCTCATGCTGTCATGAACTCTCTTGTGACCCTGTTTGCACGCCCAGTCTGTTGGAATGCTTCTAGGTACCTCCTTGGAAATACTCGGTTCACCATTGAACGGTAGGAAGTGGAAGAAGGAACCTTGCAACACCCTCATATCCAATGATGCCCCTCTTCCTCCATTCTAATAAGAGGTTGCGAAGCGTTGATGCGCTAGCGCTAAAGAAATCAGTTGTGGTCTAGCCTTGAGGAAGACAAGTGTGCTTGTCTAAACGTCGTCTCGACACAATTCATGTTTACGTATTTTTCATTGGTTAACCACTGTCAGAGAACAGCTCGAATCCTCGGCCTTCTGTTTCACTGAGCCCATGGTACTCGACAAGGAGGCGTTTCTTCCCTGCCTATATTAACAGGACACGTAAGTCGACAAAGTTTCAAGACGACCAGTATCTTTGTATTTCAACTGCTAAAGGGTTTATACTCGGGCTATAGTGTACACAACTATACACAAAAAAATTTATTGAAGACAAAACTTCTAGTTTGTGCATATATATATATATATATATATATATATATATATATATATATATATATATATATATATATATACCAGATTCTTTGAGCGTCATTCACGCTGGACCCGACGTATTGTAGGCAAGAAAGGGACGACAAAACTTTCGTGGAAGCGTCTTTACTAAACGTTTTCAGCTGGTGGACCAGCCTTCGTCAGAGTAATGTGACAAGAGTTCGTACATGGCTTTAAAATCTCCTTTTAATAACAGGTCAGCGCCATCTGCTCTGGTTAGCATTACAATGCGCATCATAAAATGTCAAGTGCTTCAGAAAAAAAAGAAAAAAAGACAAAAATACGAAAACCAGAAGGGTACATACATGCTAAAGACATAGTTAAAGATTCCCTTACATGTACTGTGATGGCGGGAGTCTTTGGGTAAGCATGGTATGACGTCAGCGTACATGTAAGGGAATCTTTAACTATGTCTTTAGTATGTATGTACCCTTCTGGTTTTCGTATTTTTTGTCTTTTTTTTCTTTTTTTCTGAAGCACTTGACATTTTATGAGACGCATTGTAATGCTAACCAGAGCAGATGGCGCTGACCTGTTATTGAAAGGAGCTTTTAAAGCCATGTACGAACTGTTGTCACATTACTCTGACGAAGGATGGTCCACCAGCTGAAAACGTTTAGTAAAGACGCTTCCACGAAAGTTTCGTCGTCTCTTTCTTGCCTATATATATATATATATATATATATATATATATATATATATATATATATATATATATATATATATATATATGAAAAGTAGTTATTGAGGCATTATCTTTCGAAAAAAGTTTGCGTTGCCCAGAGGGCGCTTCAAACTTTGAGCACCGAAGTTAAACTGTGTCGCGCTAAAGTATTTCTACAAGATTACTGGTTTAAGCAATTTCTACGGCACAATTTTTCCCTTAATCTCAAAGCGCCACTCTTTCATGACTATGATAGTTCTTTCAATTTTAATTTAACTCTATTTTTTTCTTGGTGAAAAATTGCAATAGGCAGCACATTTCGCGTTGTTTATAAGAAACACAAATTTGTTACCCAGTAATAGACTTACATTTGCTTTTTTATATGTACCTGCAAAAAATGATTAATATACTCCTGGAGCGAATGAAGCAAAAACATTGCCAGAAGATTGTGACAAAGTTAGAAAAAATGGCATTTTAACTCATTTGGTGGCTCAGTTTTCGCAATGTAACGGCCCAAGTAGAAATGTGGCTTATATAGTGTTGCATAGTACAGTTTGTTAGAAAAACATGCAGATAGTTTTCAAAGAGTGGTTTTATTTTAAGAGAGAGTTTAAGCACATGACCGAGTTAACTGGCGGAACATGGGAGAGGCCTTTGTCCTGTAGTGAACGTAATCAGGGTGATGATGATGATGATAATGATGAGTGAAACAACTTTATTTGGTCAACAATAGGTGCGAGTTAGCTCAGCGTCACTTGGCTAGGCCCACTCATGGATGGCTGTCGTGCGGGCCCTCTGGACGGCCAGGGTATGAGAAGAGAGGTCTGGCGCCTTAATAAGCTTGCTCACTTCCTCTTGCTGGAAAGGGGGACCGGCAACAATACAGTCCCATCCGGACATGCTCGAAGTCCACATAACAACCACACGAGGAAAAATCCGGGTTTTTGAACCATTCGAGTTATATTGTGTGCAGTGCCGGAGCACTCGGGTACGTTCTTGTTTGGAGCAGTCCGAGAGTATCAGCTTCGCCCCTGCACAGTGAGGAGTGTGGCAAGGGCAGCACTCTCCTTGAGAGATAATGGTGCTTGCATATCTCGATGTACGTGCAGAGAGGCTCGGATCGCCCAAGAGATGACGCGTTGCCCGGCACACGATCAGTCAAACCTTGTGCAGCCGAGTGTGCTTCTTCGTTCGGATTGATCGAAGCACCCTCAGTGGTTCCAAGGTGTGCAGGAAACCAGACCAATGAGTGATTTTGAAAAGATATCTTCCATCTGAAGAAGTAAGTTGGTAGGAAGCCTGCCAGTTGCTCACTTTCACTGCATAGCACATCAGCGCGAGGTTCCGGCGGGCTTTCGCAGCAGTGAATAATGCATGTTATATGACAGCTTGTCACTTGTTTTAGTAATACTGCTGTATAGGACTTCAAAAAGGGCAATAACGCTAATTTTATGCAATGATAGCTTCCCGCTTGAACCATTAAAAGGTAAGTTATGTTCAACCACTTCATAGTCCCAAGGGTCATGGGGCAGAATTATGATGCAGTCTATGGCTTGCAATACAGTATTTGGGCGTTAAGATTCATTAATATCCAACTCTTAATGAATCCAGCAAGATTTTGCAAACTGAGTTACGCCAGCTTTGTCTTTCTCCAATGATAAAGCTGCCCAGCCATCACTCGTTTCACCGCTGCCCATATCTAACTTTTTCGCGCAACTGCTCGCCCCGCTGTTTCGTCAATGTTACGCGTGCTTCGAAGGGCAGAGAGTCCGCAGTGCGGCTCCTAACCCTCTTCACTAATCCACCAAAAGCTCACTCACAAATTAATGTTTTGGCGTCTGTGCAACTTTTGCAAGCCGATCCTGCCCCACGCAACCTCTTTTCTTTTTTTTTTCTTCCTTGCATCATCTGCTCCTGCATGATAAAAGCTACGCTGACGTCTAGGCCATCGGTGTTGCGTTTGTGTGCATGGCGCTCCCGCGTAGCTTTCGACGCGTCAGAGATATAGAAGGGTGCACCGAACATGACGGCGAACAGAAGGACGCCGTGATTGAATCAAATAGCCCGTACAGATACGTTTCGACGTGGAACAGGCGAGCCTAATTTGTTCAGCGAACAAAGATATATATTTATATATATGGTGTTGCACAGATTAGGGGCCGGAATTCTCTAATCCCTCAAGCCCTTCGACGGCCACTCGCAAGCGTAAACATGATTAAGGGCATACGGCGGATAAGTTGCGGGACGGGAGTGTCGTGTTTTCACTTCCTTTCACTCTCCCACGTTTTTTTTTTATTTCCTCTGTGCCACGCTTTTCTTTTACTTATTTAGTTTTCAGGTGGATGTTTAATCTCGACCAACCGGCGCCTTCCTCAAACCTTCTTGACAGAAAACACCCAAAAAAAAAGTCATTTCATTCCTCAAGTCGCGTTGATCCGATTGACACTACATAGAAAGAAAAAAAGAGACCAAATAAAAAAAATAATGCAACAAAGGAGCAACAGACAGTTGCCCCCTCCGTCTCTTCAAAAGCTGCGAATTTCCCCCGCCCACCTTGTACAGGAAGTAACGAAACTCGAATCTTGTTCGGGGGCTTCGATAATGCTGGGCCACGTAGGGAACGCGGGCAGCGCCCCCACCGAGTGCCGTAGGCCACCGCCTAATTCCGCCGATTGTGTGACACAAGAAACCCGGCACGTGCACGGCTTCCGAAGCCATGATGAGCTGAGGGGTGCGAGTGCGTAGGTGCGGCTTAGTCGAATTATCGACGTTGCTGAATAACACCATCACCAGGTCTATGAGTGAGTCCCGTATCCGGTCCTTCGACACCTCTTCGGCACCCGTTTTTATTACGATGAAGTTATATTACAAAATGCAATTGGCGTGTTGTAGATTACGGGATTTTCGCCACGTGATTTTCACCGATAAGGGTGACCTCGCGCAAATTAACAAGTGACATATATACGCAAGAAAAAAAACGCGAGAACCTTCATCTGCAATCTACGAAGTGGTTTATTGAAGCTGTGGACACTGTAGTAGAATATTTATTCTGCATTCACCAGTATAAAAGAATATCGGTATGGTTCAGGGATTTCGTCGGCTCTGAACTCATTTCACTGACATAGCAATTATATGGACACACCCGGCGCATATGCCTTCGGCGTCGGCATGGCCGTGAGGTTCTGTGTCGAAACTGGTGACATTGCCATGTTGTTACGTGTTGTATGCGGCTGAAAGCGCGCGAGGGTGGCGAGCCAATGGTGTTCAAGCGCATATTAAGCGTACGGGCCGTCTACGACGCGCGAACGGCGCATAGCGGTTCCTGTGTGTAGGGACGGGGGTGATTCCGGCAGCTACTGCGAGCTTTCACCACCCAGAATGGTCGCCCGTTGTAGAGCACACCGTATCTTCACAGTGATAAACAGGCGGCTCTTTTGTGCTTTTGGTGTCCTTGTCGCAATGTTTGCGATGAAACCATAGCACCGCACGAAGGTCACTTAACTCGCTGCAACAGCCGCGTTGCCTTACGCCAGCGTTTCGTTGTGTTGCGCCAGGAAGAATGTGAAAGCAGTGGCATGTTTTAGGAGCTGCTGACCTTGTTTCGAATAACATACCAATTATCTGCTGTCCCAATCCTTGTTTTGCATTTTCGGCAAAACTGTGATTTTTTACAGTGGCGCTACTATGCTTTTCTTAAGCCGTCACTGCGTTCGTAGAAACTATCACCACCACGTATAGTCCCTACTTTTCAAGCACGCACAACGCAACAACTCGGCTGGTGCACGTTCTCTTCATCCACGTCTTCATATTCACCTTCACTTACGAAACATGTGCGCCCGGCATGCGTTTGCCGCTGCGCAGATTTTTCCCGGTGAGGAATGCCATAGTTTAGATGGCGAGAAAATGAGCGCGGAGAGCAAGAATGAAAGAGAAAGAGAAATAACAATTTTTTTCTGGCGAGGCGGGGTTCGAACCCGCGTGCCCACAATTCGAAGGCGATAATCGTAACCAGAAGACCAAACAAGCACGCCAGCAGCAAAAAAGATAGCCTTGTATATTATAGTATAAAAAGGGTGTGGGAAAGAGAAGTGAGGGCGAGGTGGAAAGATAGTAGGATGAGGAATGAGGAGGAGAGAATGTACTATCAGTTGAGAGAGCAAAGTGAAGCATTGAAAGAGAGAGAGAGCGAGAAAGGGAAGAAAAATAAAAAAGAGAGAGAGAAAGAAACAGAAATACACTAAGAGAAAAAACAGAAGAAATAAAGAGAAGAGAGAAATAGAAAGAAAGAGCTATAGAAAGAGAAAACAGAAAGAAAGCCCCCCTACTCTGCACTTCAGCCGGGGCACGCATAGTGCAAAGTTGCCCTAATTTTTTTTTATTGTGAAAGCAGCCAGCTATGGCACTTCCTTGAGAACTTCATATTAATGAACAATAGTACACGAAAATAAAAGAAGAAAAACTGCAAGAAGTGGCTCAGTGATGGTTGGAGTGTTGCATCTATCTGAGCAAAATTATATTCTTTGGCTAGTGGAGCAACTAACGAGACCTTCAGTTCTTCCATGGTGCCTCAAACAGCCAGTCATAAACCTGACAATACCATGGATCCAGAAAAAACCAGATTCGGCAATACCAGCCATCGAGTAGCTCTCCTTACTTCTGATGTACGAGAAGTACTAAGACTGCGCCCACGTCTACACCGACGGCTCCGTCCTGCCAAACAGCTCAACAGCGGTGGTCGTTATTCCAGCGCACGCTACAACTATCCAATTCAGAACAGCTCATGCAACCACATCAACGGCAGCAGAGCTGCGTTGTGTTTCATTAACGACCAAAGAACGCAATGGTGAACGATCTTCTGCGACTGCAAAACGGCACTGCAGTCACTTCACTCATATCGACGCCGTAGTCCGCACGAGCAGTTGGTATATGGGACAACAGAAATGCTGCACCATGTAACAGAGAAAGGGCACCACGTTATATTTCAGTGGTTGCCAAGTCACTGGGGATTTATCGGTAATGAAAGGCTGATCAAGCTGCCCGTTCAGCCCATACAGAAGACAACGACTAGTCAATACGTCTCTCTGGGTCGGACGCTGCTAGGATGCTCCGCATGCTTGCTCGCCAACGCTCCATGTCACTTTGGAATGAGCATCTTTTTACGCATACAAAATTACGATCCCTTGATCCTACGTTAAGCTGGGAGCTTCCAACAAAACTTCTACGAGGTGACGCTAGTGCTTTATGCAGACTATAGTTGTAAATCACATTTACCCATGCGCACGTGTTCCGCATAGGGATGGCCGACACCACCGCCTGTGCACACTGCGGAGTTGAAGAGACAGCTTGACACGTCTTGTGTGACTTCCCGGAACATAACCCAGAAAGACAATACCTTTCAAATACATTGAACAAGTTAGATGACCAGCCGCTGTCAGAAGAAAGTATACTGTGCCATCGTCATCACTCATCATTACAGAAAAAGGCCGCGCAAGCGCTACTGGGCTTCTTGCGAACTACTAGCCTGTCGGAACGCCTCAGAGTGGACTGATTTTGTGTGTGCCTGTGTGTCAGTGTTTTTCTCTTTATTTTTTAACTCTCTCTCTGTCTCTCTCTCTCTTTCAACCCCTCTTCACCAACCCCAGTGTAGGGTTGCATACCAGATACTATAGCATCTGGTCAACCTCCCTGCCTTCCTTTTTCTCGTTTCTCTCCCTAACGAGCCGTCGTAGTGTAGATTAGAGGGTAATTAAGGTAACGTAAGAGCTCGAGAACGTAGGTTCTATTCCCGGAACACACAGACTGTCGAGTTCTGTTCCCGGATGTTAGAAGGACCTGGCCTGTGGTCATAAATAATTTGGGTTACCTTGTTCAGGCATGTGTTGCTATCATCAAAGAGTTATTCATCATGAAACAATAAAACCTTTTTTTAATTGTTTTTTTTACCTTTCGCGCTTCAGTTGCGTTCTTGATATTGCATGTGTGTCCTCAAATTTGCAGAAACTAACGTTTTGCTCACAGAAAAGAACAAAGAAGTGCGCATTGTGGTGGATGTTTGCCGTATTAGTACCAATAATAACAAGACATACGTATGTTAGCCTTTATTATTATGCATAAAGAGAAATTCAAATGCGTATGCAATTATATTTCACGAGTTCCCCCCCCCCCCCATAGGCGTCAAAAACTGAAGTGTGGATCCTCTGGTCTCTTGAGAATCCATAAAACATTTGTTATTTTTATTCTCTTCCGCCGACGTGCGGTCTTCGGTTTGGTGGCAGGACTTCGTGTCTTCTTTTTTTGTCATCTTGCGACCATGCTTACACACCTCCCTTTCAGATTGATTGATATGTGGAGTTTAATGCCCCCACAACCACCATATAATTATGAGACGTAGTGGAGGGCTCCAGAAATTTGGACCACCTGAGGTTTTTAACGTGCACCCAAATCTGAGCACACGTGCCTACAGCATTTTCGCCTCCATCGAAAACGCAGCCGCCGCAGCTGGGATTCGATGCCGTAACATTCGGGACAGCAGCCGAGTACCTTAACCACTAAACCACCACGGCAGGGCCTTCCCTTTCAAAGCCGTTGATGCTAATAATTGTTATTTCATGCCATCACTGAAACCATCACCTCAGAATTTTAGAAATTCGCAGACGTATCAGAATACGAAAGCATAAATTTAGAGGAAAACTCGTATTATAGTGCTCAAAAATGTCAAGCATCAAGTAGCGTCAGCAATGCAGGGCCAATCACAAACTCGTGCAACCTGTATGCAATACGCTCAAACACCACTCCGCTGTTGGGCCAGATCCCTACTGTAGCACTCTTTGGGATAAATGTTTTTTTTTTAAATCTATACAATTTTTTACTGTGCAGTTGATCGTGTCTCTGAATCGTTCAATGTCCTGAATAATAATAATAATAATAAAAATAATAATAATAATAATAATAATAATAATAATAATAATAATAATAATAATAATAATAATAATAATAATAATATATTATTATTATTATTATTATTATTATTATTATTATTATTATTATTATTATTATTATTATTATTATTATTATTATTATTATTATTATTATTATTATTATTATTATAATTATTATTATTATTATTATTATTATTATTATTATTATTATTATTATTATTATTATAAGGGGGGTTTACTGAAGGAACTGAGCAAGCGGATGGTAGCTCGAAAGGGACGCAGGCGGACCCAAATGACGGAGCTCGATCGCCGATCTCGTGCCTTTTTCTTGTATTGATGATAGTCGAGCTGATGGGCCCCGCCGCGGTGGTCTAGTGGCTAAGGTACTCGGCTGCTGACCCGCAGGGTGCGGGTTCGAATCCCGGCTGCGGCGGCTGCATTTCCGATGGAGGCGGAAATGTTGTAGGCCCGTGTGCTCAGATTTGGGTGCACGTTAAAGAACCCCAGGTGGTCTAAATTTCCGGAGCCCTCCACTACGGCGTCTCTCATAATCATATAGTGGTTTTGGGACGTTAAACCCCACATATCAATCAATCAATCGAGCTGATGGTATCAGCGTCTTTCTTATTCACTATAATTACCCCCGGCGAAAAAGTTGAAGCCATCCTGGTGATCTAACTCGTGGGGACAAGCGGGCCGAAATAGGACTTGAGACAGTTTACGTGAAGAATATCAAGTCCACGCCGACGACGGTCGCTCGGTGGCGTGAGAGGTTCAATGGCGTAGTTCACGGGTGAGGTACGCTCGACCACGGGGTAGGAACCGTGGTAATTAGAGAGTAGCTTGGGTGATGCACCAGGGGTGCAGTGTGGTACATGCAGCCATACAAGTGCTCCAGGAACGAAAGTTGGTGCAGAACGATGGTCGTCCTCACGGGTCTCCTTCTGGTGCTTTTGGTCGGCTGTAGTAAGCCGCTTGGCTAGCTTGCGGCACTCTTCTGCGTAACGAGCGGGTTCCGAGACAGGCGTGCATTCGGAGTTATCTGGCAAGCATAGCAGTAAAGTGTCGATAGTGTGCGATGGTTGGCGACCGTACAGGAGAAAAAATTGGGAAAACCCGGTAGTGACTTGCGTAGCGGTGTTATACGCGTATGCCACAAATGGAAGAACGAGGTCCTAGTTTGTTTGATCAGGAGCGACTTGCGTCGTGAGCATGTCCCCCTGAGTACGATTGAACCGCTCAGTCAAACTGTTCGTCTGTGGGTGGTAGGCTGTACTGTTCCGGTAAACTATATAGTACTGCTGAAGAAGGGCTTGGATTACATCGAGAGAAAAACACGCCCTCGGTCACTGAGGAGTTCACGAGGAGAACCATGACGAAGCACAAAGCGATTGAGTACGAAAGTTGCGACGTCTTGTGCTGCAGCTGTGGGACATATTAATTTTTATATTATTATTATTATTATTATTATTATTATTATTATTATTATTATTATTATTATTATTATTATTATTATTATTATTATTATTATTATTATTATTATTATTATTATTATTATTATTATTATTATTATTATTAATATTATTATTATTATTATTATTATTATTATTATTATTATTATTATTATTATTACGTCGACGCCAACGCTGGCGGTAAAATCCAGCCGAGAGTGCCCATATAATTGCTATCTCAATAATATTCGGAAGATGGACGGGGAAAAAAGGGTCGTAATCTTATTAAGATGTGCTGTAACAAAAGTGAATGTACAAGAAAGAATAAAGCTGTTCTTTTTTTATTATGACCATGTACAGTACGTACAGTCGCGCTATGAACACACTTTTATTTGACAGTAGTAAACGCTGAACTACGGGATGCTGCAGCACTTTCCAACGTTTCAACCTTACACGAAAAAAAGGGGCACATCGAAAGACGCAGCTGCTATGCTCACCTCATTGTCGCTCCTTGTCAAGTCATACATTTACTTTCAAGGCGAAAGCCTTGGAAGTCTCTTCAAACATAAAAGTTTACCGTTGGCGTGCCGCGTCAATGGCGTCGGCGACGAGTGACCCCCCCCCCCCCAAATCATCGTCACGTGATGACGTAACATGATGTCAAATAATTCCAAAGCTTCTGACGTCACGTTACGTAACGTCTGAAGATAATGTGATCTCAAATGACATCACCCCGCCGCGATGGTCAAGTGGCTAAGGTACTCGGCTGCGGATCCGCAGGTAGCGGGATCGAATCCCGGCGGCGGCGGCTGCATTTTTAATAGAGGCTAAAATGCTATAAGTCTGTCTGCTCAGATTTGGTTGCATGTTAAAAAACACCAGGTGGTCGACATTTCTGGAGTCCTCTACTACGGCTTCTCTCATAAGCATACGGTGTTTTTTGGATGTTAAACCCCACATAATAATCAGTCAATCACATATGACATTGTAATTATTTGCTTAAAGGTGTACCAATCGCGAAGTTAGCGTAAAACGAGAAAAGGTGCCTGCGATCTTGGAGGCAATGCAAAACTACGTTAGGTGTAGAAAGCTTTCGTTGAGTGGCGTGGCAGGGTCAGTAAATCCTCCGAGATGAAAAGGTAGGATTTTGTTTTTACCTCATCTTAGGGGAATGCATGAACAGACGTGTAAGTTTTAGTACTTTTTGTATGCCTTGGTGCAAAGATAGCAAAATCAAGGAGAAGATAGGCTGGGAAGTTAACTAGATGAGCGTCCGGTTTGCTACCCTGCGCTTGCGATACAAAAATGGTGATTAGAGAAAGAAGGAGAGCACTGCACGTACAAATATGTACAGTCGGCCAGTCACTGAGGCGGGAACGGCGCTGACCTGTAATTCTTCAGCGTTCAGACATGCGACTGGACAAATGCGCCCTTTGAAAGGGTCGTGGATAACCCGTGGAAACTAGTGAAGGGCCGAAAACACAAAATCAAGAGCCTCCAACAGTTTCAGGGCGGTCGGAGAATTTAGCTTATTCAAAAACGCAATCATGTGCGCTCAAAGTGTGCGCCCTCGAAGATAAAGTGTAAATTAGCACACTCACTACTATAGCAGTTTTATTTCGTTCGGGTGAAAGTAACGAACATTGATTGGCTAATCAGCGACAAGCTTGGAGTCGCTGATTCACGACAAGGCAAAAGTATCATGAAACAGGTGATTCTGCTGTCCGTGCTCATGCCCTTTTTTCTCAATTTGTTGGTGAAACTACGCTAAGTGTCGATCCCTCAATTTCTAAACCGGGATCCACTTTTCTTTTTGAACTTCATTACGCCGGTAACAGAATGCAGTCAAACATGAGAATGGCAAGTCTTGTATCGAGAGAGTATCAGTACTCCCGTTACCTATGTTCCCGGTGTGTATGATGCGTCACAACGACTCATCGTCTGACGACTCACGGCACAACGAGTGCGTGGAGCTTCTTCACTTTCTGTAGGGGAGCTGCCGCAGCGTAGGCCCTAACCAGCAAATTCACGTTAATTGGTAGCCTGAGCCGATTTTTCAGTTAAAACACTCCCTGTCAAAAAAAAAAAGCTGGTTACCTAACGCTTACAGTACGCATGATAACAAAAAAAAACGGGCTGACGTATAGGAGAGAAATGGCAGCGGGTGTATAATTACGGCCCGAGAACGACAAATTGAGGCGTCGTGAGTCAGCGTAGTCGCGCACGCATGTACGACACGCGATAGATGTGAGATTCGGTGTATAAGCTTTAATGAGGTAGGCAGGTAAATGCATGAACGGCTGAAGCGCGATGAGCCCGCCGCGTGCCGCTAGTTGCAAGCGCACCCATTTAGCTCGTTGCCGTTTTAGACTCCGTGCTGTACAGCGACCGTACACACGTGGAGCAAGCTAATTTTATTACGAGAAACGCTGGTCTAAGGAAGCTTCTTGAGTCTCTTCCGTCGTTCCCGCTACCTGCATGCTTACCGCTCTACAGGCGAGCGTGTACAGGAGGAGAAAGAAGAGAAACAGGGGCAAAATGAAGCCGGCGTCCCAAGCGGCTCCCGTCCCTTCGGTGTGTCGGCGCAGTGTACTCGCGGTTCTGCACCGTGCGGCGAGCACCACCCGGGCCGAGCCGTACTCTCTCGTTAGCAATCGGCGGTAAGAGCGCACTCAGGCTTCCTTAACGAGTTTATGCGTCATTAAGCCCAACTGCCGCGCACATACTTCCTCGTTCCCGCCGATACTTGTAACCCGTGGCTCATACGTGAACGTACTGCGCACGGAGCCTTGACTTTTTATCGCCGCTTCTCTTCGTCTTTTGGGTTGATGCCGTTCTTGAGAAATAAACTTGATTTGTCCCACTTCTGCTTCAATTAGAGCTTCGCGTATAAGTTTTTTTGAGGGACGGGATGCACGAATGTCGAAACGTCGGCGTGGGTGCGTGGGGAAGAAAGAGAGGTAGAATGTGAACTCCGTCATCTGCCGCGTTATCTCTTTATTGTACAACGCTGGTGTACACACTCTTGCTGTAGATTAATACTAAACAGGCGCATAGATTGACAAAGATGAGTGCAAGACCCCGTTATCAGAACTAAGCTTCTCGATTTGTTCAACAGTTTAAAATAGCGGGCTACAGATGCGACGAAAAAAAGAAACACAGACGATGCGAACGCACACATTTGCCCTTATAGACGACTGTTGTTTTTTTTTACCGGCAAGTCATGAGATCGAATCCGTTCCGGTCGCGGTGGCGGCGTTTTCGGTCCAGACCCAAATGTCCGAGGCTACTTATATATATCTAGATGCACGTCAAAGAACCCCAGGGGGTCAAAGCTACCAGAGCCTTCCCCTACAGCGTCTCTTGTACTGATATCTTGGTTTCGGGACGTTAAACTCTAATAACATTTTTTTTCTTTATACCACGCTTAGCAAATGATTTACTTATTGGCTGTAAAGGGAAACATTTGCAGTTCACGTATAGTTGTACAAAACAAAATTTTGAACTTTGTCTTCCTACGCAGACATTATTCCTTTGCGTGCTTTGTGGATGAACTGAGCTGTGTTACCTCTGCTTGTGCTGCAGTTACCTTACGACTATTGCGTTGCTACTTCCTTTTATTTTCTTTGTTTCTTTCATAAATGTCAAATTAACAGTACTTATTATAGCACTGAGATTAACACTCGTACAGAAGTGCATGGCGTTGCGCTGAAGAGCCCGGAATGACCGGTTGGACGTCGGCCACACTGGTCGCATTCCGAAGGGAGCAGGATGCTTTAAAATTTCGTTTATTAGGTATTCATCATCGTAATCATCGTCATCATCAGCCTGACTACACCCACTGAAGGAAAAAGGCTTCTCCAATGTTCCGCAAGTAATCTTGGTACTGTTCTTGCCTCTGCCACTTTATCCCCGCAAACTTCCCAATCTCATCTTACCACCTAACTTTCTGCCTCCACTTTACCCACTTGCCTTCTCTGGGAATCCAGAATGTGACTAAATTACCAGCGCTTACCTTCCCTGTGCTACGCGCCCTGCCTAAGACCACTTCTTCTTTTTGATTTTGATTATGATGTCCTTAACACCAGCTGTCCTTAACACTATGATGTCCTTAACACCTTAACACCCTGGCCCACTCTGCTTTCTTTTTGCCACTTAGAGTTACACTTGTCATTTTCCATTCCATTGCTAACTACGTCGTCATCAACTTAAGTTGAACCCTCTTTGTAATTCTTCAGGTTTCTTCTCCTTAGTTAAGTACCGGTAAGATGAAGTAGTTATATACCTTCCTTTTGGATAATAGCAATCGGCCAATCATAATTTCAGAATGTTTGCCGAACGTACTTCGCCCCATTCCTATTATTCTAGTTACTTCAATCTGGTGGTTCGGCTCCACGGTTACTACCATTCTTAAATAGACATATTCCTCTACAATTCAAGTGCAATGCCACCTATCTCGAAGCACTGTTGTCTTCCGAGGTTGTCGTATACATTAATTTGGTTTTCTGCAGCTTAATTTTAAGACCTACCTTTCTGTTCGCCTTGTCTAATTCAGTAATCATGAATTGTAATTCGTCTACTCAGTTACTCAACAATGCAATTAAGTATTCACTGCATGTAAAAGAACTTTATGTACTGTCATATATGTGAGAATCCGGCGCTGATTGCTTGTTCAAACATTCCGGTCGGCTTCCTTGAGCATGTATCACGACGTATTTCGCAGCCTCAGCATGAATCGGTGGCTAAACACTCAAAAAGGTTGTGCCCACAGAGCCAGTTTCAGTTTCATACAAAGGGAGTTGTATAGTGAACACAGAATAGAGAACCTAAGTGCTGACGAAGAGAAGTGCTTTTTTTTTCCTCGTCGACTAAGTAGCTTGCATCGCGTTAGCGAGAGCTCACGCAGATAGAAAATGGATGAGAGTGGCAAGGAAGTTAACCAGAGATAATCCCGGTTTGTTACCTTGTACTGGGCGATGAAAATACAGAATGCGTTATGGTTTTTCTAATACAGGCGACTCATATGTAGATACTACAAAAGTGCATCGAGCGAGCTCTAGAGCGACGAGCGTGGATGTTGGCATTTAAGATTGTCTGCTCGTGTATGAGTCCAGCCGCGATTGACGAAAAAAGAAAGAAGTCATGCGTCCACGAAAATTGCAATGCGTCACACTTGAGTGTCCGCAGCTTTTGCGCGGGCAGAATCCAACGGTGCATGTGCCGTGTAAGTAGCGTCTTTGGGCTTCTTCAGTGAATTATGTCGCGCGGCTTTGTAGCGAATACAGCAATTGAGCGTAGATAAAATTTCCCAGGCCCACGATATTTGTCAAATGATAGACGTGTGTACCCGTGCCTCCGTCAGGAGACTTCTAAGATTATTAAATATGCCTTCAACGATCTAATCGAATCCACTTTTTTTTTTCACGACAGCCTTATGCGTTTAAAGTGAAATCAAGAAAGATATCTCAAAGCGAGTGAATCGAGCAATGTGTCCCGGTTAGTTATTGACGTGTGATTCATTGAATTCGTAATAACTTGCTTACGACCGGCAGGCTCACGGGGCCCGCACTGGATCGTCCGCCCGTCCTCATTCTTCTCCAATTTTCTCGTCAAGTAGAAGCTTCGGGGATAAATATTTTCGGAGGGCTCTTTTCGATATCGTCTCGTGAGGAAAAGCTCCGACGGAAGCCGAATAAGCAAAGAAATCAAACGGCCAATCATAGAGCTAATGAGCAAAATCGAGAGGGGAAAGCCTCCTTTCCGCCCGTGCATGGGCGGGAGCGAATAGTGTAGCTGAGGCATATGCTCGCAGCCGCCAAGGAAACCACGGGGGACGTGCATAATGAACGACTTTAAACGACGGGCTGATCATTACTCGACTCGAGCGGCGTAATTGGGTTAGGCGGCCGGCCTTCGGAGCCGCTCGCACTGCGCCATGTCCGGGGACCCCGGCGCGACAACGACGCGGCAAATTCGCCAAACGCGATTAGCCGTGTAGAGCGCGTGCTCGCGTTATGTCGGCCGTGCGTGCGCTACGGCGCCGATCGTGCGACCTTACCACGCGCCTCCTTCCCGCCTCTTGCGCAACAATGGACGCTCTCTCTGCACTACCGACAAATGCTGTTTCCTCGAACATCCTCGAGAGCGCTCTGATGTCATTATCTATGGGTGGTGTGCGTGCAGGCGTGCGCGCTTACACACTACGCACACACATACACAACACACGCGTGCGTGCACGCAGTAGTATGTACGTGAGGGGTGGGGTTGGAGAGCAGCGCCGCATTACACCCAACCGCTACATGACACGGTCTCAAACGTCTCTAGCATGTCTCGGTTGGAATAAGCTGGGCTACCTTTTCCTCTTTTTTTTTTGCCCCCTCCACTTCTGTTTCGTTTTCACTTCATTGTTGTGTTCGTTGTGCCCATAATTTTTTCAGCAGTGCGAGTAACTCTTGAATTCCTGTAGCTGAGAGCAGTGCTTCTTGATTTGGAACCAGTGCTATCAGAGCATTACAAAAAGCGCTTGATTACGACTCGTGTGTCACAACATATTTGGCTTTTATTCTCTTGCTTAAGTACTCAAGTGAAAGGGCGGGTAATCAATAATAAAGGGGTTGGTATTGCGCAGACGTGTGCCGGTTGACACAAATGAAAGGCGTGTGCGGGTTGACGTTTGAGAGCACTCAGGTCGTGCTACCAAGGTGACTAGGAACAGCTTGCTGTATCGAGAGAACAAGCACGCTAGTATTGAAGTTGAAATTGTACTTTTCTTTCTTTTTTTTTCTAACCATCAGTTCAGCGCACCTATGCTAGCAGTATAGCGCTTAGTCACTTTTACATGTTATTTTTCTAATGCTTCCGAAACGCTATGAAAGGATCATCACAATATATAAATTTGTCTTTTGAACAGCGATAAAGAACATTATATTAGAATCTCTAGTTCGGAGCACCCTTCTGCGCTGACGAAGTCTTGTGAGTGCCATTAGCAGACACTGGCTGCTTTTTCCGCAGCACACCCCCGATAAAACAGCGATAGCGGGGAACGCGCCACTGCACGCTCGCAAATGCACGGTTTGCTAAGGTGTCCATTGCCACTGATCTTTCATAAAAATTTGTTATCTAACAGGAATCCGACCAGAGAAGCTTAAAAAACTGGACAAAGGGGAAACAGATTGAGGCGTTCTTGCGTGTTTCCCCTTTTGTTACTTGCTTTTTCACTTCCGCTAGTCCGCCTCGGTGCATCAGGGGCTATATAGTGCTCGGCTGCTGAACCGAAGGTAGCGGGTTCGATCCCGGTTGCAGCGGTCACATTTCCGTGGAGGCGCGATGCTAGTTGCCCGTTCACTGTGCCGTGTCAGTGCACGTTAGAGAACACCAAATGGTCGAAATTTCCGGAGCTCTTGGAACTTAAACCCGAGATATTATTGCTTATTCTGACTAGATGGAGTCTCATTAGCTCTAAAACAACTAACCCAGTCGACTACTATTGTTTTTAATCAGCTACTGCAGTCCATGGCCCCTACATGACCGACACAATCTCCAAATCACGACATCGGCAAAATATGTGGGGAAAGAAGCATTGAACTACAGAGAGGTGGTAACAGAAGGAGGAGGAGAGAAGAGCAAGAAGACAGAAAGCAGGGATTGATTGATATGTGGGGTTTAACGTCCCAAAACCACCATATGATTATGAGAGACGCCGTAGTGGAGGGCTCCGGAAATTTCGACCCCCTGGGGTTCTTAAACCTGCACCCAGATCTGAGCACACGGAGAGCAGGCAGGGAGGTCAACCAGGCACATGCCCAGTTGGCTACCCGACGCTGGGGGAATGGGAGTGTTATGATTAGAGAGAGAGAGGAAAGAGAGGAGAAAAAGATAGGAGAAAAAGAGGAGAAAATTTTCAGTACACGAGCAGACGCGTATGCAGCGGTGGCACTGTGCGAAGGTCGAAGGCGTTCACATAGGCCCGTAGTGATGGAAATAGAAGGTCCAAGTGCAATTGTGGGCAACTTCACAAAGGCAGTGGCACTGCGCTCTCGAGCCGCAATTTCTTTCCATTGGGCATCCTGTGCCGCGCAGACCGTTCGCACGCATCCCCCTCTACGTTACGATACAGCTATTCATGCCCAAACTCGTACGCTATTCTCAGTTCATCAATTTGGGCATAATTTATCGCATTCCGCCCCAGATCCCCCTCGGGCATGGAGCAAAAGTTATTGTTCGGTTGTCTCTCTATTTCGTCCCTACAGCGGGGGACGCTTTCACGTTCGCCCTCTTTTTCTGTTTGGTTTCCTTTTAATCTAATGCAACAATTTTCTTCTTTACTTTTTACTTTCTCTCTGTTTCCCATCTTCTGCATCCTTGTAGCGAAATATTGCTTTCGCATCTAACAGAAATAGAGAGCGGGTGAGAGAAAGAAAAAAAAGAAATGAATGAAGTAACGGCGTTTCCATTCGAGACCGATTTCCGCTCAATCCGCCAAGAGTGGGCTGATTTTCATTCCGGCTGCCTTTTGTTTCTCCTGGGGTGATTCTCTTTAATTCGTATCAGTGCACCGCTTTAGTCAGTTGCCGTCTTCCGCTGCAGCTGCGTGCGGTGCTCCCTTCATCTTCGGCGACCGTGGAAGTAATTCGATGACGAACCTCGTTACACGGCCCCCGTGGTCCCCTCCCCCCTCGACCGATGCTTTTCTGGGGAGTCCACTGAGAGTCCTCGGTGCTGCCAGGGGCAGGTGCGCTCAATATTGGGAAAGAGGCCGGAGGAGAGAACGTGGAGCGTGGCGTGAATCGTTGAGCGTTCCAAGATTACTGACGTCGTCTTCAGAATAATTTATGCGCCAACAGTGCATCACAGGCTCTCACCTTCGATAGGTGTTGCCAGTCATACTACTAGCTCTCAATTGTTTTTAAATGTTCTTTTCTTATTTTTGCATTAGGTCATATAACCATACACGTTACTGATTATATCGTTTGCAGAAAAGATAACAAGGGAGAAATTACAACGTCATTCGTTCTTCAGGTTCTTTGCTATTAGAAGGTCGCCTTCTCTAACGCCCTTGGCAGCAGAACGGGATGGAATATTTTCTAACAAACAATTATGGCTTGCAATATCTTCTCAGGAACACTTGTCGATGCGTTGCCCTGAGAAAGCTGCCATCGCTTTGTGCGGCGTTATTTGGGGTAATATTTCGCTCCCAGGTTAGAAATTAAGTACTGGATATCTTTATTTCAATATTTTCATCCAAATGCAGTCACCAGTTGACTTTCATGACACAAAGAGGGCAGTTGGAGATGCAAGTAACGCCACTAGCTGATTCTGCATGACGTTCTCTTCATATGCGCCCAGGTTTATAGTTTCTTTAAACCAAACAATGTTCTGTATACGTTACTTGACTGTTCACGAAGTTTTACGACATGACATTTTCGCAGGCGTGGCTTTTCGCAACGTGAACAAAAAATAAAAAAGGCTACAATTCCAGCTCGGTCAGCTCGTGACTGCAATTACTAAGTTGGGGCGCATAATCAGAAACCACCAAGAGAGTGCTAAGTAGAAACTCCTAAGCAAGGAGACCGCTGACAGAAATGATCTTGTGCCGTTGCATAAGCCGTATGAAGGGATCTTCGTGTGTCCTCTGCTTAATTGACTGGAGTTAGCGGTATTATTAAACAGCGATTTCTCCGACTGAGTTGGTGTTTTTGTGGAATAAACGTTTTTGGTTTTCAAGTGGCGGCTCTATGTTGGCTCTTTCCGAGACTCTGCTATCGGCCGATGTTGCAGAAGAGATGGACAAATTTTTTATAGGGTAAACCACTGTGCTACAGCAGTGACCAAAAGCACATCTTGTTGCTTTATAGCGTGTCTGTTTGTGCTACAGTGATGTTCCTTCATCACGCGCAACGTGCTCAAAGTGGAGTACCAAATGTGTAGGTCTTATTAGTGACTCGACGAGTTTGGGAGAATTTTAGTTTTTTCTAGAGCACTTTTGTTAACCTATGCTATCTTCTTCTCACTTAGGTGGTTCTTAGCAGTTATAATTCTGAGCCCAGGGGCGTGCAAATGCGTAACAGTAAAGTAGTACTCAATGCAGAAATCAACACGTGGACGTCATGCGCTGCAGATGCGTCTGAAAAAAAAATTAGCAGCGTATGCACATAATGTTTTCTTCCTGGCTGGAAGTTTCCCAGGTTCTGGCGCAGCATCTGAGGTGAACATGGAAGCTCCAACCTGGCCAACTACTAGACCAGGTGGCGGAGCAATACAAGCTCTGAGACTTGTGCTTTCTCTTTTTCTTCTCGCATCTTCCTTCTTTCTATCTCGCAAGAGGAACAGCGTGGTATCCCACACGGGGACACACAAAAAGTGAAGTGGACCCCTTGAAATATCACTCCGCGCGCTACGAATTTTTCGAAGGGGGAGCGTCAGATTCAGTGCCATGATAATGACCCTTGTGCACTCAACATTGATTGCGCGTGAGTTTTCGGCAACCAGTTTTATCATTGTGCTGAAACGCAGTGTCCATTTGTCGACTTTACCCTGGCGAACCTTCTTCTGAAGTTCCACAAGTGTTTCAGGATGGTTCGGGAGATATGGCACTTCAGCGGTGGGACGACTCTTCAAACGAAAATGACATCGCTTTCGAAGCACTGAATAAAACAATAATTGCAACCGTACATTTAGCAATGAACAAAAAATAAGAACGAAAACGACACCTCTTCTAAATGTCTAATGCGGAACACGTTCAATGAAAAAAAATTACCCACGGTGGTAGCCGAGTGTCTTTGATGCTTGAGTGTTGATCCGCAGCTCACAGGATCGGTTCCCGGCCGCAATGACCACATTTAGACGGTGGCAATAGGCTGGAGGTGCGTGTGCTTAGATATGGTTGCATATTAAAGAAGCCCGGCTGGTCGAAATTTTCAGTGGCCTACTTTAGGGCTTCTCTCATAATTATTGGGTGGGTTTGGGACGTGAAACCCCTTCGTGTATGATGAATGAAAAAAAAACAATAATTGTTATTGAAAGGACAGGTAAACAATTGGCATTCGGAATAACAGAAGCACGGGTTGACCTAACTGGTGGCCTAACTGAACACATAAACATTCTCCTAACCACAATCATAAACTTGGTGGTACTGGCGTGAGAATACTTCTTCATCGTAATCTCTCACTTTTATTACGGTTTATGCATTGCACTACCCGAAAGGTAGTTTTTAACTGATATCAAGTTCTGCAAATTAGCTTGCCTTCTTTCGTCCATCTATACGTGTGTTCGACAATTTTTAAAGAAAAAAATCTTTCTTTATGTTAGCGCCTATGTCCGCCAAATATTACTCCGTCCTCGTGTTGTTCATGCGCTAAAAAGGCCGAAAAAAGACAACGCTTCTGTATATGAGAGCAGGAGGCGTGATTTTTTTTAAAACCTATGTAATGCACAAACTTTTTGAACAGATCTCGTACCGAGTGCAGCCTCCGACCACTGCATTACCTCTTAGGCTGCTCAAAAACCCTCACGCTTGAGGACGCGTTCCTTAAATCGTTCACTGGTACTCAGGGACGAATGCGCCCGCAGGTTTTTTTTTTTCTTGTGCCATTGTCACCCTCTACCTCTCCCGACGACGACACTGACTTTCCTAATAGGGGCGTTAGTCATGATTATGAGCCGGCATAGCTCAATCGGCAAGCGCAGTGAAAACAAATCGACTATCACTGCCACCTTCACAGATGTTACCACGCTGCCTTTTTTCGCCCGTAAAATCAAGCAAAATTGAAATCTCGTAAGGCCATAGATAAAGGCAGCATTTCGCTCAGCAACTGCCCGACGTCACTGTGTGCTGGTTAGGAACTATCACAGTGGTTTTGTCAGACACGTGGCAAATACCTTAATATATTCTATCTCGTATTATTATCTAACGTAGTACACGATTATTATTAAATTTATGTTACTTCCGAAGGATATAGGAAAGAAGTGTACATTGAAGGGCTCGTTTTTCTTTGTTAGACACAATACTAATGAATTCTAACAGACATAAACGGCACTGTAAAGCGTGTTTTGTGTTTCTTTCTTCACATTTACATTAGAATTGCGTCTAATATTGTCCCTATATGTTTCCTACATGATTTCGTGATCATCATCATCATCATCAGCAGCAGCAGCAGCAGCAGCAGCAACAACAGCAGCAGTAGCAGCAGCAGCAGCCTGACTACGCCCACTGCCAGGCAAAGGCTTCTCCCATGATCCTGGCATTTCAATTACTGCTAGAAATTTCATTTTTGCATAAAAAAAAACGACGCAGCTTTGAAATTTTTGCCTTGTGAGCTTAGGCCGTCTTGGTGCTCTACATCAACTTCATTCTCACGCATTTATTCTCTCTTAACTTTTTCCTCTCTCGCTCAATTTTGACAGTGTCGACTTCAAAGTGTCGGCAAAGGCGAAGTTTTCCTGATTTTGAGCTATTTCGGCAGTTCCATTTTTTTGCCAAAGCAAACACAAAAAGAAAATAATACAAAAATGAATGAACTATAATAGTCATGAGAGCATAGCTCCTTAAATTGAACCAAACGATGGTTTCGTATCAATGACAATGACTCAAACCAGTAATATTATATAAATTATTTGACGAGACAGAGTTTCACTTGGGTTCTCAAAGTTTGAAGTGCCCTCTATGCAACACATTGTTTTTTTTTGCCAAATATAACGCCTCTATTACTACTTCTTACATTCACATATACCTGCACAATTTTTTTAGCATGATTGGAGATAACTGAAAGTTGACCGGATACACTTGGCATTGAACGACACTTTATATATATATATATATATATATATATATATATACATATATATATATATATATATATATATATATATATATATATATATATATATATATATATATATATATATATATATATATATATATATATATATATATATTAGCTGAATCCCCGTTTTCATAGATGTAAATATATTTCTGGCTACTTCTCTACCTGGAGTGCTCCATGGCTCTTCCCATGTAACACGAAACAACTTTTCGGCATGACCCTTTCAGTCACTCTTCACGTGAAAGAAAAGTACACAGAGTTTCAGGTTTCCTTGTGTGTTTTTTGCGAAAGCTTACACAATTATAAAAAAGACGATGAAGTACACCAGATTTTCAATCGCAGCCGTAAAAGGCAATAAAGTGGTTGCCTACACGCTTATCTTCTTTCTCACCATTACAGGAGAGTACGTTTATATTGTTTTAAGCGTATCACTGCTATTGGCTTGATGTCATAAAACATACTTCCAAGCTTTTAACTGAAGAACGATGTTGTATACGCTTAAATTCTCGGGATGAATAAAGTGATAAATTACATGATAATTATGATAATGAAGAAAATAACATAAATTGGCAAAAATTAGCATTACGGGACCAAGCAAGTGAGCTCCTTCAAGGAATAATAGGGGTAAACTTATCAAAAGCGTTTTGCAACTGTTTGAGTGCTTCACCTATCACTTTCTTACGAACAAAGAAGCTTGCTTTACAGTAAATGTCAGTCCTGCAAGCTGGGAAAAGGCGCTGTAAAGCGTGCTTTGTGGTTTGCATTTCAGTATTCAGGTGAAGGTCTCCTTCAAATGAACTTGACTGTCGTGGTAGTAATAGTGGCGATGAAGCCCAAAATGTAAGTGCGAGTGACTAACACCGCCTACAACGAAAAACAAACACAACGAAACGTTCGCGCGCTGCTACTTTGCTGTCAGCCCGTAATATACCTAATCTCAATAAAGATGTCTGGCGGAACTTGCGCGGCTGGCCCAAGGCAAAATGCATGTAGTGCTGTTAAGTGAAACAAAGTTCTCGTCCAGTCCAGCACAGTCGCCTCTCATCGTTTCAGTCATACTATGTCGTGGACTACATTGAACAAGTCTATTTTGATAGTTGTTGGTGCTTAACATCCAGAAACCAGGATATGGACATGAGTGGACACCATAGAAGAGGGCTCCGAAAATTTAGACCACTGGAGGTTCTATTACATGCAACTAAAATATAAGTGCACCTAACGTGCACCTAAGTCTGAGTACACGAGCCTTAAGCATTTTCGTCTCAATTGAAAGTGCAAGCGCTGCAGTCACGATATTAACCCTGTGACGCGACCTTCGGGTCATGAAGTCCAGCAGTCTCGCTTGACAGCGTGCCAAAATTCCCATTAAGAGTCTTCTTCATCGGCAGTGTGAACCTCCTTTGTTCTTGATATTTCTGCGTCGTCTGGCGCCGGCCTTACGCAGAGCGAAGGAGCTAATGAGGTTATGGTCGTGACGTCACATCTGGCGCGAAAGAGCGGTTGCACGTAGGGTCTAAGCAGGCAGGTTGGTGATGGAGCAGTGTGTAGGCTAGGAAAGCAAGCACGCAGCCGTGCCGTTGGTAGTTAGGCAATGCATGGTGACGTGATCACGACAGCATTTTTGTTTGTTTGTTTGTTTGTTCACGTTTGACATACTACACACAGCTAGCATGAACAGCTTCGCTGTTGAAATTCCGTTTCTGAAGAAAATTGGGCCGTGTTGTTGAACCAACTGAGCTCTATTGACATTCCACCTTTCCATGTAACAATAGATATAAAAAAAACCAGACAGTGAGGTGTAGCGCAAATATTCTCGAGGTTCTGGCAACTTGAATTTCGTGTTTTGTCTATGTACCACCTCTGAAGCTTCGAAGGTTTAGGTCAAGGGGCAAAGAGAACTTTGCAACTCTGGTGTTTGTTCATAACTTGATGATGAATTCTCATAATTTACTACTAAAAACAAGTGAGAGCATTGTAAGAAGTTTATTGCATCCCAATACTGTTTCACTACTTTACAGCTAACTCTGGCAAAACGGAACCTACGCATGCGCAGCGTCACAATGAACACAGCAGCTGCCATCTTGCAGTGGCGGTAGCTATGGTCTTGATGCTAAGCTTGAATACAGAAAAATTGAACTTCGTAGCCTCAATTCTTAGAACGTAAAGTCAGGCGCCATCGTCTGACACGTTCTTAACAAATTGAAAGGTCGTGTTCTCATAGTACGTTTTCCTGTCCTTGAGCTTCAGCCAGCCTGCAGCGGTTGTTTGTGGGGCTGAGAGGTTTTGATACATATATATTAAAAGCGAGTTCACGTTCTTGAAGTCAAAAAGCATCTTTGTAACGAAAAGCTCTGAAAGAAATGTCTTAAATCAGTCATGCGAACGAGGCACGGTGGGTCAAGTTTTATTATGTGAGCTTTTAAGTTTAATTGGTTCCACAAGTCATCTCGATTTCCGCATGAAATGTTAGGAAGAATATAACATTTTCTGTTTTAACCCTGGACGTAATGCACTAATGCAGCATGCAGTCATCATTATTAGCAGAACTTTTGACTGTTTCACAGGTTATTGATTATCATTGCTGTTTTGAAAACCGATAACTGTACATAATTCTTTGCTGTATTTTGCAAAAATTGTTTTTAAACGTCGTGAAATCAGAACGACTTAACCAACTTTTTCAAAGATTTTTGTTTCTGCTGACGACTCCTCACAAACTGCGCACCCTCGGTCACCTTTAGTGTTGTGTATTCAACGCCATAACTATACATGAAACTCGTCTCTAAGCCGGCTTTACATTACAGTTCGACTTACTAGTGTTTAGTTTAATAATATATCCTAATTCAGCATGAAAAGGTGTTTATTTAAAAAACTATTTTGTCTGCAATCTTAAACTACTCATTAGATGTCGCAGTCCTTACTCAAAACGTGGGTACCTGCATTTCGATTGTTAAGCAGCTGCAGCGAGCTTTACTTGCATGGCTTGTTTTGATCCTTACCATACATTCATTTTTTTATTGTTTTGGCTTTTTTGTATTCGGTAATTAAAACATTTGAATAAATATTTTAATTTTATATCAATTTTTACTAATGCTACAATGTTTGTTCACTTTTTTTTTCTTCACAATTACGTTACAATTACTTCTAGTAACATCCTCTATATTTCTTTTGGCATCATTGTCTGTTAGTCATCATTAATATTGTGTCTAACAAATAATTCACACTTCTTTTTTTCTAGACCTCATATATGGCTGTCGTGGCAAGCGAAATGAAGCAGTGGAACGAGAATATATTAGAAGATGAGCGAATGGAGAACAATTACGCAATGATGTTTCGCAGGCGTTCTTACCAAGTGCTGGGTTATGTTGACAAGTATGACACGACCGCGGCTCGTTAACAACACCGTGAGCAGCGGCACTGGCAAACACTCTCGAAGCGAGATCCGATCTACACATCCACAAGTACCCAATAAGGTGGAGTGGGGAGATGATCGCTATTTTAGCTCTGATGTGGTATCAAGTATCGCACAGGTAATGGGGTAGGTATGGATTTGACTCCCACCACGGACGAGTTTAGTTTTTGTGCTGTTTCAATTTTATGCTTTGGAATATATCTGTACTTAAATTAAACAATACAGCTACTTTCATTTCTTTGTCTTGCGGTGTTTCTTGGCTTGGCAACAAGTGGATTCTATAGTCCTCTTCATGAGGCCATAATATAGGCTCAAGGTTGAGGCCGAAGAAATTCTAATACAGACATCTCTTGTAGCAATCTACAACGTCATCCCAAGGTTCCATACGCACACCAAAATATTTCTATGTTGTTGCGATGAGAACAAAGTGCTAATGATCTTGCATGTGTCATTTACATTTAGCGAACTTCAAGCGTATGTGCACGTCTAGAGGTGTTTGTAACCACTTTGCTAGTGACTTCTACAATATTTCCCTTGTTTATGGTTGCAACAAAACTTTTAAATACATATAAAGCTTTGCGTTTGATAAGTAAAGGTTGTTATCTGAAAGCTGTAGTAGCCATCTCCAGAAATATCTGTAGCACATTCTGCCTCCGTTTATATTCAAAGGAATTTGATTTCAATAATATTGCTTTTTTCCGTGGAAAAGAACATTGAGATCCGGCGTGAAAGTCCACGTTTTTTTTTTGTTTATGCATTGACGGGAAGCTGTGAACTACTCGTATAGCACCCTTGTCACAGTTTGACAGCAGTGAAACTGGAATGTATTCAGCAAGGATGGCGACCACGTGTTCCCATCAGTGCACGATTTTGAGGCATTAGGCAAGGTTTTAATTCCGGTAAATATTTCGAAATCTTGCACGTACTGCAAGACTTTATTTCCTCTTCAAGTGCTTGTTGTCGTAAAATAAAGCTCTCTTAACCCTTCACTGAACCCTTCACATTATGTATTAGGTCGGGTTCACAGAGACGTTAACTAAACAGAACAAACCACTTAGTTTACGTCTCAGTGTGTAAGTCGCACATTTACAATGCAGAAGACGCGTACGGCAGCATGTCGCACCTTACCTGTCTGAGGAAAAGGGGGAACGCTCCGAGCTTGTCAAAACTCGTTCGCTAGCGCCAATGCCACCTCTGGTTGATGGCTTCTCAGAGTGCAGAAGGCAGTGGGAGCACACGACAGTACGTTGTTTGCGGTGCAAAGACGATTCACCGGCGGCGAGGAACGGAAAAGTCCTCGGCAGAGCCGGTGGTGTCAGCTAGTGCAGACTCTCAGTCAGACGGCAATCGCACTATGGATTACAAAACCGCACTTTACGCCACACGCACCTTGGCTACCACCTCTGTTCCAAAACCAGCTGGAAAGTTTTTGCGAACTTCAGCTCGCATGCTGGACACATGAGCGTAGCACATGAGCGGCGAGCTGCGAAGAAAATTCTACACGCTCTCCTTGCCAGTTAGAGACGCTACTTTGACTGACAGCTGGGCCCAGTTCAAGATCGCGTACTGGCCAGTGAGCGATGAGGCAGCAGCGTCCATGATCGCTGTGCGTTCCGAACAAAAGCGCGATGCCGACTGGCTGCCGCTTCCATTGCTAGCTACCGATGCGCGCGCCCGCGCTGCGCTCAAAAAAAAAGATCTGTTCTTCTCTCCCCGTTTTCCTCACTCACTTTCAGACTCCCCTCGCTCTTGTGCTCGTCGCTCATCTTCTCCCGTCCAACGTGCTTCCCTTTCTCACCACCCGGCGCGCCACTTAAGATTCCAGATTTCTGATCCCGCTCTTCCCTGCGCACCCTCGGCGTTCCTCCGCGCACTCCTCTGCATCCCTCAAATTCGCTAGTTCCCGCTGGTGCTCGGGAGGAACGGGAAGCAGAGTGCGACGGTGGACGTCGAACTCGCAGCATGAAGGAGGGCGTTTTGAAAACTTATGTGAGTGTGCGCTTCTACGTCACATCCGCCTCTCCTCTACCATCAGTGAGGCTGGTCCCATTGGTCGAGCCCGTGTCCCGGAGGGCGTTACTGCCTCGACATCGATCGGTGACCGACGAGAGGCGTGTCAGCCGGCTGGCGCCAGCAGCGGCAGTAACAGCAGCATCAGTCGGTGTACACCCCTCGTGCGGGTTCTCACTTGTCCACTTGGCTCTAAAGAGGGACAGTGACCTGATGTGAAGTGAAGTTGTCATGACAGTGGAGCTCTAGGGTCGCACGGTGCTATCCCGTCCTCTGAAAACCCAATAAACTTTCCTTTACCTTTTCTTTGAGTCATTATTTTTCTATGACGTTTTTTTCTTTATTTGTTGCCCTCACGTTGTTTCTTGCTTGATTCGATTTGTTCTACTGACATTGTTCTACTGATTGATTCTACTGACATCAGTAGATCATAAAAACTTAGAAAAAGATGCTGGAGACGTCAGCTTGGCTAATCGCCTGACAAGCTACTGCAGATGGCGCTTGCACTGAATTAGGAGAATAAAAGAAAATAACATTATTGGTTTTAACATGTCCAAACGAACAAATTGACCCACCGTGGTTAAATGATGGATGTGCTGGTCTAATGCTGACTCGAAGGTCGCGTGATCGAATTCGAGTCATTGTGGGCACATTTCTGTGGAGCCAAAATGCTTGAGGCCCGAGGGCTTAGATTTAAGAGCACGTCAAAGAAGCACAGATGGCCGAAATTTCGGGAGCTCTCCACTACAGGACCCCTCATAATCATATCGTCGTTTTGGGACGTGAAACCCCGACAATTAATAATAATAATTGTTGGAGTTCAACGTCCAAAACTACCATATGATTATGACCGACGCCGTAGAGGAGGGCTCCGGAAATTTCGATCCCCTGTGGTTCCTTAACGTGCACCTAAACCTAAGACCTTGGGCTTCAAGTATTTTGCCTCCATTGCAAATGCAGCCAGGATTCGATCCCGTGACTTGAGAGTCAGCAGCGGAGTGGCTTCGCCACTAGATCACCATGGCGGGTCCATAACACATGTTATTACTAATACTAAAACGAACACATCATATTAGGCACGTCATAGTTGTACACTCGTAATTAATTTCGAACAGCTGGTGCTCCTTAGCGTGTACCTTACACGGGCATTTTTGCACATCAACCACATTTAAATGCGGCCGCCATGGCCGGGAATCGAAGCGGCACCCACATGTTTAGAAGCGCGACGCCACAGCCGCTGAACCATATCGGCGAGCAATTAATTTGTCGCCGCTGGTTTCAGCAAGAAGCAGCAGAAATGGTGCCCTGCCTCGGCTGCTCTCGCCACAATGGGGCATTTCGGCAGCTCGCGTTTCTTGCCAGCAACAGCGTTTCCACAACAATGAACCTTGGATATTTTTAAAGCAGCCTGAAATTTAGCTTAGTGGGTGTCGATAGGTGAGGAGTAAACTTAGTAGAAAGGACGAAATAGAAAAATTCATGAGAAGGAAAACTAAAGAGCACAGCATTGAACAGAGCCACCAAGCTGGGAACTGTGAGAACCAGAAAGCTTGCCTGGAGGAGAGTAGGCAACAATGCTTTCGAATGTGCAAAAATTGTTATGTTTATGGAGCTATAACAAGCTTTTGTGGCAGCAAAAATGAATAACAGACAAAGCAGAGGAGAGTTTGGGGAGACCGAAAGCGCTGACAAATTTCGACGCTAGCCGAGGCGGCCGTCGCAGTTCCCTTATTATCGAGTCGCCGGCGCCTTATTATGCCGCCTGGCTCCCTCACCCTCATGGTGAGCCAGTGTCACGCGCCCTCCGCCGGCAGAGCCGCCGTTGGCTTGGCAGCGCACGGCGCGGCCTTTCCGGGTCGGAACAGCCGGCGGCGATATCTCGTTAATTCGCTTGCCTCGGACTGCAAATAATTAATTGCGGAGCGCCTCGGGGCTTCCGGAAAAAGAAAGTAGAGAGTGAACAAAAAGAAAGGGGAGGGCGGGAAAAGAGATCCATGTTCCGGGTTCACGCGCGAAGGTTGGCGCCAAGGGCGGCCAATTGGGACCAATCCCGGTAACGAACTTTGTGCACAAGAGCCCGTGGCTGGGTCACAAGCCCCCGGCAGGCGGACAAGGGGCACGGCATCAGTACGCTCGCTTTCTCGGGCGTAACTTTTACAACGTCATTTCAGGCGTCCATGTGAAGCTTGCGATGGTGATTGGCGCAGCGCGACGTTGCACCTGTCGAAAAGACTCGACAAGAGGTGCAGGTTGACCTTTGTCCTCGGGTTAGTGAGTTACGCTTACATTAGAGCTTTCGCCAAAGATCTGGAGAGATGAGACAGGCTGACCGAATGCTTCAACTTGTAAACGTGGCTTAACGACAAAGTCATGATGAATGGCATTGATAACGTTTGTGGTGATACTGATGTACACCCAATAATATACACAATTGGCGCTCACACTATAGATGAGAAACTTTATTGTGCTTTAAAAGCTTTATTATTATGGGCTATCGAAAATTTTCCGATAGCGAAAAATGGGACAAAAAGAAATTGGCTAGAGACCCCACCTATAGACCCTCACATTTGGTCCCCTCGTTGTGTCAGGAACATTTCAGAACGCTTACCACAAAGTTGTTCAATAAATGATCACTGCTAGTCATTCTAAAGTCACGGAAGAATCAACCTAACGATTTCAGATAATTTTTTATTTGAATAAATTGTTCTATATAACAGTGACTGTCTCTAAAAGTCTTCTCGTTTGTGAGTTTTCGTTGTCTGGGGCCACCAGGCTTATGATGTGCTCGGTATCACGATTCACTGAAAAGTTGCCTTATGAGACATTCCAGTGTAAAATGTTGTTGCGAATACAAGCCCAGGCCAAGCAAACTAGAAGGCTGCACGTTCGTCATCTTTCGGCCGCAAGTTATATTTTAATTCACTTTAATATCTTCACATTTATATCACAGCTACCACAACTAATATCATTTATACTTTCCTTGGCTTGATTCAAGTATGTTAGTTCTCATTGAAATGCGTGATGTAACACTTGCGTATATACTGGTGCTAAGGTTAGGTTTCCAGCTCACAAAAGCAACCTTTATTAGTCGTTTTCTCTCCTCTTAAACAATCTTACAGTAATTTAGTAATTTGAAACGTGCATTGTAAGGCCTCTTCGCCAGTTTACAGGATAATTTATAGGTGCGTGGTATTAGCGAGACTCCTTATCATGTATACTCAAAACGACTTTCGAATGTCAGAGCACTTGCTGAACGCTTTAAGACAAATGCCTTAAATGTCTCACTGCGCTTTGAGCTTGAGTGAAACACAGCAGGCGAAAAAGCGGTAAAAAAAAAGAAAAAAAGACACGTGACCTACGAGTGAGTGGCGTGCGTGGCTGGAGGCAACGTTTTACCACGAAAGTGTTTTATGCCGGGGTCCACCACGGCTCCACTGACGTACTTCCGTCACGGAACTAACGTTGAAAATTACCTACTGATACACCTTTTCACTGAACTCTCCCAGGGTGCCACCATAGTCTTCTCTCGGCTGTTTTTAAAATGTGTGACCCCCCCCCCCCCCCCCCCAAAATGCACAGCCGAGGCGGTGACGTCAGCTTTTTTACCGCCGTGCAACAGCCCAGTAAGGAGAAAATTTTTACTTCTTAACAAAGCTCTATTATAGACTGAAAAGATAACAAGCCAGAAAGCAAGCATTTGTCGCGGGAACTCGAACCACCAATCTCTTCATTCCCAGCTCACGGCCCTAACAAGTACGTCACAGAGCCTACGTTGGCGGTGGGTGCTAACGGCAACCAGTTTATATACACCATACATCATTTGAAACTCCTAAGAGCTTCGAAGTTTTAGCGTGTCTTTGTTATGAGTGGCGAGATGGCACGTTCGGCTCGCATTGGGCAAAACCCCATCGTTTTTGGAAGGTACCGCCATCTACTGTACTGAACTCTTCTCTCCTTCCTTGCCCCGCCCGTATTCCTCCCGTTCTTCACCGCTGTTTCTGCGCGATGATTGGTCTCCTTCGCGGTCGTCCGTGGAGAAGCGCGACTCATGCGCAGCGCTGATATTTTTCTTTTTTACTCGCTCCATTTTTCTCCGGGGCTGGGCGTAGCTCTCGGACAGCGAACATTGCGCGTGCTTTGTTTTCTGCGTTCTTTCTGGCACTATGCCTTGTGGTTTCGTCTATAATTGTTGCGACCAGAATAAAAGTGGCTATGGTTTCTTCACAATATCTAAGGTAAATGCGACAGCTTTTGTAAGAAGCAGTCACTGCACTACATAGCCTGAAATAACGGCGCTCTTTTTATTGCTCGTACGAAAGCATCACCGAATTCTGAATGATTTTGAGTAGTCTTCCTGCATGATTAACATTGTTTTTGTTGTTTTTTTTTGCGGCTGATTGTGTTTTGCATAAAAATATAGTTCTCCCGAATGTGCTGAATATTCTACCGAGAGTCTGTCAAATCGCACTTGGGCAACTGTGTTTATGTTTGAAATGGACTACAACAACTCCTTTCCGCAGTGAACAATTACCTGCTTTGATACAGCTTCTCAATTGCGCCTATCATGATCGTTAGGTTCTCTTGAAAATTATTGTGGTGAAAATTAGTGCATGAATGAATATATCGAGCTGACACTGACGATGGTCACCAATTGGGGTTCTTTTTTTATAGAGGGAGAGGGTATTAACACGCAAAGTATTGTCACAATTTCGGTGTGGCACTAGAAAAAAAAATAAAAACAAGCACTGCCGAAAAAAAAAACTTGTCGAGAAAAAACATTAACTTCCTGATAGCAAAAATGAGCCGTTATGTCACGTGGCGTTAGTTATGTCACGTGACGGCACTGTTATGTCATTATGACACCACAAGTTTTGCGACGTGTAATAAATTTCCGTCATATGGTGAGGTCATGTCGTGATGATGATTATCTACATCACCTGTTCCCGACGACACGTGACGCTTACAACTATATTTCGCGTTTCATGATGGGTATAAGGTTCTCATCAAAACGATAAGCGCGCCCGTGATATTGCTAATGAGCAGCGTGAGTTGACGAAATTGTGTTTTTTTTAGTTCAGTGATTGAATCGTGATGTCAGTGCGCGCATGACTGGATGATAATTATTATTTGGTTTTTTACGAGTGACGTGCAAGGGGTGTTCACGGGATCTTACACAATTGCTGGTGATATCGACTTCGTGCCATAGGCTTAAAATCCTCGCTCGCTCAGTGAAATATCTAAAATCACCTTCCTGCGCTTTTTTGAGGTGCCTTTTTCTATTGATGTAACCAGAGCTCAAACTACTGCATCGATGAGTTTGGCCACGAAGATTTTGCAGTCAGTTACAATTATGACTCTTGCGTAATAATTTAGAGATATTTCATACTAATACTTTGGTGATGAAGTGTGTTAGTGACTTGTTACTTTGTAAACGATGATATACGTCGGTCCTGAGTGATCAACAGCCTTCTATACGTTGTTGCTGTATTCCATTGAAGACCAATCTAAGCCGCACATTTTGCTACGATTTGGACAAAAAGCCTAAAACCCGACGCAGGTGAAACAGTATTTTTTCCGCCAGCCTGCTGTGAAGCACAGGAAGTCCCCTCGACAGAGACATAACCTCGAGCTGATAGTAGTGAGTGGGTGCTGCTATTTGCTCCTTTTCACGTATATAGCAGTTGCCATGCCTAAAACAATATGTGGTGCAAACGTAAAGCAGGTTATCACCTTTACAAAACTTGCATCATAGAACTTTCTACGAAGATGCTTTGAAAGTAGCACGCCACATTTACACGGCTATCAGAATAAACCAATCTTCTAATAAACGTTCACTTCCGTGTTCTCTATTTTATTATAATAATTTTTCCAAGTTCGCTATGCCACCGGGGTGCGCAAGTGGCACAAAATGACGTACCTTCATTGAATTTGGCAGCGTATCCTTGGGAGCCCCAGTGATAAATGGCGCCGGGTGGAGCGCGCGCCGACGGTGGCAGAGGAGAATCGACGAGTAAACGCGCGCGCGGAAACCAGTGTCGTTACTTTCCTAAATCAAGCTTTAGCGTTCGGTTTAGCGTTGGGCACGCCCTCAAGGTCGTCGCCTCCACTAAACGTCGCCTACACGGAGCGTGGTCTCTCCTGCACGCGTACTTATCAGATACGTAATTCGGGAGAGGGCGAGGGCCACATTGCCCTCTCTTCAAATTGTGCCTATCGGTACGATGGCTGCGATTACGAAAGGAGTGCGCTGCTGACACACGACGCAGAAATAATTGTGGCAGTCCACGCTTGTCCTGTGTATACTTGTGTGCTCGTTTCGTGCATCTTTTTTTCTATTTGAACAGTGCGCTTTAGCTGTCAAACTGTTAAAGTTTTAAGTCCACGCTCGTCCTGTCTATGCTAATTTTGTGCGTGTGTTCGGCTTGAGGTGGGCGCTACAAGTTTCGGACTGCTTTCCGTTCTTCACGTGACGTTGCAATTTGTTGTTGTCGTCACTGAAACAATGGACAATAAAACATCGATTACCTCTGTAAAGACACATTTCATTTTGTTGTAATACGATTCCTATATATAGGGGGATCAGCGATGTTTTTTTGTTGTTGTTGTCGTGATGGCACGTCACAGACTGACGAAACCCGTGACAGCACAAATCGGCGAAATTGGTGACATCGTGTGGTTGTCGTTTGATCAAAAGTGGGCCGATTCCAAAGGCAGTGCAACAGAAGACGTGATGCAGAAAAGTAGAAAGGAGCGCTAGTGTGATTTACGCGAAAGGTGAAAACTTGTTACGCGGTATGCATCAATGTCCAGCCTATCTCTTACAAGTGAAGTCATCGTTTCTTTGGTGTCACTGTGAATCGAGACCTCTCCTAGATCCCTCATGTCTCTCACATGGAAACTAAACTCGAGTCCATTGTCAAAGTATTGAAATTCATCACCGTAAAACCACTGGGACCATCAGTAAGTTCTACAGATTTGTCCTAAACAACCTGTGGTGGATTGTTGCGCTATAGCTATGTCGTGCTTTCAAAGATTTGTAACTCAAATTTACGAGCACTTCATATCGCGCAAGCACAGGCACTACGCATTTACTTCTTTCTGCCGCGAAGTGCCTCAACAGTCGGAACAGTCTTAATGGTACAAGAACACAAGGTCTCGACTTACATCCAAACTGACGCCCTGAGCGTGCTTATTCGTCACATTAATTCGATGTCATAACTCGTAACTGCATAAACAACGACAGCAGACATTGTTCTCTTCTATGTAATTAGTTCCCGTCGTGCCTTCCTATCATTGGATTTCACACCATCGGCAAGTTGCCAGTCAGCCTTGTGGAGCAAGCGTCCAACCGAAATGCGCCTTTCCGTCCCAAGAATGTGAAATAGGAGAGACAAGTTTATACTGGCCTTTAAGCACCTCTCATAATAGTTTCCATACTATTTACGTTAACAGAATTCAGGTCTGTGCAGGTGACTCTACCACTCAAAACAGCTACACCGGAGCAGCCCTCATTCTACCATGATACATAAACCTCACTTACATTATTTGTCACGGGACTGCAACTGGTGAGAAGCTTCTTGGCCTGCGAGGTGCCGTCAACTATATCAACCAACAACCAGCTTCTCGGTAGGTAGTGCTATGCGATTCAGAAGTAATGCCTTTTGTCGCCATTTCATCTTAGATCCTGTAAAAAATTTGTGCCGAAGATACAATAATCGCACCAGCATGCGATTCAAAAAGGACACAATGTCGTATTTCAGGGATTCTCAAGGCGTAACATCATCTCCAGCCAAGACCTCACCGATGAAGCTGCCAGAAAAACGCACGCTGAAACAAACCTTTCCTTTATCTTGTTATCAAGAATTGGTGTGGCTCAACACTTAACCTAGCGCACAACATCAGAAAGCAGTGTTGGGAAACGCCGAAGCTCGTTCACCATCGATTGCACGCTATAGACCCATCGCTTCTACTGTGCCTGCTTCCTGGTCTTTTCCGGGAGGAAGATACAATGTTGTGTCGCGTGCGTTAGGTTCTAGCATTTAACAATGCCCATTGACTCGAGATAGTAAAGGCCTACAGCGCCCTGTGCAATGGTTCCGCTGTCGAAAAAACTATTGAGCATCTCCCTGCGCTCAATACCGAAACGCATACAGACACGGCCCGTGTTACGGAAATGGGAGGATCTGTCCAGCTCAACACCACCTAGATGGCCATGCTTTCACCATCGACGAAATCTTATATTATGGGACTACACTTCACACAGTCCCCAATGATAACGGAAGCGCTGCTGCGATGTCTGAAGGATACCGAAATGATTCGCAGTCTGTGATGTCAAGCGCGAAATTGTTGATACTATGTAGTATACATCAACGGAACAGTGAGTGACCTTTGCCTCATCTAGTCCAGTTTTTGCTTCCTTCCCATGCAGGGTAGCCTATCGGGGCTTCCCTGCTTTTCTTCTATTCCTTTCCCTCTCTTCTCTTGGATAAAAAAGTTTTCTCCTGGACTTTGAACTTCAAGTTTGTTTAAACCGTGTCTCGCACTGTAACTCGTTAAGCATAGCAAAAAGGCTAGACCTCCACCATAAATAAATGCATTGAACCTTTGTTTTCTGGAAGAGGATGGCTCTCCCTGCCGCCGTTTGAGATTAGGTAAGGAAGGTGTTGTTGTGCGAACAGCGTCAAAAATACTAAACGGACATCAATTGACGTGTGGTGTTTAAGTCTCAAAATCACGATATGATTATGAGAGACGCCGTAGTGGAAAGATCCGGATATTTCGACCATCTGGGGTTCTTTAACGTGCACCAAAGTATGAGCACACAGGCCTACAGTATTTCCGCCTCCATCAGAAACGCAGCCGCCACAGCCGGGATTTGATCCCGTGACCAGCGGGTCAGCAGCCGAGTACCTTAGTCACTAGACCACCGCGGCGGGGCCTATATAAGCCTAAGCGGACATTAGTTCTTGTTAATGTGTAGAGTTGTATACATCTTCGGTAGACGGTAAATAGAGCCACTATGGCACAAGATGGTCGACCACTTCTACACCACTTGAAACAGGTCACTTATACAGCATATTGCACAGGTGATTTTCATCCTTCCTCATTAGATTACGTTTATGATACCTAATACATAACCGAGTGTGGAACAGTATGTCTACTTCAAATGTTACAGAAAGAGTAGCATCTTAAAAATGCACATAATATGGATACCTACTAGAAAACCTTTTACGTCATAAGCGAGAAAGCGGTATTACTAGTAAGTTGTTTACCCTGACGTGAAGCCTGCGTTCGTTATTACAAAAATTGCTCTGAATTTGTTTGGCAACGAAACATAAAATGATTTATGTAAGCTTAGACAAAGGCGTAAGGGAAACAGCAATATGGGGTTAAAGTTAGCCCCTACACTCTTGAAAAAAGGCAGTGCTACTTACTAGCTTTTAGTTAGTAAATAGTTGTCACAACATTCACTACCTAAGTAGTAACTTAAGGTAGTAGACCACAGACGTTTACTATCTTATAGGCAACCAGAGGTAGTAAATGTCTGTAGTCTACTACCTGCAGTTAGTCAATGTTGCGTAGGTAGTGAATGTTGGGACAACTTACTACCTCAAAGTTAGTAAGTAGCACTGCGTTTTTTCTAAGAGTGCAGCCTATCACTACAGCACCATTCATAACTGCATTCATAGAAGAACAAAATCATCGGTTTGTATCATTAGTGGTTCCAAACAACATTTTTCCATCACAATGGTTAGCGATGCATTTGCGTATACGTTTTTGGTCAACGCACGCAGAAAGGAAATACGGGTAATTATCCCGATCGTTTATCGTGCTATTGTTCTGACGTTTGGCAAAACACGTCATCTATGCAGCAGAAACGCCGAAAACGCACTGCCGTGTCTCTAAAGGAAGTCGGGCAACAGAAGTCAAAGTCGTTTTACCGGAACCGGAAATGAGCAGGCGACTTCCGGGCGCTGCTCAGTGACGGAAGTAGTTGAGTGCATTACGGTCGCATAAATGACGCGTTTCCACCGACGATGTTTGCGTGTCGAAACACTATCAAATGAATGGGTCCTTGCAGCAGATCTTGTTCGCGAAAGCAACCACGACGTATGCGCTCCTTCCTGCAGGCGTAAGTGCTCTAACGACACAGCAATGTCACGTAAGGAGCGCATCACGCGCACACGGCTCGGTGCACGTAATGCCATTCTGATATTGACAAAGCTATGCTGCACGATAAAGGACAGGTAACAAAGCGGAACAGGTAACCAAACAATGGCATAGGTCACGAAAGTAATTCGATGCTCATTGATCGCATCATTAAACATGTAACTGTTTCTCTGAGGACAGCCCAGAAGCATGAAAATAAAGAAATAAGCAGGCATTTCTTTATTTATGACATGGTGCGCTGTGTCACGCGTTGTTTACTTATATTGTCCAGGCCAAGGTCAGGAATATGACACATTTGAATCACGGTGGGTGACGACATTTGCTGAAGCAAACTTCAGTGCTGCTCCTCTATACTTCTGAACAGCGTAGTTAAAAACGACCAGCCCCTCTCCTTGCTTGCCTCACATACACAATCCCGCACCCGGAGACGTATTATGAGCAATTATGTGTAAGTGTGAGCGCCTGCTTGTGTTCACCCATTCCACTCTATCTAGAAGTTTTGTGCACAACGTCGTGGTCAGAATTGAAAGTGTGAAGTTGTATTTGAAAGGAAGAACTTTATATGTACCGGGTCGTACACATATAAGAGCTATATCTTATTACTAATTACTTTCAGTTTATAACTCATTCAATTTCTGAAGTAAACCACGCACTTTCTAACGTTTAATGTTGGTGTATATCAATGTAGCAATCAAATATTAGTGTACAGAATTACATGGCAAACCGAAGGTGCCTTTAGCATTTGGATAGCGATGATGTGTTTTTCGTTACGGCCAGTGGACGATCATGTATGTATGTATGTATGTATGTATGTATGTATGTATGTATGTATGTATGTATGTATGTATGTATGTATGTATGTATGTATGTATGTATGTATGTATGTATGTATGTATGTATGTATGTATGTATGTATGTATGTATGTATGTATGTATGTATGTATGTACAGACAGTTTCGTCCATGCTTGCTATTCTCTGGCAACATTGTGCTTTCACCAGAAATGCTCCCTGGAAAACTTCCTGGTTACGTTGCTATAGCATGGTTTTAGCCTCTGTTTCTGCGCCGCTCTGTTTGTATTTCAATGTTGTCTGCAGTAAGGCTTATTCCGATGAAGCGCTAACGACTCGGGCGCTGCTGTGCAATGCCCGGATGAAGTCTGCGATCCAGAGCTAATTGTGGGTTGTAAATTAAAACGTTCTTTTTCCGGATAGATGAACGCAAAAAGAGCGTCTGTATTGCAGCGATCGGTCCAGAAAACTGGACTTCAACGAAGAGAACGTAGATCTAGTGTGTCAGCTTTATCAAAGGCAAGTAAACATAAGCGCATAAAGTAATGGCCCAGCGGCAATGCTCAGACGTTATAGTCGAAGGTCCTCAGTGAAAAGGCACACCTCGCACGCCGTCCTTTTCCCCTCGTGGCAGATGAGTGGGCTCATGCGCATGAAGTGGATAGCAAAACGCGAAATTTCGCGAACGCCGACAATACACCGTAAAGGTGTTTCGTGCAGTTGAAGCTTCATCAGCAATCTCTACCATTACGAGCGACACGCAGGATACCGAAGCAGCCGCTCTTTACATGAATCGTCGCACAGTTGACTTCGGGGCGCCCCCGTTTTTTTACCGTTACACTTGCTTTTTATGAGGGCGACGCTTGCGAGTTGGTTCACACCGGTGCTAGCAAATGAATCATCGCCAGTTTTGTTGCCGCCAATGAACAACATTGCACTCTATAGCTAAGTAAACATTCGGTGTGAGTGTGGAGTATAGATGCAGGCGTGATAACATGAAAGTTCGATTTATGAATAGCGTACTTGCGAGTAAACTTTTGCAGTTAGCGGGACTCAGTGACACCAGACTTCGTCACATACTGAGTATATTTTAAATCAGTCACACCAAACACTTAGGCTTACGAATTATTCTGATTGGCTCCGACCTTTATAAAAATTGCTCGCGTGATACGGGCGCAGAATGAGCGTCATATCATTTTCGAAGTTCAGTGCCTAGATTACAGTAGATAAATCTGCCCACGATTGTGGCAGGGGGTAGGTTTTTAGCTTCACTCGAAAAGCCTAATTGCCCATCTTCCCTATCCAGTGGGTCAGGTCATTCTTCTCCTCGCCACTGCAGTTTCTGCCTGCACCTCTCCTGTGCAACGTCGTCAAGCGCCTTGACATTGCTCTTAACACATAGCTCAAGGAATGCGGCGCAAATGGAGCAACAAACTCAAACAGCCCTGGCAAACACCGCTGGCACCATAGAAAAAGTATGACCAGAAATCTTCATGAGTGGACCACTCGACGCACGGTAGTTTGTTTACAAACAGCGAAACCGTCTATAGTGGACTTATTCCAACTGTGCTCAGTAGTTTAAGACGCTGTCGAATTCCGGCACCTGACTTGAAGCCCACAGTGTACAAATCTTCATGCCTTGGGCCAATCAGCCGGTATCATTGCAACTACGCGATCTAAGTGTCGGTGGGGTGGTTTCTTGATCCTCGACAATGCATCTGACGGGTCGGGTAACTAAGAACGTGATCCGTTCACGCATAACCATTACCTCAGTCAAAAGGCTTGATATTTATTTCGCAAAGATTCATAGTCTGACGCCAGTTGCTAACCATTTAACAGAAGTGTCCATTCAATGGGCATTCATTAGTATTGATTCATTCATTTTGTCGTAACAGTGGCATAGTTATTTCTGTGCGTACGTAAGCGTGCACGTGTGCGTGTCAATAAGCCTTTCAAAGTGATTCACTAAAACAAAATTAAGCAGCCATCACGCAGTATGCTTCGCATTGAAATGAGAGAAGCAATGGTTCGTTACGAATTCGCAAATTGTAGGTACACGCTGTAAGCCGACGCCGCGCTCAACCCACATTGAAGGGAAAACAAGGGACAGGAACACCGGTGCGTATGCTCTGTTTTGTGTTTGCAGCAGATCGTATATACGTATGCACGAACACGGACGCGTCATGCCACCGACCGGCCGAGGCGCGAGAGGAGTTTGACGATAGTGCGTGGCGGGCGCGCTTCCTCAATTGAGATTTTAATGAGGCGAAATAGAGTAAATCTATGCGTGATCATACGGCTTTTGCTTGGGTCCTTTCGGGGCCGTCAGCGACGTGCCACCGCACGCCGCATCATTGAGCTCGCATTTCTATCTGCACTAATGTGCCTCCTACGCAATGCCTTCAGCAATACCCCCCCCCTTTCCCCCCAAAACACCCTGCCTAGCACTCGTACCCACTTCAACTAACCTTCTCCTCTCTTAGTGCTCATTCCCCCCCCCCCTTTGTATAGGAGCGCGGCGTAGGGTTGATTGCCTCAGAATTTCGACCGAGTGTTATGGGGAAAATAAGGGCGAGAACAACATTCGATCAACCTTTGTGTAGACGCAGCGGGAACCGCAGAGGGATGTGATCGGGTGCAAGATGGTTCGCGCGAGGCACTGGGAGATGTGTGCGGGGGTCAGAGGGGATGACAGCGGATATGAATATAAAGGCTAACGAGCGACACGCAGCGCTCGCGCACGATTGGCATCTAATACAAGGATGGGGTGGGAAGGGGCGAGGGTAGCACTCCGTATGACGGGTGATGTCTGTCTGAGTAAAACGAAAACGCAGCAAATAGGCAGAAACGCAACAACGGGTGATTTTCACTTATTTCTTTTTTTTTTTAGTCATGAAACTCAGTTGGTGCTCTGTAAAGGAACGGGTGAATGAGAACTTGCGCATGTTGTTTCAATATTACGAGTTTGCGAATAGTTGACGAGCAAACACCGATCTCGATCCCAACGTATATTAGCATAACACGGAGGCACAGTAGTTCGAGTGATAAGAAAATAACGCGAGTCTTCTTCGCTGTCCCGCAGCGCAAACACCACACTGTGAAAGTGCAGACACCTGACAGGCTGGTAATTTACCAAGCTCTAAGGAAGTCTGAATGGCGTTAACAGTCGGCCCTGTACCGGTGGCGAACCAAGCATGTGGTATCGCTTATTGCTCGTCTATTACTTTCTTGATATTATTTGTTCTTTTACTTTCTTTCTGTTCGTTGCCTGTGCTACATACCTTCATTTTACTATCGGCATATGTGATTACGATCACACAATAGAACAAGTTTCATAGTGACAATCTTTTAAGATTGTGCTAAGCGGCTGTATTAAACTACACGATGGCCAAAGTTTAATCGAACCACACACACGTTTGTGTGTGTGTGTGTGTGTGTGTGTGTGTGTGTGTGTGTGTGTGTGTGTGTGTGTGTGTGTGTGTGTGTGTGTGTGTGTGTGTGTGTGTGTGTGTACATGCGCGCGCGCGTGCTGTTCGGTGACAATGCTTGGCATAATAAACAATCTCTTACGTGGACTAACCCCCCGCCATAAGGCCTTGGGAGACTTTCGCGAGTCCTTTCCCAATTTCTACATTTTCATCTCTTCTGATCGAGTGATCATGTTACATCATGACGAGAACATTACGTCACAGATCTTCGAAGATTTTGACGTCGTTGTGATGATGCATGATGGCGTCATTCAATTAACATTGTATATGGGTGGGCGCCGACCCCTGAGGCAGTGAAGCTCTAAATGAAGGGGCAAAAACATCGCAGTCGGCTTAGCATGTCAAAGTAGTTTAATGCTAGTCTCTCGCAGTGCGGCTCGTTATGTCTTGCTGAATGTCTCGACTACGGCCGTGTTATGTGTGGCAGGCTTATTTTAACAACTGCGACATTACAGCACAACTGTGATGACCAGCTGCCTCGGCTTCTTCAGCAATTTCTTTCTGTTGCCGCTTGCCCACAGGACAGGATGCGCGGGTATCCTCTGCACTGAGCACTCGTAGCGCCATCGACACTACCAGATTAACTCTGTGACTGCAGTCACCTGCCGTCGCTCCGTCTAACATCCCTCTCTCCTCTCATCGTGCAACTCAACCATGTGCGCATGTCTTTGACATGTAGCACGGAAGTATTTAAAGGAAAAATTGAGAGAAGTATTCACAAAGAGAAAAGTACTTGGGCCAAAGTCACGCCCGGTCTGTCAAGTTAAATTTGGTAAAGGGTATGAGTTGGCGTTGCACTAAGGCGATCGTGCTGTTTCGCTCAACTAACCTACATTTTTGTCCGCGGTTACGGTGTGGGTAACAATACATGATGCGTTCGCACCTGAATGTTGGTTGTGGGCACCGAAGCTGCTGATGGGGAAGATAAGTTAAAAAAAACTGAATACAAGCAGGAAGTGAAAGAGCTATTAGTGCCCAGCGATGAAGGCTAAGAGATATGCAATTGAACAAAGCTCGTTTCACTCCGTATGGACTGTAGGCCCTACGTGTGCAATGTTCTTTAATGGAAACCCAGCATGCTGCCTAGAACAGACAGTGTGAATACGCATTTTAACGCGTTCGAGAAGCCCGTGCCACCTCACGAAGTGAGCGCTTCAGCACGCTTCCTTGACATTGTGTGGTGATGGTGCCACACCCGTGGGGCGCGTTCGTGCGTGCCTGAATCCAGCCCAGGCGGCGTGGCACGTGTCATTCGAAAGTCCGGTCAGGCATCGTCGCCGATTGCGCATGGGTGACACGTGCCGCTCCAACAATGCGATGCCGCATGCCACGCCACCTTCCAATCAGCCTCGCGGCCACCACTGAACAGGGGGTGGTGGTGACACGTATACGTGAGCATGGAAATTTAACAAATGTATGCCACGTGAAGCAACGCTTTAGTGCATCACGTCAAGACTCCTCCTCTGACCGTAGTCACTCACTTGCATTAACAAATCGCGATTGATAATTTCAGCGGGGTTGTTTACACACACAAAAATTGCCGAATCGCCGTTACATTTACGGGAAGCAGCCGCTATATATGAGTCGAGTCGGTGGCGACGGCTTGAGATGAGAAGCTCGCATAAACCGTGTGTGCTGCGGAAGTATTACTGCAGCGAACAACGCTGATCAGTTTGTTTCTCCCTGCAACAAACACTTCTCAAAACATCGACGCACTTTGTGAACACGGTAGCGTACGCGTTCCTCTGTTACTTCTAGCGGAATAAAGCATTTTTTTTAATTTCTTCAATACGACTCTCGGATAGATCACAATGCCATCCTCTGATTTCGAGAATCTTGCGGCATGCGGCTGGATGTATTAATGAAGCGGTAAGATAATGTTGTCACGCCTACAGCGACTCCCAGTTACTTCTCAGTGTGACAATAGCACAGCCGTATCAAGCTAAAGCTCTTTTTAAGAAGTGCAGTTTCTGCGCCTTGATATTGTAGCTAAAGGTAAATGGTGCGTTTCAACTTGCTTTATACAAACACTTGTGTGCGTGCATATACACATGTCTTTAGACACGTGTGTGTGTTGTGCGTGTGCGTGTGTGTGTGCGTGTGCGTGCGCGCCTGACTTATACACGTTGTAATTATTCCAGTTTTCTCCAGGAATGCAGTGTCAAACGGTATGCTGCTCTGATGCATAAGCACAGTGGCGTTAGTCAATTAATGCCCTTTGAAGTTAGCCCAGAATTTTTCCTCCGACCCAGGGCACACACGCCAGACAGCGAGTAAAATTATGCCATTTGTTTTCTGATCAATGTAAACTTCTGTTCAAAAAGTAACGTAATAAAATATTGATTTGGCATGCTTCGAACGGAGTCTGTTCATTACGGCTGTCCGCGCTACGTGCTTCTTTGAAAATTGATGCTTGATGCGTGGCTAAGGAACAAAATAATCACAATCATTGATGGAATAAAGTTTGCGTCAAGACAAGAGACAAATCACAGGATGTATGCTTGGTTAGTCTAAGCGCAAAACTATACAGAGTGTAACGAAGCATTTGAGTCCAACGTGGACGGCACGTTAAAGAGGCTCATCAATTATTCGCAACAGAGGGGTCTCCCACATTATAATGCATTTTCGTAACAACAGCAATTTTATTAATGTCAATGAAGCGCTTCTCAAGTTGCTTCTTCCATGTTGGTTAGTCTGAAGAACTACATTGTATAAAAGTTTTTATAAACACGTTAGCGTGCGTAAGTCGTGCAGTAAAAAATATTTTTCTGGTATTGTCATATTGTGTTTCTGGCAGCCGTTAAGTACTTGATCATCAATTATTGCCCTGCATAAACCGTGCATTGTGTGCACCATCCCTCCTTAATAAAAAAAATGGCTTATGCACTATAAAGAATGCTGGCCACATAGAACGAATTCGTTGTTTTGTTATAATAGAGTAGAACAAACTACGTACCATGAAATCGCACTCATACATTACTTACTGTTTTGTCGCTGACAATGATTATGTGACGTCGCACCATTGTTCATTTTCATCAGCTCCTCACTCTTCTAATTCATGAAAACACCTACTTGTCCTTGCGTCTATCAACATTCTTCCTTTTTTACTATTTGTTGTGCTCGTCTGCTTTATTTCTTTCCTTTCATATTTTCTTCTATCTCTCTTTTCTCCCATTTTCATCTCCTTTCTCTATTCCCGTCTCTATATTGAGTAGGAATCATTGTGCTCCTCTATATGACGGCTTCCAGCAACTTTCCTCTCTGTTTTCTTTATTTCCTTACTAATTTGTGAATGCTTACTTGGACGTTTTCTTTTCGAGTTCTCATACCTAACAAGTGTTTCAAACATTTCCATGCATCTGTACGCAGACTGCTTGTGACAGCAGTGTAACCACGCAATATATGCATCAGGCCACATAATCCTTACACTGTTTCCTTCATTATTTATTTTCTGTTGCGTTTTAGCAATTTTTATAACACAGACATAATCCTTGTGAAATGGGCGGCTGTAGAAAACGGCGAATCCTTCATATAATAAATTCAAAACTATGTTCAACAAAAGCCGGAAGTCATTTGAATGACTATTTCATGCTTTTTTTGGCACTCTCATTAGAACATCACACAAACAGAATGCGTGCGTGTTTTTTTTTTCATTTTTACTGCAAATTGCAGTGACACGCGAGACTAATCGGCGTTCGTTTCACACGCGTCCGTATTCTCCCGCTTTGCACATCATTCCAACGCCATCCCTATTCCAGCTCTCATAACATTCACTTGTCCTCCCGTGTGATGGGGAGACGCCGTAGCTGCCACCGTGCCAGGGGCCGACGGACACCGGCCACCGCGAGTATGAGACATTGAAGGCTTTCACTTTAACGATTCTCCTACATGCAGCATATGAAGGTTTGGCAAGTAAATAAATAAATAAATAAATAAATAAATAAATAAATAAATAAATAAATAAATGACAAGACGCCACAAAATTTTTCCCACCGCAGTTCAATTGTGTACTCCTGTCGCTCCAAAGTTAAGCGCTAAGCACGCTTCATAGAAACACAGGAATGACCCTATTTGCTCATCTGGGCTACTTTCACAATCTTGAACCTTTCATTTCGACTATAAATTGAGTGACTGCACATTCCTACTGCTTTTGTTGTATTTTATTTTATTCATTTTATTTTCTCTATTCACCTACGTATAATAAATATTATTTCCTGTACTTACGGGTACTACGGCTAAAAATCTAGAAGCTAGGGCCACATAATTTAGGCTACATTCTTGTGACGCAGGTTCAACTACGTCCAGCACAGGACAAGCTTGAAAGTACTTCCTCTTTCCATTGACCAACGGAGTAAATAGGTTAGAGAGGTAGACCCGAAGTGACTATATTTGGCTAAGAATGCCTTCCGAATTAAAAGTGCGTGTAGGACGCCACAGGTAAAGTAATCAAGCCGTTCAAAGGACTCAGCCTGAAATACGTTTTCGTTCAAGTTGTACACAACTGTACGTGCAGCGCCATCTATCGCAGTGCTCGCGCAACTGAAAGGCAGCTAGCGTATGAGCATTCGTATAACGAGGGCGCATATTCATTAACCGACCTGTCAGTCAAGACTGTTTGACTGCGTTGCGTCGTATGGCAAGGCAACCATGAAGAATATTTGGCTTAGAAGCCATCCGGAGCAAAAACGAAGCCGCCCTGTGTAAAAGAAAACGATGAACTTGCAGCATCAACTTGTAAGGCGGGCGTTCTAGGAAAAGCAAATATAATTCACAAGCTGCTGTTTTCAAAGTCAGCGATACCTACGCATCCACCCCAACTTTCGCATTAAAACAATCTGGTCAACAACTTCCTTGTAAACCCTTTGGTCCATGTTTCTTCGCTGTAGGCCCGTGTGCTCAGATTTGGGTGCACGTTAAAGTACTCCTCGCGGTGAAAAATTTCCGGAGTCCTCCACTACGGCGTCTGTCATAATCATATGGTGGTTTTGGGACGTTAAACCCCATATATCAATCAATCAACCATGTCTCTTCGCTTCTATCTGCATTTTTATTAACTTGATTTTTCAAGTTTTTTCTTTCAAAAGAGTTCCTCATTTAAAAAAATCCAGTGTCAATTGAAAGCTAATTGGTTGTGTATAAATTTTTACTATACTGTATAAAGCACATTCAATCACTTTCACGTGAGTTTGAGTAATCCATAACGCTTTCTCAACCATTTTTAAGAAACTTAAAAAAATTCATTAAAACACGCCAAATGTGTAAGCCATTTCATGGTTACGAGCAATTTTATTGGGCCCTACATAGCAACATTTCAGTGAGAAAACTCATGCCGTCATGTGCCGTGTTAGTCTGTGAAGAAAACAAGTGTACAAAAGGTGCGTACGCAAGGCTATGACTGATTAGCTTTACATTCACAGCCATGGAATTTCCTATAAATACACTAGAAGGAACTGTGGTGTTAATGTACGGGAGCTGCAACGTACAGCGCTTGAGCGAGCATGGGAATAATGGGTAGTACAATAATCTTCGTCCTTTCAATTCTGCTTGGCTTTGCCACAAAATGACATTCAGCAAGTGTTTAGGAGCTGCGATTCACCATCTGAGCCCATTAGGCTCACCAATTAAAATAGGGTGCCGAAGTTCACAACGATCCGTTCTTTCATTCAAAACAACATTAAAACACAACAATAAACAAAGCCGCAGGTGTGTCTGGAGCCCTAAAGCGCGGTTAGTACTCTAATACGCGTGCCACCCATCATTCCTATGGTCGCTAAACGATCTACGTGTCACAGTCCCTTCTAGTTAATTTGAGGGAACTATGTTCTCAGCAATAACTGCACTTTTATGATCCTTAGTATGCGACTGCAGCACCGTCAGAAGGGATCCGCAGACATTCGCTTCCCTACATTCACATTTGTATTTCCTTATCCCAATTACACTCACTCAATAAATGGGTAAAAAAAGACAAAATGAGAGCACCAACAACACCAATTTTCTCTTTCCTTCCTCCTCTGCCTTGTACATCCCAGCGGGCATAGAATACACCACTTCTGCTCTAGCGGCCAGCTAATGGGACACGTAATTACCCAGGCAGCCGCTGATTTCGTTATGGCTCTGCGCGGGCTAACGCTAAGCAAATGCAGCAGCCCCACTCACCTCGTACAACTTGCAGCAAGCAGATTGTCAGCACTTCTCTCTGTCCTCCGTGCTTTAGCCAGCCGCTCTTTTTCTTTTTACTTCATGTGTTTTCTATCTGTTTTCCTTCATAATTTGAAAGTATGGACATACACGATAAAAAAAAAGGATGGCTAGGGTGAGAAAGGCGCTTCGTGTGCAGACCTTTTTTTCTGTACAACGGCGTTGCACGAAATATGCAGCATCAGCCGTACCCCGAGAGTGTACTAAATGGAGAATACATCAATAGTCCGCTGAATTTTCTGTCGAGGTAAAGAACGCAGAGCTGCTCGAGTAGCCATCCGTATAGCCAATCACAGATGCAAGTAAACCAACATAGGTGCATTTGGTGTGCATCTTAAATTGATGTCACGGAGCCGTGACGTGGCCGAAGACAGGAGACTTTATTTTGGGATTTAACTGTTTATTTGGGCGAACCTGTGCCCGGTAAGTGGAAAGTTCGATTACAGTAGCAGTCCTGCACAGATAGCAGAGAACGGAGCGTCGGCTGTCGATCAACTATTGACAAGCGGCGAAGCGTGTCGGCATTTATACTCTTGCCGTCGAATGTTCAAGCGTTATCGCTGGCGGTGGCGTAGGTTCCAGAATAAGCTGTACCGTTCGCAGAGTGAGCGTGATCTTATCGAAATGATCTACTACAGTCAGGAAGCTTCTCGAAAACTGCAGGCGCGGTTTGCGCTGAGAATTGTGTAGTGTTTTCGGACGATAACACAACTTGGGAAATGGAACGCGTGGCATTGCCCTCCTCTGAAAAAGGCATCGTCCCGATGCTTTAACTAAAGATGAAGGTACAAGAATAATGCAAGAAAGTACAATGAATAAAATACGATGTAATGTAATACGAAAAACACTGTTTCAGTTTGTTAACGCGCATAAAACGGCATGAGGCGCGCGACATGGACGACTTCAGATCGCGATCGGCGTCATTGAGATTTCGTGATGCCGTCGGGGACAACCTCGTAATCAAGTGGGCCGACACGTCGAGCCACCCTGTACGGTCCGAAGTACCGTCGTAGAAGCTTTTCACTTAATCCACATCGGCGTATCGGCGTCCACACCCAAACACGTTCACCGGGCTGGTATTCCACGAAGCGTCGTCGAAGATTGTAACGGCAGCTGTCGGTCGTCTGTTGATTCTTGATACGGAGACGCGCGAGTTGTCGGGCTTTTTCGGCGCGTTGAAGGTACTCACTCACATTGAGGTTTTCTTCGTCGGTGACGTTGGGTAACATGGCATCGAGCGTCATTGCCGCGCTCCTTCCGTAGACCAATTTGTATGGAGATATCTTCGTCGTCTCCTGCACCGCCGTGTTGTATGCGAAGGTCACGTACGGAAGAATGGCGTCCCACGTCTTGTGTTCAACTTCGACGTACATTGCCAGCATGTCGGCGATCGTCTTGTTAAGCCGTTCGGTGAGGCCGTTGGTCTGTGGGTGGTACGCTGTCTTCCGGCGGTGGTTTGTCCGGCTGTATGCCAAGATCGCTTGAGTTCAGTCGGCAGTAAATGCCGCTCCTCTGTCGGTGATAAGGACCTTCGGGGCGCCGTGAAGTAGGATGATATTTTCGTCGAAGAACTTAGCTACCTCGAATGCACTGCCTTTGGGAAGGGCTTTTGTTTCGGCATAGCGGGTGAGGTAGTCGGTAGCTACCACGATCCACTTGTTTCCGAAAGCCGACGTCGGAAACGGCCCCAGTAGGTCCATACCAATCTGCTGGAAAGGTCGGCAAGGTGGTTCAATTGGCTGCAGAAGTCCCGCTGGCCTTGTCGGTGGTGTCTTACGTCACTGACAGTCCCGGTATGTCCTCCCATAATGAGTGACGTTGGTGATAAGACATGGCCAGTAGTACCTTTCTTGTATCCTCGGGAGCGTGCGAGAAACACCGAGGTGCCCTGCCGTCGGATCGTCATGCAGGGCCTGCAGGAGTTCTGGTCGGAGAGCTGAAGGCACCACAAGGAGGTACTTAGCTCGAAGCGGTGAAAAGTTTTTCTTTTGTAGAAGACCGTTTCGCAGGAATAACAACGCAAGTGCGCGCTTGAATACCTTCGGGACTTCGGCGGTCCTGCCTTTGAGGTATTCTATTAGGACCTTAAGTTCCGGGTCGGACCGCTGTCGTTCAGCGAAGTCATCGGTAGTTATTGTTCCTAAGAAGTAGTCGTCATCCGGGTCGTCGGGTGGTGGTTGTTCGACGGGCGCACGAGAGAGACAGTCGGTGTCGGAGTGTTTCTTGCCGGACTTGTAAATGACGGTAATGTCATATTCTTGAAGTCTCAGGCTCCATCGTGCGAGGCGGCCTGAAGGGTCCTTCAAGAGTGGCTAGCCAACTCAAGGCGTGGCGGTCGCTCACAACTTTGAAGGGCCTGCCGTAGAGGTAGGGGCGAAATTTCGACGTAGCCCAGATGATGGCGAGGCACTCCTTTTCTGTGGTGGAATAAGTGGCTTCTGCTTTGAATAGCGATCGGCTGGCGTAACTAATAACCCTCTCAAGTCCGTCAGCCCTCTGCACAAAAACGGCGCCAAGACCGACGCTGCTTGCGTCAGTGTGTATTTCTGTCTCAGCGAATTCATCGAAATGGGCAAGTAATGGAGGCGTCTGGAGGCGATGTTTAAGCTCCTGGAAAGCTTGTTCCTGTGGCATTCCCCACTTGAACGCCACGTCGGCCTTGGTAAGGCTAGTGAGAGGATCGGCGATGCGGGCGAAGTTTTTCACGAACCGAATATAATAGGCGCACAGGCCCAGAAATCGGCGCACCGCCTTCTTGTCAGTGGGCGGCGAGAAGTCGGCGATGGCAGCTGTTTTCCGTGGATCGCGGCGAACTCCAGACTTGCTAATAACGTGCCCCAAAAACAAGAGCTCCTCGTACGCAAATCTGCACTTTTCTGGCTTCAGCGTGAGTCCTGACGTCTTGACGGCTTGAAGTACAGCTTCAAGGCACCGAATATGCTCGTCGAAACTCGAAGAAAACACGACGACGTCGTCCAAGTACACAAAGCAAGTCTGCCACTTCAATCCTGCCAGTACTGTATGCATAACGCGTTGAAAAGTTGCAGGCGCTGAGCAAAGACCGGAGGGCATCACCTTAAACTCGAAGAGGCCTTCCGGTGTTATAAACGCCGTGTTCTCTCGGTCTCTTTCGTCGACTTCGATTTGCCAATAGCCAGTCTTGAGGTCCATTGACGAAAAGTACTTGGCGTTGTGGAGCCGATCAAGTGCGTCGTCGATTCGTGGGAGAGGATACACGTCCTTTCTTGTGTTTTTGTTCAGGCGGCGATAATCGACGCAGAAACGTAGGGTCCCATCCTTTTTCTTCACTAACACCACGGGGGATGCCCATGGACTCTTGGCGGCTGGATAATGTCATCCCGCAGCATTTCATCAACTTGTCTCTTCATGGCCTCATGTTCTCGCGTCGAAACCCTATACGGACTATGATGGAGTGGTCTGGCATTTTCTTCGGTTATGATGCGATGTTTTGTAATTGGGGTCTGCCGAATTTTCGATGACGACGAAAAGCAATCTTCGTATTGCAGGAGCAGGGCCTTGAGCTGTTCTTGCTTATGGTTCGGAAGTCTGGGATTGACATTGGAAGCTTTGGGAGGGGCTTGGTTCCTCTGAGCAGGTTGCGCAGAATCGACGAGGGCAAAAAAAAGCACTGGTGGCTTCGACAATTTCTTAGATGTATGCGACCGTTATTCCTTTGTTCACGTGTTTGTACTCATTGCTGAAATTCGTCAGCATAACCGTTGCTTTGCCTTTCCGCAGCTCTGCAATTTCTCTTGCGACGCAAATATTTCGGGTGGCCAACATATGCTGACTGCCTTCAACGACGCCTTCCAAGTCAGGTGATTTAGGACTGCCGACTGAAATAATGACGCTTGAGTGAGGCGGAATGGTGACTTGTTCTTCTAGTACATTCAAGGCATGGTTTCCTGACGGCGTGCGCGGTGGTAGTGCTTCTTCTGTGGATAACGTTATCGACTGTGTTCTTAGGTTGATGAGAGCATCATGGAGGCATAAGAAGTCCATGCCAAGGATGACATCTCTCGAGCAGCGTTGTAGGACGACGAATTCTGCAGGATAAACACGGCCGTTAATGGTGACTCTCGCTGTGCAGATTTCTGCAGGCGTAACGAGATGACCTCCGGCTGTGCGGATTTCAGGGCCTTCCCAAGCCGTCCTAACTTTCTTTAACTTCGCGGCGAACAACCCACTGATGACGGAGTAGTTGGCTCCAGTATCCACGAGAGCGGTCAATCCGTGGCCGTCGATAAAAACGTCAAGGTCACTAGTTCGCCATCTCGCATTACAGTTAGGGCGTGGCGTCGGGTCACGGCTGCGTCGGCTTGTTCCGCTGCTTCCATGTTGCGTCGTCAGATCACCTTCAGTAAGTGAGGTTTCGCTGTCAGGGCTTTGCCTGGTTGGCGTTGTGTTCGGAAAGCTCCGTCGCGGCGTCGTCGTCGTCGGAGGAGGATTTTCGGTAGCTCATCGCACAGCAACCGCACCTCCATCGGTTGCTGCCCTTAGTTTCCCGGATACAGGCTAAGAGACCAGCCCCGCGTTGGGCCAGAGTATGCGGTGACGTACGGCGGCTGGGCGACGGCGAACGGGAAGGGCTTCGTGGTGTCCAATGAGTTTCGGTCAGGTAGTCGGCGATGTCACGTGGCCGTTCTCCTGGTTGTGGACGCGGTACATTGACGGCGAAGCCACGCAGTCCCATCTGTTGGTACTGGCAACGGCGGTATGTGTGTCCGGCCTCGCCGCAGTAGTAGCAGAGGGGGCGGTGGTCAGGGGTGCACCAGATGTCAGTCTTCCTCGGCGCACTGCGCTGGGCCGTTGGCGAATGGTATGACGTCGGTGGGTGTGGCGGCGGTGGTGGCGTCTGTCGACGGAAGTGCGATGGGGCGGCCTTTTGGCGTGGACGGGGAGGAGCGTTGTGGCGCACTGCAGCGGCGTAGCTCATAGCTTCCGGCTCGGGCAGCAGTGCTTGGAGAATTCGAAGCGATTGCCAAACTTCTTCTCGCAAAATGTCGGCGATCGAATCCACTTGAGGCTGCGCCGAAGGCAACAGCTTGCGCAGCTTTTTCCGCACGATCGCTCGGATCGTTTCACGCAGGTCTTCGGAGTTGCTGGCTTGAGCAGCAGCGCATTTTGGAGTCCGGCGACGATTATACTGTCTGGTGCGCATGTCCAGGGTCTTTTCGATAGTGGTCGCTTCGGCTACAATTTCTTGGACGGTGTTCGGTGGATTTGTCATCAGTCCCGTGAAGAGCTCCTGTTTGACCCCTCGCATGAGGAAACGAACTTTTTTCTTCTCAGGCATGTCTGGGTCAGCGTGACGAAATAGTCAGGCCATTTTTTCTGTGAAAATGGCGACATATTCATTTGGTAGCTGAACCCGGGTCTCTAATAAAGCAGCGGCCCTCTCTTTACGAGCGATGCTCGCGAACGTTTACAGGAATGTGCCGCAGAAAACATCCCACGTTCGGAGCGTGAACTCCCGATTTTCGAGCAAGGTCCTTGCAGTGTCTTACAAATAGAAGAACACACGACGGAGCTTTTCGTCATGTTCTCAGTGGTTGAGGGCGGCCACACCGTCGTATGTTTCTAGCCAGGACTCCGGGTCTTTGAACGATGACACATGGAAAATTGGTGGTTCCCTGGATTGATGCATGACCATCGTGGAATGGGATGCTGCGGTTGTCATTGTCACTGCTGTCGCGGTCATGGCCTTGGTCTTCCGCGCCTTGTCTTGTAGAAGCCCGTACTCCGGTGGTAGCCCTTGCTGTCGGCGGCTTGTTCGCTGCTCCTGGTTGGCGTCGGTGTCTTTTACACGACGTGGACTGGGTTCGCGGCTTGACGGGGGCGTCCGGTACATGAAAGAAGCAGAACCTCCACCATTTGTCACGGGGTCGTGACGTGGCCGAAGACAGGAGACTTTATGTTGGGATTTAACTGTTTATTTGGGCGAACCTGTGCCCGGTAAACGGAATATTCAATTACAGTAGCAGTCTTGCACAGATAGCGTTTAAGAGAATTTTATTTCCGGATAAAAATACACAGCTTCTATGCACACATAAAAATGGACAAAGGTGAACAATGCGTACGTACAATGCAAGCTGTTATATACAGCGAAAGAACTTATAGCGTATGCAGTGACGTACAATGCAAAACTTCTACATCAAAGACAGGACATTCGTGACATCTAGATGATTGAACTTAAATGAACAGTAAGGCTATATGAAAAAACAAGGGGAGGTCAATCACAGTGTAGCGTGATATTTTGCATTAACCTGTGAGGACAATTTGCTCTCGCTCTCAAGAACAATATTGTGCTAAAATACATGTTTCTGAAGAAGAAAAGAAAAATGCACACTGTAATGTCACACTGGTACAAGCTCTAGCCCACCTCCTCAATAGGAGAGGAGAGGCATGGACACTCTTTTGTTTTTTACGATAAGAAATTGCGTAGACCACCGTCGAAAGAAAGCCTCCTCTCCCTTCATGACTAGTTCTGCGTTAAGATGCATAAGCATTATGTTTCTTAGCCGATGTAATAGGGGAAACATGGCTCTCTGGGGGCATCCCCTCAGGCAGGCCAGTCCCAATCGTTTTCATAACACGAAGGCTCCGATAGCCATTAGGAGTACGACAAAGTTATCCCTGTGGCTAGACTTCCACTGCATACTTGTTTGGAACATCCTGGTAACCATGCGCCAAAAGGTGCGTGCTACTATACATTCATGGAAGACATGGTTCAGTGTTTCAACGCGACCGCATTGCGGGCATGTGGCGGAGGGCGCTACGGCCCACGCCACAAGGCGGTCGGCCGTTGGTAAAGCCCCTCATTCCCTGAGCCAGTTTAGGTCACGAACCTAGGAGGCGAGAGACGTGTTTGTAAGAGTCCAGCGTCTTTTCGCCCGGCATTTCCGGCGTTGTTCTTCAGATAGGCTTTTAAATGCTATTAATTCGCTCATGTCGGTGGGGGACATTTCCATAAGTTCTTGAGCAGGAAAATCGTATCTCCATTGTTGCAAAGATTTTATAACATGTGTGTAATACGCTGATGGCTGCTCAGCAGCTGGTCCCGTGTCGTTTGCTAAACCAAAAAGTCTTCTAGAGGTTCCTAGCAGATACACTACAAGTTGCCTGCCTCGATACGATGAGTTCTCTAAAAGTGCCCAGGTGTTTTAGAGAGCCAACATGCGGCACATTACATCAAGGTTGGGTACACTGAGCCCTCCCCATTTCACAGGTAGGCGGACCAAGGCTCTGGCAACAGCTTCGGCGTGGCCATCCCAAAAAAAAGGAGCCGCACGCCAAAGCCACTCTCAGCAAACCCGTCGAGGTGGTCGTGCAATTCTGGCTACATAAAGCTGTGGTGCTGTTATGCTGGATTTAATTAGATAAACTCTTTTAGTAAAAGGTAGTTGAAACGTTCTGGCGACTTCAATGCCTCTGTCAACTTTGTGTTGGATTTTTTTCCATGTGGTGCGGGCTACCTCACCAGTCGAAACGAATGTTACACCTAAGACTTTAACGCCTTGGACGATTTGGACGCCATCAGGAAAGTCTTCAATGTGCATCCCAAAGCACAATGCCTTGCTTTTTCCGGGATTAAGACGTGCTCCCGACAGGTAACTATACGTGTGCAATATTCGCAGAAAGGCTCTGTAGCTATCTATGTTCCCAATAAACAACGAGATGTCATCGGCGTATGCCGCTCCTTTCACTTCGCCCAAGCCTGGAAGAGGGAAACCAGGTATCGAAGTACAGTTCTGGATTTGTTTCAATAATGGATCTATGCATAATACAAAGAGAATTGCGGAGAGGGGACAGCCTCGTCGTATGCCCCTACTTACTGAAATAGGTTCAGATGTATAGCCATTCACTACTAATGACGTTTCTAAGTCTGTGTAGAGTAAACGGAGGGTGTCGGTTAAATGTGCTGGGAAGCAATAATACTCAAGCACAGCGAAAAGATAGTTCCATTCTACACGATCAAAAGCTTTTTCCTGATCCAACAAAACAAAAACGCCAGATATTTGGGTTCTTGTAGCGTACGTGAATAAATCGCGAGTCAGCCTAAGCGAGGTATAGAGTGTACGACCTGGGACACAGCATGTTTGCATGTCGCTTACTATTTCCGGTAGAATGATTGTTATGCAGTTTGCAAGGATGGCTGTCAATATTTTATAACCCGAGTTAAGTGGGGAAATGGGCCTCCACGCCCCTGGATTGGACGGCTCTCCCTCGCTTTTAAGCAAGAGTATAACTCTGCTCTCACGAAACGTATTCGGTCTGATTCCGTTAGCAAGAAGTATATTTAGCATTGTCAAAAGGTGGTCTTGTATTGTTTCAAGGAAGGTTTTGTAGAAACTCAAAGGTATCTCGTCAGGGCCGGTGGCGGCGGTTGGGTTCATGTGCTGAAGCACAAAGCGTAATTCATCCAGCGTCACTGGGCTGCACAGACCATCGCGGAGCTCCTCCGGTACGCGGGAAATTCCCGCGCAAAACTCGTTAACTATGGTGGTGTAGTTCACGTCGCTCGCGTTCTCCGTCCTGAAAAGATTGAACAAATGTGTTTCAAAGGCCCTCATTATGTCTTCTGCTCATGAAGACTGGTCACCGTTCGGCAACTGAACGAAAGGAACATGCATTTGTTCACCCAAGGATCCGTTGCGAACACTTCGAAGAACCGCTTGATCTGAAACCGGTCGTCCGTTGATAAAAGACTGCGCAGCCGTGCACGAACTAAGACGTAGCAAAAGTTCGTACCACACCTTTAACTGATCGAGATAGTCATGCATTGCGAACGTCAGCGTCTTGCCTCTGCGTACAATGCGCGCTTTTCGTAGCGTGTCGTTTATCTCTGTCGTAGGCGCGCTTTCTTTTCGCGCCCCGCTTTGATAAGCTCTGCGCGCCAACTGTGTTTCAGTGCGTCCCATCTGCGGGGTTCAGGCGGCCTATCGCACGCTTGCTCTTGTGCATTGCGCAGTAATGCTACGCTTTCCGGGTCGTGCACGAGTGTGGTGTCCATTTTCCAATCGTTTCTAAATGTAGTAGATTGTTCAAAGAGAAGTTTTACAGACACTGGAAAGTGGTCTGTAATGCATGGAACGTCCGGTGGGAAATGTATGACCTCGCAACTAAGGACATGAGTGGCTAGCACTTCTGGAAAATAGTAGCGGTCTAGCCGGGTCATGTTGCGACCCCGTTGCCAGGTTGCAACGAAGTCATTCCCGTGAGTGTTGACCCACGCATCCCTGAGCTTGAAATTGTGCATGAGTTGCCGCAATGCACTAACTCCGCTATAATGTCTGCTTTGTCTGCGTCCGCGCGCATCTCTGTCGGTGTCAAAACAGTTGAAATCTCCAACTAAAAAAGTGGGGTAACTGTCAAACCTAAATGAGTCGAGTGAATTGAAAAAGTCGGCCGTGCCCCCACGTTGAGCTGGGGCATATATTACGCGCACCCTTACTCGTCTGCCGTGAAGGTCAAAGTGTTCTGCTAGTGTGCGGCGGTCAAAACCATAAACACAGTGTGCTCTTCGACGTAACGCTGGTGACAAAAACACAACTCCGACTCCGCACATCTTTGAATCAGTCAGCGAAAACAAGGCCTCAACTCCAAAATGTGAACAAAAGGATTGCACATCAAAAGGGGTTCTAAAATTGCATTCCAGTAAGAAAAGGATATCGACATGACGTGACCTTGCGAAGTGCATGACTTCTCTCTGCTTATCTCGGCGTTCTGAAACCCCTGACGTTTAAGGAGAGAAAATGGACCGTAGCCATTTTGAAAATAGGGGGAGTGCGCGCTAACTTCAGAGAAACCCCTTGCAGGGGGTAGGGCGAGAGCTCAACGAGTAAACAAAACTAAAGAGAGTAATGCTCTGACGTCGTCAGAGCATTAGCGAGTTTTTGGGGCTTACTACTATCCGTAGAGCCCTCAGAGTCTGTGGTCGGTGGGTGGGCTCGTTTAGTGGCTGAACGGTCTATTTCCATGGCGCTGGCACCGACACTCGCACCGGCGGCCGCACCTGTAACCTGGTAAATGGGGTTTGACAGGCTCAGTTTGTGGGTCTGAGCCGAGTACTTGCTGGTGCGGGCGCTCGTCGTTGTCGGTGGTGTAATCACTGTTGTGGTCTTGTCTGGGTAGATGATCGGAGCGTTTGCACGTCCCGTCGTTCGGGTGCCACGTCGCATCGAAGCTCTCGGCGCCTCGGAGCTACTGGTGGTGCCAACTTTGTCAGAGCTGTAGCTCTCGTGGTCTCTGCTAAGTACGGGCACCCGGGCTTCGGCTTTGGATGAGCTGTGTTCTTCATACCCGTCTTGCGAGAAGTCGCTGGTCTCGAACGGGGTGTGAAGGGTTGACGAGGCTTTCTCAGACAGGTGTCGCGAGAGCAAGGTTTCCAGCTCCAGTATTTTCTAAGGAAATTTGTGCAAAACCAACTCCTGCTTCTTTTTTAAGTCTTTCGTTGTACTCTTCTACCTTTGGGTTCGTTTCTCTGGCCATTACAGAGCTTCGGCTTTTGACTTTAATGGAATGTGGGATAAATCGTGTTTTCCAGCCTGGGACAGGCGCCTACACGCTGCATTTTACGGCTCACAAACCGAGCAGTCAAGGTCGCCCCGTTCGGGATTAGAAGGGGAAAGCTTACTAGGAAAAGCGTCTAGCAAAAGGCCGGTCCGGCGCCACCGTCCAAGTCCAAGCCATTGTTAACAGGCACGCGTGTCATTTAGAATGACATGGGAACGCGACCACTTAGCCTGACCGAGACATAGTGGGGGCAGGTAAACGACCATATTCTCTCGCGCTGTTGTTAGGATGTCGGGGCGCCTCGCTGTCGCATGTACACCTGGTAAGCAATGGTGTACCCATCGCTCTTAAGGACGCTTCTAGAAAGCAACAGTTAATGAAAGAACTTACGGGGCCCGAGCGTGGGAACGGCCGCCGACGATAGTCGGCCGAAGGAGGCAGCTCGGCCTGGCATGGGAGAGAGTGTCACGTGCGGAGGACCTTTCCCTTTGCGTGTTTCATTTTGGTAAGGAGGTTTTTACAAATGTAGTGCCTTTTATGAAAGTGTTTCTGTGATTGGTTGTGATGCTGCGAGTCCCAACATGTGATTGGTTTTTGTAAAGACTCTTTGTTCGACCAAGGGTTAAAAAGAGGATGTTTGAACTTGAAAAGTGAGCGGAGCGGAGTCGGGGTCAACGGCGGCTCTCACCACCGGAGACCAGCTATGCGGGCCGAGGGGTATGCCACCATTTTCTATGTTTTGTCTTTGTAACCCAGTGCAATTTGTAAATTGAAGTTGTGTTAGCTAAAGAAACCCCCAATGAGTGCTCCCCGAATTCATCGTGTTGACTTCTCATCGATTGCCTCCGCGGAGTTTCAACCACACTTATTCGTCTCCCTGGTCGTCCGATGCGCCTAACTTGAACAACCCCGACGTTTCGCTACACAGGGGAGGCAGGTCTCCTGCGTCTTGTGGTTCAGCATGGGCGTCAGTGTCGCTTGTGTCAGTGTCGCTCGCAGGCTCGAGTGCCGTATAGTCATCTTGCAATGCGGGCGTGAGGTCAGTGCACGCTTGTTCTTAGGTTGCCGCTGCTGCAGCTGCTGCGAAGGACTTCGGACGTACGCAGTCAGCTGTTGCATGGCTGCCCGAGCACTTGCGGCACGGTTCTGTGCATCCCTCTGTGGCATGTCCAAACACGTTGCAGCACGTGCAACGGGGCGTGGCACAATCTTTGGCGATGTGGCCGTCATTCCCGCACTTAGAGCACACTTTCTTGACACCCCGGTAGTCACACATGACATTGTAGCCTTGGACTGTCAGAAAGTTTAGTATTTGGCTTTTAATTTCCACTCGCACCACGCGGACACCTGTGCCAACACCAGGGCGGCCCTTGAACATTGGCTCGTGGCTATATTGCACGTTGCCGTAGGCGGAGAGAGCAGTCGCTAGGGCTGCGTCGCTTACCCACAGCCGTACCCGGAAGACTGCGACGTGGACCATTTCAGGACCTACGCTGGCTAGTGGAACTGATTCACCGTTCAAGAGCATGGCGCCCCGGCTCTTCAGCATGGTGGCTGCATGGACGTTTGCGGCTGCGGTGCCGAACTTTGCACTTCCCATATGCTGGAGGGACTTGATGCCGGCTGGGCCGGTTACTGCTTCGAGGGCATCTATGATGTCGTCGACGGTGCTCCCTTCTGGAGCTTCAAAGTTAAAGCAATGAGCTTTCGGCGGTGGCGCTGCGAAAGCCATATCACTTTCGTCCTGGCCCTGGCTCCCACGGCTTGCGCTGTGGTGCCCGGGCGTTGGCTCACGACGAAGGCTTGGACAGAGCCGGGGGGTTGTCAAGGGGCTCACTTGATGCTCTATAAGATAGGTTCGACGACTGGCAGCGTGCCTGGTCGCGAGAATCCCGGTGCCAGATAAGCAGTGAATGGAGCGTCGGCCGTAGATCAACTACTGACAAGCGGCGAAGCGCGTCGGCATTTACACTCTTGCCGTCAAATGTTCTAGCGTTATCGCTGGCGGTGGCGTAGTTCCAGAATAATCTGTACCGTTCGCAGAGTGGGCGTGATCTTATCGAAATGATCTACTACAGTCAGGAAGCTTCTAGAAAACTGCAGGCGCGGTTTGCGCTGAGATTTGTGTAGTGTTTTGGGACGATAACAAAACTTGGGAAACGGAACGCGTGGCAATATCAGTGAACTATAAATTTGATTGATTTGTGGGGTGTAATGTCCCATAACAACCACAAGATTATGAGAGATGCCGTAGTGGAGGGCCCGTCTCGCCATTCCTTGTCAGCTTTCACGCAAAAAAAAATAAAAAGAAGAGCGCCTCGTGGCTCGTGATGCGTCAGCCGTGCTGTAGTCAGATTAGAACGAGTCCTCGCTCCTAGTGGTCGGACGCAGGCAGCCGCCGCCGTTATGCGAGATCGGCTTGGCCAAGTCAGTCACTTTAACGTCGTCTCTCTGCATCTCGCTAAATGTCCATGTCATTGTTACTAAAGCTGTGAATCAACGCTGCGATCACAATCGACGCTGTCCCGACATATGACCCCTGTATCGAATCTTTTTCCTAAGTAGTATTCAAACACTAGCGTGACCCGCAGGTCGCGGGTTCGATTCCCGGCTGCGGCGGCTGCATTTCCGATGGAGGCGGAAATGTTGTAGGCCCATGTGCTCAGATTTGGGCGCACGTTAAAGAACCCCAGGTGGTCGAAATTTCTGGAGCCCTCCACTACGGCATCTCTCATAATCATATAGTGGTTTTGGGACGTTAAACCCCACAAATCAATCAAATCAAACACTAGCGTGGCTCTACGGTGAAATATCTGACTGTCGCGCAGAATGCCTCGGCTGAGTCCAGCTAGAACCGCAGTTTCGATTCTTTGCGCCTATAGAGTTTTTCTGCGAGGTGGATTTCTTACCACTATCATTTGAGAATTTCAAAAGTATACTGCCACCATTGCTGGGTCTATTTATGCAGTTAATCACCCGTGGCGATTTTTTTTTATTTTGTCGGCCGTGTTAGGCGTGTGTGCCAAGTAGCTAAACCAAATATTTTCATGACGGTTTGTAACAAGCATGCAATGTTATGAATTTCATAAAGTGGTATTCATGTTCGTCACATACTCATCTTCCTATTCTGATTTTCGCTTAATAGACGTTATGGAGAGAGCACTGAGACGCAGATAGATGGACGGATGGACTGACTGACTGACTGACTGACTGACTGACTGACTGACTGACTGACTGACTGACTGACTGGCTGGCTGGCTGACTGACTGACTGACTGACTGACTGACTGACTGACTGACTGACTGACTGACTGACTGACTGACTGACTGACTGACTGACTGACGGACTGACTGACTGACGGATGGGCGAGCGGACGGACGGACAGACGGACGAATAGGATGGATGGATGGATGGATGGATGAATGGATGGATGGATGGATGGATGGATGGATGGATGGATGGATGGATGGATGGATGGATGGATGGATGGATGGATGGATGGATGGATGGATGGATGGATGGATTATATGCGAAGGAAGACCTGGTGATACGAGCATGCATCAGATGTTCTGCTTCATCATTTGTTTCAGATTTGGGTGCACGTTAAAGAACCCCAGGTGGTCAAAATTTCTGGAGCCCTCCACTACGGCGTCTCTCATAATCAAATGGTGGTTTTGGAACGTTAAACCCCACAAATCAATCATTTCATCATTTGTTCAATCTATAAATGGCTGGCTTATGCAGTTTTACTGAAACCATATCAGCAAAAAATCGGGTGAAGAGCATCTCCAGAGCAGCGATTCAGTGTTGTGAGTAATGAGCAACGCTGTTGTGCGCATAATTCACTGCGATCATAATGCGAACTGGGATGATCATAATGAAAGCATTATCAATTGAACATATGTCAACGTTGGGCTTCTCGTTGAAAACAGAAGATCTGCAAACATGCGCTTTGTCAATGCAAACCATGTAACTTGTCCTTGTTATTGTTTATGGTTGTTACTGTTGTTGTTTGTGTTTCTTTTTTGTTTTACAGTAACGATTAGGGTGGACTATTGTGCCTAAGATTTCATATCATAATGAATAGGGCTGTGATTGTAAGCGCGTGTCGTCACGACTTCTAGTGCTCAATGAAGTGTGTGCCATTAGAACGGCCGCAATATAAGGTGTCAATTCAAACCTACGTTTATAAAATTGCGCACAAAACTATTATAAGAATTACGGTAAACTCTTAAAAGGCTTTATATTGAATTATATGATATACGTTATGCAACTCTCGTCCAACCTGACTTCACTGAACTCGGATAAATTGAATTATTCTTTATACTAAAATTTTTTCTAGCACGACAATGCTTCAACGTCAATAGATAAGAATATTTACCGCTGCATTGAAGAGAAATATTCAGAGCACTTGATATATCGAGGAGGGGGAGGGGGAGGAGGAAAGTTTGAGTGGAAGGACAGGGAGGTTAGCCAGTTTTTAGACCGGCTGGCAACCCTGTGCTGAGGAAAGGGGTGAGGGGAATAAGAGATGATAAAAAGAAATGTAGTGAAGAGAGAGAAAGAGAAATTACAAAAAAAAATAGCGACAGAGAAAAGACAACATCAAAGAGTATAAGACTAAAGTCTGTCTCTGAGCACAGTTGTCTGCAAAAAGCGTAGCAAGGCTTTCGAAGCCTTCTGGGCTGAGGATGGGCTCGGCAAATGACCCATAATCCTTTGTTCAGACAAAGGCCAATCATCCAGTCTATCCAGAGCTGCAGTCAGTTCTTGTCTTGGCTCGTTGAAATGGGTGCACTCACATAAAAGGTGTGCGATGGTTTCTTCGCAGCTGTAGTAAGTGCACGTAGAAGAGCTGGCCATTCCAATGAGATAGGAGTATGCGTTCGTGAAAGCCACTCCAAGCCACAGATGGCATAGAAGTGTCTCCTCAGCTCGAGAAATTCCTGAGGTAAGACGAAGCTGCAGATCGGGATCCAAGTTATGCAAGCACGCGTTTGTGAATTCTGTCAAGTTCCGCTGTACCACTGTGAGATGACGTGCAAGCGAACGAAGTCTTGTAGCTGCGTCAGTTCTTCAGAGCGGGATGGCTTTGCATTGAGTACCGTCGTGTGCAGATATAGCGGCCTCATCTGCGCCTTCATTGCCATATATACCACAATGACTTAGTACACTATGCTGATACACTATGCTGTGCTGTTTCTCGATTGCTTGGCGATGAAAATATCTTATTTCAGCTACTAACTGTTCATTAGGTTCACGGCAAAAGGGTGACATAACACATTGAAGAGCTGCTGCCTTTGAGTCCGAGAAGATAGACCAAGCTCCCGAGGGTTCTTCAACTATAAAGTCCAGAGCTGCACGAATGGCGGCAAGTTCTGCAGCTGTCGTCGACATGAAATGCGATGTCATGAATTTAATGTGATGTGCCTCGCGGAAATAACCACCGCCCCTGCAGAGCTTACTGAAGACACAGAGCCATCTGAGTATATGTGAATGTGTTCATTGTGCTTCTCTTGCAGGAAGAGTAATGTGGCTCGTTTTAGGGCTAGATGCGACGACTTTTGCTTATTTTGGACGCCAGAAATTGTAAGAAGGGCTTTGAGTGGGTGTAGGCACCACAATGGCAACGGCGGCCGTGCTGCATGCGTGAAGTGCAATGGAAGCACTGCGTAATGTTGGGCTACAGTGGCGCTGAACGCTGAGTAGGGCCTAGAAGTTCGAAATAAGGCGAGGTGATGTAATGGAAGCTGAGCGAATTAAATGTCTCAAGTGCATTCTCAAAGCGTCTACGCGGATATATGCGTTGACTGGATAATCACGCACAGTGATGACTTTCGCTGCTGTAGACACGCGTCTCGGGAGACCAAGGCATATTCGCAGTGTTTGGGCTTGGATCGACTGTAGGACGTGCAAGTTTGTTCTTCGGATGCCGCAAAGTACGGGTAAGCTGTAGCGCATATAACCAAAAAACAGAACAGTGCAGGGTTGAAGCATTGCTCGTACCGATGCCCCCCACGTTTTTCCAGCAAAGAAACCTCAGCTCGTGGGTGATCATGGTGAGTTTCGTTTTCATGTGGGTGATGTGAGGGATCCAGGAGAGGTCGCGATCAATTATGACTCCGAGGAATCGGTGGGTCTTCACATAGTTGATCGTGTGTCCGTTGATTTTAATAACATATCGACTCATCATCTTATGCATGAATGCTATAGGCGAGCACTTCTCTGATGACAGCTCTAGTCCTCGTTCTTCTAGGTACTTTGTCGCTATAGTGTAGCTGCTCTCTGAAGCCAGGCGCGCAAATAAAGGCATGTTACGCCGGACGCCCAATTGCAGATGTTATCTGCATATATTGATTGATGGACTAATTCTGGAAGTGCGTCAACCAGGCCGAGGAGCGCTAGATTGAAAAGTGTGGGGCTAAGAACACCACCTTGAGGTACACCGCGACGGATGCAATCATGCGTTGTTGTGCCATTCTCCGTCTGCACAAAAAAAAGTTCTGCCTTTCAAATAGCTGTCGATCTATTGGTAAACCTGACCTCCTAATCCAACATTTTTTATGACATCCAGAATGGCTTTATGTGATACTTTATCGTATGCACCTTTCACGTCCAAGAACAACGCCGCAGATAAACGTTTCAGTCTTTTTGATGCTTCACTGACGAGACCAGGTCAATAACGTTATCAATTGTGGACCACCCACACCGAAAGGCCATCATAGCATCAGGTATACCTCGTGGTGCTCCAAGTACCACTCTAGGCGAGTGAAAATGATCCTCTCCATCACTTTCTCGAAACAGCTGGTAAGCGCGATGGGGCGATAAGAGGTCAAGTCCAGACGAGATTTACCTGGTTTGAGCACAAGAACGAGGCGGCTGGATTCCCGCGAATGAGGGACTAATCCGCTGCTCCACGAGTCGTTGTACACGAATAGAAGGGCCCGTCGAGCTGCTTCACCGAGGTCGCAAAGAGCCATGTACGTGGTCCCATCGGGGATCGATCATTGGGCAGTGTGATACGCCTTAAAAGTTGGCATTTTACCACACGATGTTAGATTTTAGTCACAGAAGGGGACTTTCTCGCATGCATTTCGGAGAGTTGGCGCTGCGATTGGGAGGGCCCCTAAAAGAAAGAGTGGAAATCATCGTTCATCCCATGTTCTCTCCCATAATTCCTGGTCATCGCAACCGTCGTGCGGGTTCACTGTTCGCGTTTCGGCACCCTTTAATAACGTAAAGACTGCCGTAGAGTCGTATAATCTAGCTGTTATCATTGAAGAGTGTGATAATCAATACTTACACACACTGATTTTAGGTCTCAAAAGAAAAAACAATGTAAACGGTAGTTTCCCATTCCGTACCACAAGTATATCGGGCTTAGATATCAATAAATAATCCATGAATAGGGCCTAAGAGGAAAGGTCATTTCGACAATAAAAAATAGGGGAAGAAACAAAGAAACACAGTTAGAAAAAATGAAAGAACGGAAATCAAAAATAAATTTTAAAAAAGGAAAAGAATCAAGGGTTCTTTTCTCTTTTGGGTCACGGGCGTCCTCTTGGGTGACTTGGTTGATCATAATCTACACAGTCGAACTTAGATGAAGTTCAGCGTCACTGTTGCGTACAGGGTCCCAAGAAGCCTGCTGGAGGTAATAAATTAAGGCATCTTCTCACTATAAGTGCAAAACCTGAATGAAGTTTGCTTCTGGACAGCCTTGTTTGTTTTTAACCGGTTTATTTTATTTCTTTACTCCTCTTTCTCCTTCATTTCCCTGTTTTCGATTTCGTTTTGTTTTTTTCTTTCTCTGTATCTATTTCTTCCTCTCTCTTTATCTATTTCTTTCTTTTTCTTGCCTTTTTTATTTTTTTCGATTTTTTCTCTTTTGCGCTTTCTTTTATTTTGTACGGTATTTTGCCTGCGTTACGCTAAGTGCCACGGTTGTTGCGTTGCTGATGATGCTAAGTGATCACTGACCACCATCAATGCGCTCGAAGAACAAGAGAAAGAAGACTTCTTCTTGGGGCGAGCGCGCACTCAATACATGCTAAACACGGAGTGCTACGCCAAGCGATCAGGACAGCATACTGCAGCGTACGACAGCCTGGCCCCCTAAAAAGTTTTCCACACTTGAGACAACGCCAACAATCAGAACGAAGGCAGTTGAGTGTTCTGGCGGCCGACGCAAAACACACAGCTGCGTTCGAAGACGATGAGTCACTGGTTACATCGATACCGTATTTTCTCGCCTATGATCAGCTGCTGCATGTAACCCTCATCTTTAACTCACCGTTTTTTACTTTATCGTTGAGCTGTGCCGTAAAGCCGCCTTGCGCACCAAAGTTTGCACTGATATTTGCACAGAAATTGCGGTAAGTTTCTGAAATGTTTGCTATCGAATTATGCTATAATAATAATAATAATATTAATAATAATAATAATAATAATAATAATCAGCCTGACTACGTCCACTACAGGACAAAGGCACCTCCCATATTTCGCCAGTCAACTCAGTCCTGTGCTTGCTGCTGCCAATTTATACCCACAAACTTCTTAACCTCATCTGCCCACATAACATTCTGTCTCCCCCTAACCCGTTGCCTTCTCGGTACTGAATATATCGTGACAACTGAATGTTGCATTTTTTGTTTCTTCTCCCGTTAACATCATATATGGGAGCAACCCTGACAGTTTAACTTTGGGGCTCCTTGTGTGTATTACCAATCCTATACGCATTTTTCTGTAAAGTGACATCGTAGTTGAATAAACTTGAAACTTGAAACTTGAATCCAGTTAGTTACCTTTAATGACCAGCGTTATCCTGTCTACGTGCTACATGCCCGGCCCATGTCCATTTCCTCTTCTTGATTTCAACTATGATATCCTTAACCCCGGTTTGTTCCCTAATCCACTCTACTCTCTTGTTGTCTCTTAAAGTTACACCAACCATTTTCCTTTCCATTGCCCGCTGCGTCGTCCTAAATATAAGCTGAACCCTGTTTGTAAGTCTCCGGGTTTTTGTTCCATAGCTAAGTACCAACAAGTAGCAGCTGTTATACACCTTCCTCTTGAGGGATAGTGGCAATCTACATGTCATGAATTATGCTATATATTGAACTAGTTCCCGTTTCAGATCGAGTGCAATATTTTGGGTTAACACTGCAATTCCCGTACGTCTGCGTAGTTACATATATGCAAGTTTCATTATATATTGCTCTTTCGAGTTTTGGTTCATGGCACTGGTTTACAATTCTGCAAAGAAGGCACCATCATGGCAATGCGAAGGGCTTTTTCTTCAGTTTCTATTTTTCTCGGGTTTGTAGTCATGGGTGCGGATTATATGCAGGTTCGCCTTGTGTGCGTCATCGTGGGGTGTCGGCCATCCGCTCTGGCCCTAATGTCAGCGATATTCTCCCGTCATACTAGGCGTGCTTCTTGAGATGATGTACGCAGCGCTGACTTCTCCACGTTCGACTGCGTCGATCAGTCGCAGGATCGAGTCAAGGCCACGGTGACCGCATTTGCAAAGAAGACGAAAATTACAGAAGCCCTTGTGGTTAGCTTTTAGGTGCACGTTAAAGAATCCCTGGTGGTTGAAATTTCCGGAATCCTACACTACAGAGTCCCTCATAATCGTAATATTAGCGAAAGTTGGGTAGTTGGTGGTTCATGCTTGGGATGTAAAAACAGCACAAAAATATAGACAAGGACAGAGGAAGATGATGATGATATGTAGGGTTTAACGTCCCAAAACCACCATATGATTATGAGAGACGCCGTAGTGGAGGGCTCCGGAAATTTTGACCTCCTGGTGTTCTTTAACGTGCACCCAAATCTGAGCACACGGGCCTACAACATTTCCGCCTCCATCGGAAATGCAGCCGCCGCAGCCGGGATTTGAACCCGCGACCTGCGGGTCAGCAGCCGAGTACCTTAGCCACTAGACCACCGCGGTGGGGCAAGGACAGAGGAAGAGACGACACCGCGCTGAACTCGCAACTAAACTTTATTGCAAGACACACGCACATATATCATGCAGTCGACCCGGTCACGTGGCAAACCAAAGGCGTATGCGCAGCATAACAAACAAGGTACGAAACATGCCCAATCATAGTGAACAGCAACACGTGAGTAACGCACCTTCATGCTTGCCAAAAACATACGCAACCGTCCAGAACATGGGGCCCTTGGTGAAAAGGAGGTTCAGTACCTGAGTTCAGCTCTGCCATAGTTTGTTATGGACTGTTGCGTGTATGTTTTTGGCAAGTATGAAGGTGTGTTACTCACGTGTTGCAGTTCAGTTTGATTGGGCTTGTTTCGTACCTTGTTTCCTAAGCTGCGCAGACGCCTTTGGTTTGCCACGTGACCGGGTCGACTGCATAATATATGTGCGTGTGTCTTCCAATAAAGTTTAGTTGCGAGTTCAGCGCGGTGTCATCTCTTCCTCTGTCCTTGTGTATATTTTTTGCGCTGTTCTTACACCCCAAACCCTCATAACCATATCGTCGTTTCATGACGTAAAATTATTATTATCAGTGTTAAACTCGAAAAGGTTCGAGTGTAGAAACGAGAATGATATTAAAATGTCGGTGCCTTCACCACTCTTGAACGCTACAGAACCCGCGTCTGATGTGAACACTTGATACACGCATACACCGTGCAGCCACCGCTGCCGAGTATAGGCGACACCCTTTGGCGCTGCCACGCCGTTCTGCAGGGAAGCTAATTCAATCACATGCATTTTAAATGAACCTGGGACCGAAGCGGGCATCTACACTCTTTAAACCCGTTAGGAATAAATTAGAAGGCTTTGACAAGGAAAAAAAAAGTTTTGTGCAATAAAATCAGAACGAAACGCTGAAAAACCAGCAGAGTGAGGCAGAAGACTATCTAGAGCAAAAAAAGAAAAGAGGAAAAAACTTCAGCAGTAGGTGAACAAGATCCCAGGCAAAAGCTCGGGATACGCAGTGGAAAGCAAAAGATGGCTTAGCACATGCGGCAACTGCGCGACAATCAGATCAACAGAATTAGGAGCAGCTTCCTGCCTAACTCGGCAGCTCCTCTGTATCACCGCGGGCTCCGGGGGAAAATGCATTACCGGCTCGTTTTCGCGACCTCGGAATCCTTCTCGTGATGCGATCAAACCTCGCGCCCACCGCCACCCGTTTTTCCTTATCTGTTTCTGGATCCGTGTGCCCATGCTGCACTCGTCTCCTCTACTTTCGGTTCCTTGCGAGCTGCTTGCTCACTTGCCATCAGCTCGCGTCCATGCCACGTAACTGAGAATGTGTTAGCACAGCCCAGCCACTATCACATGACAATAAGCCTTAACTTATGAGGCGCAACCTAAGTACGGACTAAGAGCCCAAGTGCAGAGTTATATTTTGTGCAATCCTATGAAAGCCTTTCTAACCTTCAAGTTCGAATCGGTAGAACAGTGGCTAATGTGCTTGGCTTCTGACCCGAAGATCGCGCGCTCTATCCAGGCCGTGGCCGTCACATTTAGGTGGAGGTGAAAAGGTAGGGGCCAGTGTTCTGTGCGATGTCGGCGCACAGTAAAAAACACTAGCTGGCTGTAATTTTCCTCTACGGCCTCTCTCATAATCGTGGCTTTGGGACGTAAAATTCTAGACATTATGCTTTCAGCTACTATTTGTTTCGCTCGTTCAGAGCCGCCACAGTTTTTCGCTTCTATTCGAGGAGTGCATGGCCTGTAATGAGTTTAGGCATTTGTGCAGTGTTGTACGCCGGTACTTTACACGAATTTGCATGAACAAATTCAAGTTCTCGAAATGGAAGTTAAAAAAACACGCTGTGGTAGCAAATAGAGCAACGCCACAGCTTGCATTGCCAAAGAGAGCAAAAAGCTGGGAAAATGTTTGTCAAGCACTTACGTTGAAATATCACCTTAGCAAACGCTGACTTCGTCGCTGTCCATGTGAATGCGGTGCGCAATATCGGGTCGTATCGAGAAAGCGCACCGGCATAGATGAGAACGGAGGGACGAGCTCACACGGAAGAAGATAGGTTTTCGTCGGGCAGAGCGCGAGAGATAAAACGAGGAGGAAATGAGCCACGTTGCTGCGCTAACCACATGCAGTGGTCCAGGGGGGCTCTATCCAATGGGCCAAAGAGTCGCACCGCCGACTTGATACAGCTATACAGTAAGAGTCTCAGGAAAGGGGCGGTCTGCTTCACCGACCTAACGAAGTCTCGCACGAACATGAGACCTAACGAGGTTAATGCCGTCTTCCCGGGTGGAGGATGAAGGTTAGCTGACGAATTCGACGTGAATGAGGGAGATACACTATGGAGCAGGTTTTGCACGCATGGTCTCCGGCGGCAGCAGTGCGTTCATCATACCACTACAGCGTGTCTCTCAATACCAAGGCAAACCTAGAATAGCGCGCCTTCCGGGGTTTTCTTCAAACTGAAAACAAAAACCAGTGCTCGGGAGAATAAACGAATATTCTGCAGGACTACGTTTGTCTCCGTCCTGTCTTCTACCTACAGGGTGAAACTACAGTGGCCTCGTCATGTGGGTCACGTGATACAGTTAGTCTTGAGGTGGCGGTTCTACTGTCGCCATATTGCGAGTAGTTCTGGAAAAAACACCAGACGGCGCCACCAATTCAGGACTGGAAGGCCAACATTTCGGGGGTGAAATGCCACACGTGTGCCGGCGCGCCACACTGCCAGTCAGTCGGCTGCCAGCTGGGGCGACTAACTAACTTCATTCAACAAGAGGCCGGCACGCCGTCTCCACGGTTGTTGGGAGTGGGGTCCAGTTCGTCTTTCCTCGATAAGAAAGCACGTTTGCGTATAGCCGAGCATCGACAGTTTGCCGTAAGCCGGCACGGCACGCACAGCGTTTATACGAATGCGACAACTGGCGCATCACGACCATGTAAACGGGGGTAATGCGCTAGAAAGACGTATCACACAAATGCGCCAGGCAGGTCTGGATTTCGAGGGGTAAGTCGACCCAGAGTACTTTTCACGACAAAGGAACGCCGACCACTCGTCGTGTTGGCCTTGTGTGCACTTCGCGCACACTACAAGACAGCTGCGAGGACAGAACGCAAGAGCTTCTCGGGACTAAAGTCCGCTAAATTTTTCTCTTTTACCTAAGTAACGGCAACTGCCTCCTCTCCCGACCCTCTCTCACACACAGCCGGTGTCTGCCGCTATGTGCTTCCTAACTAGGAAGACTTCCAAAGCCACGTACGTATAAGTAAATTAGCCACGCGCCTATCAGTGAACAATGTGCGAACGCGACGCGCCTTTCTCCTCCAGCTAGTCTCCCGACAATAGTGAGCGAGGAACGCGTTTTACCAGCTGCTTCCATGGGAAGAAGGGGTGCCCAAGGCGACACCACTAACACCTGAATAGTCTAGATGGCCTCGCACGAGGGCAGGAGATGTGGAATAAAAGCCACTATGCTAGCCTGAAGGTGTGAGGCATCATGACGAGGGGGGAGGCGGACAGAGTGAGGATGAGGACGGACACAAAAATGCGTGCTCAGCAGGGAAGGCGACAGTGCTGTAGTAGCGTGAGACACTAGAGATAGAACGCATTTCTGCCGCATCCTCTGGTGTCCACTGCTCGCGTAGAGGGCTTCTTTAGAGTTTGCTTGGCGTGCGCTGCGAGTGCGTGTGGGAGTACCTGCAGCACGAGTGCCTTGCCGGGCTTCACATGAGTCATGACAAATCATAAGGATAGAGCGATTTGCACCCCCTTGTCATGCTCGCGCTAATATGTACCTATTTATATAGTGGTCGATGACGCGGAAAATTGTGCGAATTTCTGTTTCCCATGCTCGAGGCACGACTAAGCTAATGAGTTATTTTTTAAAAATTCTTTTACATAAACCAACTCGCCCAGTTACAAGTCGCTGTAATCCGATACTCGCTCGCTGTAATCCGACACACCACATGGTAGCTGCGGCGTACAGAAGACGAGAGGTCCTGCAAACGGCGTCGCATCATTTTTCTGAAACGCGCTTGCAAAGTCGATGGGCTACTCTGGCATTCGTGTAAAATTGTTTACAGCCTGACAGCTCGAGGCAACTGCCAGTCAGTCGGCTGCCAGCTGGGGCGACTCACTAACTTCACGCGCGTTTCGGAAAGGTGATGCGACGCCGTTTGCAGGACCTCTCGTCTTCTGTACGCCGCAGCTACCATGTGGTGTCGGATTACAGCGAGCGAGTATCGGATTACAGCGACTTGTAGCTGGGCGAGTTGGTTTATGCAAAAGAATTTTTAAAAAAAATAACTCATTAGCTTAGTCGTGCCTCAAGCATGGGAAACAGAAATTCGCACAATTTTCTGCGTCATCAACCTTTGTATAAATAAGTACATATTAGCGCGAGCAAACTAACAATGACTTGAGAAAGGAGTGGCAGGAGGCAGGAATATCTCAGCTCCCGACATTTCTGCTTCGTCCCACTTCTTTCTCGAGTGTTTTTGTTTTCTGGAGCTAGTATAATTCCTTATAGCGAAAGAGGGACGCACGAAGTTCGCACAACGGGGGCCACCATTCCCTTCATCGTGATTTACGGCCCGTGAATCGACCGGCACTCGCAAAACTGCCCATTTCCTACGCATTAGTGCAATGTGCCTTCCATTGCTTACATGAATGCGAAGCGCATGTTTCGCACTCATGTAAACGTGTTTTATGCACACCGATGTCACCACACTTTCTTATAAACTTATCCTTTTCAGAAACGTTTCTGTTCTTTTTGAGCTACTAGGCGTAAGTTCAAGATCGGCTATTTCTACTCGTCAGCCTTATGACTCACGCTAACGAGTCAAGGAGCTGCTATCTTGACGCATTGACAGTTCTCCGCACGGCAGGCTTCCCAATGACGAATTGTCAGCAGGTGCCGCATGCCCTTGACATTTTTCTCTTTTCTTTTTCTCCCCTTCCCCCTGCCCATGTATAGCATATAAACCTTTCCTTTGCCTTTCTCTCTCTCTCTCTTTCAGGCGAAAGCGTCGGCAAGGTGCCTTGTCGTATGGTGTTGTACACTGGCACTGAAGAAAACCAACAAGTTCCCTACTCGACGTTGCAATCCTTAGATTGAGTGGCATAAACCCTCAGTGCATAGGAAATATAGATGGGCTTTACCACTGCCGCTCCCCCACCAGACCTGCTCAGTGGGAACATAGTCAAAAGTTATCCGCCTTTCTGCCTCCCTGAAGGACCTCACTTGTCGCGGGTGCTTCAAAGCAGAAAAAAAGAGCTCTGGTGCCTCATTGCTGTCCCCGCACCGAAGTACTTTCTTACACCACGCCATGCATTCAGCAAATTTCATGCCACTTCGCTTCGTTGTTACTGGCTGAAAAATCTGCAAGATTTTCAGGCAGTAGCATGATTTTCGCCAGTTTATGCAGTGAGCAACGGAATGAATATTGCTCGGTTTTGTGGTTTATTGAAACCGATGACGGATATTCACAGCCGACTCCGAGAGAAGAGTTTGCAAGCGCCCGCGTCCCCTTAGAGCGAGTTTGGAGTGATTATGAGGAACGCCGTCATGGGGTACTCCAGAAAATTGGTGTTCGCGCATTTCGGCGCAATGAAAATGTGCGCTTGTCGTATATAAAGGCGGAAAGCGAACATGCGTCCTCAACTCCTGCCGCACCATAGTTTTCCCCAGAGTAAATAAATGAAATAAACACGCAGAAAGTACAAAACAGACTTCATCTCATTCCTGTAGGTGTGCATCGTTTCGTGTTTGTGCTGTTTGTTGTGATGGGTTCATACCAACAAGCGCAGCACGTCTGAAGCTCCTTATATTTCACGGTAAAGAAAAAGATATTCACAAATACCTTACCCACGCACGTCTGCTCAGTTCACTCGTATCGCTCGTTTGTCGTTCGTTTTTCTGCTTTCTTCTGACTGTCGTCGCACAGTCCTCGCTTTTCGCTATAGTCCGTGGGGGGTGAGGAGGGCGACAAAGACGTGCACACATAAAAGAGGGACTTTCCAAGAATTCGGCCTTTCTTTTTCCGTGAAGACGCTCACCCCATTCTCTCGGAGGATACTGCCCACCGGTTTTCACGCTCTCCCGCGGTACCGCGCAGCCTTATGAGACTCTGAGGGGAGGAAGGCTTACAGATGACGGTGCATGGTTTGAAGTTAGAAAAGACGTTTCCTCCTGAGGCAAAATGTTTTCGCACGCCACATTCGGGGAGACAGGGAACCTTCAAATTCAGCGTTTTCCTGATTTCTGTTTAGGTGGCGCTAGGGGAAGATTTTCGTTGTAGTGATAGGAATAATCTAGATTTCTCAATATTCCTGCAGTTCTTGTGTGCGATTCGTTTTCATAAGTATACCAGGAGACAGTAACTGTTATATTTTAGGCTATGCATGCTTAGATTTCAGCGCTATTTCAAGATAACAACAATTTTGTTGATGTTTACGGCACGACAAATTAAGACAATTTGCGAGCTTTGTTTCGCATTTCTGCTTGCTTTATTGAAAAACGCTACATTGAGGAAATAGATCAGGGGTTCTAGTTTATCCACGTGCAAATTCAGCTAACGAACTTCAGCAGTTCTCCGCAAAAATGGGCCACGGTAGGTCTATCTAATGAGAATATTGCCCAATTTAGATCAATATAATTAAAAAGCGAGCGGGCGTACATAAATAAAATTGAGCACTCAAACAGAAAATGCCATCCTCTATATACACCCAGAAAAAGAATTTTCTCTAGCGAATGGGCGCCGGATAGTCGGCATCGACATTTATAAAATTTGTTTCTTTCAAAAGCTAATCAGCAATACTATAAAAGTGCTATAATAATTTGCTACGTTGAGAAAATAGATAAATATGTCTTAAATGTTCTGCGCAAAGAACAGTGCTGTAACTGCAGCAGATTTTTCAGAAAATGGTCACTGCTGACACACAGTCAGACCAAACCATGTAACTAGCGCTAATTCTTGGCTCTCCCTACCCAAATGCTAAAAGCTTACTTATTTTTAATCGATATGTTTCAAATGTACACAAATTAAGCTTTTCAATGACACATAAACAAACTATATAAGAGAAGAAGAACAGCCGCCACGTCAGTTGGAAAAGTGACAAAAACGATGTAATCGTGCCGCCGGAGTGAGATCGCCGCCTTAAGAAACAGCGGCGACGTATAGACCTGCGCAGGTTCACGTACTACATATTATTTATTTTTTATTTTATTTGCATACACAGATACACAAGGACACAGGGGAAACAGAGAGAGAGAGCAAGCTGGCAACTGCAACCTGGAGGAGCACAACGCCTGCTCACTCTTTCGGGAGGAGGGAAGAAACAGGGGAAACAAAGATTAGAGGAAAGAAAGAGGAAAGAAGATGAGGAAGGAAAAAAATGATTAAGACTTTTACGAGTATCAGTAAAAAAACATAAATAAAAACAAATGTAAAAGACCGCCTATAAACGGGTGGCCAGGTCCGTTTCGTTCATAAATGTAAGTGTGGACAATCGTGCAGCCGGAAACGAAAGAGCCCTTGATTGCATGATGCCGGCGTATTTGTACAGAGGCAGGGCAGACTTGCGCATGCGTAGTAACTGCAATGACTGATGACGTTGCACCTGGTCACATCTTCCTTCCCTTGGAAAAAAAAGAAACAGAACACAAAATGTCTAAACGAAGGCACATTGAAGAAACAATTCAAAGTTCAATTTCCACTACATCCGCGGAACAGTTTCTGTTGGGCGCTCTGGGAGAGGATAGCGTTGTGGCGATCTTCGCAGTCTTGTGCTTCGATGCAGCGCTTCTTGAGGTGCTTGCTGCGCGGTGGGTGCACGGCTGTTGGCTGGAACGCGCGGTCGCTGTCACGCTTTCTGGCTGCTGTGAGAAAACATGCCCGTTTGTTGACCTGAGGTGTTCTCTCGTGCGTCGTGGATGCTTGCCGTTCTCAGTAGCAACAATATAAGAGCGTGGTGTACTAGCCGGGCCCATGACGACTGCTGGTGCCCAAGTCTTGTTTGTTGTATCGTGAACCGATACTGTGGACCCACTGTGCACTTCCGGTAGATTCCGCGTTGATCTGTTGTAGAAGACACAATGTTTTCGCCGTATTTCGCCTAGTCGCTTTCGGACAACTTCGGTCGGCACGGTTTGGGGTTCTAGGTGGCAGTCTAGTACGGGCAGCTTGGTCCTCGTCTGTCGACCGATGAGCCGTTGGAAGGGTGAATTTAGGCGGTCATCCCTTGGCATGTTTCTCCATTCAAGCAGGCCGCTGTAGAACTCCAGTGTTCCAAACCAGCACTTCTTCAGTAGTTTCTTTGCTTCTTGGACGGCCCTTTTACCCATGTCGTTACCGCGAGGGTAATGCGACTGGAAGTCACGTGGGTGATGCCCAGCTGCGTTGAAAAAATACGGAAGGACGCGCTATTTAACGGGGGACTATTATCGCTGCACATCTTTGCTGGTATGCCGTGCGGGGCGAAGATTTGCATGCACACGTTTGTCACTGCTTCTGCCGTAGTTCGATGTATCTGCTTGATCTCGAAAAAAAAAGAATAGAAATCTACCACAAGGAGGTACTCATCGCCTTCGTGGTAGAAAAGGTCGATTCCGACTACTTGCCACGGCAAAGTAGGTATATCGGGACTAAGCATTGGTAGTTTGGCGTTCCTGCTCTTGTACTTTTGACAAAGTTGACACGCCTTCGCTAGAGCTGCAATATCTGCCGACATGCCCGGCCAGTATATAACCGCTTTGGCTCTTGCCTTCATCTTTTCTTCTCCCCCGTGTGCCGCGTGAAGCAAACGAAGTACTTCTTGCCTTTTTGTCGGCGGAATGACGAACTTGAGGCTTCTTAGGAGATGGCCATCTTCGACGTGAAGTTCGTCGCGATAGTTCCAATACGCTCGTGCGGTTTCAGAAACCTCTGAAGGGAGAGTCTCATACGCTGCAATTGTAACGGGCACTCACATAGTGGTTTCCTAAATATTGACTCTAGAGGGCGGTGATCGGATTCAACGATTACCTCTGGCTGCCCTAGGATATGGTCTTCAAACCTTGCGCACCAGTGAACAATGGCTAGCAGCTCTTTCTCGATTTGGGCGTACTTCTTTTGTGCTTCGGTAAGCGAACGCAACGAGTAGGCAATTGGGTGTCCATTTTGCAAAATAACTGCCCCTACCCTTTTCTGGCTTGCATCCACGGACAACGTCAAGAGAACACCTTTCGCAAAATAGGCGAGAACAGGTGCTTTTGTTAGGGAAGTGCGAAGTGTATTGAAGCTTTGTTGGGTCTCTTGTGTCTGGACACAAGAGACCCAGGCTGTGTTCTTCTTCAATAGCTCCCGAAGGGGTGCAGATAGTGAAGACATGTTGGGGATGAAACGCGCCACAAAGTTTATCATCCCGAGAAAAACCTGCAGTTCCTTACGGTTTTGTGGTGGTGGCACTTGCGAGATGTCATCTACTCTCCCGGAATCCAGGCAAAGTCTTTCTTGCGTGAAGATAAGACCCATTTATCAAACTTGCGGCTGCAAAATATGACACTTTTTTATTCAGCTTTAGGTTGCGCTCTCTGAAGCTTGCGAACAAAGCTGCTAGATTTTTGTCATGCTCTTCTCGACAGTTTCCCCATACGAGAATGTCATCCGTTACAACGGCGACACCACTCAAGCCTTCAACTACCTGGTGCATTGCCCGCTGAAAGACTTCTGGAGCCGAGGCAATCCCGAAGAGCATGCGCAAAAATTTGTAGCGGCCTTAGGGAGTGCTCATGGTACATAATAATGAACTTTCTTCGTCTAGCTTAATTTGCCAAAATCCTGAAGATGCAACTAGCATTGAAGAGTACTTTGCCCCATGCAGGCGCGGAACTACATCTTCTAATGTCGGCATAAGATAGTGCTCCCTCAGTATGGCCTTGTTTAAGTCCGAAGGGTCTAAACAAATACGCACTTTGTCATTCCTAACTAATACGACCATGTGGCTTACCCAGGCGGTAGGTTCTGTTACCTTTGCAATGACGAGGTCACGCTCCATTTTATCGACCTCTAGTTTCACGCGTTCTTGAAGAGCAACCGCTACTCGCTGAGCTGGCTCGATGCTGCCTCGTGCGCCTGGCTTGAGCTCGATGTGATACGAAACGCCCTTGAGCTCCCCGAGGCCTTGGAATACATCTTCAAAACCGGCACTTGGGTCCTGGCTTGGCTGGGCATCGACCGTGCGTACGCGGGATATTAGTCTTAAGCGCTCTGCAACACTGCCACTTACTGTTACCGGCACGGACTGGTGTACAATGAAAAATTCGTACGAAGTCGGTAACGTGATTTTACTCAACGCCGTTTGGTTGTGGGCGAAAAAAGCGCGCAAGGTGGTCGAGCATGGCTGCGCCGACTGCGTAGTTAGTTTCCGAAACGTCGCCTCAGGCATGACACAGCAGTTAGCTCCAGTGTCGATTTTGCATTCAACCGATGAACCTGCAATAACAATTTCCGCCGACCAATGGTCCTGACTGGAGATAGCATACGCTTCTTGGGCTTGTAGAAAATACTCGTCTTCAACTCCTAAAACGACCTGCTTTACTTCGCGTGTGGTCGATCTAGGCGTTCGCTTTGGCTGATGGCACACACGAGCAAAATGATTGCTTCTGCCGCAACTGTTGCAGCGTTTGCCCTGCGCCGCACATTTTCCATATTGATGTTTTTCAAGACCGCAGCGCGTTCAAGGCGTTGTATTTTCTGTGACTGCGGCAATTGTCGGGCTGTCCGTTTTGGCTTTGATTTCTAGTAGCTGTTCTTTTGCTTGTTCTCTTGCGCGGCACATTCGCACTACTTTTGAAAACGAGGGGTTTTCCGAGAGAAGCTTCTGCTGGAAATCCTTATCTTTGATGCCGAGAATTATCCTGCTCCGAATCAGCCGTTCCTCAAGCTCACCGAATTCGCATCTCCCCGCGAGGATTCGCAGCTCCGTAATAAGCCAGTCATTGAACGACTCTCTCTCTTGTTGGTCCCTGGAGCCAAATCGGAATTCGTTAAATGTGAGGTTCTCAAAAAGCTTGAAATTCGCCTCGAACATTGCTGAAATAATTCCGAGGTCTTTTTTATCGTCTTCACTGTCGAACTTGAAAGTATAGAATGTTCTTCTCGCGTCTTTGTCTATGGTCATCAAAAGGGTTGCGGCTTCAACATCCTCAGGATGCTGGCTCAGTCCCGTCGCCGTAGCAAAAAGGTCAAACTCACGTTTCCATGTGGTCCAGTTATAAAACTTGTCCCCAGACAAGTCTAGCGGCCTCGGTAGCTGCAGCAGCGTTGACGCCATTCTCGCGACGGGCGTTTGCGGCCGGTCATTGGGTTCATTCATGGCCGACTTACGGTGGTATCAAACAAACCACTTCTGACACCATGTGGACAACCGTGCAGCAGGAAACGAAAGAGCCCTTTATTGCATGATGCCGGTGTATTTGTACAGAGGCAGGGCAGGCTTGCGCATGCGTAGTCACTGCAATGCTTGATGACGTTGCAACTGGTCACAGTAAGGAGAGCTCGGTGGGCCTGGACGCGTCGGGAAGCACAACCACTAGGGAAGAAGTAGTAGTCTAGAGTCGCGCACTTTAGTCCTAGGAATTTATATTTCTTAATAAGCAAAGACTGCTCTGCGTAGCAAATGTGCGACTGTGCACTACGAGATGCTCAAGTGGTTCGCACGAGCCACAAGCTGCAGACAACGAAAGATCCACACGCCACTATATATATATATATATATATATATATATATATATATATATATATATATATATATATATATATATATATATATATATATATATATATATATATATATATATATATTTATATATATATATATATATATATATATATATATATTGCAGCAAAGCAGTGACTGTTTTTCACTATATATATGCATAATACTAATATTATGTCACTTCTTTGCCGCAAAATGCGAAGCAATGAACGTGACTGTAACAAATTGCAAGATCACACGCAGAATCGCAAGCAGATCGAAACGTGCCCCGCGTTTCTCACGCACTAAGTACGCACAAAACGTACTCACAGGTGCAGATTAACGTGAATAACCGTCTCAGTTGTTACTTTGCAGTGTCTGAAAAGCATGCCCTTTTCGCAAATGGAGGCTGTGTAACGCTTGCAGTGATCTTTGTGCGCCCGGTAACTAAAATAGAATCATTTTGATGAAATCGAAAGGCTAGCCAAGGCGTACGATTCTCCCCCCTGCAAGATAAGGGTGCGCGATCGAGCGTACACGCCCTTGTTCTCTACGCGGGCCAAAGTGCGCGTGCGATGAGAGCCGCCGCGTGCTCACTGCGCCATCATGCTGATAATACTGAAAACACAATTTTTTTCCCTCGAGATGGCCGCCAACAGCGGTAAGTGGTAGATATGAATAGCTTGCTGTTTGAATTATAGAGAAACTTCCTATATTGAGAGGCGCCATCATGCTGATAATACTGAAAACACAATTCTTTTCCCTCGAGATGGCCGCCAACAGCGGTAAGTGGTAGATATGAATAGCTTGCTGTTTGAATTACAGAGAAACTTCCTATATAGAGAGTGGCCACTCTAGCCTCTTCGCGTCTCAGCAAAATAGCCTCTGACCAACCGCTAGATGGCCCGCCCATGCTCGCTTTCACTCGTCTGTCACGGCATACAATAGCCGCCTCAGGAGGTCAATTAATACATAAGTTTGGCTACAATTTTTTTCAAAGAAACTTTATTGATTTGTGCAATTTTTCACATCCGCTTTACAACGTGCCCCGCTGAGGACGTTTAATTCTTTACCGAAAAAGTTGGACTGGAAAGTGTTGTTTTTCTCCATTCATTTTGCAAAAAAGGGTACAAATTCATGTACTTTAGATGTGCTGTAGATGTATTTCTTTCATGCATGGACGGGTGTGCAGTCTAATGGTAAAGACACTGGTTTTTGGAGCATGAGGGTGCGGGTTTAAAGCCTAGCATCGGAAAATAATTTTTTTCTTACTTCATTTATGCAAAAGACACTATCGGGTCTGACCAGCCACTCATAGCGCTGAGCCGCAGGGCCATACTGGAGTGTCCGCTCTTTATGTATGTTTATGTTTGAACAGTGAAGCAGGTACCTCTCGGTGGCTCAGTGATCAGCGCCTCGCATTCACTACGTGGAGGTCTCACGTTCGATTCCACGTGCCGGATTCTTTCTTCTGGGGTTTTAAAAGACGATAGTCTTTCTTGGGGACCTTCAACGCAAAAATTTTGGTTCATCTGTCTGTCTGTAAGTTTGTCTGTTTGTCCCCTTAATTGCACCCTAAAAGGCACCGGATTGACCGCCAGATACGTCACTCGTGTGTTGGCGTTTTCAACACTCACAAAAAGAGCTACGAATTTTTCTCCGCTAGTCGAACGTGTCGATGAACCACCATGAAGTGCTTGCTGGTTCACTCGCGTGAACTGCAGCGAAAACAAAAGCGGATGCAACGGCTCAGGTCTCTACAAAAAAATACCATCAGTCGACGCTACTGTTGCGTTGAAAAATGCCAAAGGCGTAAAGAACTTCAATTTTACCGATTTCCGTATAGCTTTCGCGAAGCACAACTGCGAGAGCGCTGGATACGGGTCGTTGCGAACGTGTTGCGTAGGCGAATTACTCGCGTTCTCCACAGCCGGTCGTACGAGCAAGTGTGATAATATAGGTCTGCTGTTATTTTTTAATAACCTCGACGGATAACCGTGGTAACATAGAATATGAAGCTCAACAGAGCCTCTGAAAGTGGTGGGCGCCGTGCAACAGTATATTGGAGACGCGCGCGAGCACCGATAATCTGAAGTGGTCGCCACCACACAGCATCGCGCACGTATACTAGCTTTGAAGCCTTTAAGTTCCGACTTTAACAAATGCTAACAGCACATCATGCAAGTGAACCATAAAATGTTTATCGTGATCACAATAAGCTTTTTTTGACGTTGGTTTTCCTGGTTGCCGTAGCCATATCGGAGGCCTTGATTTTACCTTTCGTTGTACACCGAGAAAGTGGACACGCATATAGTCCCATTAATAGTGTATATAAACGGAAGAAAACCATCAACAGAACATTCTAGGATGCGTAATAAAACAGTCCAATGCACAGGAAGCGAGAGATGGATGGAGAATGCAACCGCAAACGTGATAATCGCCGGGCCCATATTTACCCAATGAATTGCTAGCTTCGCACCACTGATCGTAAGATGCATTGCTCGCGTATGCAGTGAATTTCTTTGGCATTATTTGTATGCCCAAATTTAGCGCATGTAGATGTTACATAACACACATTGGAGTGCTTGCATCGAACTCAATTTCATATGATGCTCACTTGCACTGAAATTGCGAGTTGCAGCGCGCTGAATTAAGGTAAACATCTTTTGGATGGTCCCCGCAGTTCACTTTGATGAGCTCCCCACTTTTCTGAAGTGATGTTGGATTGACGGAATAAGCTTGCCAGCTCCTTGATTTTCAGGAAACCGCGCCACAACACCAACAAAAAAGGAGGATCTATGCACGTTAGTGTGTGAACGGTTCTCATTGTACTACCGATTTATGGGCCGGCACGTCGATTGGAGTACTGGTAGCGGCGTTTTTCGCAGCGCCGCCTGACGAGGACCACGGCCGGGCTAGACTACAAGCCTTTCCTTTTCACACGGAATCCATCCGGGTAACTTCTTGAAGACCTCTCTGGGCCTAGGTACTACCTAGGAGCACGAGTTGAGTTGTTTATCCACAGGAAAGGCTGTGGCTTCCTGGCGCGTGTGTTGTCCGCGAAGTTTGTGCGCACGCGGATGGTGTCCTGCCGGTGAGGTGTGTATGATCGTGGGCTCCTGTCACGCTGTCACTGTCCGTCTGTTCCGGTTTTTACGACCATCGAACGTTTCGAGATTGCTGGTCGCTTCTTTGCTTTAGTTGAAGGGCCTCATAATTTCTGAAGTCGATTGCGTAGGCGAACTTTTAGCATATGGGTATACACTTGAAATAAGTAGCGAATCAAAACGAGGCATGCATGCGTCCTAGACTTTGCAAAGTCTTCCGCAAAGTCTACGACGCATGCATGCCTCGTTTGCGAAGTCTTTCGAAATTACAAAAAAGGCAACGTGACATACGTGATGCGAACCTTTAATTTTTGGTCAGGAGGTGCATGTGGCGTCAATATTTTGGCGTTTTGTGTAAATGCGCTCTTTGCACGACAGTCTGACATGCTTAATTCATGGCTTTGTATTCTTAAATGTGCAACGTACTAGGCCAAATAGCCCATATACGCATCCACTGAGGATTCATGCTTGTGGGGGTTTTCTTTATTAATATTTAGTTGTAAGTCCAGCAATTGTCCTGTCTTGTTTTTTCACTGTTTTCGTGCTTTCGGTTGGTTTCTTACAAAGCATAGTTCACTAAATATCATCACATTTATTGTCATGCGAGTGACGTAACAACCATTCTCGCACTCTTGCTCTTCTCCCGATAACTTTCTATCATGCGCATATACAAAATGACTTCATCAACGCACGACGTAATTTATTTCACCATTCGTTCAACAACTATACAGATAGATCGACCTCCTTTGAGCATGTTGTACGAGATATTCAGAAAGATCATCTGAATTGTTCTTAGTGTTTTACTATAAATCATCGCCGTCCGAGTATTTAAATAATTGAGAAAACTGCTAAATAAAAAAGAACCCTCTATGACAAATTACGAAACGCTACATACTCTGTAGAGATATATAACAGTGTTTCTATAGGTTGTTAAAGTGTTGTGTCCGGTCGTTCAGGTACTGGTTATTCGCAAAGATAGGGTCGAGACAGCTTCGAGATATAAAGTTTCCTTCAGTAGATATAAACTTGACATTCATTTAGAATAATTACAGTACAAGCATTTTGCTACGGGACGAACAAATCGTGAAACCAGATGAAGATGTCTCCACTTAGCCCACACCCGCCCAGGTCGACGTGTTTGACTAGGCATTACCACGACACTTTAGCCATGTCGCCAACGTGTTCCTTTCTTGATGTGAGAAGAGAAAGTGGCTGGGTTATAGGTCACACGCTCGTGCAATGGAGCAAGAAAAGGGCCACCGCTCACCACGCTCAACTATTGGGCCTTGTTGTCATCCGCCGGGACACCGCTCTCCTCAAGAAGGGCGTTGTGACCGGGAAACATTGTAGTAGTTTTCATTGAACACCTTGCCCCGTCGGGCAGCATAGCGCCCCACTTCCCGTGTCGGGAACTTTGTCCAGCTCATTCGCCTTCTGCTGTCTGGAAAATTATGGGAACCATCGAAATCATCTCTACTGCAGCTATACTGGGCACTTTTTGTTGGATACTTTCGCTACAGTGATCCTGTTCTCTCCTGTGTTTGTACATGTGCAGTACTTACACTCGAGGGAGCTTAGGCGCGTGCCTAAAATTTTTCCTAAGAGTACCCCGATGTACTTCTACATGAGGCACTATTGCAGAATCACGTGCATGTCCAGCTCGTGTTAATCTTCAATGCGAGCCAGTGTGAGTACATCTGAAGCCACTGAGAAGGCATCGAGACCAGCCACTGGAAGATGCTTTTAAGACTTTACCCAATGCTGCATACTCAGAAGCTGTTATATATGTCGCACCGAGATCTGCTGCCTTCAAATTATGCACCACATGTGATTTCTGACATACCCTTCTGGACGATGCATTAGCCGATCGTGCGACTTTCTATCCCAGGAATAACGAAGAAGCCAAAAATACCAACTGCTGCACTTAAGTATTTCGGTTTGCCGTATAATGCCTATATGTGCGATTATACAGTGCGCATTTTTTCAGATGGCTTTGTCACGCAGACCTCCTCGGCAGCAGCTTTCACTGGGCCTCACATGGAAATCACTCAACGCTTCAAAACAGTACACCAGACATCATCTACTGCCAATGAGCTGACCGGCGTCCGACAAGCTGCGTGCTACATTTTACTACAGATTCCAGTGAAATGGACATTATTTTGTGACTCCAAGCCGGCACTTCAGCTAATTAGAAACTACATGAAGCAACACATTACATACAGTGCTCTGGTGCGTGACATATATTGAATACGCTGAATGAGGCAATTCAATCTGTAAATACCGTTGCATTGCGATGGATTCCCAGTCAAAGTGGCATAGAAAGCTGATAAAGAAGCAAAAATGGTGCACACTAACGGTGAAGTGATATCAACTCACTTTTACAGATAAGGCATCAATGCCTTGCTTTCTAATGGTATGAAGACATCTGTGCAACGACTATGAAATGATCCGGTTCGTTACCCCGAGCACAATTATAGGCTTGATTCGTGGCGTGCTTTTGACCTTCCGTTCAAACACTAAGGAGAAACCAGGACCTAACGAGACCTGAGCAAGGTCTCGTTAGAGACCTTGCTCAGGTCTCGTTAGGTCCTGGTTAGGTCCTCGTTAGGTCCTGGTTAGGTCAGGTCTCGTTAGGTCCAAATGGCTTCTTGATGTGTCGCTATGGGCTTGGATTTAGCATCCCACAACGCAGAAGTAATTTCAACCAGGGACTTCACTACATTACGATAAAAAGCTTAGCGGTGACACATCAGCATCTGGTATACAGATTTCAACATCAGGCATGTGCCGTGCTCTAAATGCCTAATATACACTTACTGCAGGGCAGCCGATATCACACACGGCTATGTCTCAAGCTGGAGTGCAGGCCAACTGCACATATGGTGTCTCGCGTCGCACACGATTGCTTTTTGGGTGTTCAAAGAAAATAAATGCGCAGATGCGTACAGAACAAACAACCAAACGCAGCTTGTCCGAGAATTCAAAGCATTTATGTCGAGTTTACAGGGGCAGTATCGTTTTTAAAATGATTTTATTAGTAGATTTCGGCGGACTTGAGTCTATCTATCTATCTATCTATCTATCTATCTATCTATCTATCTCTCTATCTATCTATCTATCTATCTAGTCGCCTACAACTTTTAGCTCTCCTGGCCGTTTCGATGATGGAATATATAGTAACACTTTTATGGCATAACATAAGTGTATGAAGAACATAAGTGACTAGTCATAACATGAAAATCATGTATGTTATGACTTACATGTCACAGTCTTGCTGCTCTTCTGGTGGTTTCATTCACATGACATATTGCAAAACTGGTATGGCATGACATGACTGCATGGCGAACATAAGTCGAGGGCGTAACGTGGAAATCTTGACATGCATGCCATGTAAGTGATGACTACACGCCATACGCTTATGATGCGCTCGCGTTCATGTAGCTAGCTTCAAATATACCGAATTTGGCATTACGTGGAGTGAAGGGATGATGAAGGCATATGACTGATTTAAACGCGATAATCATGTCATGCATGTCATGTAAGAACATGCCTACATGTCATGCTTATGATGCGCTCGTGGCCATTTGGCTAGCTTCACTTACACCAAATTTTGTTTTAAATGATGCGAATGGACGAAGAAAGTACACCACATGTCCGAACATGACTTCCTGACATGCGTGTCATGTAAAACATGCCTACATGCTACGCTCATGATGCGCTCTCGGCAGTTTCACTAGATTCACAAATAGCAAATTTGGTAGCTTCACCGCGGTGGTCTAGTGGCTAAGATACTCGGCTGCTGACCCTCAGGTCGCGGGTTAGAATCCCGGCTGCGGCGGCTGCATTTCAGATGAAGGCGGAAATGTTGTAGGCCCGTGTGCTCAGAATTGGGTGCACGATAAAGAACCCCAGGTGGTCGAAATTTCCGGAGCCCTCCACTACGGCGTCTCTCATAATCATATGGTGGTTTTCGGACGTTAGACCCCACATATCAATCAATTATCAAATTTGGTATTACGTGTCGTGAATAGATGGCGAAGGTAAATGATTGGTGCAAAAATGATAATCGTGACATGCGTATCATGTAAGAACATGGCTACTTGATGCGCTCATACGCACTCGCGACTGTTTCGCTAGCTTCGCATATACCAAATTTGGCATTACGTGACGCGAAAAGACGGCGAAAGAAATTACATGTCCTAACATATAATCATGACATGCGAGTGATGAAAAACATTGCGACATGCTACGCTCATAGAGTGCTCGCGGCCGTTTCACTAGCTTCACATATACCAAATTCGGTATCAAGAGACGTGAATGGACGGTTAACACAAATACCAGGTACAAACATGACAATCGTGAAATGGAAGTCATGTACGGCATAATTTACAGCCCAAGCAGTGGTAGCACTGTTGGGGCTGGTACTGCAAACGACAGTGGTGCCGTCGTTACACGACTATAAACAACATACTTGCATGTCATCCAGTTACCTGAGTGCGCAAAACATTTATACTTGCGTTTACTGAGTACTGCATCTATGCACCTCGAAATGTTGTGGTAATTTTAAAGTGGCATATAAACCTTGATAATTTGTGCTTCCCATATCATCGATTCTCACTGGGCGTGTGATCGGCTTTTTTTTCTTTGGAGTCACGATTAGCATGCATGCGCGCATACGATCATGAGTGAAATCGAAAAATAAAAGTTAAGTGTAGATACATTTTTCAGAATTTCTGAATTGCGGTCATGTCACAATAACCAGAGCCTTCACTCAAATCAAAATAAATTGGTGCCGAGAAACTTCTGAAGCGCTAACCAAAACAACGATAACCTAATTTTCAGAAGCACGATATCATTTCTGCAGCTCTAAATCTAACTGAAAACATGTCGTTCTACCGTGTTGAGTGTGTGCTGCCATAGCCTCCTAGATTTCTAGATTATGGTGCTGCTCACACGCTGCCTTGGGTTACAAAACGAAACCGTGCCTTTCGCCGTCAGCTGGCTTAACATGTATCATCGTCTCTCGCAAAACTGGGCAGCTACGTCACCAGGGTGGGGGAAGAACATTTTCAGTTGAGCTAAGCTGAGTGCATCTGCTGGTTGCACGCCCCTGCCTTTTACGACTAGGACCATGTAATCGAACTATGTAACCAAAGTATGTAACTCAAGAAAAAAGTGGAATCCGATTATTGTAACTTCTTTATTAAATTAATGAGAGTTTGATCAAAGTCCTGTTGTTATCTACCAGGATCGAGGGTGTGTTACGGCTACGTCTAACGCTTCCTTCCAGGCCTTAATAGCAAAAGGCAAGGCTCATGCTTCGGATATCATTTCACAAGAGGCAACCTTTCTATGCTTCGAACGCCTATGCAAGCTTGTGGACGTCAACAAAGCCTTCAGGACGCCAACGCGACGCATGCCACCTGAGGGATTCGTCACAAACGCAACGTACTTCTCTACTTGTCCACGACAGTCACCATCAACAAGCATGGTGCATGCAACAGACGTCCGAGCTCCCGACGCACTAGCAACGCAAGGTGGGCTCACATTACCATCCTGGGTAAACGCGCTTTCAAGCACGCGCATTGAGCAAGACGAGCACGCTGTATAAACAGTTGGTCCAACATGAACACGAAACCTACGACCGAGGCAGCAGGCGCCAGTGATGTTATAAGCACTGAGACCGCCACTCGACCGCGGCGAGCTGCTCCTCTTTCTTTAGGTGCAAAAAAAAAACACTACGAGGCCAATCGTGATAAATACTGCAGAGAACTTGACGCAGCATGGAAGAAAGTGGAGTACGCTATGCGGGAGCTTTCCGGCACGGATAAGAAAGATGTTAACGGCTAAGAATAATCTTCGCGATAGCTTCAAGCAGTACAAGCACGTATGCGCCAGGTACGAAGCCTGCTTGGTCAAGACGAACTGCCCCGCGAATTGACAAGAGCTGGATCAACGATGACAAATTGAAGAGGAGCGTTGCGTTCTTGTCACGAACAGCCTGAAAGGGCAAAATCAGGTTTTATGCGTCAGAGACGAGACACCATCGAGGCGTTCCTTCTCAGTCCCCTCCTCACGCTCTTCGTCATCACGGCTCACCGGTTCATCAACTATCAGCCTGGCTTCCGTACAAGCTCGTGCGGAAGCAGAGGCTGCCGAAACGAGGGCTCACTTTGGTCGCTAGAAAGAATGCTAAAAAGTGACCAACGACCACTGAACCTGGCAGGCAGACCGAGATGGGTCGATCACAACTAATCACAACAATTTATCTACGACTACTTTGAGTACGACGATAAAGAATGGCAAAAAAACAATCCTAGACGGAGAAAAAGATTTATTACATATATGCATGCCCCCATCTTCTTCCAGGATACAGATGACAAACTTCGCAAAAATGCGGCCACGGTCGTTTTATGATGCACCGTTAACGTCATCTTTTTGGGTCACTATCTATACTTCCAGAAGCTCAATGCTGAACTTAGAGTTTTGGGCATCAGTTGCGAGCTTCCACTATCCAGTGACCTGACTCTTCTTTCGCGATGCGCGTTGCTCTCTAGATGTTCCGCCAAGTAGCCGATGTGTTCAAACTGCTCGATGCCGTAGACTCGGCAGGAGAGGTCAAATACTTCGCCGTTCTCTTCCTTCAGCTCCTGTGGTTCTGACATGGTCGACATCAGTGGTGACATCGGCGGCGTAGTCGCCGACGGCAGCGATGTCGTTGGCGGCGATGACTAGGCCAATGGCATGGGCGAGATCTCAGCAGAGGCGAGCTTCCTCAGGCCTTCTTTCCTCTGTAGTGTCTGATTATGCTTTTTGCCCTGAACGTGAGCAATTAGGTCATCCTCGCAGTTCGTGGTCACACCACATAACTGACCAATGGCTTTGAAGCGCTCTGGGGCGACGGTTGCCCCGCGGCAGAAGGACCAGCTGCTGTTTCGACATCCGGGCTGCAGTTCAGCGGGCTTTCACTCGCGGCCCCCTCAACTAACATTCCGTGGGTTTCAACCATCTTCTGGTGTTTCTGGCTCCTCAGGTGTTCCAAGTAAGGCACGGGCCCGCTGAATTGCATGCTGCATTCCTGGCAAACGAACTGTGCCGATGCCATCTGCGGAAAAAGAAAACAGGCCGCGTCTTAGAATAACGAATCACAGGTGTTCCGCGGATTTCACCCTCGAGACCCCATTTCTGAAAAATTGCACGTTGTTGTCAATACTGTGCTTTTATCGTGAATAGCACCACGGCTGTGCGGCCAAGAAACAGCTGTAGCGGTAGCCCGAGAGCTACGAAATTAAGCCAGGTTGTGCAACTCCCACACTACACAACGAACGTCTGAAGGCGGAAGACAAAGCGAGCGTTCCCTCCAACACTTTGATGTCATCTGTTTCTTTTTTTTCGCCGTTTTGTTGTGCCGTCAAGGTAAGTTGGCTTTTATTTTTAATTATAGTGGGCATAAATGAGATCCACCTATAATTTTTGTGTTTTTGAAAAGCTTTAGTTACGCAGTAGTATGCGTTATCGAGCCGAAGCCTCGCTCAACTCCCGACAACACAAGCCTCGCAGACACGTATACCGTCATTTCCAGCGCCCTTATGAAGTTCGAATAGACAGTGGCGCCACACTTCCGTGTAGGTATTTTTGTGAAAAGCTCTAATGCCATGGTATTAGCCAATAGCAAGAATAAATTATGAGCGGTTTTGACCAGGCGCGCTTCTTCCCTCAGGATGCAAGCACTCTATAGCCTGTCAACAGTTCACAGTGAGTAACACTCAATGACAAAAGTAACACGAGAGAACGATCACGTTTCATGACGCGTACCCAAGGTGATGACACCCCCTGACGTGACTACTTTTGCCAGTGCCATTTCTCTATTCTTTCTTTGCAGCACACTCGCAGGGACGAGAAAAGAGAGAAAGCGATAAAAGTGTGCGGTAAAACCCGTAGCGCCGCTCGTTATAAATGGGCTCGAGTAATTTTTGCGACTATCGATTTATGAGATAATACACTCCAACACGTCTGCTTCGGTGGATCAGTGGCTCTAGGGTGCAAGGCTGCTGACTCAAAGGCCGCGGCAGTCGCATTTCCGTAGAGGCGAAATGGCATAGGATGATGTAGTGTTTGATATCAGGGCACGTTAAAGAGCACGAGAGGGTCGAATGTTCCTGAGCCCACCACTACGGCGTCCCTCGAAAGCACACATATGGTGGTTTTGAGACGTAAAATCTTGCATATTAATATTATTATTTATTACCCTTCAACATTGGGGTCAATAGGTGAATACTTGGTAAAGTAGGTCTCCACCATTTTTAAAGAATGATGGGTGACGCTGTCCCGCCTTTCTGATTAACTTTCGAAGACGGCTTTTAAGCATCGAGTGTGATAGCTACGTCTCTGAACGTGAAGCTGCTTACGGCAGTCAGCCACTTCTGCTCGAACGATATGGAACTGGTGTTTGGCTTCAATAAGTACATGAAATGCTGGTCCATGAGTTACTTTCACGGGGCTGCAACTACAATTGAGGATCTAGTAGAAAGATGAGTTAGAACTACCACATCTGAGACATTATGATTAACTCGGAGACACAAAAAATATATGAAGAAGCATTGTAAAAATTTTTAAAAGTTGCGAAACGTTTCCACGCTGCTACGACGGATGACCACTGAAGTTACATGTCTCATAAGGCCGATTCGAAAACATTATTATGCATTTCTTTAACCGAAATGCAACTTTACGAAAATTATTTTGAAACCTTATTGCTAACTGATTTGTCATAACAATAGCATACACACTGACTTTCGCATTCCAGCTTGAAAAGGAATACTTTATCCTCATGTTCATCACCTACCCAGGTCACCTTGCCGCCATGCACAGGTCTGTGAACGGCGGTTAGGTGACTTCAGTTGATGAAGCGTATGAGCAGAAACCCTTCTATTAGAAGCTGGAGAAAGAATTTTCTCTCGGCACATAAAATGTGCCCATTCAAGTCTCCGACAATGAATACAGGTGTGACGTGAGTCACTGTCCCGCAAGTTTGTGCGCATGAAGTACTCGATGTGAGTTTTTTTTTATGATTTACAATAAACATACACTGTGATGATCAAGATTTCATTTTCAGCTTTCACACCACATACATATCAACAATATGCTTAGTCTCATTGAAGTTAGTGGGCTTGCACACATGCGTCGCGCATTTCATAGACAGCAACACCTTCGGAGCGATCCTTCCCTGGCATTTCACCAACTATGGTGGTGTATCCGTTTACTCTTGGCATACTTTGACGTGACCATGTTTGTTGCAGACACAACGGTATCTTGTTGACAGCCGCAATACTCCTCCTTCACTCGGCAGATGCCCGTCATCCGACTAGATAAAAAGTCTGGACGTCTTTCAAAAGTACAAACGACACCAAAAGTTTACAATGTGCTGGTTAAATAAAGTTTGTTCACTCACTCGCCAAAAGTTTCAGCAGATGATATTATTCATGCAAGGCATGTTACTCAATCTACAAATATACATGCAGCACAGCCACTGTCCTTTAGCTACGGCTGAGCTTTAACAGCGATGCTGTGTTTTCGCTGCAGGTCTGAAATTTTATTTTAATGTTAGGCGGGTGCAAGGACCGGGCCGTCTGCGTTTTTTGCTGCATGGCGCCGTCCGATGCATTGCTCAACCGGCGCTCCATATCGTGAGCGGAAACAAAAAGAGACACTGCAAAACCATGCTTAGTGAAGAATTAGTTTGAGTCGGTCAATACAATCGACTCATTGCTTTCGCTTTCCGGCCATCTTTAACACAAGAGGGATAATGCAAGTTTTTCCCAATAACAGCGGATCAAAATGGCTTACCTTTTAAAGCGAGGACGTGACTCACGCTCTGCCAAGCTGGTGGTGATGATAATTACGACGCCCTAATATGGCTAAAACCCTCTCACGGTGATGCCGTCAAGGTGAACATTTCTTCTCCTTCTTGTTACTCTTCTTATTGTACCTATTATTATAATTTTATATTATTATTATTATTATTATTATTATTATTATTATTATTATTATTATTATTATTATTATTATTATTATTATTATTATTATTATTATTATTATTATTATTATTATTATCCTGTCCAGCCGGCAATGGTTCTCACAGACATAGAAACCCATTTTAAAATTTAAGTACGTAACAACATATAAATATCTCGGAATTCAGCTCCCCAATAACCTTTCTTGACATGCGCACATTGTGTACATCCGAAACAATACCAACAGATCTCTCGAGTACATATAAGCAGAAAATGTTCCAAATCTTTGGGACATTCAAAATTACTGCACTACAAAACACTGATTAGACACAAGCTCAAATCCGCTTGTTCTGTTTGGGATTCCGGACAAAATCATCAACAACTATAGTAAAATCATTTCAAATTGTTCAGCGTGTTTAAATAATTAAGACTATTATCTTACAGCGAAAGTTTCACAAATGAAATCGGTGCTTGGAAAAACAGATTTTAAACTTCCCAGAAAACTTTTTGTCCGTGTCGTTTTCAAAACGTTATCTACCAGAACAATTTATTCAAACAGGAACTCATTTCAGGACCTCCATACACATAATCGAGTCTTGTAAATCAGTATAAAATTTCCATTCCTTTTTGTGGCACTAATGTTCTGTTCAGACTCCTTATTGTCAAACACCAGCGCTGAGTGGAACCACCTTCCTACCTCCATCGCCTGCAGCGAGGATGCGTCAGCATTCAAGGCTGCATTAACCGATTATGCATTGAGTCTATAAAAGTTTAGTGTTGCTTGAAAATGTGTTCTCATTGATTTGTTGCATGCCTACGTTTTATTTCAGGCATTTCTATTTTTATTTATGGCGCAGTAAAGAGAAGGTTTTGTACAGTTAAAAATTTTTTTGTCTTCACGTAATTTTGATATAAAGGGACCCTGAAACAATTTTGGCAATTTTTCACTAACACATTGGGCCGGTAGACCGAATCCCAAGGGTAATTTAGAGACCGACTTGAGCTCTATGCGTAAACTGCGTAATTTATTACAAAGCTTTAAAGCTGCGATTCGCTCGAGATTCTTTCAGATCGCTGCGACTCGGCCAAACGCGTTTTCAACCGCCAACAAACCAAGCGACACGATCTGCCTTATTGACGTCATCGTTTTCAGCTGATCTGATTGGCTTTGGAACACGCAGCACAGGTATTTCTTTTCTGATAAACTGGGAACAAAAGTTGTTCGCAATTTGTAAAACATCTTATAATTTATTTTGATTAAAACATTTTTACTAAGAAAGAGAAGACGATCGCAGTTTATAACTCAGCTTTGGAGCTTCCTCCGCACGGCGAACGTTGTCTGCTTGGATAGAGTGTAATAGAAGTGTTGAGTGGCGTGACTACGCCTCGCCGCCAGATGCCTTCCGCGTTCCCCGTAGCGGCGGCGCTGCAGTCCAACAGTACTGAAAGAGCTGCGCACCACGCGCAGGAACTGCTAGCCGCTCCAACTTCTCCGGTGCACTTTTAAAGACGATAGTCTTTCTTGGGGACCTTCGATGCAAAAATTTTGGTGTGTCTGTCTCTCTGTAATTTTGTCTGTTTGTCGACTCTTAACAGCATCGGGTATTTGAAACGGCCGACCCCATCCGCCGCGCCCACCTATGTTCTCAAGATTCAGCGTTTATATTTGTGCAATTGTCGATTAAAAAGCAATTATTGCGCGTGTCTAGGGCACTATAACAACACTTATATAATCTGCATGTGCGCCTTTTACTAGAAAAGGCATACATAAGTAATTTTAAGGACCGTAGCGCTTATCACGCTGAACTGACCATTCAACGCTTGCACGGAAAGGCGAGTGTTTCCAACGCTTTGCTAAAACGAGACGGTGGTGGCACCTACCCGTCGCCTTGCGTTTTACATCTTATCACCTCTGAGGCGGGCGCGCACACCCGTCTCAGAGCCACGCGCTTTGTTATTGAAAAAAAAAACTGCCCGATGGCACTCATGTCTCACGTGTGACGTGACTTGATACGCTCGCTCGCCTCTGCTGCACGCTCGAGTGTCTAACGCAGCGCCTCCAGAACACCATTCACTGATTTTTCTTGAGCAGAACATCAAATAAACGTTTTGGTAACTCTCTTCACACGCAAGAGTATCGTCTTTCGACGACATTTGCAGATTAAATGCAGATACAAGACCAATTGTTTTTTTAATCCAGATTTCTTCGTACCTGTCTATCATTCATGTCTAGCACATGATGTCATAAGGCTTGAAGTATGACTCTCCAATCCACTGAATTTGAGCTCCATGAAAGTCCTTGTGAGAGATCGAAAATTATTTAGAAAGGGCGCATCTTATTCTGATTTCTTCTCTCAACTCTTTCTTCGTTGCATTTCCGATGGAGGCGGAAATGTTGTAGGCCCGTGTGCTCAGATTTGGGTGCACGTTAAAGAACCCCAGGTGGTCGAAATTTCCGGAGCCCTCCACTAAGGCGTCTCTCATAATCATATGGTGGTTTTGGGACGTTAAGCTCCACATATCAATCAATCAATCAACTCTTTCTTCGTTGAGCAGGCGTCTACAATATTAAGAATAACTGAGTCGTTTTATTCGACGTTAGCAGCGCTCAGAAAGCTGTGAGGTGAAAAAAAACCGTGTCAAACGTACGCAGAACCAGGAGGCCGTAAGTAGAGGGGCGAGGAAGGGAATCAGAACACCCAACACCAAAAAATGTTTTCGTAATTTAACTTATCAGGGTGTGCTAAAATATTTACACGTATTCACAGCGACCACCAATTGCCAAAGTTAGTCGTTCTGTTGCATCCCCACCCTCGCAAAAAAAAAAACCTGGCTAGCCCTACACCAAACGTTTACAAATAGCGAAGCTGAATATAGCGTGCCTCTGTACTAATTCGCACTGTAAATTTCACCTTTTCGCCAGTATGATGTCTCAAAACTAGTTGAAGGCTTACGTAGTTGGACGAAAAATGCATGGCGAAAAAATAGCGGCTGTTCTATGGGGCATTGCATGGATATTGTTAAGAGGGCGGTGACGTGTGACTTGAATGCGTGTGCTCATCAATATATATATATATATATATATATATATATATATATATATATATATATATATATATATATATATATATATATATATATATATATATATATATATATATATTGTCACCTGCTACAAAAGGTCTTCAACTAGGAAGAACTGAGCCGGCGGGGAGACGCACCGAAAACTGGCAAGATGGCGGCTTCAATCATCAACAACTAGCCAGAGCACGCGCTGCCCCAGAACATCGTCTTCCATTCTCGCGGGCAGCCATGACTTGCGCTCGCCTTAACTAGCGGCCAAGTGGCATCATTCCTTCTTTGAGAAAAAAAAGGCATCACTCTGATGCTAGGACAGTACAAAGGCAAAGTCGGGGCGAACCAACAGAAAATACGCGCATACACAAAAACAGCGATGTGGTTCATGCGCAGTCGCACTACCGCGTGAAGTACGGCTTCAGGCGCACCACGTGGACAATCTCCGAAGAGTGCCTTCGCAGTCGTGGCGAGAAGGAGCCGTCAGGGACTACTTCATAGTTCACATCGCTCACGCGTCGCAAGACTTTGTATGGTCTGAAGTAGCGACTGAGCAGTTTGTTTTACTATCCCGGGCATCGGACTGGAGTCCACACACAAACTTGATCGCCTGGATGGTATTCAACTTGTCGATGGCGAGCATTGTAGCGGCATGCGTCTGTACTTTGCTGGTGCTTAATCTGTAGGCGTGCTAACTGGCGTGCTTCTTCGGTGTACTGAGTAAGCTGCACAGCATCAGAAGTGATCAAATCATCGCAATTGTGTGGAAGCATCGCTTCCAGCATAGTCTGGGCCTCACGTTCATAGACAAGACGGAAAGGCGTGAATCGCGTAGTTTCCTGGACGGCGGTATTGTACGCGAATGTGACTTATGGTAGCAACTGGTCCCAGGTCTTATGCTGGACATCTACGTACATAGATAAAATGTCAGTGATGGTCTTGTTGAGTCGCTATGTCAAGCCGTTGCTCTGCGGATGATATGCCATGGTCTTGCGATGGCTTGTGTAGCTGAGCTTGAATACATCATGGATGAGCTGGGCCGTGAATGCTGTTCCTCTGTCAGTGATTACGCACGACGGGGCGCCATGTCGAAGAACGATCCCGTCCATAAAGGATTGGGCGACGTCGGAAGCCGTAGCGCGTTGTAGTGCCTTTGTTTCGGCGTACTTCGTCAAATAGTCGGTGACTACTACGATCCACATGTTGCCGGCAGATGATAGCGGAAAGGGCCCCAGTAAATTCATTCTTATTTGATAAAATAGCACTCTGGGTGGTTCTATTGGTTGAAGAAGCCCCACGGGCTTTAGTGGCGAGGATTTGCAGCGTTGACATTCCCGGCAGCTTTTCACGTATCGCTTAAATGATGCAGAAAGTTTAGGCCAGTAGTATGCTTGTCGAACTCGAGCGAGAGTTCGAGAGGAACTTAAGGGACCAGATGTGGGCTCATCGTGGCAGGCAAGAAGAATGTCGTCACGTATGTAAATTGGCACAACTAGAAGATAGGTTCTCTCATTGCCGTTGGAGTTTTTCTTATAGAGGACCCCATCTCGCAGACAGATGGACGACAGACTTCGAGAAATACAGCGAGGTATGGACGAGTTGCGTCCTTTAAGGTTTTCGATAACTGTGCGAGTTTCATCGTCCGCACGCTGTCGTGTAATCAAATGTGTTGTAGTAAGGGCCCCAAGGAAACCATCGTCATCCTCGGTGTCGTGGCCACAAACTTCGACAGGGGCACGGGATAATGAATCAGCATCTTCGTGCTTGCGGCCCGATTTGTAAGCGATCATGAAATCGTATTCCCGCAGACGAAGACTCCATCATGCCAGTCGCCCACACGGGTCCCGTAGGTTGGCTAACCAGCACAACGAATGATGGTCGGTCACTACCCTGAAGTGGCGTCCGTAAAGCTAAGGCCTAAATTTTATCGTGGCCCATACAACAGCGAGGTACTCTTTCTCTGACGTGAAGTAGTTGACCTCGGCGCGGGAAAGAGTGCGGCTAGCGTACGCTATCACTGGCTCTGTGCCCTCTTGTTGTAGTACGAGGACAGCACCAAGACCCACGTTGCTGGCGTCAGTATGAATTTTAGTATCAGCGTCTTGGTCAAAGTAAGCGAGGACTGGTCATGTCTGCAAACGCTCCCGTAGTTCAAAGAAAGCTGCGTCTTGCTCTTCCTCCTAGACAAATGGATCATCTTCACGAGTGAGTCGAGTAAGCGGTTCAGCAATCCTAGAAAAAGTGGCTATAAAGCGGCGATAGTACGCGCAGAGCCCTAGAAAGCGATGCACTGCCTTCTTATCACGTGGAACAGGAAACGAGGCCACGGCGGTACTTTTGTCAGGGTCTGGTCGTATACCATCCGCAATGACAACAAACATGGCGGAGAAACTTAAGTTCCCTGTAGCCGAAGTGGCTTATATATATATATATATATATATATATATATATATATATATATATATATATATATATATATATATATATATATATATATATATATATATATATATATATATATATATATATATATATATATATATATACATATATGTGTGTGTGTGTGTGTGTGTGTGTGTGTGTGTGTTTACTGTGTACATATACAAGTTATATTTTTCAAAACAAAATGCGCTAACGCCTGCGTACACTTTGTACACTCAATAAAAGAACACCTATAATCCTAAATATCTTCATAAATTTTCTCGCATGCAACGACGTTACGCTAATACATTATTATGAAAACAGTACAATTTAAGCTGTCGATACAAAATGAGAACTGGTTACAGTGAATTTAAGGAGAGTAACAGACGGGCTATGTATATTATACAACTGGCACCATTTAATATGTTTAAGATGACCCCTTTCGCATAGAGTTCTTAACTAGGAGGTACAGGCGTTCTTTCAGCTCGGCTCCCTGGCTCGGCCTCCAGGAGGTTGCAGAAAAGAAGCAAAGTGAGCGCGAAAGCACGCGGTTAAAACAAGAAGGCCTTTCAGAAAGCAATAATTATTTTCTTCCGCCAAACTGGGATGATAAAACTAAGTCGTCACCGATATAAACGAGGTGACAACATTACTTATAATCGGGTTTCTCGTGAAACAATCGAGGTCGTACGGACTCATATAAGGAAGAGTGCTCTGGATGTAGAAAGCGCCAACAAAACGAAGGTATGATTTATTCGCGGTTTTGATACTTCCCTCTTTGTAGCTCGCCAGTGGCCACTTATCATGTAGCGCTGCTGAAAGCGCTGCTTGAGTGAAAAGCTAGGTGGATCCGTGTAAACTCTGATTGTACTACACGCTTTCTTTTTTTGGTCGGCAGGCTCTTGAAACAGTGAATGCCCCTACGCAATTTATGTGTGTCTGCATATTTACTCATGCACTATTGCACTTAGCAGATGTGCATACACTGGTAAAGGCTCTGAAACGCAGTAAACGCGCTAAAAGCAAGCAAATACACGCTTTCGCGGGCTACTCACGCACGCTCCCAATGGAGACGCTTCTGAGATCTTCAGTACCATGCGACTCCAGCGCCGCCGCTACTGTCACCCGCCGGAGAATCAACCGAGATACGGCGCGGTCAGCTCGTTCACTCCACTGTCAGTGGCAGTGTATACATTGTGTGCACGTGCGTCACGCAGCGCCCCTTCGTCCCTTCCAAAATGCGCCACCGACATGCCCGGGTAATTAATGGAGCTATTAAGCTCCATTACTCTTTTTCGGGTATTTTTGCCTTAGAGTGTATGTGGGTAAGTTTCATTATGGACTGCGTCAGATCGCCTGGGAGTGCAGTTTCTCGATCCGTTATAACCACATTTGGGGCACCATGCCATAGTACAATGTTAGTGACGAAAAATTCAGCGACTTCTATAGCCGTGTGCCTGGTGAGAGAGGCTGTCTCAACATACCAGGTTAAGTATTCTGTCGCCAAAACTCTCCATCGGTTGCCTATTGATGTTGTAGTAAACGGACAAAGTATATCCATTCCTACTTGTTCAAGCGAAGATTTAGGGGGTTCTAATGGTTGGAGAAATCCTGCAGGTTTCAATGAAGTGTTTTGCGTCTATGACAATCTCCACATGTTCTCACATAATGTTGTACAGCATCCAGTAACTTTATCCAGTAGTACTTGGTTCGAATGCGAGCCAATGTTCTACTCACTCCGAGGTGTCCTGATGCTGGGTCATCGTGGCAGGCTTCCAGGATTTCGGATCGCAAGGCCGAAGGAAAGATGAGTAGGAATTGCTCCCTGCTGTGCTCGAGGTTTCTCTTGTATAACACATTGTTTCTTATTAGGTACGACGACAATCCCCGGATGAAAAGTCGAGGAACACGCACAGGTTGCCCTTCTAGATGCTTGATCATTTGAAGCAACTGCGCGTCAGATCGTTGATATTTAGTCATGTCTGTGGTGCTGACGGCTCCAAGAAACGGAAAGTGGTCACCATCTTCCACAGGTGCAGATTCCACTTGTGCACTTGACAGGCAATCAGCATCACTGCGCTTGCGACCGGACTTGTATACGGCTGTTATGTCGTATTATTGCAACCTGAGGCTTCATCTAGCAAGTCGCCGAGTAAAGTCCTTTAGGCCTGCGAGCCAGCACAGTGAGGGATGGTCGCTCACTGCGCGAAACGCTTTACCATATAAGTACGGTCAGAATTTTTGTATGGCTCATATATTACTGCCAGACATTCTTTTTCCGTCACCGAATGATTCATTTCAGCTCTCGAAAGAGTGCGACTAGCATATGCGACCACTCGTTCCTCTCCGTTTTGCAGCTGCACGAGGAGGGCGCCTAGTCCCACATTGCTTGTGTCCGTGTGAATCTCTGTTTTAGCTTCTTCGTGGAAATGTGCAAGGATGGGATGATTTAGGAGTCGCTGTTGTAGTCCATTGAACGCGTCTTCGTGTTCGCTGTCCAGGTGAAAGGCTTGTCTTCTTTATTCAGTCGAGTTAGTGGTTCCGCAATCTTCAAAAAATCTTTGTCGAATCTTCTGTAATAGACGCAAAGTCCAAATAATTGCCTCACAGCCTTTTTATCCGTTGGTCTAGGAAACTTTTCTACAGCTGCTGTCTTTTCGGGGTCAGGTTGAATGCCTTCAGAGCTAACAAAATAACCGAGGAAAAGTAGATCAAGAAATTCAAAATTTTTTCTTTTCCGTCGTTACGAAGTAACTACTTCTAGATTGCGCTGTTCCTGCATTCAAAATGGCACTTTTGGGGTTTTATAGTCAGCACTTCTGAACTAATCGCTTCGAGCACAGTCCGACGATTGATTGATTGATTGATGGATTTGTGGGGTTTAACGTCCCAAAACCACCTTATGATTATGAGAGATGCCGTAGTGGAGGGCTCCGGAAATTTCTACCACCTGGGGTTCTTTAACGTGCACCCAAATCTGAGCACACGGGCCTACAACAGTTCCGCCTCCATCGGAAATGCAGCCGCCGCAGCCAGGATTTGAACCCGCGACCTGCGGGTCAGCAGCCGAGTACCTTAGCCACTAGACCACTGCGGCGGGGCGCGAGGACAGTCCGTAGTCGTTCCACATGCTGATAGAAAGTGGCCGAAAAGATCACAACGTCATGGAGATAGACAAGGCAGGACTGCCAATTTAACCCGGACAGCACAATGTCCATCATCTGCTAAAATGTGGCGGGTGCCGAACACAGGCCAAATGGGTGTACCTTGAACTCGTATAACCCATCTGGGGTGACGAAAGCAGTTTTCTCGCGATCTCATTTCGTCCACCTCTATCTGCTAGTATCCACTCTTGAGGTTTAGAGAGGAAAAGAATTTCGCGTCTCGTAGTTTGTCAAGGGTGTCTTCGATCCTTGGAAGTGTATAGACCTCCCGCTTTGTGGCGACGTTCAATTTTCGGCAGTCAACGCACAAGCGCAAAGTCTGGTCCTTTTTCTTTACCAACACTACCGGTGAAGCCCATGGGCTGGCCGATGGTTGAATTGCGTCGTCTCTAAGAATTTCTTCAACTTGACCTTTGATGACTTCTCTCTCTTTTGGTGACACTCGGTACGAGTGCTGGCAAATAGGTCTAACAGATTGATCGACTATGATGCAGGGTTTAGTGATGTATATTGTTTGCTCTTTCGATCACGTTGAAAAACACGAGGCGTACTTCTGTATAGGTGCCCAATTTTCTGTTTCTGGTTCGGTGATAGGGCTGCTTCGATGTGGATAGATGCGAGTATGGAATTTATGCCGTCAGGGTGTAGTGGTGCAGTCTCGGAATAATTCAAATTTATAATCGGAACGTAGTCGTGCAAGTGACCAACAACAGTTTCCTTCGCAAGATGTTTCACCTCATTTCGGAAATTTGTCAGGAAGACATTCGCGCACCCATCACGCAGCCATGAATTACCTCTTGCTGCACAGATCCCTTTCTTCAGTAATAGCCCAGTATTTCTTTCTGCGATTCCTTCACATTCTTTGTATACATTGATTTTTACGGTGACAAGGATGATGGATCTTGGGGGCACTGTTACAACGTCACCTGCAATTTGGAACGCATCGAATCGTTTTTCACTTTCAAATTTTGCGAAGGCGTGTTTCGTCGAGAACTAGACGCACGTTTCCCGCAAGCTTATCACTGCGTCATTGGCCTGCAAGAAGTCCATTCCAATAATTACATTCTTTATTCTTTATTCAAAGTATACCTGCAGCGCCCGAAGGCGTTATAGCAGGGGGGTTACAGATTCGAAAGAAACAAATTTTCATTTACAGCAGACACTTTTACACTTGTGAGCCCATTCCACTCATGTATTGTTCTGACAAAAAAAAAGAATTTGCAAAAATTCCAGTCCTGGGACGGTATTCCCTCAGTTTAAAAGGATGATCAATTAGATTTGATAAATAATACGGCGTCTGTAAATACATATCCTTATTGATTCCAGTTTTAATAATAAATATTAGATATAAAAGTTTTAATCGCAATTTTCTTCTACGCGATGAAAGCAGCTCCCAATTCAATTCTTGTTTCATAGCAGTAGAGCTTTCCCGCCATTGATACCGTCCCAGGACGAACCTTGCTGCCCTGTTCTGTATTTTTTCTATCTTATCACTAAGATATACCTGCGCCGGATCCCACACAGCGCAGGCGTATTCTAATACTGGTCGTACACACGTCAAATACGCACATTCTTTAAGTCGCTGATGCGAACATCGTAAGTTACGCTGAATAAAATTTAACACCCTCGCAGCTTTCGCGACAACATAATCAACATGTAGATTCCATGAACAGTCAGAAGAAAAGAACACACCCAGGTATTTGTAAGTTGTCTTCGTGGTAATTGGCACACCATATATACAATATCTAAATTCAATCTTCTTTGTCTTCTTTGAAAAACAAAGGTTAATGCACTTATTAAAATTTAAAGACATTTTCCACGTTGTTAACCAGTCATGAATACGCACCAAGTCATTTTGAAGTTGGGAGGAATTCTGCTCACTCTTAATTTTCCGGTAGACTATGCAGTCATCGGCAAAAAGCCGGATAGACGATGAGATACCAACCGAAATATCATTGATATAAATAAAAACAACAAAGGACCCAAAACGGAGCCCTGTGGCACACCTGATGTCACGTCAACATAACTGGATGCTTTTCCATTCAAAACAACACATTGGCGACGATGCTTTAAATAATTTTCTATCTAGATTATCACATTTAGGTCTAAATTAAATAACCTAAGTTTTTGCAAAAGGAGCGCATGCGAAACCGAATCAAAAGCTTTTTGGAAATCAAGAAAAATACAGTCAATTTGCCCATTTTCGTCAATACTAGAGGATAAATCATGATAAAATTCAACCAGCTGCGTGGTACAAGATAGTCCTTTACGGAATCCAAGCTGATTTTCAATTAACAATTTGTGATGCGTTATATGTCGCATTATTTCCTTGTACAAGATGTGCTCAAGCACTTTGCAGGCAATTGATGTTAATGAAATTGGTCTATAGTTGACAGCTTCCTTTTTTGGTCCACCTTTGTGGATCGGCACAACGTGGGCCATCTTCCAGTCATCTGGTAAGACACCAGTAGATAAAGACTTCGAGTAAATTAAATGAAGATGCATGGAAACAGGAGAAGCACAATGTTTGTAAACACGCACAGGAATGCCGTCAGGACCATTCGCTTTTGTTTCATCGAGATTACTGAGAAAGGCTTGAATGCCGTCCACACTAAGCTCAATAGGCTGCATTAAGGGTACGGGATATACACATGGGATATCACAGTATTCATCAGTCTTTGGCGAAAATACAGAGCGAAAATATTCATTAAGGCAGTTCGCTTTGTCTATATCTTCCGAGAACACTTGATTATTATATTGGATTTCGTTAATACCGGTAGCATCCGACCCGCAACGTTTTAAGTACCGCCAGAACATTTTGGGATTTGTTTTCATTTCTTCGTTTAGCCTATTTAAGTAGCCCGCCTTCGCGTTTTTTGCCATAACTTTGTATTCACGCGTTAGGGCGCTTAACCTGTCAAAGTGTTTTTTTGACTTCGTTCTTTTGAAGCTTCGGTATACTCGCTGCCTATTTTTAATTATTTTTAATAACTGTGAGGTAACCAAAGGCTTCTTGTGGCTATTCATTCCACTAGAATGCGCACTTGGTACGTAAATAGCTATGAGTTCCATTACTTTACTTTTAGAAGCACACCACAATTCTTGTGTGGTAGAATATTCGGCAAGGCATTCGAAAACAGGCAGATGATTTGAAAGCGCATGTGACATCGCTGAGTAGTCACCTCTACCAAAAAGAAATACCTTCCTTGTAGGTTGCTTCTTTGGCTTGTTCTTTTCAAACCTAATACCCGCGACGACCACGGTGTGATCACTTATACTCGGAACGTTATCCACAGAAGTTACAATAGTGGGGACATTACAAAACATCAAGTCTAAAATAATGCCGTTTCGGGTTGGCTGATGCACATACTGGTAGAGCCCAAAAACATTAACGATTTTCTTCATCTCGCTGTTAACACGGCTACCAGTTTTGCATGTGCATATGCTGTCATCCCAAAGCAGATCTGGCAAATTAAAGTCTCCAGCAAGAAGAAAGATTTCGTCAGAAATATCGGAAATAGTTTCATGTAAAAGTTGTAATGAACTAATGTCGGAGGCAGGTGGTCGATAAAATGCCCCGACGGCAAAAGAAGAATTATTTATCTTCTAATCAGACGGAGCACCAAACTGATTCCAATTTCTCATGGCCAATATCAAGCGCTGATGAATGCAGTGAGCAGTGAATGAGTACACAGACTCCCCCGCCTAAGCTAGGCCTGTCCTTCCAATAAGCTATAAAATCATCTGGGAAGACTTCACTATCACGAATAGACGGGTTCAACCAAGACTCTGTGCCAAATACTATGTCAGCTTTGAAAGAATGGATTAATCCAGCAAATTCTTCGACTTTATTTACCAGGCTCCTACAATTGATTACAATTGCGACAAGGTCGCGACGGGCACCGCTTTTGACAACAACTTGTCTGTTTGCGCACTTTCACAACTTCTTCTTTTTTCTTATCCCAAACGAATGCTTGGCCGTTGATGACAACTCGGTCACTCTTAAGCTTTACTTCTTCTTTATCGGTCCGTTTTGCTTTCGCGAATTCCCACACTCGCTTACGTATGTCCCGGGTCTCGGGAGAATAGTCTTGATCGACGCTGTAAGGCGAGCCTTTAAACTTTTTTGCCTTAGTTAGTACGCTTTGTTTTTCTTTGTATGAAGAGAAATGGACAACAATAGGTCTTTTCCCACTTTCAGTATAGCGGCCCACGCGGTGGGCCTTCTGTATGGAGTGCAAATCGATCTGAAGTTCTTTTTTACAAATACTTGTGATCAAGTTTTCCGATTGGTCCCAAGTCTCGGCTCGGTTGTTGTCATCGACACCGTAAAACACAAGATTTTGCTGTCGGCTGCGATTTTCTAATCTGTTATTTCTACTTTGCAAGTCTTTAACACGCTGTGTCAAACTAGTGATCGCATTCGCCTGCTCCGATGCTGATTTGTTTAGTCCTTCAATCTCTGGTGTAGTTTTGCCTAGCTTTTCATTGATTTCCTTAATCATTGCCTCATGTTTTGAACAGCTCGCATCGATAGATTTTAGTTTGTTAATTATTTCTGCTTGGCCATCCTGGAGGCTTTTCAGTAAGGCCAATTCGTCTTTTGTAAGAGGGCCTGGATTAAGTTCCACATCCCCAGAAACCAGCAGAAGCAAAAATAGGTAAAGAACTCTATTAGCAAAAAGGCGGAACCGTTTGCGGGAGCATTTCCGACAGACATGCTTGTAACAATGCTGGGCAACACAAAACTTTGTGGGAGGAGCCGGCAGAGCACATAACAGCCCAGAACAAGTAACAGTACTAAAATGACCAACCTGCATGAACAAAAGTGACGTGAGCTGCATGTCGGCAAGAGTGCCGGCTCCGAATCCCACGAAGCCAAAGTGCTGCGTGCTTAAGTAGTCCCCGGTGTGGTCACGTGGTCCTTGCGGCCCCAAGATTGATGGCTGGTCCTCAACTGTTATCTTTTCGGCTGGAAGCTTCACAGGCTTGATATCGTTGAAGGCAACAACGAGGCTCATGCTGGTGGCCGTAGTCGAGCGAAATGCAAGCGGTGTTAGCGAACATGGTCCGCACCGAAAATCTACGCTCCCTTCCACTGCGCCGGAGCATACTTCTATTCCAAGAGCGGCCAAAACCTGCATGAACAAAAGTGACGTGAGCTGCATGTCGGCAAGAGTGCCGGCTCTGAATCCCCTTGTACACTCCGATCTCTTGTACACTCCGATAGGGCAATGAAACTGGCGACGTAGAGGAAGCCGCGTATTCTGACTCTAGAGGTACGCATGCCTGCCGGATCGATAAGGTGTCCCCCGAAGGTTCGCACTTGCGGTCCTACGTAAGGGGTCAGCACTTTTTCAACGTTCTAGCAAGTCCCCTGCTCATGACGGAAAAGTCAGCGCCTGTGTCTACCAAAGCATTCATTTTGTAGTCGTCTATGAGTAGCAACAAATCAAAAGTGACGTTACGGCTTCCGTCTCGGCTGGGGATGGCGTGAATCGAGGTTGCGGCAGGTGGGTAGTTGCTGTGGCGAAATAGGGTCCAGGGGCGACAAAAGGAGCTACAGGGGCGCCTCTCAGCACCTCGACGTACGAGACTGCGGGCTGCATTGGAACCGACGCTTGAACCGGCTGCGCTTGTGGCGGCTGCTCACGGACTGCCTATCTCACTTCCTCCCGAACAACTTCTGCTAACGACGAGACCATTGAGGGGTTGCCGCTGAGCTTCTGGAGCTCTTTTCGAACAACGGATCGAATGAGCTCTCGTAACACATCGATGCCATTACCGAAGACTGCTGACACCGAGTCTACAGATGCGACTTTCACATCTCTATTGTAGCGCTATATCGCTGTTGCAGAGTGTTTTCAACCGCTGTCGCCACGGTGCAAAACTCGGCCACGTTTCACGGGGGGCATCCAAGCAAACCACTGTTATGCCTGTGAGTCAACAACGAACGTCCGTGCCTCTGGAAAAGGCAATCTGTGTCAAGGCCAGCCCGCAGTCCGCCTGACGCGAACAACTCAACGGCGTAAACACGCGCGGCGCCTTTCTGGCGCCCACGTGCAGTGAGTCAGCGCACGTGGAAGCGAGCCCGTCGAGTAAACAACCGGCGTCTTCATGTCTGGGGGTCTGACGCGGCCCAGCGGCGACCCCATTGGAGGAGTCTGCCCTGACGACCAGCGGCGCTTCTGGTTGGACATTTGAGTTGGACCCGGTGCATATAATAGAAGCCCTGCGGCGCGTCGCGATCGGGGTCCTAGGTGAAAGCTGACATGTGTGTCAGAGCGGACCCGTTGGAGAGCAGACCTATGTGTTAGGGAGGAGAGCTCGGCTCTTCGAGTCTCTGTCGGCCCCAGTGCCGAATTTGTAACGCCTCTGTATATATGCTGTACATAAACCTTGTTTAACTCACCGTCGTCTCGTCCGCTCGTCTATCAGGTCTGCGCAGAAGCAGTCGCGAGTTGAGAAACCTACGCTACCAAAACGGCTGGTGACCTTCCCGGCGGAGTTCGAAGCAGTGGCGCATTCGGGACCGTGTTGGCGTCGCCGTCTTTCGCAACAGTGGTTGCAGCGGTGAGATCTCGAGGCGCCCTTCGTAACGTCGTCGGAGGTGCGCTTCGCAACAGTGGTTGCAGCGGTGAGATTCGTAGCGCCCTTCGTAACGTCGTCGGAGGTGCGCTTCGCAACACCACCAAAAATCTCCTGCTTCACCCCACGCATCAAGTGACGAAGTTTCTTGTCCTCGATCATAATTTGATCAGACTGGCGAAATAGGTGGCACATGTATTCCACATACATTGCAACGATTTCATTGTTACGCTGGTTTTTCACCTGCAAGGCAGCTTCAGCTCTTTTCTTGCGGTCTGTGCTCGGGTATCTGGCCAGTAGCTCCCATCGGAAGTCATCTCAAGACCTAATGGCACCTTCGGAGTTTTCGAACTATGTTTGCGCGCTGCCCTGCAACGCAAAATAAACGAGATGGAGCTTCCGTCCTTGGTTTTATCCGTAGCAGTTGGCGACACGCTCAAAACTCTCCAGCCAATCCTCAGCGTCTTTATGAGGATCAACATGAAAAGAGTCGGGCGTCCGTGGCTCATCAACAACGACGTGTGTGGCAGTGACTGGAGACGAAACGACGTGCGCGGCAGCGTTGGAGACGACATTTGGGTACTTTCACAGGAGACAGCTGGAGACACTCTAGGCTCTGGTGGCAGGAGAAATTCCAGCAGCTCATCACGTAGACGACGGCTGGTGCACTGTTGAACTAGCATGAGCTCGGTTGGTTCAACTGGTCGTGGTTCCGGGCTGCTTACTCGAAGTCCAACTGGGTTTGGGATCATTACCAAGCACCTGCACCAAAATTGTTACGCACAATCTAGATGTTGGGAGAATAAGTATGTATTGGGGCTAACTTGTGCCCGAAAAGTAATGGAAAATGTAGCAGCGTTTCTAACAAGCGTTTCGCAAAAGGAATCAATCTCCGAGAAGACCTTGAGCGGTGCACCACTTCTTTCTCGCCATAATTCCGTGCTGAAGAGGCGTGCGCCATCACGGCCTTTTCTTGCCTCATGATCGGGCCGATGGTCTCTTGGGGTGGGGGATTGGCGCACGAACTATCGCGCATAGTTTGAATACTGCATCTGTCTTGCGTCAATAATAAACACTTAATTATGCAGGTACACCCAAAACACCGTTTTAGATGCGCTGGTTGAAAAGGTATTGCGTAAACAAAGCAGCAAAGCAATGAAAAAGGGGAGAAAGGAGCTGGCTCTAGTACCATGAAAAATCCATGAAAGTACTATCAACAGGAAAAGCTTGGTAAATGTTGAATCCACAACAAATGCGCATTTCTGCTACGTCGGTACCTAATGCTTGTAATTAGTCTAGTGACTGCATAGGTCGGAATGCGACATGCGGTACTGAATATTTGTTTCAAAATGACATTCTCAGACAAAGTGAGAATGTAGCTTCATCGAACACTTCGTGTCCCGCAAACTTTTACTGTAGATGTTACATATTGAACATACAGAATGTTTCGTATAATGAACATATAAATATTGACAGAAGCTGCCGACTCTTTCACAGATGAGCATTGCAAAATATAAATCAACAAAGCTATGCAGTGCAAAAATGGACCATTCATATATGAAATGTAAAATGCTACTACACAACCCCACCGTCTGAAATTTCTGGTAACTGCAAAATTGTAAAATGTGAGCACGTTGCCACAAATTTTGTGTTGACATGATGAAATGATGAAGTCACAGCCAATAAAACACACATTGCAGCTGTTTTCAGTTTCTCACTTGGTTTCTCCCCCGTTCTCATCGTGAAGAGCGGTACGCATACGTTACCATCATGACTACAGTCACATGGCAACAAAGCTTGCGTCAGTGATCGTGCAATCAATATGCAGCCATCAACCAAGCAAGGCCTCGTTGATGTGCCGCAGTGCTAGATCAGCATGGTGAGGAAGTACTGTGCAAGTCATATTTCAGATAAACAAATATGCAGCACGCCTTACAACGACACAATCTATTGCGTAGTTTTAGGGCCAAAACACTATTTCTTAATGCATAGAGAACCAACCGACAGTCAGTGCAACATTACATCACTTCGCTAGCGAAGAGTATACACTGGTCAGGTGATGAAGGGGATCACCATAATTGTTTTTCGAAATGAAGTTTCTGTATTACTCACACAATGCGATTGCTGCAGCACTCTGTATGAATTAGCAAGATGGTCTGGAAGATGATAAAAAAGAAAGAGCCAAAGCTGCCTAATAGCACTTTGAAAGAATGTAAAATACACTGTGCAGGGAATCACTATTGCAGACATATCCCTATAAGCTATAAAACTGACAATCAACATGCTCACTGTATGCAACATAAGAATGTCTCACACCTTTGCAAGAGCTTTACTGTGGAGGCTGCACTGTCTGTGTAGGCCAGAAGCAGCCGGCTTGGGCTCTCAGGCATCTGATCCAGTCGTTGAAAAGAACTTGTGGCTCACATCTTTGTAGCACTGCTTTTGGAAGGTGCTTCCCGCGATAGGAAAAGTAGCACAACACAATTATGCTCTCTAAACACTCACATAAAATCCACATTGGTGCCTTTAAAAAAAATTTTAGCTATAGACAGAACAGCAATACTCTCTTCTGTTATAATGGAGCACCTTATTGCTTTACCTGGCCTGGTTTTCTTGTTTTCACCCATGCGACAATCCAGCAGAAATTAAGCTTCAGTTGGGGAGGAAGCAGTTGAAAAGCCTGAATTTAATTCACAATATAAAAAATTAATAGAATAATTTTGCATGATATAAGAAATTATAATTCTTGTAATGTCCCACCACCAAGAAATGAATGAGCGAGCTGTGACATCAAGGTGTCAAAAAATAATGGAGTATATTGAAAATGCAATATACAGGTAATTCTGATACTGAAATGTGTTGTCACTACTCACTCTGTAGCTGCAAGTGCCTGCAGAATCTACTCGAGTGCACTTAGCAAGCCTGTTCAGTGATATTGACAGACAGAGAAAACCCAGATCTCACTTAGCTGCCCCCATCACAGCATCATGTTGCTTCACATAAGGGTTCCTTGTATGCGGGATGCAGATGCATGAACTTTTTGGCTATGTCGTACCACAGTGAACGGGATCGACATCAGCTCGAATTACGTGAGAGGCTGAAAAATGCTCCATTGTGCAATTAGCTGCAACAACGCAGTATTGCTAGCTACCAGTCGCTTCACCATACACTCACAACAAATTTTGGCACCAGCGAGATTTCGCAGTGTATACAAGCTTCTGAACACAGTATTCAATGCTACCAGCTGCATTCTAATTTTTATATCTAGATGCATATAACGTGCACACAGTAGCCATTATTGTGCCAAGTAAAAGATTTCATTTAAATATTCTATAAAACTCGTAGACAAGAATAAGGCACGTCACTCAAGCCTGTTGTTTGGCATCAGAGGTGAAAGTGTGCTTGCAAACGTACAAAGAAAAATGAGCAATTAACCTTGAAAATGGCAAAAAATAGGTTTATGTTTGGCACAAACAAATCACATACAGTAAAGACAGTTCAAGACACTGCAATGAAAAGGCTGTAAATTTCAAAGTGGGTCACTATTCTTCAAACTATTCAGGCATTTACAAGAAAGATAACAATGCTAGCTGCAAGAAACAATAAAGCTTCACAGTTTTTGCGAAGCTCCACTTGCCAGTGCCGCATTCTACAGAAAGGCAACACTTTGTGAAACCAAGTCACGTTTACAGACGAAATGCACTCGCCATGGTGACAAATAGGTGGAGTATTCTTCTACAGCATGATTTATTTGAAGTAAAAACTATAATAACAATAATTTCTCCATATAGCTAGCACGAGCCTTTCAACTGTTCTTTATGTGAAGCAATTTTACCTCAGTGGGAGGTCACAAGAATAAGGGCCACATATTAATGAGTGCCAAAACACAGTGACTGGTTGTGCAGTAATTTCCAACTATGCTCATTCATGGAAACCATTGAACTTCTCCCTCAAATAAAGGTTGCACAAAGTTAACACTTTGGCATGAATAATGTTGAGTTCGTAGGTAGCATACATCCTGATGTTACTCTGTATACCCTCACTTATTTCGCAATAGTTTCCTTCCGAAATGACTAGCTCAAAACAATGCTCTTCCTTATCAAATCGAACATTGTACATTACCTTTGAGTTAACCACAGATGCTAGACAAGCACCTCTTATGGGATGCTTGGCTCACCGTGTGGTCAGCACTGCACAGTTTGTCAGGGCACTTCTGTTTGCTACCTGCAGCACGCAGCAAAAAATTGAGGCATTCAAACAAAAACAAACCAAGTATGGCAGCAGAATTTCGTCCTTTGGAGATAGAAAAAGATGAGGGGTAGTGCAGCATTCTTCTTCATAAGCTACAAAAACATGCATTAACTGTTTTAGTTTGGCGCACAAACAGTATAAAAGAAAGGAAATGGTTACAGTAGACAAGCAGCCGCAAACTTGAAATCCTCCGAAGAAGTCTGAAACACTCATTTGGGATCTTACAGTATGTATTCTGTGCCATCTATAAAAAATATGCAAAGTGCTGAATTTCACTAATACTTGCACACTATTAAGCCAATGTGAAACGACAACGTATTGCACTGGCTTCACTCTTCAGCTGGTGCTTTCGAAATTTCCTAAGTGTCACAGACAGCAAAGTGGTCTTGCAAAATTTAAGTATACCCATTCCAACAAGCACCCATGGCTTCCACTTCAAGTGACAGAACCAAATGAAGCCATTTAATAGTGGCATGCGACTAATGCTAAGTCCCTAAGCGTTTGAATAAAAAATGCAAGTATGTATATTTCAGTTTTATGTTCAATTTCTATTGTTAATTCTTCCGCGTGTCACCTTTTCTCTGATACTGGGTAACGAGATAAAGGCAAAATATTTTTAAAACACAGTATTACAATATGTTTACAACCAACAGTCATACTACATTATACCAAGTAGTGCTAGCAATATTATTGCGAACAATGAGAGCAATGAAAACGGCATATCTCAGAGAACTTCACAGTCGTTCATTGAGCTGCAGTTAAAGGCGGTGCTGCTAAATGAACTTTGAACCCCTTCTTTCGGAAACCGAGTGAGCTGCTTTTCTTCAAAAAACTTGCGGGCGCGAGGTGCAGACATTGACGGAAGGAGATATAGCCCCGGAAGCGTGTTTCCGTATCATATACCAGGAGTTGTATGGGCCCAATTTGGTGCCTCTATTGGCTGAAAGCAAGCACGTGATCTAAAATTATTTCCGGAACTTCTCGTTTGTTTTTCTTTTTATGCAAGATGGCTGCTCACATACACGTTAGCATAATGCTAGTTTTGCAAATAGCCGATGAAGCTTGTTGAAGCTGTACGCCGTAGAAATTCCACGGAAACGTGTGGGCTGTTCGCTGACGGTGTCGCTGAAACGAGTTGTGTTCTTACGCAGCTGGTGTGCTCCATTTTTTTATTCATTACGCGTTTGTGTGGGCTGCCGGCCGGCAAAGAAGACGCGCCACTTGAACTACACCGGATGTCAGCTGTTTTGACGTAAGTGGGTTTATTTGATTATTTATTCAATACTGCAGACTCGAGGTCCAAGGAGGGTGGTAATGTACATACAAAAATAATTGCGAAACGAAGCAATCAAGGGCAAAGAAGGTTAGAAGGTTGTTTGGTAGGTTAGTTCATTCACCACATCTATGAGTAAGACAGTTCCATTCACATATGGTTCTTGAAAAGTACGAATACTTCAGTAGGTCTGTGCGAACAAAATATGGCATCAAGCCCTTTGGGTGGTGGTGTCGCATCACCTGTGGAATTCGTGCAGCGATCTCTTGTGTTCAACGCGTTAACTAAGACGAGACGAACTTGTTTCATTGTTAGTTGTTTTGTGATGATGTGCTGTTTCTCGCTACGCTGCGCGTTCGCTTAAAAATCCTTTGCCATCTTATTTATTTTTATATCACGCGACCCATTGCCAGTTGGCGCTCTGTTAACGCACACAGTGCTCATGAAGCTCATGTAGTAGAGTAGAGTGGTTGGACCCTAGGTGCTCCCCAGATGAAACTCCGCATTTAACAAGGACAATGAAAGCACAGTGTGGGCCTTACCTTATTAAAAAGTTGATAGCGCAGTTGTCCCTCCCAGATTGATAGGTAATCTAACGTCCAACAATGGTTTGGGTCATTTTGAAAAAAATTGCAAATATGAAGCAGGAAATGGTACATGTCACTTAATGCATATCTTTGTCATGTTGAATAAAGCATGCAGTGTAGTAGTAGTGTCCATAAACTGTTGTAAATGCAACCTGAATAATAAAAAAATGGATTGTGAAACAAAATACATGGCTTCTGAATTCTGAAACATAGTTGTACAGTACAGACACGCGTGGTATTTGCAGACAAAGTTATTAAAAGTACAGTACGTATTTTTTATTACTGTCACTGGACATATTATATAAAAAAGTTTTGTTGATAGAATATCGACAATTGAACTCTAAAAGAATTGCTTTGCAAAGAAAAAAAAACTTGCAGGAAATTAGTGAAATAATACACAGTATCAAAACACAGACGAAAGGAGACAGACGTGCTCACTTGTTAAAAAATAAAATGCTTTATATTTCATGCACTTTTGAAAATGAAATAATTTGGGAGTCACTGCACATGTATGTCTTCTTTTGTCTGTGTCTTTTCGTGCCATTTATCACTTCACTGTGTTTCAAAACCAATTAGTCCACTAAACCATAAACTGCAAATAGGTTTACTAGACTGTGACATGTTTCGAAAGAAATGATCATGTGAAATAACAGTACTTCACTTTGCATATTATTTAAGGGAAACAATGTCATGATCACATAAAAATGACACTTCTGTTCTCAATTTAACATACCATGCAGCAGCCAAACTTGGATGATCTTTTACTGGAAGCAGGATTAAAACACCACAATATGTGAAGCGGTAATAAATTTTGGAGCAAATAGTGTATTCTAATACCTTGAACAGATGGCATAAAATTGCACCAGAACGCCATTCACATACAGATATGTCCTCCAATCCTTTGCTCAAGCCTCACCGTAGTGGTTCTAGTGACTAAGACACTCAGCTACTGACCCGCTGGTGTTGGGATCTCCAGATATGGGTGCACGTTCAAGAACCCCAGGTGATAGAAACTTCCGGAGCCCTCCACTACGGCGTCTCTCATTTACATATTGTGGTTTTGGGACGTTGAACCCCATATATTAATCAATCAATACCTTTTGTGTGAATAGTCTTTCCTCATCCAGTTCATGCGAATGCACAGTCCACGCTGTGTGGCTTTCTTTACAGTTCGTCCACAGCTTCGTTTTATTCTTTGTCCTAGTGATTTTTAATGGTAATATGTTATTTAGTAAGCACGAACTCCCCCTTTAAATTATTCATGAATATTAGTGTTGCCTTAGAGGTAGCACTAAGCTTATGATACCACTTGTTAAGCACAGACGCGAGCTTGAACATCTGATTTCTTTATTGATTCACTTTTTTTTTCTTGTTTCTTTAGTTATCTCGTACACACTGCTGGTTTTGAGCAGGAGTGAATTTAAAACGATGAGAAAATTAATAAAACATGCAAATACATCTGAAAAATTACTGTATACGAAATTTTAGTACTGCATGAGACAGCATTCAGCACTGAACGTGGCAAAGTAATTGTTGAATTACATAGCTAGTTAATGAAAAGCAAGTGAAGAATACAATCACGCAGCTCATTGATCATAAACAAAGTAAAAAGATATGAGAATAGAAATCACAGCAAGCAGTGTGAGATTGCACGTGAAAAATTCACATTTACGGCATCTTGATGTCCTCCCATATGAGAAGTAAGGACTAAAAATCAAGGCTAGTAAAACAAAATAGAAGAGAATTGCTGTATAACGAAGATGCATCAAAAGTGTACGGAAGGCCCAAAACGAACTAATATGAACAATCAAGGGCACTGAATAAGAACTAACTAGTCTGGCATTGAAGCAGCTCGACTGGGAAATCCTTTCAAATATGGGCATGGCTGCAGACGAACATGTTTTGTGCCGATATTCACTAACCTTCATAGGACAAAAGACCCAGATTCGCTACTTCCGTACTAGTACAATATTACTTTAAAATTTATACTTTAATTTTTAATGTAAATGCTTCATAATTTAAAGGGCTTTATATGTTCAAGAGTGCATCCCAATTGAAGAGGGCATCCATCTGAAATGAACTGAAATTGGCATGCGTTCATTGTGGGCCATGGAAAAAGCGTTGAATGCGTGTATTGTGCATGACTGCAGAGACAGCAGCCAGCTGTAATTCTGTCAAGTCTTATCAGATTCTTCTTGTCATCCAGCAAGCCTCTTAAAAACCTACTGCTCTATCTTGGTGGTGAGGAAGTTGTCAATTTAAACTCATGTATGAAGGTCATAGCGTACAACGTGAGGCTCATTTTTGCTCAAAAGTACAAAACTTAAGAATGGCCCAAAGGCCGAACTTGGTTCCAGCGAATGACTAATTTGGCCTAAGATTATGTGCTTTTGCTAAAAACTATGCTCTTATCACTGTCCAAGTGTGCGACTTCTTTCATGATAAGCGTACAATCGTATCACACAGCTGTTCTTCATTGGTAGGGCCATATTATTTCTGGACACAAAATAAAAACATTGAGCAGTGTAAGTTATGAGCTCACAGTAACCAGTTTTAGTGGCAATATTGTCCGCAGCTGTCATTCTTATTGAAAAAAGAAGCTCAGCGTGTGAGCGATCTAAGCTGGAATCCAGATAGTGATCATTCATCTTGCCAAAAAATCATGAAAGTTCTTCAATATTCTTCACAAAAACCTTCTTTGCAGGCATCATATTAAGTGATAAATCACAATAATTGCTTAGAAGAAGAGTAGAGTTGCACAAGACTTCACTTCATGTGAATTGCTTTATGAGTGGATGGTCGAAAGCTTCCCACTTGTTACGAAGGGCCGAACCATAATTCACCATCCTCATCATCATCGGCCACAGCATCTACGAAACGTGCAAGCTACGTAAACACCTTACAGATGCACACTGGGTGCTTTGTTATTATGAGAAATGATGGCGATTGAGTGTAGTGATCACCAAGCAAGTGTACATACAGTAGGCACCCCATGAGAGTTTCCTGAAAGTTCTTTGGAAGGCCACAATTCCAGCTTATGCTGCAATCGTGCTACGTCGTCCACACAAGCCTGACATCCTTAGCCCACTTGTTTTTGTGTGAGGGATTCTTTTTCATTGTGGTTTTTTTTCAGTCACACTTTTTTTGATTTTGTCAGTTCAACAAAATTACCGACAGATGGAGAACTCTCAAGGGTTTATGCTTAGATATTGTTGATGTTACCATAGCTCACTGCCTGCTGGTATCTCTAAGCTCATTGCACAGTTCATTCGAACCTGCTGCTTTTTGATGAACCAACCTTAAGGGTCCTATGCCGTGTGTCACTTTAGTGTACTAGTTAACTATAAAGATATTGCACAGTCAAAGTGAACACGTATTTTTAAAATAAGGTATAATTTTACAGCCTGCATTTAAAGTTTGATAAAGTGATGAATATTCTGGTATTGGTCATTAACACTAGTATAACGCCTGCTGTAAGCCTTGCCTCACGAAGGTTTTGAAACTGCAATTTATGACGTGTGCCACTTTGCGTGCAGGGGTTTACTTGTTAGTAAAAGTAGTTCAGAAGGAAACATGTTCCCTTTGGCTCGGTAAGTGTGGAAGTTACTGTCAGCAATAACATGAAAAAAGAAATTTGCTTTTGTTAAAGATGCTCAAAGAGGAATATTTTATAGAAGTTTTTGGTGCTGGTGAAAGCTTAGAAAACCCTGAAGTCTGCTGTTTTCTTTTAATTTTCTTTGTCTTGCTCCTATTTTCATTTTCAGAAGAAAGCCTGGACACTCCACTGGAAATTCCATTTAACATTAGATTGGAAAACATACGGCGATGTAGAACGAACATCCTCCCCCCCCCCCCCAAGTGTCTTTTGACGTTTTTCCCCTATTGCAATAAATGATGACCTCACACTTGACAGTTTTCATCATAATGAACTAATGTATTTTTTACCTACTTACAGCAAATGAACTTGTTCAAAGTTTAGTTTCTTTCGGGACTCATTTTTATTGCTTTGCCCAACAACCACCATTATTCACAACAAGGATACTACGAGAGAAACTCGTCCTACCCATAAAAATTTGTCAGTTATTTAGCAACCACAACCAACACACTTTTGTAGTAAGAGCACGGGGCTTACCAAAAGACAAAAGTACATGATTCTTCTTGTAAAGAAACGCTAGCTGACCTTAAATTCACTGAAAAGGAAGTTTTGCCTTTTGAGACATAGGACAACAATTGACAATATCAATTGAGACATAGGACAACTTAAAAACACAATTTTTCCAGTACTTTTGTGTATGCATGTGAATCTCGCAGTATAAATGAGAGTTAAAAAAGCTTTGTTTCTTTATTAAAATGCACTTAGCTTAATGCTTAACATTTTACCTGGTAAGGGCTCCCAAGAAAGGTAGGAAGTCATGAATCACTTGCAGTTTATCTACAAACGTTTCATGAGAAAAGCTATCAGACTCCATAGGTCATAGGGAAAAAAAGACTTGAGCAGCATTTTAGCACCGAAGCAATAGATATATGACTAAGTGCTTGAACTGAAATGAAAATGCGTAGGTTAAAATCTTTGCCACTGGTTTATAGTTATCACAAGCGCAAAGTTAAAATATGGGACATGCAAAAACGAACACATGAGGTATGCGCAAAAAAGTTCGAATGTCTGCTTTCTTTTTTGCTGCTGTGCATCTTTTCAGTTGTTAGTCGGCATTTGCGCACCTTTATTTTTCTCTGGTGTCCATGTTTCCATGCCCCGTCCCTTAACATAAAGACAAACCAACTAGCTCACCTTTGTTATTGTAGTGCTCAGGCTGACTTGTCTCTCCTGAAAAATTATTGTCCAATTCATCACAGGTAATATAAATACGTGAAATCTGGAAGCATTCTTAATGCATACTGATTGTTCATTGCCATGACATATATAGAGCACCTTGTTATCTGTGTAAGATACAAATGCCTTTTAAAAAGCATGACATGAGTAATGCATGTTTAGACCCCCCCTCTTCATATACATATGTCTCTTAAAACACTGGTTAGTGCGAAGTAATGTCAAATGTATCGTCTTTTATTCAACGGAGACCTTACCTGACCTGTTAATCATCCTGGTTCATTTTGTTCAAAATTGTCAACATTTTTTTAGAAAGATTACTATAGTATGTGTATACCTTATTACCTACTTTGAGAACAGGTGCTTATTTCGTAATAACAGATGGCAATAGCTTACTGAAGCAACTTCAATGATCTTTTGGCCGGCATCAAGTAGCTGTTATACGTTAAACATCACATCGTCAATGAAGTATTGAGCCTCTAGTAAACAATATTGTACTAGCAATCTATTTAGTTTTGTAATAAGCTAGCCTGATGAAAATCTAGAAGCAGTACGCATTTGAACAGGAAATGTATTATGGTAGAAAATAGCAGAAAGTTTAAATGTCAAAGAGGCTCTTTGTAGGGCTGGTTTTGCGTTAAGAAATGTACAATGTGCTGTCATTGGTTTCTAGTTAAGAAATAATCCTGTTGGGCAAGTAATAATTACATCTGAATAAACAATGTACTTTTCCGTTACACGAGTTTAAAAGAAAAACAAACGCTTTTTGGGGAGAGCCTAGGATTTTGCATTGTTATATTAATGTCATTAGTGAACCTTACACATTGCATTGAGAAGAGCACGTGCTGAATACCATGACATATACCATTCTTTCAGCACTGCGAGTCCACGTGGTATGTTGAACATACATGTATGTGATTCCTGGAGGTTTGGGGGAAGGGGGGGGGTAGTTGTGAAAGAGGTGCATATTAAGATATTTCCTACAGCAAACATGTCCCCACCACCGTGTATCACAATCGACATCGCAGGACTTTACAAAATGTGGGTACATTCTACAGGCACATTTTGTGAATCGATGTCTGCCAAGTGTTCCCCAAGCACTCATGTATTTTTTTTCCCTGCCAAAGTTGCTAAGCTTTTTAAATGTCCTTCGTTTCACAATATGCCCTCTTTGGTTTTGTAATGTAAATGTGTAGAGAGAAAATTAGACGAAAAGATAAGTGGCCGTAGGTCGGGACCGAATTTTCAACCTTCGAATAACACGTCCGATACTCGACTCGCTGAGCTACCATGGCGGCTATCTCCCCGTCCGCTTAATGAGGTATATGTAGATTGAATGTAAGAGCATGGCCAGTAGCCATGATCGTTAGTGTAGAACACTTTTTTTGTGTCTGTGTGGCATCACGTAGTTTGAGAGCTTATTATGAGTTGGCAGCTGACCAATAATTTCTCGTATACTACCTGAAGGCACCAAGTCTGTCAGAACGGGTCCTTCGCTATGAATGAAGTAAGTATATTTAAGGGCTTGTTTTTTTGTTAGAAACAACATTAATGAGATCTAACAGACTATCATGTCATTTCACATGAATGTCCATTAGATCTCATTAATATTGTGTCTAACAATAATAACAAACAAGACCTTCAATGTACTTTTTTGTTTGGCATGATTACCTGTTCGATCTGATTATTATTGTGTCTAACAAAGAAAACAAGCGCTTAAATGTACTTTTCCCTTTAAATGCAAAGCATTTCTTAGAAAACTTCGGCGACTTTGAGTGTATCTATCTATCTATCTATCTAGCCGCCTACGTTTGGGTACTCTCATGGTCACCCCCTTGACTTGGCGTGAACCAAAATTAGCATGGGAGGGTAAGATGGTATGACGAATATGACGCGATGGTCAAGACATTAAATAATCTCACAATCCGTCGCGTACGTCGTCAAACACTTCGCGTCAGACAGTGGCACATACTCACGGGCGAGTATGTGTCGCGGGTAAGCGGGTGTGAGCCACAGCTGATTGACACTTCGTATCTACCCAGGAACAACGAGAACACACATGGACAATTTTAACGCGTGAGCGTTAAGCAATATCCGACATCTGTAGCGTCGAACCAACGATGGCATAGAATGAAAGTTAGTGTTAAGAAAAACCCGTCATAGGCAGCGTTGGCCACCCGACGAATGCAAATAATAAATTTCAGGGTCCCAGCAGGAATCGAACCCAAGCATTCTGCGTGGCAGTCAAGCAGTCTACCACAGATCGAGCTACGCCAGGTCTCAGAACTACTTTTCAGATACACGCTAATCTTCGTGAAACGTCAAGAGATTGCAGTGCTGCCTCCCAATGTTATGAACGATACAAATGTACTGCTTTTTTACAGCAGTCACGTTGGGTTAACGTCAATTGTGGTGAAGTGCCTTGTGCTGAAATTGATTTAGGTAGCAGTGTCAAGGGCCAGCATCTTCGCGAGCATCAGCGCTTCATATCAGCTTTTGGTGTCGCTAAAATCTATTTCCAGCTGACATTGTTGTGCAAGTGGAAAACTGGTTATATAAACACCTGCAACTGTTCAACATATGTCTCTGCGTGCAACATTTGTACATATCTTTAGCGTCATTTCATAAAATATGCAACACGGTCAACTTCCCTCCGCGTGCTTCGCATGAAGTTGATTCCCAGATACGTGGGATCTGCCGAATTTTTTTCGTTTAGACACTACGGTACTGATGGGCAATTTATTGATGTTACTACTTGGTTATGCATGCCTCATTCACTGTGACGAATGAATTGCACGCGGACATTTAAGGTGTTTTATAACATGCTCAAGTCATAGCAATAACATTAGATTAGTTCACAAGAAAGGTTGGGAGATGAGTGCTTTCTGCCTTTCCCAAAATGATGTACACTTACCAGAAGCAGCTTATAACTTTATCATGACGCTATTCCTGAAACACATTTCTTTTTTTACATTTCAACAGCATCAAGTTTAATTGAACTGTCATCGAGCTGAGTTGTGTCAAATGAACAAATATTCACAAATAGCCTCACGCCCTTTTTTCACCGTTGTTGAATGAGCTTGCGCTCATACGCGAGTAAAATTAAGTCCTAGGGTTTCTTGCGTCATGGCAAACACACGATCTCATGATAAATATCACGCCAAAGGGGCACCCACCCGCTCCCAGATTTACATTGTGCACCACTACGTCCATCGCGACACAATCCACGCATACACCACATCGTCAATCGTAAAACGATCCTTGTTTACATCACCATCAACCGCGAAAACACTTGGCAGCAAAAATCCCGAACATTTCGGCGTCCGTCATGCCTGCGGCACACGACGGCTTAATCTGTACGGCGCCGGGCTTCAGCGTGGCAGCGCAAACGAAAGTTGTATCGTTAAACGATCTGTACAGCTGCGCGTAACATATAGGGGAGACCCACGCCGAGGGAAAAACCCAAATTTCTGATTGATTAATTTGTGGGGTTTAACGTCCCAAAATTACTATATGATTACGAGAGACGCCGTATAGGAGGGCTCGGGAAATTTCGACCACCTGGGGTTCTTTAACGTGCACCCAAATTTGAGCACACGGGCATACAGCATTTCCGCCTCCGTAGGAAATGCAGTCGCCACAGCCGGGATTCGATCCCGCGACGTGCGGGTCAGGAGCCGAGTACCTTAGCCACTAGACGACCGTGGCGGGGCAAACCCAAATTTCTACAGCGTACGTTCTATGGTACGGCTTTAACCAGATTTGCGAAAACTCCTCTGTGTGCGCCACCATCTTCAATAAAAAGTAACAAATATAAACACAATAAACCGGAAGCGCGTTTAGATCAACTGACCTCTTTCAGCCATAGCGGCGCCGCATTTTTTCCAAACATCTCTCTGGATATGATATGGTAACACGCGCCCCAGCAACGGGACTATACCATTCAGAGTTGATGTGCCGGCACTCTTTCCAAAGCGTTACAGCGTTACAGCGTCCCTTTTCACCCTATCAGCTTGCGAAGCGCCCATGCCAACGCGCTGTGCATCCCTCGGGGTTCTTGAATCAGGCGATCTCTTCCGTATGGTGTTTCCGTTTTCTTCTTTTTAATACTTTTTTTCTGATAGCCAGATAGCGAGAGCCGCGATGCGCCACAGCATAGGTCACTGGCGCCCAACGGAGACGAGAAAATTATTAACGGACAATGCTAAAATAGCGAGAGCCAAAAGCACTACAAGCTGGACGTAACTTAAGCAACTACTGCCGGCACAAGACCTGCAAACAGTGAAATAAACGCTGCCGGCAGAATGTGCTGCGCTAATATTCATAAGTGCATTATTGCAATCTGATACAGCCCAGCTGTCACAACCCTGCTAATAAAAGTGGCTTGTTTATCTCACTAAACACGCCAACTGAACTTCGATCATGTCGCCTGATAACGCAACTGCAACGCAAAGGATGGGATGCGTAGTTTTGTCGGCCACTCACCCAAGACGTAGATGAATTTTCGTCAACTATAACGCAATGCGTACGTTAACACGACACGTGACAGCAGCTACCAAGCCCTCATCGCTGAAGTCCTGGTAACCAACTTCACGGTCAGGGGCACGTGACATCGTTGCATAGAATTCGCAAATACGCCGAAGCCGCGCGTGCAAAAAAAAAAAGAAAAGCCGCTTTCGAGTAAGCCTCTGTGCGACTTCAAAGCAGCGTAAACAATCAAGGCATGAGCATTTTGTCGGCAGTCGAAGAGGCCGAAGGCAGGGAAAATTCACGAGAGCCGTAAGATAGGACTTACCTGATAGCGAAGTCCACAAAACTCGTTCGCTGGTCAGCTTGGCGGGAAAGCTCCGACACAGTGGTGACTCGAAGCAGTGAAGTTAACGACACCTAGCGCAGACTTCTGGTGGCATATTGTCCAACTTCACGCAACCGCAGGTTAGCCGATCAGAACAGGACAAGGAATACACGTCTTGGTGTCGCAAATCGCCGTGGAACATGGTCGTTTCCAACGAGTCCTCGGCCACGACGTTCCGCCGTGACAAGAGTCCCTGTTGGCTGGCGAGCGCCGCGCATGTGCGACCATTCATGTGCCGGGTACAGCCACGTCGGAGAGATGTGATCGCGAGCTGGCCCGCCGGCGCACGGCTGCATGGATCTGTGTGCGTGGTGATGTTCTGGTGTCGCGAAGGAGCCCACGTTCTGAGAAGTTTCTTGTTGAAACAATATTGAAAGCATGCTTTTCGGTTTTGGTATAAGCTCGTTGTATTCGCTACACATCCAATGACGTATAGCAATCTGTGTAATTGAAAATAAGACAGTTTGTAGAAATGGTGGGGTGGTCATAGTTAACTTTCGCATGCAAAAACATCATAGGTACACCCATGAAATTACACGTACGCACTGTTTGTCTGACGAGATGAACTCACGCAGTCAGTTGTGCAAAGCACGTATACGCTATTTTTTGCTAACAATTACGATCACTTTTTCATTTAAAAGCGATTAAAACAGAAAAAAACTTCCTTACCGAGAATAAAAAAAGATTTTGCGCCAGCTCTGTTAATTTCTACACACTTGGTTTTTTATTTGTTGTTGTAGCACGATCTGACAACCCTGAAATGCTGGCTAACAAGAGATGCAAATTTTCACATCAGGGAGATCACAATAACTAAAATTCTGGCAAGCTCATAACGTGTGGAACCCACATTACATCGATACTGGTTTCAACTGCACATCAGTGATGATAATTAGATGGAACCACCAATGTTTATATGCTCTCTTTGGCAAAACATCCTGTTAACAACAATGCCACTGTGCCGCATTATCAGGTATATCAAACAAATCAAGTGTGCCTGCTGTGTGTTCGAGCCAAGAAAAAAAAAGGGGGGGGGGGTTGATGCGCATGACGTGCAATCCTGGAAAAAAAAAGAAAATGAGAAATGTTTGCGCCCCAACACCTCTTTATTGTTACACTCAAAGGCAAACTTACCCGGAAAAGGAGTAACGGAGCCCAATAGGCGCGCGCGATGAACGGATGGACCATTGAGGAGCAACCAATGGTCCTCAATGGTAATGGGATTCATTAGGAATCCGACATGACGTCGGATTCCTAATGAGGAAGGTAAAGTTGGCTCCCCTAGCTGTGCTTACCAGTCCGAGATCGGAACTCTGTGTAATGGTACTCGCAGTCGAATTGGCTGAACTAATTAAGTGGGAACTGGATGGGCAAGTAGACATGCTGAAGTTCTACATCGACAGCAAGGTCTATTAGGCTACATATGCAACAAAAAAGGAGGTTCTACGTGTACGTGGCAAATAAGGGGCATCGCATTCGCAAAACAATGACGTCAGAAGAGTGGAACTACATTCACACTGATGATCATCTTGAAGATCACGGTACAAGAATGGTCTCAGCGACGAAACTCGGACACACATCGTGGTTTATAGGCCCTGACTTTTTTCGACAAAGCTAAAAAAACTGTGTCGCGGCCATTGACTTTCTGCTTGGTGTCTCCAAATGAAGATAAAGATGTACGCCCAGAGGTTAACACCTTGACGACATCGGTTGTGACAAAGCAGGTACGAAGGGCTAGACGATTCAGCAGGTTTTCGAGCTTGAAGAAACTCATTCACGCCTTCGCATTTCTTTTAAGATTTGTTGATCGTGTTAAGGGTGACGTTCAGCAAAAAAAACGCAATCGAATGTATTTTAATAGCCAAAGAGAAGCCAGAGAGACTGTGCTTCGTGCTGTTCGTCAAGATTTCTTTCCTGAATAGATAAGCGTCTTCGAAGATAAAAGACCTGTTTCCAAGAGAAGCCCGCTACGAAAGCTAGATCCATTTCATGATGAGAAAGGCCTCCTACGTGTTGGTGGCCAATTGCGCAGAAGTGATCTGCAGGAAGACGAAAAGCATCCTTTCATCATTCCAGGCCGGCACCACGTTACCACGCTTCTCATACGTCACTACCATTAACAGGTACAACATCAGGGCAGACACTTTACGGAAGGCGCAGTAAGATCAGCCGGGTTGTGGATTATCGCCGACAAGGAACGCATCACATCCATCATAAGAAGATGTGCCTTGTGCAAGAGACTGAGAGGCCAACCACAGGAACAAAAGATGGCTGATCTGCCAAAGGACCAACTGACCACCGACGTCCCATTCACCAATGTGCAGTCGACGTTTTTGGCCCATGGATGGTCACTGCCCACCACACAAGAGGCGGAGTGTCTAACAACAAACGTGTGGCAGTTTTATTCACTTGCCTGAGCATTCGGGTATTGCGCATCGAAGTCGTAGAAGGCATCCAGTTTCATAAACGCATTGCGGCGTTTTTTTTCGCCATACGAGGGCCTATCAAGCAAATTCGCTCCGACTGCGGCACAAACTTTGTGGGTGCTTGCAGGGAGCTAAACATCTGCCCACAAGACATGGATCGTTCACTGCTGACAATTACCTATCTGAGAAGGGAAGTACGTGGTTATTCAACCCACCACATAGCTCTCACACTGATGGAGTATGGAAAAGGGTGATAGAAATCGCACGTTGGATCCTCCACTCGATGCTGCTGCAATCCCACCATCATCGACTGACCCACGAAATCCTGACCACTATCATGGCCGAGGTCTCCGCAATCATAGATGCTAGGCCCCTTATTTCTGTTTCGTCTGATCCATAACCGCCGGTAATTTGAACCCCAAAGGCAATACTGACGCAGAAGTTGAGATGCACGGAATCAGCCTTGGAGAACGCTGCTATCGGAAACCTCTACAAAAGTGAATGGCATAAGGTCCAGAATCTAGCGAGCCAGTTCTAGAAAAGATGGCGCACCGCCTATTTGACCACATTTCAACAACGAAGAAAGTGGCAAATCAACCGACCAACCCTAAGGGCTGGCGACTAGGTGTTGATCAAGGACAAAGAGGTCATTCTTTTTGAGTGGCCAGTCGGCATGATCATGAAATGCCTGCTTAGTGCAGACGGCGATGTCCGAAAGACTGAAGTGAGGACGGCAAAGAACGAATCTATTAAGACATTCGTTCGTCCCATATCAGACCTCGTGCATCTGTTGACTTCATGAAACGATAGTGGCGCTCACAGGGTGAAGAACCCGACGGGGAGTGTGCTGCTCATGCGATGGCCTGGGTTCCCAAACGAAACCATGCCTTTCGCCGTCATCTGGCTCAACATGGAGCATTGTCTCGCAACACTGGCTACCTACGTCACCAGGGTGTGACAAGAACCAAACTGGTAGGTGTTCTGTGGCAAGAACATGTTCAGTTGAGCTAAGCTGAGTGCAGCGGCTGGTCGCATGCCACTGCCTTTTACGGCTAGTACCATGTAATCAAACTATGTAACCAAAATATATAACTCAAGAAAAAGTGCAATTCCATTATTGTAACTTCTCAACTAAATTAGCGAAGTTTTGATTGAAGTCCTGTCGTTATCTACCAGAATCTAGGTTGTGTTACGACTACTTCGAACACTGCCTTCCAGGCTTGAATAGAGTTCCTGGTTGAAATTATTACTGTGTTTTTAATGCTAAATTAAGGAACATAGTGAACCATTAAGAAGAAATCGATGCTTTCTTACATTAGGACGACTTGTTCAGGTCTCTTATTGTCTGCACAGCATACCTTTAGCTGGCGGCAGCCAAATACCTCTGGTTAAGCTTGTGTCCAACTTCAGGTTGCCGCGTGAGTCGCCATCTTCACGGCAACACATACCACGAACCGCACACAGAACACACCACACGCACCGCACGCACACAGGCACGTCGCGAACGAACGGCGCTCGTTCAGCCAAACCGAGAGAGAGGAGAGAGGGAAAAAAGAAAAACGAAAAAAATGAGCCCCGCGGCCCTACAGAGGGAAAAAAAAGAAATGATGCCTTCATCATCGAGCCCAACCTCCGCCCTGCACGAATTTTTTTTTTGACAATTTTTTTCTTCCTACATGTCTTGCGAAAATAATCTCACCCGTTTCTTGCAGTTCCCGTATGGACTTCTAGAAAGGACCGTGAAAAGCTATCAAATGAATACTGCGGCCTCCCTCGCTTAACGGCCCTACTGGCTGTCATTCGATTGCTTCTAGACATTGGATGCATCATACAGCAAGATACGTACACTATCAAGTACAAGGCTGTAAGTTTTGAATCAGAAGAAGTCTCCTCCATTAAGCAGTACACGCAGTCAAGCCAGCTTGGACGACATTCTTCGTGTGTGTACAAACATACAATATTGATGTTTCCTAAAAGCTTAAATATGTCCCATGTACTATCAACACCAGAAGTGGACGGCACGCGGAATGTTCGATAAAGCTGAATTCCCGCTTTGCCTGGGGTTGTAGTTTCAAAACAAATTATTTATGATAGTGCACTTGGCATTGAGATGAATCAGAACTGCTTGATTGCAAGCATTAGGCACTGAAGACAAAGCAGAAATTTACATTTGTAGTAGATCCATTGTCCCGCAAACTTTTGCTGTTGATAGTACTTCTTCTTTATGAACTAAAATAACACAGCGAAGATGAAACTATCCCTTCGACAACGAACGTCACAGTGTAAGTGTCGAAATCAAACGACAGGCAACAGATACTGCAGACAGAAATAACAGGTTGCCACATCGTCGCACTTTAAATTTCCTGTAAACATTTTGAACATGAAAAAAACCCTTATGAAAAAAAATACTACAGGCATACTCTTCAAATATTAAAAATTCATATCAGATACAATTCTTTTTCATTTCAGAAGGTTACAGAAACGGGTCGCGCATGCTCCGATTGCCCTAATTAAACCAGAATATTCAAGTTTATGCATATCAGGGCTATCAAGACATATAGCGATGTGCATCTTGTACAGAAATTGTCTGATATGCACTCGGCAGATTGTGACGGCGTCAAAATAGTCAAGCGGGAGTGACACATTAAAACATTTACGCGTAATTGCATTTTTTGATTATATATGTGTACATAAAATAAAACAAGCTGATAATTGGATTACGAAGATGAAGGCCGCATCAGCAATGCCAAAGTTTGCAAAAGGTCTACGTCTTTTGGAGCCGGATATTGTAAATTCATTTTTTTTTTCAGCCCTAAAGACGCAGCATACTGCGTACACAGAGAAAAAAAATTAATGGTTGAGGTTTCACTCAACTGTTGAGGTCTCACGTCCCAAATCCACGATGTGATTACGAGAGACACTGTAGTGGAGGCCTCTGGAAATTCACACGCTCTGGTATTGGTTAACATGCTCCTTAATATAAGCGAACACGCGTGCCTCTCGCATTTTCCCCGTCATAGAAATGCGTCCACTGCGGTCAGAATTTGGCCCCGCGAAGTTCGGGCCAGCTGTCAATCACCATAACTATACTAGACTACCACGCCGCGTGAGAGTACAAAGTGCATCCAAGATCTCTGAAGCTGCACACTTGATTCAAGGAAAACGCAGTGCGGCCAGCGCGCTTCATGCTTGCGTCACATCGCAAAAATAGTGTATCTCGCAGGTTCGCAGTTTCGGTCAATACATGGCGCCCCCTTTCCGGTGTGTTCCACTCCAAATGTGCCTAACTCGTGTCTATGTTTAATCTCTCAAGGGAAATCAATGACTGGTATTCAACACTGAACTGTGGCAGCGCTCATTTAGGTACGAATGGCTGTTTTATTTCTTCCAATCAACCCCTCTCGCCTGCTGACAAGTTTTCGTCGAGCCTTGGACTATACCTCGCTTCTTCCGAAATGCTACCGGTGCTGCCGGAATCGAACCCTTGATCTTCGGGTGAGCAGCCGAGCAACGTAGCCGCTACACCACCGCGATGCACCTTCGAGTACGGATGTCGATGACTGCGCGCATACACTGCAGTTTATCTTGAATGTTAGAGAGAGAGAGAGAGAGAATTTATTTGCAGAAAGATAGAGAGGTCAGCCTGCGCTATAGTTTGCTCTGGCCTGCTAATCCCTCGATCACTTGGCAGCAGGGACAGCATACGACGGGGACGCTTATTGCTCTTGTTTTCCCAGGTTAGGCATTTGCCCTCCTGTTTTGTATAGTTCATTCGCTATCCTAGCGCTGTCTCTGTTGCCTATTTTCAAAGTTTGTACTTGTTTTGCCCACTGTTGAATCTGTAAACTGGCCTTTAATCATCGGTACTGAGTTCGCGGACTTTAAACGCGACATTCGGAAAGAAATCAGAGAGTTAAACAAAAGCCTTGACTACAGGAACAAAGACTACGAAAGAATAAAACAAGAGTGCACTAAAATTAGGAAGAAAAACGCTGCTCTCGGGGCGTCTCAGGGGGCAATGCAATGTGAGATAGACCGTTTGAGAAAGTTGGTGATCGAAAATTCCATGCGCCTAACTGCTCAGGATCAATACTCCCGAAACAAAAATATAAAAATTAAAAAGATCCCACGTACCCCTAATGAAAACCTTGTGCAATTGCTTGCCAAAGTTGGTGAGGCCTTGGGGGAGCCAATAAGTGAACAAGACATAGAAATATATACCATTTGCCAGCGAGGAGTGCCGCTTCGCAAATTACCACGGCACCAGACACAGGTGTTGCAAAGAACAACGAGGTAGGCCCTCATGCAAGCGCTGTTCCCGATCGGGGTAGCAGAGGTGGCAGTGACGCCTCCTGAACGAAAACATCGTGGGTGTTTTCAATCGCTGAGCTAAGAGGGATGTCATCGTTAAGAAAGCACAGAGAACTCGATTCACAGCTGAGGAACTGGGATTCACAACTAAACAGTCTGTTTTCGTAAATGAGCACCTTTGTCCCCAACTGAACAAATTGCTGGGTATGACGATTGCTCGGAAACAGAAAATGAACTGGCGCTTCGCGTGGGCAAGTGGTGGCAAAATATTTTTGCGTGCAGCGGAAACATCTCGTGCAGTTCAAATCACATGTGAAGCCAACTTGCATGAGATGCGCGCGGCCACTTCAAGCAGCCACGGGGCATCTAGCATGCCGTAGGTTTATCTGATCAGCGCTTTCGTTTTTGCGACACGACCTTTTTTTTCTTTTTCTCTTTTCCTTTTGTAAAAATGGCGATATTACTACGTGATATCCATATACCTTACACTAGTAGATATTGCAGTATCATGCACTTAAATGCTCGATCAGCTCGCAACAAGCACGATGATATAACTACGTTTCTCGACGAATTCTCGTTTAAATTCGACATCATTATGATTTCTGAAACTTGGTACACGTGCAATGACGAGGTACTATGCTTGCCAACGTATAAATCGTTCTTTCTAAACAGGCGCTCTCTCGAGGGGGAGGTGTGTTGCAACTAATTGCTGACCATTTAGTTGGCAGCCTTCTCTCAGACTTTTCAGTGATTACACCAGACTATGAAACCTTATCACTAGCATGTCACAAGTATGTATATGTGGTAGTTTATCGTCCACCTGACGGAAAAACAGAAGCGTTTTTTTCGATTTCTCTAAAATCTGCTTACGTATGCGTGCACTAACAAGTTGCACATTATCATAGGAGGCGACTGCAACATTAACCTTCTACAGCAAACTAAAACCTCTGGTAATTTTAAACTACTACTTGATTCTTTTGCGTGTGCTAATATTATTACTGAACCTACACGTGTCACTTCATATACTGAAAGCCTTATCGACTTACTTATTACAAATGACTTAAGGGATTCAACCGTATCTGGAACTGTTGTTGCCGATATTTGACTACCCTATATACATGTTTCAAAATCGCAACGAGTATCTTAATCGCGCAAAAGTATCAACTCCAGAATCATACAAAATACAGGAAATCAATAACAAAAAATTAGACACATTTAGGTGTGAAATTGCCCAGATTAGTTAAGATCCTGCCTATAAATCCCTTAACGCTAATGAGGCGTATGAAATATTAATGTGCCTGTTAAGGAAAACTTACCATAAGCGCTTTAAATATAAAACGGTCGAAACCCTAAAGAAAGATCGGAAACAATGAATGACGCGAGAATGTCTGGAAATGATTAAGAAGAAAAATCGAGTGTACGCCACATTCGTGAAAACAAGACACCATAACAATCTTTCGGAATTCAAGCGGTACAGAAATTTTGTAACGAAACACCTGAGAAAAACTAAGGATGCGTACTATGAAGCTCTCTTCAAGAGGGTTAGCACTCGTGGCGACGTGCTTTGGCGAGAAATGAATAAGCTTCTAAATAGAAGTTGCTCTAGAGACAACGCACTTGAATTAAACATAAATAACAAGATAGTAAAAAGTGAAGAACTTGCTAATAAATTTAACGTGTACTTCACAACGCTGGTGTCCTCCGATTTATCGAACCCTTCTCGTGCCTGTAATAGTAATTACAGGGACTTTCTAGGTGTGCCAAACATGAGCACTGCCCATTTTTTAACCACAACTCCTGAAGAAGTATTGTCTGTATTTATGTCACTAAAAAACACTACTGCTCGGGACATAGATGACCTACAAATTCAGCCTATTAAAGCAGCACTTGATCTTTTGTTACCTGTTCTTACCCATTTGTTTAACATCTGCTTATCTATGGGAGTTTTCCCGGAAAGAATGAAGCATGCGAGAGTTAGTGTCTTGTACAAATTTGGTGACCGAGATATCTTTTCGTATTATCGTCCAATTTCCATACTTCCCCTTATATCTAAAGGGCTAGAGAAAATCGTATATCAACGTGTCATGTCTTTTGTGAAAAGTACTCTATATTATCACCGCATCAATTCGGCTTCCGACGGGGCATGTCCACAGAACTGGCTCTCCTCACACAAAAGGAACTCATACTTACCTCATTTGAAAAGAAACTAGGTGTTTTTATTGACTATTCTAAAGCATTCGATAGTATCAACCACGATGTACTCTATGCAAAATTGCGTCATTATGGTTTTCGCGGAACCCCACTTGACTTTCTGAAATCTTATTTATCACAAAGAAAGCAATCTGTAGTTATAAATGACAGCCAATCCTCCCTACTAACCATAACGTAAGGTGTACCTCAGGGCAGCATATTAGGACCCCTACTGTTTAATATTTATATAAATGACATAAGTATCAGGAAATATTTGGACTATATAATTTATGCAGATGACACTAGTATATGTTTTCATGGTAATGATTTAGGTAAGCTTGTAGACACAGCCAACAACATTCTTAACGACATCTTCATATGGAGTACTGTAAATTATTAATGATCAACACAAAAAATCCAAAGCTGTGGTATTCGCACTGATTCAGATGGCTGTATGTCGTAGTTTCGATATACACCTAGGGCCCGAAAAAATTGAGGTTGTCAAAGAACTTTCATCATTAGGAGTAAATTTTAATGAAAATCTTAATTTCGACGAACAAGTTAATAAAGTAACTAGAAATATAACTAGGACGTGTGGTGCACTCTGTAAACTTTGACAGATGCTTCCAGCAAACAATAAACTTTTTCTCTATAATACGTTGTTTTTATCTCACATAAACTATTGTAGTCTAGTGTGGGAACATACATCCAAATCAAATCGGAACAAAATATTTTACTGCAGAAAAAAGCGATTCGTCATATTGCAAACGTACCATACGACGCACATACAAGAGATTTATTCAGATAATATAACTTTTTACCGATCGATCACATACACAGCTTCAACCTTATTATGAAATACAAACAAAGCTTGCTATCAAACAACGCTTGTTTTCTTAAACTGTGTAACCTCAGAAAAAATACACAATCCCATTATGACATTCGGAAAAGGCCTTCCTGGTTCGTTCCTTATACGCGAACTGATCATGGTTTGAGTAGACTTGAACACTGTATTGCTGCTTGTTTTACCATGTTTCAAAATAAAAACATCGACATCTTTATTATACATAAAAACAACTTGAGAACCTTCTCATTCAGAATGGCGGCGTGTAGTTTAGCTTCTACTTGTCCGGCTATTATACTATATGTAAAAGAAACACCCTATAATAGTGCTCGTGTGTAACATGGCATTCTCGGCTTCGGCGGCTGCATTTCCGATGGAGGCGGAAATGTTGTAGGTTCGTGTGCTCAGATTTGGGTGCACGTTAAAGAACCCCAGGTGGTCGAAATTTCCGGAGCCCTCCACTACGGCGTCTTTCATAATCATATGGTGGTTTGGGGACGTTAAACCCCACATAATAATCAATCATCAACATGGCATTCTATGATGTTTGCTTTCTTTGCCATTTTTTCGTTGCTTTTTTTACGAGTAAAACATGCAACATTTCACTCGTCAGTGTTTCCCTTGTGCATCAAAACTTGTGCTTTTCGCATACCCAGTGTTGTAAACGTCGTATAATCATTTTGTAATACTTTGTTAGCCGTTTAGCAACGTGTGCATTATTTCATAATTTACCGTACGCTGTTTTCTTGTTTTATTTGTTGTATTTCTCTCTTTGTGGTTTGCTTATTTTATGTAAACCTGAAACTGATGTAATTTTGATGCATTTTCTTTTTATTCCCTAATTTCTTGAAGTTTTGAAATTCAACATCAAACTGTTTTCTCATGTTTGTGCTCTGCGGATTTGTAATACCAAGTGAATAGGGGTAGGAGCCTCGTCAAGCTGCTAACATAGCAGCTTTTCGCTCGTATCCTTGCGTTGTTTTTTTTTTTCGAAACTCTGTGAAGAAAATGCTCAATAAAACTGAATCTAAACTGGGGAAGGGTGACTGGAGAATGAAAGAGTGATGAATGACGATGGTAAGGTAGAAAGATGATATGTTCTTATGAGGCTGGGTAACTCTACAGACCTGCATCCAGTCCAGTGGCTTCTAAGAAAGCGATGACGGCTCGTATAACCACACGTGTGCTGGTGGCGTCAGGCCAAGGACCTAACACAACCTCATAGGTTGATGCTCGACTAATCTATCGGCCAATCGAAGATATCACTTGCAGACGTTCGCTTGCATATATGCTGGACAGTCGAAAAATATATGTTCGAGCGTTTCTGCCTACCGACAGTGACCACAATTGGGACCTGTGTCATTACAGCCAATCAAGTAGGTGTATGCGTCTCGTGTAAGCCACACCGAGGCGAATGCGGTGGATAATGCATGAGATGCTTCGCTTTAACTTGTGAGGCATACGGAACTTCCTTTCCGGGTACCATTTGTGCAGCCGCTTGTGCGGGTGTTTTGGTTTCTCCCAGTGCATTTGACAGAAGTCTGTCTGGTTGGGTAGGAATATTTAATTCGGTTATTATTTGTGACACGTTGATTGTTCTTCATAACTATGCTCGATTGTGAGGTACACCATTTTCATTAGCCACTTTCCTGCTTACAACTTTCTTCTTTACTCGTCAGCAGCATGCCAACTTGCACCGTGTTCATCATTAGCAATAATATCTATGTCTTCCCTGGTGAAGTATGCGTTCGAAGCCCGATTTAACGTTTTGAAAAACGAGGTTTATTAAAACTATTTTCACGATTGATACGCACAGTCTGTGTGCTGTGATGTGTTTCGAGGATGAAACCCGGGAGCACAGGTTCTGGTTTCTTTTATTTCCCCATGCCGGAAACTCCGAAGGGGCATAGCGTATTTGCGATGTACGCTATGCCGCAACTCCAATGGTGGCTTTCCTTCATCTTTATTTGACTCTATTCGGTGAGCCCAATCTGGAAGTAGAACGTGTGTTAAATATAACGGTAATATGAGCCAGCCCCAGCTTTCTTTGTTTTATTTAAAAAAAATTTCGGATCATACTTTGTCAACTACCGATTAAGATGCCCACACACAAAAAAATGCCTTCGACCCAAAATAAGTCAAAGCATGAACTTGTTGTGTGTCAGATCCTCTTTTAACAAATAGGCGTATTTTGTAAATCACCCAAGAGAATGGAAGGGGGGGCGCAAATACTTGGTCTTCAAATCAATAGCACATTCAATTACATCTCTCTCTCAGTCCATAAACTCCTAGATATATATTTGCTTTTTTTTCAATTGTATACATGTAGGTAAGTTTTGGACTGTAATCTATATACTGTATATTGTTGCAATCTATATAATGTCTTTTTTATGCAGTGTATTGTGTGCCTTACCTTTGTTTCTGAATGACAATCGCGTTACCATGTTTGTTTTCTAAGCAGTGTAAAAATTTCGTTTTGAATCTGCTGTTCATATTTGTATAAAAATTACAACTTTAATGTGTACACTTTGTTGTGACGCATTGCCCTTGACACGGCCCGAGATGTGCCCAGCCGTGTCAGGTCACCATGTTTACCGCATGGTTGCTACTGCTGCGAGTTTCACTTCATTTTTCTGCTTTATTTTTTGTATGGGGCTGTTAACTATAGCCAAGCTGTCTTAACACACAGCTTTTTTTGTCATCACAGTCTTTTCTTTCTGTGCGACAGAATAAAAAAAGAAAGAAACTTGACTTTGAGACTATGACATAGCCTTCTCCAGCCAGTTTCTTGTTCGAGCATTCACCTCTATCGGCGGCGTGATCGGGCTAAAGGTGGCAGCACTGCGCCCACGCAAGTGTGTGGATAGGCGGTCGGCGGTGCGTATACATGGTGTGCACGTGCGTCACGCAGCGCCCCTTCGTAACTTCCGAAATGCGCCACCGATATGTTCGGGTACCTACGGACTCCATCGCCTACCACTGCCGTGTTGTTTCCTTGTGCTTCCTACCGTTTAGTTTTGCCTCACGATGCAAGTTTGAGGAATTATCAGCTGCTAGTGTGGCAAGTTGATTTAGTAGTCCACGAAGAGGGAGGAGAGCTTCGGGGGGTTTCTTCACCGAACGTTATTACCTAAAAATATGAAAGCAAATTACGACTTTCCGTAAAATACAGGCGTGTTTGGCTGGCGCAGATTAAGAAAAATTTGTTGAAGAAATTCGTTGATATTTGCATCTTCAGGTGTGACTTCAATATGGATAAGTGCCATACCCAAGCGCTTACCTACAAACAGAGGTAGCTTACGAAGATACTGTACATACAAACTTGTGCGTGACCACTGCGTACACAATCAGCGTGTCAGGGAAGCACTTGAAATCGGGATGACGATCACGGAAATGCGGGTATTGCAATAAAACGAACTGTGCAAAATGATGCAAAACTATGTTAGTTCACTTTGAAGTATAGCCGATCGGTGCGAGTTCAGGGTTCAGTATTTTTAAAAATTCGTCAATTGATTCCCTAACACAGTCTCCATCATATCCAGGGACTCCACTGTACATTAGCGTACAACAAATGTAAAATACAAGGTGAAAAAATTTCAAAACTTACGCGAAAAAAGCAAAAACAAAGTGATGACCAGCATTATACCATGGCAAGCACCACGCGAAGTGCCTATCTGACTCGCATGTCACTTTCCTCGGTTGTTCCCACAAATTTCAATCAAAAAGACTCAACATCAGCACTCTTTTAAACACTTGTTTTAAACACGCTGCTAATTTGGTGGCGTGGGCCCCAGCAATATATTAATATTATATATCTCGCTCTGCACGACTCGTTTTCGAGGGGAGCTGCGGCGCTTCGCTCATCCCCTCTTAAAATTGCGGCTCGAAAGACTTTCACTTGTTCTAAGGCCACGTAATTTGTAATGTTTGTAGTCAAAGCGAGATAATTGGCACTCGTACGTCGTAGCGGGCAGCCGTTGTATGCGGTGGCTGGTATACGTGTCGCACATCTTGATCTTGTGAACAAGCGAGGCCCTCCTGATCCGAGGAGCTCGTTAAAGTACGACAGCAAAAAAACACAATGCTTCCCTTTATACATCGTACACAGCAACATATGACGAGCCCCCAACGAAACGCGCTGCAGCACGTGAACTGCCGTAGGTACCCAGGGAGGTACCCGGGCATGGCGGGAGAGGGCGACAATGGCGGAAGTGACATCACATCAACACTATGCTGTACATGCAGCGGCGCTTCGTTAGGTGCGGTCTGAGCCGATCGTTGGCGGATAACATGCATTGACTACAGTTTACTGTTAATATCTACGCTCTTCTACACTGAATCGGTGCACGACGCCTATGAAGCGTTATGATTACCCGCGAGTAAAGGTCAGTCTGCCTTTCATAGGGATGCTCACTCTGGGTGACTCTCTTCACGCTTTCGCGCTAAATGACGCTCTTGCATTGTTGTTTGTACGTGGTTAGCTTGTGTTCCGCTGCCCCGTTGTGGTGGTCTAGTGAGTAAGGTACTCGGCTGCAGACCCGCAGGTCACGGGTTCAAATCACGGCTGCGGCGGCTGCATTTCTGATGGAGGCGGAAATATTGTAGGCCCGTGTGCTTAGATCTGGGTGCACGGTAAAAAACCCAAGGTAGTCGAAATTTCCGGAGCCCTCTACTACGGCGTCTCTCATAATCATATGGTGGTTTTTGGACGTCAAACCACACATATCAGCTTGTGTTACGCCTGCTACAAACTGCTGTAGCGTCACTGAACTACTTACATTTTTGTCATCTGCATACTACAAAAAAGAGAGAAAGGATGGTTGTAGAAAGCCCGCATATCTGTGCGATTAGCTGAGTACCACCGTTCGCACCCTCTACGCATATGATTATGTTTTCTCTCATTCTGTTGACCATAAATTGTGAGACTATCGATAAGCCTACTCAGGAAAGCTAATAGTGGCTGACGGAACTTTGCACTACACTGCGTTTACTACGTGTACGCACATGTTTTCGCACCATTAAAATATAAAAAAACTTATATAGGAGTTCAGTAGAAAGCTTTCACTGATCGATTACGTGAATGAGAGTGCTACAACAAAGACCTGGTTATTGGGACAAGCATGTTTCTTTTTTTTTACAAAAAATTACCACTGCCTTCTGTCGGTCACTAACAATGCCACAAAAAACGCTGAAGACAATGTAAAAGAGATGAAAGGTTTAGAAAAATTCTACATTATATAAAGCGCATGTCGTCTGAATTAATTTTGACGTTTGGGCTCTTTAAATCGTTCTTAAATCAAAGCACATGGTTGCGCACAGTAACTCTGTTTGAAGTGCAGTTTAAATAAGTGACGTAGCCAGAGGGGGAGGGGGAGTTCAAACCTTCCCCAAAATTTTTCGTCCAACACCCCTGCCACTTACCCAACTTATTTATTTTTTCGTCGCTTCACGCTGACATGATTCGGAAAGTAAGCGCTGCTACTATCACAGTGTCCTTGCTGAGCGCTTTTACAATGAATAATGTCTGCATACGGAAAAGCGTGTCACGGTGTTTCTCAAGGCTTATCATTCTGTGTGGCTTTCGGCAGGAATCTCTGCCGTGAGTGTTTTAAGTTGGCTCAGCGACGGGATTAATGCTCAAGCGGTGGTCATACTTGTACCCGCCGGAACATATCACATCAGAGTCGATCACTGCGATAGTTTTCAAAAGGTAAAGGCTCGTTATAATGGAAATAAGCAGACACACTGCAGTTCCAAGGTCTGGTAGACCAGGTTCGAGGATATTAGAGTGTGACTCTTCGTACGTGTGCTAAGATATACTCAACACGAATAATAACATTTCTAATTAACCTTCGCACGTTCTGCTAACATCTGAACATACACACACGCGCATGCGTGCGACAGAATATTCGGTTTATACCCCTATAACTCAGCTTATATGCGAGTGTACAACTTATACACATTTTTATTGTGCCGTAACGTCTAAGTCACTCCGAAGTGTTGTCTAGGGATGAAGGTGACACGCAGGCAAACGTGCATCCTTATAAAGGCCTACTAAAATACTCATCATGTAACTTAGGCTCATAAACAAAAAGATGGTGGTCATAAACCTAAAGCAGCAAAATGAAAAATTCTGTGTGGGCAGCTGTAGTAAGCATGAGCTTTATTGTTCAGTTCTCTGGCAAACAGCGCAAGAATAAGGAACATAAAGGTGAAAAAATATAACGACATATTATATATATTGATTCGTTTCGTCTGTTCGTTTCTTTGCATTGACATGACTAAAAGGGCACACCGAGCAATTGCTCAAAGTAGCGACATGACGCAGGAAAAGAAATGCACAGAATGGAGAAACGTGCGTGAGCGTATTATCACGTAAAATTACGAGCAATATACATAGTAACCATAATCTTGTGCAAGAAATTAAACTGTGCAAGCAATTAATGTATCATGCAGCAAACAGACACATTACCTAGCGGAATGCTGTCGATTATCTTTTTTCAAAGAACACGAAGATTATGGTGGGCAATACATATTATATTATATGCCCCATTTGTTACCCAAAATTTGCGATAATTGCCACATGCAAATTTGGGTCATTGCATTGCCGTTCACACCTTTCGTATCCACTGACCACGTCTGCAAGTGAAAGGTGCCACTGAAAAGCAAGGAGTGGGTAACGGTAGAGAACGGAATCACTCTGTCATGCATGCTGTCGACGTGTGTTTCAGCAATATGTCTCATACAGTTGAACTTGCTTCCTTACAGCTGGACGAAAAGTAGCGCATACTGACTTTATTAAAGCCGTCTTTTTTACTACCCGCCAGGGTGGTCCAATGGTTATGGTGCTCTATTGCTGTCCCGCAGGTAGAGGGATCGAATCCTTGTCGTATTTTCGATGTAGGCAAAAATGCTTGAGGCCCGTGCACTTTGATTTAAAGTGCTAAAATTTGCGGAGCACCCCACTACAGCGTCTCTCGTAGCCATGTCGTGGTTTTTGGATGTTCTTCATCATCAACCTGACTACGTCCACTGCAGGACAAAGGCCTCTCCCATGTTCCGCCAGACAACTCGGTTCTGCGCTTGCTGCTGCCACTTTATACCCGCAACCTTCGTATTCTCATCTGTCCACCTAATCTTCTGTCTCCGCCTCACCCACTTGCCTTCTAATCCAGTCAGTTACTTTTGAAGACCAGCAGTTATCCTGCCAACGCGCTTCATGCCCGGCCCATGTACATTTCCTCTTCTTGATTTCAGCTATTATATTGTTAACCCCGGTTTGTTCCCAGATCCACTCTGCTCTTTCTTTGTCTCTTAAGGGTGCAGCTATCGTTTTCCTTTCTATCGCTCGCTGTGTCGTCCTTAATTTCAGCTGAACCATCTTTGTAAGTCTGCAGGTTTCTCTTGCATAGCTAAGTACTTTGTAAGTCTCCAGGTTTCTGTTCGATAGCTAAGTACCAGCAAGATGCAGCTGTTATGTACCTTCCTCTTGAGGGATAGTGGCAATCTACCAGTCATAATTTGAGAGTGCTTGTCAAATGTACTCCACTCCATTGCTAATATTCTAGTTATTTCATTCTCGTGGTTTTGTTCTGCGTTTATTACTTGACTTAAGTACAGATGTATTCTTTTACAACTTCAAGTGCACTATTACCTATCACGAAGCGCTGTTCTCTTCCGAGGTTGTTGCACATTACTTTCGTTCCCTGCAGATTGACTTTACGACCTACCTTTCTGCTCTCCTTGTCTAACTTTGTGATCATGTGTTGCAATTCGTCTCCTGAGTTACTCAAAAATGCAATGTCATCGGCGAAGCGTAGGTTACTATGGTACTCTCCATTAACTTTTTTTCTTAACTCTTCCCATTCTAGGCCTCTGAAAACCTCCTGTAAGCACACGGTAAATAGCAGTGGGGAGATTGTATCGCCCTGCCTTACCCTTTTTGATTGGTTTTTTGTCGCTTTATTTATGGAGCACTATAGTGGCAGTTGATCCCCCATATATTTCTTTCAGAATGTTTACATATGCTTCGTCGACACCCTGATTGAACAGTGCACGCATGACTGCTGATATTTCCGCGTAATCAAACGCCTTCTCGTAATCTATGAAAGCTATGTATAGTGGGTGGCTGTATGTTGAGCATTTTTCTATTACCTGGTCGATAGTATGTATGTGGTCTATTGTTAAGTAAAGCCTGTCCAAAATCCTGCTTGTTCCTTCGGTTGATTGAATTCTTATGTTTTCTTAATTCTGTTAGCAATTACCTTTGTAAATAGCTTGTGTACGGTGGAGAGCAAGCTGATCAGCCTGTCGTTCTTCAAGTCCTTGTCATCTCCTGTCTTATGTATTAAGAGGATGTTAGCATTCTTCCAAGATTATGGCGCCCTTCCCGTCAGGATACACTTCATAAACAGGTTGGCTAGTTTTTTAACACAATCTGTCCTCCGTCTTTTAGCATATTTGATGTTGTCTGATCATCAACAACAGCTTTGTCTCTATGCATTCCCTCCAAGGCTTTTTTTACATCTTCTAATATTACTGGTGGTATGCCATGTGGGCATGCTAGTTCTTAAATTAAGGTCGGGGTATAGTCCCGGCTGCAATACAGATCTCTGTAAAACTTTTCCGATATGTTAAATATCCTATTCATATTGGTAGCTACTTTGCGTTCCTTGTCCCGTTGTGCATACATCTGGTTTGCTCCTATCCCAAGTTTCCTCTTCATTGCTTTGACGCTTCCTCCGTTCTTCAGAGCGTGTTCGATTTTCTCCATGTTATACCTTGTTACATCGAATACGTTACGCCTATTAATCAACCTCGAAAGTTCTACCAATTCTCTTTTGTGTGTTGTATTTGAGGCTTTCATGCTTTGACGCTGTTTAATGAGGTTATTCATCTCCTAGGACAGCTTGCCAGTGTCCTGTCTAAGTACCGTACCTCTAAATTCCAGTGCACACTCCATAATGATACTCATCAGATTATAATTCATTGCGTCAACGCTAAGGCAGGTTTCCTCGATAAGAGCCGAGTACCTGTTCTGAAGCGAGAATCTGAATTCCTATACTTTCGCTCTCAGTTCTAGCTCCTTTTCTGGCTTCTTGTGTATCAGTTTCTGTCGTTCCTTCTTCATGTGTACGCGAATTCGAGACGGTACCATCATTTTATGGTCACTGCATCGTACCTTGCCAAGCACATTCACATTCTGCACGCTACCTGGTGTGCACTCAGAATAAAGTATATTTTGTCTCACTTTTCGCATTAGGGCTCTTACATGTACACTTACAGTTCCCTCGTTTTTGGTAGAAGGTATTCAAGATCTAAAAATTACTGCGTTCTGCGAATTCTACTAATAGCTCCTCTCTGGCATTTCTAGTACCAATACCATAATCTCCTACTGCCTGGTCTACAGCCTGCTTCTTCCGTACCTTGGCATTGAAGTCGCCCATCATATGTTAAACCCTATCAATTGATCAATAATAACTATGATTTTACTGTTGTTCATAACATCTCAATCCAAGAATAACTTCAGTTACCTTTCATCATTAATTGAGCTGGCGCCTACGGTGTATACGTTACACACACATTCAGTTGAAGCCGACTACGTTCCTGTTAAAGAACAGAGAGAATGTCTTGCGGACGGACTTGTATTTCATGGTAGATTTTCAGACAGCCAGGCCAAACAATCTTTCATTTGTTGTTGTAGCGCTCAGGTAGAACATTAGGTCTCTCAGCGATGAAGAAGAGTGTTCTGCTTCAGCTGTGCTCACCGGCAGATTTGCCGCAGTCTTTAGAGGATGGTGCACGTTTGGGAAGAATACAGCTGGGCAATCGACAAGCGCTTGCATCGCAGATATTTTCAGCTTTTCTCCCTTCTCTCGCTTCCATTTCACAGCGATACTGCTAACTCCCCTTGCAATGCTGAAGTTGAGATAATGTTCGAGTATACACGCCATTACACTTTTCGGCAGTTGGAAGAGTGGCAGATTCGGGAATGTGCTGTGGCAGAAGCGAAGAAAGCATCTTCAAGGTGTGCCTATGCCTTTGGAAGCGCTCGTTGAAGTGGTCTAATAAATAGTCCAGGAAAGGGGCCAGAAATACTGAACTCCTAAAGTGATCTTCCACCCCAGCCACTGGCACGTTACTTCGATGAAGCTGCCTGCCTGTGACAAGCGGCATTCTCATTTTCGGCAGTTGTCAAGTGTGCTCTGGGAGCAGCGTCACTTTTCGGAAAATAATCGTCAAGCGTTATAACGTACGGCGTTTCGGCGTGACCATCGATTCTCATAGAAGGACTCTGATTTACCCACGACACGAACTACTAAGCAATACGTGTATACACATACGTTTCACACAATATGTACAACGTTGTGGCACCTAGCGAGGCTTCTTGCAGTCGATGCGTTCCCAACAAAAAGTAGTTCGACGTTCTTACCATAAAATATTCAGATTTTCTTCCGTTATTACGGCGATAAGTAATTGAAAATATTATGCTCTGGTTATGTTCCTTACAAACAAAAACGCCATTGAACGTCTGTTATTATGTGGCTATATAGCTTAGTTTTTCACGTGACATCACATACAGCCTCTTTACTCTGGGTACGTCACATTGGCAGCCACCTGGACTTTCCGTGGCAGTGCTGGCCAGCACACCAAAGGGTCGTTCGGTACCCGCGTTCTTTTGTGCTCACCCCGCTTTTTTTTTTGTTCGCCAGTCGCGCCAAAAGGAAACACAAAAAAACGCGAGGGTGCACCGGCATTTATCATATGTCACGCGAGCGACCATGAAACACGCGGAGTTATACGTTTTGTTGGCCGTACATCTTGCATAGCTTCCACAGCGTTGCAGCTGATGTATCAAACGGAGTATAGGCAGCGTATTTCAAGGGGGTGACTTCGCATTGCTAGGAACCAACGAGCTCAGCAATGTTCGAGCCGTGACCCAGAATGCGAGAAACGAGCACTTTAGCGACGATACATGCCGGCTGGTAAAGTTCCGCCTTAAACACTAGCGCTCGTTTCTCGCCTGGCGTAAAGATTCGCGGGTATACATTTCCTCCGCTTCCCTTCAGGTGCCGGTAAGGTCGCGCTTTCCCAGTATCTTACTCTGCGCGCGAGACGTCTCACGTTTGTGATTGCGCCCATACGGAAGCCTGGTAGTTTCAGTCGCGTTTTGATGAAATACCACAAACGTGAATGAACGCGAAGGAAATGATGACAGTGGTGAAATTCCAGCGACTTGCATCAGAATGCCCGAATAAGACAACCAACAGGAATGGACAGCGCACAGTAGAGCGTGAGTAAACTCGTGTTGCATGCGCTGGCAGTTCTCGGCGGAGTTCACGCGTTCTGAGAAATGGATTAAGGTGCACTAAGTACTCCGCAACTCCGGATTTCATTCCTTAATCACTGGTGAACCGATCACTGTGATTTTGTGTGACACGAAGCTGCTTCTGTTCACGCTGGTGTAAGTGCTGGAAACATGATGTACGAATGTAGTGTGGTGAAATATTCTGTACAGTTTTTAATCTGTTCAGGTAAAGAGAAAAGTCGGCTGCACGCCTGGAAACAACCGAATTATATCTTAACGCAACGCTCTCGTTCCAGGGAGCCGAGTGAAGAGAGCTACAAAAAAAAGATCAAGAACTTACCACGTTTTTTGTGCGTATTCAAGTGTTTTAGCGCATATGCGCAGCGACCAGGTCTTATGTGACTAGGTACAGTCCAGTCGCACGTGCACTTCTGATTGAGACCAAGTGAACATTCCTCATCAATGATTACCTTGCCCTCACAGATTGCACAATGAAACCTCTACGATTGGAGTACTTCATTGCTATCAATAGTCACAGGGCAACTGAAAGTCGGCCCGAAAAATAACGTCTGAAAACTGGTGTTGCCAAAATACAGCATATCTTACCAAAAAAAATTACTTATTGCGTTTCGAAAGCATGCCTAGATGCACGAAGTAAAGTAAACAAAATGTTTCAGAGCTGCCACTGCATCAGGGCGGCTTGGCATGTATATAGATTAATATAAAGACCACTCCTAGAGGCATGCAGTCAGAGAAACCAACACTAAGAAATTCATTCAGCAATTTAAGCAAAACCAAAATTTAACTCTAAATGTACAAAAACATGCTGCGTATACCTCTCATTCGTAGTTGTAAGCGGAACCCCCCTTGACCTGTCAAACGCACTTCACCTCGATGAGGCCTACACCATCTACGCTTAACAAAGATTAACGATTAACCATGCTTTCTTCGATTGGATGGGTAATCACAATCATGCGTTTTCAAAGACTAGTCCCTTCATTGGTGCGGCGGGAGGCCGTTGCTCTAAACGGTCACTATACCTGTCGTTTACTGTATTAGGAGTACGTCTTACAGTACGGCCCCGCCACTGTGGTCTGGTGGCTGAGGTACTCGGCTGCTAACCTGCGGGTCTCGATATCAAACGCCGGTCGCAGTGGCTACATTTTGGAGGAGCCAAAAATGCTGTAGGCCCGCGTGCTCAGATTTGGGCGCACTATAAGAGCCCCTGGTGGTTGAAATTCCCGGAGCCCTCCACAACGGTGTATCTCATAATTATATGGTGGTTTTGGGACGTTAAACCACACATATCGATCAATTCGGTGCACGTTAAACAACCCCAGGTGGTCTAAATTTCTGGATCCTTCCACCACGGCATCTCTCATAATAATATGGTGGATTTGGGATGTTAAACCTCACATAGAAGTCAATCAATCCTACAGTAGTTTTACTTAATCTCTTCACAATCATACGCATAGGAAAAGGGGGAATCTCATGACTTGATATACATGTGCACCATCTGTTTAATCAACCACCAACAGTGACGTCACAGAGAAAAACTGATGCTTGTGACCTCCCCCCGTCTAGTCTGTAAGAACGCCACCCCCCCCCCCCCCCGAAAAAAATTTCTGGCTACGCTCCTGGTTCAGGTGACGTAATTTCGAGTTTGCGTATGGCTTACAAGATAGCCAGCCATACTCAAACTTTATAGGCTTTTACACATTGTTGTATATCGTTGCGTATAAAGACAAAGCAAACGAAGACCACTGCACATGCCTCCTGCTTCGAGCAGCTAGAAGGAAGACGACGACGCTGAGAGATCGAACCTGTTTGCGTCTTGGCCTTATGGCATTCAATCGGTGATAGTCGCGATAGTCTATGCACACTGAATCACAGATACTACGACAGAAGATATGCGGACCGGGGTTCAGCACGTTTTGAAGCTGCCGAGGGCGAGGCGGCACTGCTGTTTCGCCTATCGGGAATCGCAGAAGACCATCATCATAGCTGTCAGGTCTCCCGCGGGAAGCGAAGCTGAAATGGCTGAGGCTCTGACTGGCTACACTGCTGGTGGTTACGGCTTAGTTCGAGGCCGCAGCGTGGCACAGACAGTCATGGGTGGGGGAGCACAGGCTGCAAGGTGACCAGGTGCTGAACAGTCGAGCAATGGCTGAGTGAGTACGACCCCCCCCCCCTCCTGACAGATTCCTCAGGCTGGGGTGTGGGGGGTCGGTCGAAAGAAGCACCGGCAGAGTCCAGCTGGGGAAACGCCAACGGTTCAGCCAGCTCTGTCTCGAACAGCAATGGTGCGGGTGAGAACGACAGTGGTGCAGGCACGGTGTCCTTGGACGATCCCTTTCAAGAGCGAGACTGAGCTAAGTGAATAACCTCCACCTCTTTTGACGCTCTATAGCAATACCTCGACAATTAAAGGTAGCTATAGCAAGAAGCCATGATTAACTATAGAGGAACACACAGAAACTGAGATAGACAAGAAGCGACATACGAAAAGGAAACACAGAAAAAAAGAAACAGCTAATGCTCGCAAGTATGAGCTGCTCGAAAAGCTACCTAAAATTCACCTACGAACAAGGATCCCCCTCCGACAGGGTGTCTTCATTCGTGGACGAAGACATACCATGCGTTAAGCAAGAGTGAACACTCATAATTGCCTGGCGCACAGTTAGGGCAAGGGTCGCTCAACTCACGCTCGATACTGTCCTTGACAGTCGAAGGGCAAGAATCCTCATTCAACTCCATCGCTGCAGGTCGCTTGGGAACCGGGAGGTCGTCCTTAAAACCACCGAGGCCGCCGCGCAGAGCCGCCGACAGCTTCACCCCGGAAGACCACCGAATCTTTTTGCCTCGAAGCACCTCGATCCCGTCGTCGTATTTGGAATTGCTGGCCCGGCATCGCACGAAAGAGGGAAAAGAAAGAGTGCGAGGAGGGTGCCAGCACCAACATCAGGATTGCTCGCGCGCTATTGGTTACTCTCTGCAGGGGACATGCACGCCTATAGGTGACGTGCACGCCTATAGGTGACGTGCTGGTGACGCACGCACGTGCCCGCGATGGTATGTGCGGAGTTTTTCCGGTTGTTCCATCGTAGGAAAGCACCCACAACCTGCCGCCGCACTCTTTCTCTACCTTTCTCTTCTGCGGCAGCTTGGGCTAGTTGGTTTGGCATGGCGATAGTTATAACGCGAGAACAAAACGACGACACAGACAGAGACAAGAGAGAGACGTCTCCATCTTATCTCTGTGTCGTCGTTTTGTTCTCGCGCTATAACTATCGTCTTTCCTTCTCCCTTTTTGCATCCCTCTTTCCCTCTCCCTGTAAGAGCTGAGCCAAACCATTACCCGCAAGAGTCGTAGAAGAGTGACTTTGTTGTTTTGTTTTATTCAATCAATCACTACATCATACGCGCTACTGCTGGCATGGTCGACGCGCATGTGCGAATCAAAGTTCGAAATTACCATCTAACGTTCAATCTCATGCATTGCACTTCTGTCACACACCACACCAGTTCCAACTGCCCTTGCAGAAACGCGATTTCGACTGTAATGGCAGACGCCCAGACGCTCACATCTGAATTAGACGCCAACATATCAAACGTGAAGCGTGTTTCAGTCAAAGACGCAGTTCCGAACGACACGGAAGCCTCACGCGCATTTAACGTGCGAGATAGACGCCAGTTCGGCCGGCCCATCTGACGTGAAGTGCCTCCTCGTCGACCTCTGCATGGACGGATGCATACGAGTGCCTCGCCAGCTACAGCAAGGCAGCTAATACGACGATCCACGTCGTAATAATGGCATTGCTGCTGTCTGTGCTGAAGGTGTCGTGGAGGCACTTCCCGTTGACAGTCGGAACCTCTTCGCTCATTGAAGCCATCACCGTGCTATCGCCGTCTTATCTAAATTCACTCGCTCGCACCCTCATCGCACGGTAGCGATCCATCCAAGACACCGAAGGGGCGAGGGTGCTTCGGCACGATGGAACAGCCGTAAGCACTTCTCTGTATTTCCGCGACTTTCCGCAGAAGATCAGCGGCTGAGCGAAAACTCGCCCCATGTCTTTGCTTCAAGATACCACGAAGCGCGCAACCTTGGGGGAGGTAACAATGCCCTCTCCGAGGCTTCCGCGGCATCTGAATAGGCATCTTGAGCACTCAACTGAAATCTTTTCTTCGCTACCTTATTGTGTAACCCAGACCCCGTCCCTCGTTACCACGCATTATGGCGGGGGTTGCGCCACTTAGCCGGAGAGGGTCTATAGCAGAGCGGGGAGCATGGCTGAAAATGAGGTACAGGTGTGCAAGTTTAGTCGGTGTTGCTGCGTTACCAGCGCGCGCGTCACCAGCACGTCACCTCCAGAGGCGAACCAATAGCGCGCGAGCAATCCTGAGGCTGGCAGAGGCGTCCTCCTCGCACTCTTTCTTTTCCCTCTTTGCGTATTTGAAATTGCTGGCCCCGCATCGCACGAAAGAGGGAAAGGAAAGAGTGTGAGGAGGACGCCAGTGCGAGCCTCAGGATTGCTTGCGCGCTATTGGTTCACCTCTGGAGTAGACGTGCTGGTGACGCGCGCGCTAGTAATGCAGCGACACCGACTAAACTTACACACCTGTACCTCATTTTCAGCCATGCTCCCCGCTCTGCTATAGACCCTCTCCGGCTAAGCTGCGCAACCCCCGCCATAATGCGTGGTAACGAGGGACGGGGTCTGGGTTACACAATAAGGTAGCGAAAAAAAGATTTCAGTTGGGTGCTCAAGCTGCCTATTCAGATGCCACGGAAGCCTCGGGGAGGGCATTGTTACCTCCCCCAAGGTTGCGCGCTTCGTGGTATCTTGAAGCAAAGACATGGGGTGAATTTTCGCTCAGCCGCTGATCTTCTGCGGAAAGTCGCGGAAATACAGAGAAGTGCTTACGGCTGTTCCATCGTGCCGAAGCACCCTCGCCCCTTCGGTGTCTTGGATGGATCGCTACCGTGCGATGAGGGCGCGAGCGAGTGAATTTAGATAAGACGGCGATAGCACGGTGATGGTTTCAATGAGCGAAGAGGTTCCGACTGTCAACGGGAAGTGCCTCCACGACACCTTCAGCACAGACAGCAGCAATGCCATTATTACGACGTGGATCGTCGTATTAGCTGCCTTGCTGTAGCTGGCGAGGCACTCGTATGCATCCGTCCATGCAGAGGTCAACGAGGAGGCACTTCACCTCAGATGGGCCGGCCGAACTGGCGTCCATCTCGCACGTTAAATGTGCGTGAGGCTTCCGTGTCGTTTGGAACTGCGTGGTTAGCTGAAACACGCTTCACGTTTGATGTGTTGGTGTCTAATTCAGATGTGAGCGTCTGGGCGTCTGCCATTACAGTCCAAATTGCGTTTCTGCATGGGCAGTTGGAACTGGTATGGTGTGTGACAGAAGTGCGATGCATAGAATTGAACGTTACATGATAATTTCTAACTTTAATTCGCACAGGAATGTCGACCATGCGAGCAGTGGCGCGTATGATGTAGTAGTTGATTGTATAAAACAAAACAAAAATGTCACTCTTCTACGACTCTTGCGGGTAATGGTTCGGCTCAGCTCTTACAGGGAGAGGGAAAGAGGGATGCAGAAAGGGAGAAAGGAAGACGATAGCTATAGAGCGAGAACAAAACGACGACACAGAGACGAGAAGGAGACGTCTCTCTCCTGTCTCTGTGTCGTCGTTTTGTTCTCGCACTATAACTATCGCCATGCCATACCAACTAGCCCAAGCTACCGCAGAAGGGAAAGGTAGAGAAAGAGTGTGGCGGCAGGTTGTGGGTGCTTCCTTACGATGGAACAGCCGGAAAAACTTCGCACATTCCATCGCGGGCGCGTGCGTGCGTCACCAGCACGTCACCTATAGGCGTGCACGTCACCTACAGGCGTGCATGTCCCCTGTAGAGAGTAACCAATAGCGTGCGAGCAATCCTGATGTTAATGCAGGTGCCCTCCTCGCACTCTTTCTTTTCCCTCTTTCGTGCGATGCAGGGCCAGCAATTCAAAAACGCGGACGAGATCGAGGTGCTTCGAGGCAAAAAGTGACTTGCCCCCCCCCCCCCGAATGCGGGGGTCTTCGTACTTAGAATTTCTAGCCCCGCATCCCTCGAAAGAGGGAAAAGAAAGAGTGCGAGGAGGACGCCAGCACCAGCGTCAGGATTGCTCGCGCGCTATTGGTTCCTCTCTGTAGGGGACGTGCACGCCTGTAGGTGACGTGCTGGTAACGCACGCACGCACCCGCGATGGAATGTGCGGAGTTTTTCCGGCTGTTCCGTCGTAGGGAAGCACCCACAACCTGCCGCCACACTCTTTCTCTACCTTTCCCTTCTGCCTTTCTGCATCTCTCTTTCCCTCTCCCTGCAAGATCTGAGCCGAACCGTGCTACCCGCAAGAGTTGTAGAAGAGTGACTTTTTTGTTTTGTTTTATTCAATCAACCACTACATCATACGCGCCACTGCTGGCATGGGCGACGCTCATGTGCGAATTGAAGTTCGAAATTACCATTTAACGTTCAATCACATGCATCGCACTTCTGTCACACACCATACTAGTTCCAACTGCCCTTGCAGAAACGCGATTCTGACTGTCATGGCAGACGCCCAGACGTTCATGTCTTAATTAGACGCCACCACATCAAACGTGAAGCGCGTTTTGGTCAATGACGCAGCTCCGAATGACATGGAAGCCTCGAGCACATTTACGTGCGAAATAGACGCCAGTTCGGCCGGCCCATCTTATGTGAAGTGCCTCCTCGTCGACCTCTGCACGGACGGATGCATACGAGTGGCTCGCCAGCTACAGTAAAGCAACTGATAGGACGATCCACGTCGTATTAGTTACATTGCTGCTGTCTGTGCTGAAGGCGTCACGGAGGCACTTAACGTTGACAGTCGGAACCTCTTCGCTCATTGAAACCATCAGCGTGATAACGCCATCTTATCGAAATTCACTCGCTTGCGCCCTCGCTGCACGGTAGCGAGTCATCCAAGACACCGAAGGGGTGAGAGTGCTTCGGTACGATGAAACAGCCGCAAACATTTCTCTGTGCGATGACAGTGACTGCCGGCGTGTCTTCGGGAGATCGGCGGCTGAGCGAAAATTCGCCCCATGTCTTTGCTTCAAATGACCACCAAGCAGGCAATCTTGGGGGAGTTAACAATGCCCTCTACGAGACTTCCGCGGTGTCTGAATAGGCCGCTAGAGCACCCTACTTAGGTCTTTTCTTCGCAACCTTATTGTGTAACCCAGACCCCGTCTCTCGTTACCGCGGATTATAGCGGGGTCTGCGCCGCTTAGCCAGAGAGGGTCTATGGCAGAGCAGGGAGCATGGCTGAAAATGAGGTGCAGGTGTGCAAGTTTAGCTGGTGTTGCTGCGTCACCAGTGCACGAGTCACCAGCACGTCACTTCCAGAGGCGAACTAATTGCGCGCGAGCAATCTTGAGGTTGGCACAGGCGTCCTCCTTGCACTCTTTCTTTTCCCTCTTTCGTGCGATGCCGGGCCAGCAATTCTAAATACGCCTCCGGGGAGAAGCTGGCGGGGGCTCTGCGCGGCGGCCCCGGTGGTTTTAAGGACGACCTCCCGCTTCCCAAGTTACCTGTAGCGATGGAGTCGGATGAGCATTCTTGCCCTTCGACTGTCAAGGACAGTATCTAGCGTGAGTTGAGCGACCGTTCCCCTTGCCCTAACTGTGCGCCAGGCAGTTATGAGTGTTCACTCTTGTTTAACGGATGGTATGCCCTCGTCCACGAATGAAGACACCCTCTCGGAGGGGGATCTTTGTTCGTAGGTAAATTTTAGGTAGCTTTTCCAGCAGCTCATACTTGCAAGTATTAGCTGTTTCTTTTTTTCTGTGTTTTCTTTTTTGTATCTCGTTTCTTGTCTATCTCAGTTTCTGTGTTTTCCTCCATATTTGATCATGGCTTCTTGCTATAGCTTTCCGCTTCCGCACCCGCAACTCTCTAGGGCCCAGTCAGTCACTTTAAGAATGCTGCAAACGGGTACTTACCCGTCGCCTTTAGTGTACAGCAAGTTTATCGACAGCATAAAGCCGCAATGCCCTCATTCCGAAGAGAGACGTTGCACGTTACCCCACATGCTCTGGCAATACGCGGCGCTGCGCGATGGCGAGCCTCTCAGCACAGAAGCTGCCTGGAGGACGGCAATTACCAGCTCGGACCGAGAGGTCCAAATCCGGGCTGTCCAGAGGGCCCGCAATTTGGCGGAGGGGCTCGCTCTTCCTGTCCCCACGTGGGTGCGGCCCGCAGCCGACCCTCCCTCTTGAGGGGAATCGGCTCCTCAGGACAATTTGTAAATAAAGTTCATTGACTGACTGACTGTTCTTGCTATGGCTACCTTTATTGTCGAGGTATTGCTATAGAGCGTCAAAAGAGGCGGAGGTTATTCACTTAGCTCAGTCTCGCTCTTACCAGGGATCGTCCGAGGCCACCGTGCCTGCACCACTGTGGTTCTCACTCACACAATTGCTGTTCGAGACAGAGCTGGCAGAACCGTTGGCGTTGCCCTAGCTGGACTCTGCCGGTGCTTCTTTCGACCGACCCCCCACACCCCAGCCTGAGGAATCTGTCAGGAGGGGGGGGGGGGGGTCGTACTCACTCAGCCATTGCTCGACTGTTCAGCACCTGGTCACCTTGCAGCCAGTGCTCCTTCGGCCATGACTGTCTGTGCCACGCCGCGGCCTCGGACTAAGCCGAAACTACCAGCAGTGTAGCCAGTCAGAGCCTCAGCCATTTCAGCGTCGCTTCCCGCGGAAGACCTCACAGCTATTATGATGGTCTTCTGCGATTCCCAATAGGCGAAACAGCAGTGCCGTTTCGCCCTCGGCAGCTTCAAAACGTGCTGAACCCCGGTCCGCATATCTTCTGTCATAGTATCTGTGATTCAGCGTGCATAGACTATCGCGACTCTCCCCGATTGAATGCCGTATGGCCAAGACGCAAACAGGTTCGATCTCTCAATGTCGTCGTCTTCCTTCCAGCTGCTCGGAGCAGCAAGCACGTGCAGTGTCTTCGTTTGCTTCGTCATTATACGCAACGATATACAACAACTTGATAACGGGCACACCTTGATAACGTTGTACAAGATTTATATGCGCCCCATCATGGAATTCGGCTGCATATTATTCTCGGGTGGCCCGGCTTATAAAACGAAACCTCTAGTTGTCTTGGAGCGAGAAGCACTGCGAATGTGTCTGGGACTCCCTAGATTTGTGGCTATCAACGTACTGTACCAGGAAGCGCGCCTGCCTACACTACTTTGTCGATTTCAAATTTTGACCGTACAAGCATTTTTAAAATTTTATAGCTTACCGGCAAGAAGATCTCAATATGCTTTTACCGCAAACCCAGACGCCTTCTTTCTTGCTCATTGGCCACGGTTTCACACATCTCAGATAATGTTTGTACAAAAGAATCTACAAAGCATAAATGTGAACATTAGAAATGTAATTGACACTGATTCGAATTGTCATGTTATTATTGAGTATGATGATATATTCCCCCAAAACACCAAATTACAATCTCTCAAATTTTAAATAACATATTATTAGATTACTTGGAGCATGCAGAAACTAAAAATATAATATCCACAGATGCTTCCGTAAATAATCAAAAGGCAGGTGTAGGCATTGCCTCTGATTCGCTTGACTGGTCCTTTTCATTGAGACTGCCTGATTTTACTCCAGTTTTTGAAGCGGAGCTCGTGGCGATTATTTTAGCTCTTCGAAAACTTCCTTCAAATCGAAACAACGCAGTCATAATGACGGATTCTCTTTCAGTTTGTGCAGCTCTGACAGCTTCAGAGAAGTCTCGAATTCTAAGCACATTCAAAACATTAGTACCCCCGCAGTTGAGACTCCTGTGGTTACTATGGGTTCCAGGACAGTGTGGATTAAGATTAAATGAATTGGCCGATTCCTTAGCACGAGCCGCACTTGATGGGCCAGTTTTGTCCATACTGCCAGATGTTGAATATATCACGGCAATAAGATATCGAAAATCAGCAATCTCCACTGATACGATAGAAAAAGTAACTACATGGACAGACTATAACCACCTCATGTTTCTATGGCAACCCCACTGGAGTCAGTTCAGAAAGCTCGAAGTCTTAATTACTAAATTTCGATGTCGTGCCCCCCCCCCCCCCTAAATCTGTATCTACACAGAGCTGGTCAGACAAGGTCACCCCTCTGCGCATTCTGCGGAGAAACGGAATCACTAGATCATTATTTTTTGTATTGTCGCCGCTACGATATACTTAGAAAAAGGTTACTAGTTATGCCATTTCTGAAAATAGGCATTAGATTGACAACGGAAACGGCGCTAAGCTTTGGTGCCTCAGATTTGGGACATTGCCACAAGGATGCTTTCAATGCCGTTTGCGATTACATTCAGGCAACCAAGCGTACACCTTTGTGATCTTCAATCAAAAAATTATTTATTACTCCCCAGGGCAGAGTGAAGTAAACGCAGCTGAGTGGTAATCATAACACCTCAAATCTCAAATTGCTCAACTTGATTTTTTTTTCGTTTGCTCTTTTTATGTGGTTTTTTTTTCATAAGTCTTATTATAATACCAATTCATTACACATAGTTAAAATGATCACAGAAAAACTGCACTACACCTTCTTGACCAATCCCCCTGAGTGGGTATGAGTCATCATCCCAGGGAAACAAAACAAAACAAAAACAACAATGTGTAAAAGCCTATAAAGTTTGAGTTTGGCTGGCTATCTAGTCAGCCATACATAAACTTGAAATCACGTCACCTGAAGCAGGCACGTAGCCAGAAATTTTTTTCGGGGGGGGGGGCGTTCACACAAACCAGACGGGGGGAGGTCACAAGCATCAGCTTTTCTCTGTGACGTCACTGTTGGTGGTTGATTAAACAGATGGTGCACATGTATATCAAGTCATGAGATTCCCTCTTTTCCCATGCGCATCGTTGTCAAGAGATTAAGTAAAAGTACTGTAAGAATGATTGAATGCTAGGTGGGGTTTAACATCCCATATCCACCATATTATTATGAGAGATGCCGTAGTGAAGGGATCCAGATTTTAGACCACCTGGGGTTGTTTAACGTGCACCTAATTGATCGATATGTGTGGTTTAACGTCCCAAAACCACCATATAATTATGAGATACACCGTTGTGGAGGTCTCCGGGAATTTCAACCACCAGGGGCTCTTATAGTGCGCCCAAATCTGAGCACGCGGGCCTACAGCATTTTTGGCTCCTCCAAAATGTAGCCACTGCGACCGGCGTTTGATATCGAGACCCGCAGGTTAGCAGCCGAGTACCTCAGCCACCAGACCACATTGGCGGGGCAGTACTGTAAGACGTACTCTTAATACAGTAAACGACAGGTATAGTGACCGTTTAGAGCAACGGCCTCCCGCCGCACCAATGAAGGGACTAGTCTTTGAAAACTCATGATTGCGATTACCCGTCCAATCGAAGAAAGCATGGTTAATCGTTAATCTTTTTTAAGCGTAGATGGTGTAGGCCTCATCAAGGTGAAGTGCGTTTGACAGGTCAAGGGGGGTTCCGCTTACAACTACGAATGAGAGGTATACGCAGCATGTTTTTGTACATTTAGAGTTAAATTTTGGTTTTTGCTTAAATTGATGAATGAATTTCTTACTGTCGCTTTCTGTAACTGCATGTCTCTAGGAGTGGTCTTTATATTAATATATATACATGCCAAGCCGCCCTGATGCAGTGGCAGCTTTTAAACAATTTTTACTTTACTGCGGGCATCTAGGCATGCTTGCGATACGCAATAAGTAGTTTTTTTGTAAGATATGCTGTAGGTTGGCAACACCATTTTGCACACGTTATTTTTTGGGTAGACTTTCAGTTGCCCTGTGACTATTGATAGCAATGAAGTACTCCAATTGTAGAGGTTTTATCGTGCAATCTGTGAGGGCAAGGTAATCATTGATGAGGAATGTTCACTTGGTCTCAATCAGAAGTGCACGTGCGACTGGATTGTACCTAGTCACATAAGACCTGGTCGCTGCGCATATGCGCTAAAACACATGAATACGCACAAAAAACGTGGTACGTTCTTGATCTTTTTTTCGTAGCTCTCTTCACTCGGCTCCCTGAAACGAGAGCGTTGCGTTAAGATATACTTCGGTTGTTTCCAGGCGTGCAGCCGACTTTTCTCTTTACCTGAACAGATTAAAAACTGTACAGAATATTTCACCACACTACATACGTACATCATGTTTCCAGCACTTACACCAACGTGAACAGAAGCAGCTTAGAGCCACACAAAATCTTCAGTGATCGGTTCACCAGTGATTAAGGAATGAAATCCGGAGTTGCGGAGAGCTTAGTGCACCATAATTCATATCTCAGAACGCGTGAACTCCTTCGAGAACTGCCAGCGCATGCAACACGAGTTTACTCACGATCTACTGTTCACCATCCATTCCTGTTTGTTGTCTGTTTCAGGCATTCTGATGCAAGTCGCTTAAATTTCTTTCTGCCATCACCTCCTTAGCGCTCATTCGCGTTTGTGGTATTTGATAAAAACGCGACAGAAACTACCAGCCTTCCGTATGGGCGCAATCACAAACGTGAGACGTCTCGCGCGCATAGTAAGATAGCGGGCAAGCGCGACCTTACCGGCACCTGAAGGGAAGCGTAGCAAATGTACACCCGCGAATATTTCCGCCAGGCGGGAAACGAGCGCTAGTGTTTAAGGCGGAACTTTACAAACCGACTTGTATCGTCGCTAAAATGCACGTTTCTCACGTTCTGGGTCACTGCTCGATCATTGCTGAGCTTGTTGCTTCCTAGCAATGCGGTCACCCCCTTGAAATACGCTGCCAATACTCCGTTTGATACATCAGGTGCAACGATGTGGAAGCTATGCAAGATGTTCGGCCAGCAAAACGTATAACTCCGCGCGTTTCATGGTCGCTCGCATAACATCTGATAAATGCCGGTGCACCCTCGCGTTTTTTTGTTTCTCTTTAGCGCGACTGGCATACAGAAAAAAAGCTGGATGAGCGCAGAAGAACGTGGGCACCGAACGACCCTATGGTGTGCTGACCAGCACTGCCACGGAAAGTCCAGGTGGCTGCCATCGTGACGTACCCAGAGTAAAGAGGCTGTATGTGACGTCACGTGAAAAACTAAGCTATATAGCACAATAATAACAAACGTTCAATGGCGTTTTTGTTTGTAAGGAACTCAATCAGAACATAATATCTTCAATTACTTGTCGCCGTAATAACGGAAGAAAACCTGAATAATTTATGCTAAGAACGTCGAACTACTTTTTGTTTGGAACGCATCGACTGCAAAAAGCCTCGCTAGCTGCGTTATACATAATGTGGGAAACAGAGTATACACGTATTGCTTGGTAGTTCATGTCGTGGGTCAATCGGAGTCCTTCTATGGGACTCGATGGTCGCACCGAAACGCCGTACGTTATAAAGCTAGATGATTATTTTCCGAAAAGTGACACTGCTCCCAGTGCAAACTTGACAACTGCCGAAAATAAGAATGCCGCTTGTCACAGGCAGGCAGCTTCATCGAAGTAACGTGCCAGTGGCTGGGGTGGAAGATCACTTTAGGACTTCAGTATTTCTGCCCCCTTTTCTGGACTATTTATTAGACCACTTCAGTGAGCGCTTCCAAACGCATAGGCACACCTTGAAGATGCTTTCTTCGCTTCTGCCACAGCACATTCCCGAATCTGCCACTCTTCCCACTGCCGAAAAGTTTACTGGCGTGTATACTCGAACATTATCTCAACTTCAGCATTGCAAGAGGAGTTAGCAGTATCGCTGCGAAAGGGAAGCGAGAGAAGCGAGAAAAGCTGAAAATATCTGCGATGCAAGCCTCGAAAAAACAATGCGGTAACGGCGCCCCGAACAGTTTGCCTGTGCGGCGGCGCGCCGGCGTCTCGAGGGCAGATTTAAGATAGGACCAACAGTTTACTGGTGATATTATGAACTGCCAAAAAAAGCCAGGTTCACTAAAAAGCTTTAATCGTGGATTAATGGCGTGCCTCGAAAAAACAATGCGGTGACGGCACCCCGATCAGTTAGCGCGGGCGGCGGCGCGCCACTGTCTCGAGGGCAGATTTAAGATAGGACCGACAGTTTACTGGTGATAGAATGAACTGCCAAAGAAAGCCAGGTTCAGTAAACAACTTTATTCGTGGAATAATGGCGCGCCTCAAAAAACATTGTGGTGAGGGCTCCCCGATCAGTTTGCGTGGGTCGCGGCGCGCCGGCGTCTTGAGAGCAGATTTAAGATAGGACCGACCGTTTACTGGTGATATTATGAACTGCCAAAGAAAGCCAGGTTCACTAAAAAACTTTAATCGTGGATTAATGGCATGTCTCGAAAAAACAATGCGGTGACGGCGCCCCGATCAGTTTGCCTGGGCGGCGGCGCGCCGGCGTCTCGCGGGCAGATTTAATATAAGACCAACAGTTTACTGGTGGTAGAATGAACTGCCAATGAAAGCCAGGTCTACTGTATAAAACTTTATTGGTGGAATAATGGCGCGCCTCGAAAAAACAATCCGGTGACGGCACCCTGATCAGTTAGCGCGGGCGGCAGCGCGCCGGCGTCTCGAGGGAATATTTAAGATAGGACCGACAGTTTACTGGTGATAGAATGAACTGCCAAAGAAAGCCAGGTTCACTAAAAAACTTTTATTGTGGATTAATGGCATGCCTCGAAAAAACAATGCGGTGACGGCGCCCCGAACAGTTTGCCTGGGTGGCGGCGCGCCGGCGTCTCGAGGGCAGATTTAAGATAGGACCGACAGTTTACTGGTGATAGAATGAACTGCCAAAGAAAGCCAGGTTCAGTAAACAATTTTAATCGTGGATTAATGGCATGTCTCGAAAAAAACAATGCGGTGACGGCGCCCCGATCAGTGTGCCTGGGCGGCGGCGCGCCGGCGTCTCGAGGGCAGATTTAAGATAGGACCAACAGTTTACTGGTGATATTATGAACTGCCAAAGAAAGCCAGGTTCACTGAAAAAAACTTTTATCGTGGATTAATGGCATGCCTCGAAAAAAAATTGCGGTGACGGCGCCCCGATCAGTTTGCCTGGGCGGCGGCGCACCGGCGTCTCGAGGGCAGATTTAAGATAGAACCAACAGTTTACTGGTGATATTATGAACTGCCAAAGAAAGCCAGGTTCACTAAAAAACTTTAATCGTGGATTAATGGCATGTCTCGAAAAAAACAAGGCGGTGACGGCGCCCCGATCAGTTTGCCTGGGCGGCGGCGCGCCGGCGTCTCGCGGGCAGATTTAATATAAGACCAACAGTTTACTGGTGGTAGAATGAACTGCCAATGAAAGCCAGGTCTACTAAAAAAACTTTAATCGTGGAATAATGGCGCGCCTCGAAAAAACAATGCGGTGACGGCACCCCGATCAGTTAGCGCGGGCGGCGGCGCGCCGGCGTCTCAAGGGCAGATTTAAGATAGGACCGACAGTTTACTGGTGATAGAATGAACTGCAAAAGAAAGCCATGTTCACTAAAAAACTTTTATCGTGGAGTAATGGCATGCCTCGAAAAAACAATGCGGTGACGGCGCCCCGAAAAGTTTGCCTAGGCGGCGGCGCGCCGGCGTCTCGAGGGCAGATTTAAGATAGGACCGACAGTTTACTGGTGATAGAATGAACTGCCAAAGAAAACAAAGTTCACTAAAAAACTTTTATCGTGGATTAATGGCAAGCCTCGAAAAAACAATGCGGTGACGGCACCCCGATCAGTTAGCGCGGGTGGCGGCGCGCCAGTGTCTCGAGGGCAGATTTAAGATATGACCGATAGTTTACTGGTGATAAAATGAACTGCCAAAGAAAGCCAGGTTCACTAAAAAACTTTTATCGAGGATTAATGGCATGCCTCGAAAAAACAATGCGGTGACCGCGCCCCGATCAGTTTGCCTGTGCGGCGGCGCGCCGGCGTGTCGAGGGCAGATTTAAGATAGGACGAACAGTTTACTGGTGATAGAATGAACTGTCAAAGAAAGCCAGGTTCACTAAAAAACTTTTATTGTGGATTAATGGCATGCCTCGAAAAAACAATGCGGTGATGGCACCCCGAACAGTTTGCCTGGGTGGCGGCGCGCCGGCGTCTCGAGGGCAGATTTAAGATAGGACCGACAGTTTACTGGTGATAGAATGAATTGGCAAAGAAAGCCAGGTTCAGTAAACAACTTTAATCGTGGATTAATGGCATGCCTCGAAAAAACAATGCGGTGACGGCGCCCCGATCAGTGTGCCTGGGTGGCGGCGCGCAGGCGTCTCGAGAGCAGATTTAAGATAGGACCAACAGTTTACTGGTGATAGAATGAACTGCCAAAGAAAGCCGGGTTCACTAAAAAACTTTTATCGTGGATTAATGGCATGCCTCGAAAAAACAATGCGGTTACGGCGCCCCGATCAGTGTGCCTGGGCGGCGCGCCGGCGTCTCGAGGGCAGATTTAAGATAGGACCAACAGTTTACTGGTGATATTATGAACTGCCAAAGAAAGCCAGGTTCACTAAAAAACTTTTATCGTGGAGTAATGGCATGCCTCGAAAAAACAATGCGGTGACGGCGCCCCGAACAGTTTGCCTGTGCGGCGGCGCGCCGGCGTCTCGAGGGCAGATTTAAGATAGGGCGAACAGTTTACTGGTGATATTATGAACTGCCAAAGAAAGCCAGGTTCACTAAAAAGCTTTAATCGTGGATTAATGGCGTGCCTCGAAAAAACAATGCGGTGACGGCACCCCGATCAGTTAGCGTGGGCGGCGGCGCGCCACTGTCTCGAGGGCAGATTTAAGATAGGACCGACAGTTTACTGGTGATAGAATAAACTGCCAAAGAAAGCCAAATTCACTGAAAAACTTTAAATGTGGATTAATGGCGTGCCTCGAAGAAACAATGCGGTGACGGCACCCCGATCTCTTAGCGCGGGCGGCGGCGTGCCAGTGTCTCGAGGGCAGATTTAAAATAGGACCAACAGTTTACTGGTGATATTATGAACTGCCAAAGAAAGCCAGGTTAGCTAAAAAGCTTTAATTGTTGATTAATGGCGTGCCTCGAAAAAACAGTGCGGTGGCGGCACACCGATCAGTTAGCGCGGGCGGCGGCGCGCCAGTGTCTCGAGGGCAGATTTAAGATAGGACCAACAGTTTACTGGTGATAGAATGAACTGCCAAAGAAAGCCAGGTTCACTAAAAAAGTTTTATCGTGGATTAATGGCATGCCTCGAAAAAACATTGCGGTGACGGCGCCCCAATCAGTTTGCCTGGGCGGCGGCGTGCCGGCGTCTCGAGGGCAGATTTAAGATAGGACCAACAGTTTACTGGTGGTAGAATGAACTGCCAATTAAAGCCAGGTCTACTAAAAAAACTTTAATCGTGGAATAATGGCGCGCCTCGAAAAAACAATGCGGTGACGGCACCCCGATAAGTTAGCGCGGGCGGCAGCGCGCCGGCGTCTCGAGGGCAGATTTAAGATAGGACCGACAGTTTACTGGTGATAGAATGAACTGCCAAAGAAAGCCAGGTTCACTAAAAAACTTTTATCGTGGATTAATGGCATGCCTCGAAAAAAAAAATCCGGTGACGGCGCCCCTGACAGTTTGCCTGGGCGGCGGCGCGCCGGCGTCTCGAGGGCAGATTTAAGATAGGACCGACAGTTTGCTGGTGATAGAATGAACTGCCAAAGAAAGCCAGGTTCACTAAAAAACTTTAATCATGGATTAATGGCGTGCCTCGAAAAAACAATGCGGTGACGGCACCCCGATCAGTTAGTGCGGGCGGCGGCGCGCCAGTGTCTCGAGGGCAGATTTAAGATAGGACCGACAGTTTACTGGTGATAGAATGAACTGCCAAAGAAAGCCAGGTTCACTAAAAACTTTAATCATGGATTAATGGCGTGCCTCGAAAAAACAATGCGGTGATGGCACCCCGATCAGTTAGCGCGGGCGGCGGCGCGCCAGTGCCTCGAGGGCAGATTTAAGATAGGACCAACAGTTTACTGGTGATATTATGAACTGCCAAAGAAAGCCAGGTTCACTAAAAAACTTTATTCATGGATTAATGGCGTGCCTCGAAAAAACAATGCGGTGACGGCACCCCGATCAGTTAGCGCGGGCGGCGGCGCGCCAGTGCCTCAAGGGCAGATTTAAGATAGGACCAACAGTTTACTGGTGATATTATGAACTGCCAAAGAAAGCCAGGTTCACTAAAAAACTTTATTCATGGATTAATGGCGTGCCTCGAAAAAACAGTGCGGTGGCGGCACACCGATCAGTTAGCGCGGGCGGCGGCGCGCCAGTGCCTCGAGGGCAGATTTAAGATAGGACCAACAGTTTACTGGTGATATTATGAACTGCCAAAGAAAGCCAGGTTCACTAAAAAACTTTTATCGTGGATAAATGGCATGCCTCGAAAAAACAATGCGGTGACGGCGCCCCGAACAGTTTGCCTGGGCGGCGGCGCACCAGTGTCTCGAGGGCAGATTGAAGATAGGACCGACCGTTTACTGGTGATAGAATGAACTGCCAAAGAAAGCCAGGTTCACTAAAAAACGTTTATCGTGGATTAATGGCATGCCTCGAAAAAACAATGCGATGACGGCGCCCCGAACAGTTTGCCTGGGCGGCGGCGCGCCGATGTCTCGAGGGCAGATTTAACATAGGACCAACCGTTTACTGGTGATAGAATGAACTGCCAAAGAAAGCCAGGTTCACTAAAAAACTTTAATCGTGGATTAATGGCATGCCTCGAAAAAACAATGCGGTGACGGCACCCCGATCAGTTAGCGCGGGCGGAGGCGCGCCAGAGTCTCGAGGGCAGATTTAGGATAGGACCGACAGTTTACTGGTGATAGAATGAACTGCCAAAGAAAGCCAGGTTCACTAAAAAACTTTTATCGTGGATTAATGGCATGCCTCGAAAAAACAATGCGGTGACAGCGCCCCGAACAGTTTGCCTGGGCGGCGGCGCGTCGGCGTCTCGAGGGCAGATTTAATATAGGACCAACAGTTTACTGGTGATATTATGAACTGCCAAAGAAAGCCAGGTTCACTAAAAAGCTTTATTCGTGGATTAATGGCGTGCCTCGAAAAAAACAATGCGGTGACGGCAACCCGATCAGTTAGCACGGGCGGCGGCGCGCCAGTGTCTCGAGGGCAGATTTAAGATCGGACCGACAGTTTACTGGTGATAGAATGAACTGCCAAAGAAAGCCAGGTTCACTAAAAAACTTTATTCATGAATTAATGGCGTGCCTCGAAAAAACAATGCGGTGACGGCACACCGATCAGTTAGCGCGGGTGGCGGCGCGCCAGTGTCTCGAGGGCAGATTTAAGATAGGACCGACAGTTTACTGGTGATAGAATGAACTGCCAAAGAAAGCCAGGTTCACTAAAAAACTTTTATCGTGGATTATTGGCATGCCTCGAAAAAACAATGAGGTGACGGCACCCCGATCTGTTAGCGCGGGCGGCGGCGCGCCGGCGTCTCGAGGGCAGATTTAAGATAGGACCGACAGTTTACTGGTGATATTATGAACTGCCAAAGAAAGCCAGGTTCACTAAAAAGCTTTATTCGTGGATTAATGGCGTGCCTCGAAAAAACAATGTGGTTACGGCGCCCCGAACAGTTTGCCTGTGCGGCGGCGCGCTGGCGTCTCGAGGGCAGATTTAAGATAGGACCAACAGTTTACTTGTGATATTATGAACTGCCAAACAAAGCCAGGTTCACTAAAAAACTTTAATCGTGGATTAATGGCGTGCCTCGAAAAAACAATGCGGTGACGGCACCCCGATCAGTTAGCGCGAGCGGCGGCGCGCCAGTGTCTCGAGGGCAGATTTAAGATAGGACCAACAGTTTTCTGGTGATATTATGAACTGCCAAAGAAAGCCAGGTTAGCTAAAAAACTTTAATCGTTGATTAATGGCGTGCCTCGAAAAAACAATGCGGTGACGGCACCCCGATCAGTTTGCCTGGGCGGCGGCGCACCAGTGTCTCGAGGGCAGATTGAAGATAGGACCGACCGTTTACTGGTGATAGAATGAACTGCCAAAGAAAGCCAGGTTCACTAAAAAACGTTTATCGTGGATTAATGGCATGCCTCGAAAAAACAATGCGATGACGGCGCCCCGAACAGTTTGCCTGGGCGGCGGCGCGCCGATGTCTCGAGGGCAGATTTAACATAGGACCAACCGTTTACTGGTGATAGAATGAACTGCCAAAGAAAGCCAGGTTCACTAAAAAACTTTAATCGTGGATTAATGGCATGCCTCGAAAAAACAATGCGGTGACGGCACCCCGATCAGTTAGCGCGGGCGGAGGCGCGCCAGAGTCTCGAGGGCAGATTTAGGATAGGACCGACAGTTTACTGGTGATAGAATGAACTGCCAAAGAAAGCCAGGTTCACTAAAAAACTTTTATCGTGGATTAATGGCATGCCTCGAAAAAACAATGCGGTGACAGCGCCCCGAACAGTTTGCCTGGGCGGCGGCGCGTCGGCGTCTCGAGGGCAGATTTAATATAGGACCAACAGTTTACTGGTGATATTATGAACTGCCAAAGAAAGCCAGGTTCACTAAAAAGCTTTATTCGTGGATTAATGGCGTGCCTCGAAAAAAACAATGCGGTGACGGCAACCCGATCAGTTAGCACGGGCGGCGGCGCGCCAGTGTCTCGAGGGCAGATTTAAGATCGGACCGACAGTTTACTGGTGATAGAATGAACTGCCAAAGAAAGCCAGGTTCACTAAAAAACTTTATTCATGAATTAATGGCGTGCCTCGAAAAAACAATGCGGTGACGGCACACCGATCAGTTAGCGCGGGTGGCGGCGCGCCAGTGTCTCGAGGGCAGATTTAAGATAGGACCGACAGTTTACTGGTGATAGAATGAACTGCCAAAGAAAGCCAGGTTCACTAAAAAACTTTTATCGTGGATTATTGGCATGCCTCGAAAAAACAATGAGGTGACGGCACCCCGATCTGTTAGCGCGGGCGGCGGCGCGCCGGCGTCTCGAGGGCAGATTTAAGATAGGACCGACAGTTTACTGGTGATAATATGAACTGCCAAAGAAAGCCAGGTTCACTAAAAAGCTTTATTCGTGGATTAATGGCGTGCCTCGAAAAAACAATGTGGTTACGGCGCCCCGAACAGTTTGCCTGTGCGGCGGCGCGCTGGCGTCTCGAGGGCAGATTTAAGATAGGACCAACAGTTTACTTGTGATATTATGAACTGCCAAACAAAGCCAGGTTCACTAAAAAACTTTAATCGTGGATTAATGGCGTGCCTCGAAAAAACAATGCGGTGACGGCACCCCGATCAGTTAGCGCGAGCGGCGGCGCGCCAGTGTCTCGAGGGCAGATTTAAGATAGGACCAACAGTTTTCTGGTGATATTATGAACTGCCAAAGAAAGCCAGGTTAGCTAAAAAACTTTAATCGTTGATTAATGGCGTGCCTCGAAAAAACAATGCGGTGACGGCACCCCGATCAGTTAGCGCGGGCGGCGGCGTGCCAGTGTCTCGAGGGCAGATTGAAGATAGGACCGACCGTTTACTGGTGATAGAATGAACTGCCAAAGAAAGCCAGGTTCACTAAAAACTTTTATCGTGGATTAATGGCATGCCTCGAAAAAACAATGCGGTGACGGCGCCCCGAACAGTTTGCCTGGGCGGCGCCGCGCCGGCATCTCGAGGGCAGATTTAAGATAGGACCGACCGTTTACTGGTGATAGAATGAACTGCCAAAGAAAGCCAGGTTCACTAAAAAACTTTTATCGTGGAGTAATGGCATGCCTCGAAAAAACAATGCGGTGACGGCGCCCCAAACAGTTTGCCTGTGCGGCGGCGCGCCGGCGTCTTGAGGGCAGATTTAAGATAGGACGAACAGTTTACTGGTGATATTTTGAACTGCCAAAGAAAGCCAGGTTCACTAAAAAGCTTTAATCGTGGATTAATGGCGTGCCTCGAAAAAACAATGCGGTGACGGCACCCCGATCAGTTAGCGCGGGCGGCGGCGCGCCACTGTCTCGAGGGCAGATTTAAGATAGGACCAACAGTTTACTGGTGATATTATGAACTGCCAAAGAAAGCCAGGTTCACTAAAAAACTTTTATCGTGGATAAATGGCATGCCTCGAAAAAACAATGCGGTGACGGCGCCCCGAACAGTTTGCCTGGGCGGCGGCGCGCCAGTGTCTCGAGGGCAGATTGAAGATGGGACCGACCGTTTACTGGTTATAGAATGAACTGCCAAAGAAAGCCAGGTTCACTAAAAAACTTTTATCGTGGATTAATGGCATGCCTCGAAAAAACAATGCGGTGACGGCGCCCCGAACAGTTTGCCTGGGCGGCGGCGCGCCGGCGTCTCGAGGGCAGATTTAAGATAGGACCAACAGTTTACGGGTGATTGAATGAACTGCCAAAGAAAGCCAGGTTCACTGAAAAACTTTAATCGTGGATTAATGGCGTTCCTCGAAAAAACAATGCGGTGACGGCAACCCGATCAGTTAGCGCGGGCGGCGGCGCGCCAGTGTCTCGAGGGCAGATTTAAGATTGGACCGACAGTTTACTGGTGATAGAATGAACTGCCAAAGAAAGCCAGGTTCACTAAAAAACTTTAATCGTGGATTATTGGCGTGCCTCGAAAAAACAATGTGGTGACGGCACCCCGATCAGTTAGCGCGGGCGGCGGCGCGCCAGTGTCTAGAGGGCAGATTTAAGATAGGACCAACAGTTTTCTGGTGATATTATGAACTGCCAAAGAAAGCCAGGTTAGCTAAAAAACTTTAATCGTTGATTAATGGGGTGCCTCGAAAAAACAATGCGGTGACGGCACCCCGATCAGTTAGCGCGGGCGGCGGCGCGCCAGTGTCTCGAGGGCAGATTTAAGATAGTACCAACAGTTTACTGGTGATATTATGAACTGCCAAAGAAAGCCAGGTTCACTAAAAAACGTTTATCGTGGATTAATGGCATGCCTCGAAATAACAATGCGGTGACGGCGTCCCGATCAGTTTGCCTGGGCAGCGGCGCGCCAGTGTCTCGAGGGCAGATTTAAGATAGAACCGACAGTTTACTGGTGATAGAATGAACTGCCAAAGAAAGACAGGTTCACTAAAAAACTTTTATCGTGGATTAATGGCATGCCTCGAAAAAACAATGTGGTGACGGCGCCCCGAACAGTTTGTCTGGGCGGCGGCGCGCCGGCGTCTCGAGGGCAGATTTAAGATAGGACCGACAGTTTGCTGGTGATAGAAGGAACTGCCAAAGAAAGACAGTTTCAGTAAAAAACTTTAATCGTGGATTAATGACATGCCTCGAAAAACAATGCGGTGACGGCGCCCCGATCAGTTTGCCTGGGCGGCGGCGCGCCAGCGTCTCGAGTGCAGATTTAAGATAGGACCGACAGTTTACTGGTGATAGAATGAACTGCCAAAGAAAGACAGGTTCACTAAAAAACTTTTATCGTGGATTAATGGCATGCCTCGAAAAAACAATGCGGTGACGGCGCCCCGAACAGTTTGTCTGGGCGGCGGCGCGCCAGTGTCTCGAGGGCAGGTTTAAGATAGGACTGACAGTTTACTGGTGATAGAATGAACTGCCAAAGAAAGCCAGGTTCAGTAAAAAACTTTAATCGTGGATTAATGACATGCCTCGAAAAACAATGCGGTGACGGCGCCCCGATCAGTTTGCCTGGGCGGCGGCGCGCCAGCGTCTCGAGTGCAGATTTAAGATAGGACCGACAGTTTACTGGTGATAGAATGAACTGCCAAAGAAAGACAGGTTCACTAAAAAACTTTTATCGTGGATTAATGGCATGCCTCGAAAAAACAATGCGGTGACGGCGCCCCGAACAGTTTGTCTGGGCGGAGGCGCGCCGGCGTCTCGAGGGCAGATTTAAGATAGGACCGACAGTTTGCTGGTGATAGAAGGAACTGCCAAAGAAAGCCAGGTTCACTAAAAAACTTTTATCGTGGATTAATGGCAAGCATCGAAAAACAATGCGGTGACGGCACCGCGATCAGTTAGCGCGGGCGGTGGCGCGCCAGTGGCTCGAGGGCAGATTTAAGATAGGACCGACAGTTTACTGGTGATAGAATTAACTGCCAAAGAAAGCCAGGTTCACTAAAAAACTTTAATCGTGGATTAATGGCGTGCCTCGAAAAAACAATGCGGTGACGGCACCCCGATCAGTTAGTGCGGGCGGCGGCGCGCCAGTGTCTCGAGGGCAAATTTTAGATAGGACAGACAGTTTACTGGTGATATATCGAACTGCCAAAGAAAGCCAGGTTCACTAAAAAACTTAAATCATGGATTAATGGCGTGCCTCGAAAAAACAATGCGGTGACGGCGCCCCGAACAGTTTGCCTGGGCGGCGGCGCGCCAGCATCTCGAGGGCAGATTTAAGATAGGACCAACAGTTTACTGGTGATATTATGAACTGCCAAAGAAAGCCAGGTTCACTAAAAAGCTTTAATCGTGGATTAATGGCGTGCCTCGAAAAAACAATGCGGTGACGGAACCCCGATCAGTTTGCCTGGGCGGCGGCGCGCCGGCATCTCGAGGGCAGATTTAAGATAGGACCAACATTTACTGGTGATATTATGAACTGCCAAAGAAAGCCAGGTTCACTAAAAAACTTTAATCGTGGATTAATTGCATCCCTCGAAAAAACAATGCGGTGACAGAGCCCCGAACAGTTTGCCTGGGCGGCGGCGCGTCGGCGTCTCGAGGGCAGATTTAAGATAGGACCAACAGTTTACTGGTGATATTATGAACTGCCAAAGAAAGCCAGGTTCACTAAAAAGCTTTAATCGTGGATTAATGGCGTGCCTCGAAAAAACAATGCGGTGACGGAACCCCGATCAGTTAGCGCGGGCGGTGGCGCGCCGGCGTCTCGAGGGCAGATTTAAGATAGGACCGACAGTTTACTGGTGATAGCATGAACTGCCAAAGAAAGCCTGGTTCACTAAAAAACTTTTATCGTGGATTAATGGCATGCCTCGAAAAAACAATGCGGTGACGGCGCCCCGAACAGTTTGCCTGGGCGGCGGCGCGCCGGCATCTCGAGGGCAGATTTAAGATAGGACCAACAGTTACTGGTGATATTATGAACTGCCAAAGAAAGCCAGGTTAACTAAAAAACTTTAATCGTGGATTAATTGCATCCCTCGAAAAAACAATGCGGTGACAGCGCCCCGAACAGTTTGCCTGGGCGGCGGCGCGTCGGCATCTCGCGGGCAGATTTAAGATAGGACCAACAGTTTACTGGTGATATTATGAACTGCCAAAGAAAGCCAGGTTCCTCTAAAAAGCTTTAATCGTGGATTAATGGCGTGCCTCGAAAAAACAATGCGGTGACGGACCCCGATCAGTTTGCGTGGTTGGCGGCGCCAGTGTCTCGGGGGCAGATTTAAGATAGCACCGACAGTTTACTGGTGATAGAATGAACGGCCAAAAAAGCCAGGTTTACTAAAAACTTTAATCGTGGATTAATGGCGCGCCTCGAAAAGAGAATGCTTTGACGGCGCCAGTATAGCTTAGCGTGGGCGGCGGCGTGCCGGTGTCCCGAGGGCAGATTTAGGATAGGACCAACAGTTTACTGGTGATAGAATGAACTGCCAAAGAAAGCAAGGTTTACTAAAAAGACTTTCATCGTGGATTAATTCCGCGCCTAAAAAAACAATGCGGTGACGGCACCCCTATAACTTAGCGTGGGCGGCGGCGTGCCGGCGTCTCGAGGGCAGATTTAAGATAGGACAAAGAGTTTAGTGGTGATAGAATTAACTGCCAAAGAAAGCCAAGTTTACTAAAAAAACTTTAATCGTGGAGTAATGGCGCGCATAAAAAAACAATGCGGTGACGGCACCCCTATCACTTAGCGTTGGCGGCGCCGTCCCGGCGTCTCGAGGGCAGATTTAAGATAGGACCAACAGTTTACTGGTGATAGAATGAACTGCCAAAGAAAGCCAAGTTTACTAAAAAACTTTATTCGTGGAGTAATGGCGCGCCTCGAAAAAACAATGCTTTGACGGCGCCCCTATAGCTTAGCTGGGGCGGCGGCGTGCAGGCGTCTCGAGGGCAGAATTGAAATAGGACCAACAGTCTACTGGTGATAAAATGAACTGCCAAAGAAAGCCAAGTTTACTAAAAAAACTTTAATCGTGGAGTAATGGCGCGCCTAAAAAAACAATGCGGTGACGGCGCCCCTATCACTTAGCGTGGGCGGCGGCGTGCCGGCGTCTCAAGGGCAGATTTAAGATAGGACCAACAGTGTACTGGTGATAGAATGAACTGCCAAAGAAAGCCAGATTTACTAAAACAACTTTAATCGTTGAGTAATGGCACGCCTAAAAAACAATGCGGTGACGGCACCCCTATCACTTAGCGTGGGCGGCGGCGTGCCGTCGTCTCGAGGGCAGATTTAAGATAGGACCAATAGTCTACTGGTGATATAATGAACTGCCAAAGAAAGCTAGATTTACTAAAAAACTTTATTCGTGGAGTAATGGTGCTCCTAAAAAAACAATGCGGTGACGGCACCCCTATCACTTAGCGTGGGCAACGGCGTGCCGGCGTCTCGAGGGCAGATTTAAGATAGGACCAACAGTTTACTGGTGATATTATGAACTGCCAAAGAAAGCCAGGTTAGCTAAAAAGCTTTAATTGTTGATTAATGGCGTGCCTCGAAAAAACAGTGCGGTGGTGGCACACCGATCAGTTAGCGCGGGCGGCGGCGCGCCAGTGTCTCGAGGGCAGATTTAAGATAGGACCAACAGTTTACTGGTGATAGAATGAACTGCCAAAGAAAGCCAGGTTCACTAAAAAAGTTTTATCGTGGATTAATGGCATGCCTCGAAAAAACATTGCGGTGACGGCGCCCCAATCAGTTTGCCTGGGCGGCGGCGCGCCGGCGTCTCGAGGGCAGATTTAAGATAGGACCAACAGTTTACTGGTGGTAGAATGAACTGCCAATTAAAGCCAGGTCTACTAAAAAAACTTTAATCGTGGAATAATGGCGCGCCTCGAAAAAAGAATGCGGTGACGGCACCCCGATAAGTTAGCGCGGGCGGCTGCGCGCCGGCGTCTTGAGGGCAGATTTAAGATAGGACCGACAGTTTACTGGTGATAGAATGAACTACCAAAGAAAGCCAGGTTCACTAAAAAACTTTTATCGTGGATTAATGGCATGCCTCGAAAAAAAAAATCCGGTGACGGCGCCCCTGACAGTTTGCCTGGGCGGTGGCGCGCCGGCGTCTCGAGGGCAGATTTAAGATAGGACCGACAGTTTGCTGGTGATAGAATGAACTGCCAAAGAAAGCCAGGTTCACTAAAAAACTTTAATCATGGATTAATGGCGTGCCTCGAAAAAACAATGCGGTGACGGCACCCCGATCAGTTAGTGCGGGCGGCGGCGCGCCAGTGTCTCGAGGGCAGATTTAAGATAGGACCGACAGTTTACTGGTGATAGAATGAACTGCCAAAGAAAGCCAGGTTCACTAAAAAACTTTAATCGTGGATTAATGGCGTGCCTCGAAAAAACAATGCGGTGATGGCACCCCGATCAGTTAGCGCGGCCGGCGGCGCGCCAGTGCCTCGAGGGCAGATTTAAGATAGGACCAACAGTTTACTGGTGATATAATGAACTGCCAAAGAAAGCCAGGTTCACTAAAAAACTTTATTCATGGATTAATGGCGTGCCTCGAAAAAACAATGCGGTGACGGCACCCCGATCAGTTAGCGCGGGCGGCGGCGCGCCAGTGCCTCGAGGGCAGATTTAAGATAGGACCAACAGTTTACTGGTGATATTATGAACTGCCAAAGAAAGCCAGGTTCACTAAAAAACTTTATTCATGGATTAATGGCGTGCCTCGAAAAAACAGTGCGGTGGCGGCACACCGATCAGTTAGCGTGGGCGGCGGCGCGCCAGTGCCTCGAGGGCAGATTTAAGATAGGACCAACAGTTTACTAGTGATATTATGAACTGCCAAAGAAAGCCAGGTTCACTAAAAAACTTTTATCGTGGATAAATGGCATGCCTCGAAAAAACAATGCGGTGACGGCGCCCCGAACAGTTTGCCTGGGCGGCGGCGCACCAGTGTCTCGAGGGCAGATTGAAGATAGGACCGACCGTTTACTGGTGATAGAATGAACTGCCAAAGAAAGCCAGGTTCACTAAAAAACTTTTATCGTGGATTAATGGCATGCCTCGAAAAAACAATGCGATGACGACGCCCCGAACAGTTTGCCTGGGCGGCGGCGCGCCGACGTCTCGAGGGCAGATTTAAGATAGGACCAACCGTTTACTGGTGATAGAATGAACTGCCAAAAAAAGCCAGCTTCACTAAAAAACTTTAATCGTGGATTAATGGCATGCCTCGAAAAAACAATGCGGTGACGGCACCCCGATCAGTTAGCGCGGGCGGCGGCGCGCCAGAGTCTCGAGGGCAGATTTAGGATAGGACCGACAGTTTACTGGTGATAGAATGAACTGCCAAAGAAAGCCAGGTTCACTAAAAAACTTTTATCGTGGATTAATGGCATGCCTCGAAAAAACAATGCGGTGACAGCGCCCCGAACAGTTTGCCTGGGCGGCGGCGCGTCGGCGTCTCGAGGGCAGATTTAATATAGGACCGACAGTTTACTGGTGATATTATGAACTGCCAAAAAAAGCCAGGTTTACTAAAAAGCTTTATCCGTGGATTAATGGCGTGCCTCGAAAAAAACAATGCCGTGAAGGCAACCCGATCAGTTAGCACGGGCGGCGGCGCGCCAGTGTCTCGAGGGCAGATTTAAGATAGGACCGGCAGTTTACTGGTGATAGAATGAACTGCCAAAGAAAGCCAGGTTCACTAAAAAACTTTATTCATGAATTAATGGCGTGCCTCGCAAAAACAATGCGGTGACGGCACACCGATCAGTTAGCGCGGGTGGCGGCGCGCCAGTGTCTCGAGGGCAGATTTAAGATAGGACCGACAGTTTACTGGTGATAGAATGAACTGCCAAAGAAAGCCAGGTTCACTAAAAAACTTTTATCGTGGATTATTGGCATGCCTCGAAAAAACAATGCGGTGACGGCACCCCGATCTGTTAGCGTGGGCGGCGGCGCGCCGGCGTCTCGAGGGCAGATTTAAGATAGGACCGACAGTTTACTGGTGATATTATGAACTGCCAAAGAAAGCCAGGTTCACTAAAAAGCTTTATTCGTGGTTTAATGGCGTGCCTCGAAAAAACAATGTGGTTACGGCGCCCCGAACAGTTTGCCTGTGCGGCGGCGCGCTGGCGTCTCGAGGGCAGATTTAAGATAGGACCAACAGTTTACTGGTGATATTATGAACTGCCAAAGAAAGCCAGGTTCACTAAAAAGCTTTATTCGTGGATTAATGGTATGCCTCGAAAAAAACAATGCGGTGACGGCACCCCGATCAGTTAGCGCGGGCGGCGGCGCGCCAGTGTCTCGAGGGCAGATTTAAGATAGGACCAACAGTTTACTGGTGATATTTTGAACTGCCAAAGAAAGCCAGGTTCACTAAAAAGCTTTAATCGTTGATTAATGGCGTGCCTCGAAAAAACAATGCGGTGACTGCACCCCGATCAGTTAGCGCGGGCGGCGGCGCGCCAGTGTCTCGAGGGCAGATTGAAGATAGGACCGACCGTTTACTGGTGATAGAATGAACTGCCAAAGAAAGCCAGGTTCACTAAAAACTTTTATCGTGGATTAATGGCATGCCTCGAAAAAACAATGCGGTGACGGCGCCCCGAACAGTTTGCCTGGGCGGCGGCGCGCCGGCGTCTCGAGGGCAGATTTAAGATAGGACCGACCGTTTACTGGTGATAGAATGAACTGCCAAAGAAAGCCAGGTTCACTAAAAAACTTTTATCGTGGAGTAATGGCATGCCTCGAAAAAACAATGCGGTGACGGCGCCCCGAACAGTTTGCCTGTGCGGCGGCGCGCCGGCGTCTTGAGGGCAGATTTAAGATAGGACGAACAGTTTACTGGTGATATTTTGAACTGCCAAAGAAAGCCAGGTTCACTAAAAAGCTTTAATCGTGGATTAATGGCGTGCCTAGAAAAAACAATCCGGTGACGGCACCCCGATCAGTTAGCGCGGGCGGCGGCGCGCCACTGTCTCGAGGGCAGATTTAAGATAAGACCGACAGTTTACTGGTGATATTATGAACTGCCAAAGAAAGCCAGGTTCACTAAAAAACTTTATTCATGGATTAATGGCGTGCCTCGAAAAAACAATGCGGTGACGGCACCCCGATCAGTTAGCGCGGGCGGCGGCGCGCCAGTGCCTCGAGGGCAGATTTAAGATAGGACCAACAGTTTACTGGTGATATTATGAACTGCCAAAGAAAGCCAGGTTCACTAAAAAACTTTTATCGTGGATAAATGGCATGCCTCGAAAAAACAATGCGGTGACGGCGCCCCGAACAGTTTGCCTGGGCGGCGGCGCGCCAGTGTCTCGAGGGCAGATTGAAGATAGGACCGACCGTTTACTGGTTATAGAATGAACTGCCAAAGAAAGCCAGGTTCACTAAAAAACTTTTATCGTGGATTAATGGCATGCCTCGAAAAAACAATGCGGTGACGGCGCCCCGAACAGTTTGCCTGGGCGGCGGCGCGCCGGCGTCTCGAGGGCAGATTTAAGATAGGACCAACAGTTTACTGGTGATATTATGAACTGCCAAAGAAAGCCAGGTTCACTAAAAAGCTTTATTCGTGGATTAATGGTGTGCCTCGAAAAAAACAATGCGGTGACGGCACCCCGATCAGTTAGCGCGGGCGGCGGCGCGCCAGTGTCTCGAGGGCAGATTTAAGATAGGACCAACAGTTTACTGGTGATATTTTGAACTGCCAAAGAAAGCCAGGTTCACTAAAAAGCTTTATTCGTGGATTAATGGCGTGCCTCGAAAAAACTATGCGGTGACGGCACCCCGATCAGTTAGCGCGGGCGGCGGCGCGCCAGTGTCTCGAGGGCAGATTTAAGATAGGACCGACAGTTTACTGGTGATTGAATGAACTGCCAAAGAAAGCGAGGTTCACTGAAAAACTTTAATCGTGGATTAATGGCGTGCCTCGAAAAAACAATGCGGTGACGGCACCCCGATCAGTTAGCGCGGGCGGCGGCGCGCCAGTGTCTCGAGGGCAGATTTAAGATTGGACCGACAGTTTGCTGGTGATAGAATGAACTGCCAAAGAAAGCCAGGTTCACTAAAAAACTTTAATCGTGGATTATTGGCGTGCCTCGAAAAAACAATGTGGTGAAGGCACCCCGATCAGTTAGCGCGGACGGCGGCGCGCCAGTGTCTCGAGGGCCGATTTAAGATAGGACCAACAGTTTTCTGGTGATATTATGAACTGCCAAAGAAAGCCAGGTTAGCTAAAAAACTTTAATCGTTGATTAATGGGGTGCCTCGAAAAAACAATGCGGTGACGGCACCCCGATCAGTTAGCGCGGGCGGCGGCGCGCCAGTGTCTCGAGGGCAGATTTAAGATAGGACCAACAGTTTACTGGTGATATTATGAACTGCCAAAGAAAGCCAGGTTCACTAAAAAACGTTTATCGTGGATTAATGGCATGCCTCGAAATAACAATGCGGTGACGGCGTCCCGATCAGTTTGCCCGGGCAGCGGCGCGCCAGTGTCTCGAGGGCAGATTTAAGATAGGACCAACAGTTTACTGGTAATATTATGAACTGCCAAAGAAAGCCAGGTTCACTTAAAAACTTTAATCGTTGATTAATGGCGTGCCTCGAAAAAACAATGCGGTGACGGCACCCCAATCAGTTAGCGCGGGCGGCGGCGCGCGAGTGTCTCGAGGGCAGATTTAAGATAGGACCAACAGTTTACTTGTGATATTATGAACTGCCAAAGAAAGCCAGGTTCACTAAAAAACTTTAATCGTTGATTAATGGCGTGCCTCGAAAAAACAATGCGGTGACGGCACCCCGATCAGTTAGCGCGGGCGGCGGCACGCAAGTGTCTCGTGGGCAAATTTAAGATAGGACCAACAGTTTACTGGTGATATTATGAACTGCCAAAGAAAGCCATGTTCACTAAAGAACTTTTATCGTGGATTAATGGCATGCCTCGAAAAAACAATGCGGTGACGGCCTCCCAATCAGTTTGCCTGGGCGGCGGCGCGCCGGCGTCTCGAGGGCAGATTTAAAATAGGACCAACAGTTTACTGGTGATAATGAACTGCCAAAGAAATTCAGGTTCACTAAAAAACTTTAATCGTGGATTAATGACATGCCTCGAAAAACAATGCGGTGACGGCGCCCCGATCAGTTTGCCTGGGCGGCGGCGCGCCAGTGTCTCGAGGGCAGGTTTAAGATAGGACCGACAGTTTACTGGTGATAGAATGAACTGCCAAAGAAAGCCAGGTTCAGTAAAAAACTTTAATCGTGGTATAATGGCGCGCCTCGAAAAAACAATGCGGTGATGGCGCCCCGGACAGTTTGCCTGGGCGGCGGCGCGCCGGCGTCTCGAGGGCAGATTTAAGATAGGACCGACAGTTTACTGGTGATAGAATGAACTGCCAAAGAAAGACAGGTTCACTAAAAAAACTTTTATCGTGGATTAATGGCATGTCTCGAAAAAACAATGCGGTGACGGCGCCCCGAAGAGTTTGTCTGGGCGGCGGCGCGCCGGCTTCTCGAGGGCAGATTTAAGATAGGACCGACAGTTTGCTGGTGATAGAAGGAACTGCCAAAGAAAGCCAGGTTCACTAAAAAACTTTTATCGTGGATTAATGGCAAGCCTCGAAAAACAATGCGGTGACGGCACCCCGATCAGTTAGCGCGGGCGGTGGCGCACCAGTGGCTCGAGGGCAGATTTAGGATAGGACCGACAGTTTACTGGTGATAGAATGAACTGCCAAAGAAAGCCAGGTTCACTAAAAAACTTTAATCATGGATTAATGGCGTGCCTCGAAAAAACAATGCGGTGACGGCACCCCGATCAGTTAGTGCGGGCGGCGGCGCGCCAGTGTCTCGAGGGCAGATTTTAGATAGGACCGACAGTTTACTGGTGATATAATGAACTGCCAAAGAAAGCCAGGTTCACTAAAAAACTTAAATCATGGATTAATGGCGTGCCTCGAAAAAACAATGCGGTGACGGCGCCCCGAACAGTTTGCCTGGGCGGCGGCGCGCCAGCATCTCGAGGGCAGATTTAAGATACGACCAACAGTTACTGGTGATATTATGAACTGCCAAAGAAAGCCAGGTTCACTAAAAAACTTTAATCGTGGATTAATTGCATCTCTCGAAACAACAATGCGGTGGCAGCGCCCCGAAGAGTTTGCCTGGGCGGCGGCGCGTCGGCGTCTCGAGGGCAGATTTAAGATAGGACCAACAGTTTACTGGTGATATTATGAACTGCCAAAGAAAGCCAGGTTCACTAAAAAGCTTTAATCGTGGATTAATGGCGTGCCTCGAAAAAACAATGCGGTGACGGAACCCCGATCAGTTTGCCTGGGCGGTGGCGCGCCGGCATCTCGAGGGCAGATTTAAGATAGGACCAACAGTTACTGGTGATATTATGAACTGCCAAAGAAAGCCAGGTTCACTAAAAAACTTTAATCGTGGATTAATTGCATCCCTCGAAAAAACAATGCGGTGACAGCGCCCCGAACAGTTTGCCTGGGCGGCGGCGCGTCGGCGTCTCGAGGGCAGATTTAAGATAGGACCAACAGTTTACTGGTGATATTATGAACTGCCAAAGAAAGCCAGGTTCACTAAAAAGCTTTAATCGTGGATTAATGGCGTGCCTCGAAAAAACAATGCGGTGACGGAACCCCGATCAGTTAGCGCGGGCGGTGGCGCGCCGGCGTCTCGAGGGCAGATTTAAGATAGGACCGACAGTTTACTGGTGATAGCATGAACTGCCAAAGAAAGCCTGGTTCACTAAAAAACTTTTATCGTGGATTAATGGCATGCCTCGAAAAAACAATGCGGTGACGGCGCCCCAAACAGTTTGCCTGGGCGGCGGCGCGCCGGCATCTCGAGGGCAGATTTAAGATAGGACCAACAGTTACTGGTGATATTATGAACTGCCAAAGAAAGCCAGGTTAACTAAAAAACTTTAATCGTGGATTAATTGCATCCCTCGAAAAAACAATGCGGTGACAGCGCCCCGAACAGTTTGCCTGGGCGGCGGCGCGTCGGCATCTCACGGGCAGATTTAAGATAGGACCAACAGTTTACTGGTGATATTATGAACTGCCAAAGAAAGCCAGGTTCCTCTAAAAAGCTTTAATCGTGGATTAATGGCGTGCCTCGAAAAAACAATGCGGTGACGGACCCCGATCAGTTTGCGTGGGTGGCGGCGCCAGTGTCTCGGGGGCAGATTTAAGATAGCACCGACAGTTTACTGGTGATAGAATGAACGGCCAAAAAAGCCAGGTTTACTAAAAACTTTAATCGTGGATTAATGGCGCGCCTCGAAAAGAGAATGCTTTGACGGCGCCAGTATAGCTTAGCGTGGGCGGCGGCGTGCCGGCGTCCCGAGGGCAGATTTAGGATAGGACCAACAGTTTACTGGTGATAGAATGAACTGCCAAAGAAAGCAAGGTTTACTAAAAAGACTTTAATCGTGGATTAATTCCGCGCCTAAAAAAACAATGCGGTGACGGCACCCCTATCACTTAGCGTGGGCGGCGGCGTGCCGGCGTCTCGAGGGCAGATTTAATATAGGACAAAGAGTTTACTGGTGATAGAATGAACTGCCAAAGAAAGCCAAGTTTACTAAAAAAACTTTAATCGTGGAGTAATGGCGCGCATAAAAAAACAATGCGGTGACGGCACCCCTATCACTTAGCGTTGGCGGCGGCGTGCCGGCGTCTCGAGGGCAGATTTAAGATAGGACCAACAGTTTACTGGTGATAGAATGAACTGCCAAAGAAAGCCAAGTTTACTAAAAAACTTTAATCGTGGAGTAATGGCGCGCCTCGAAAAAACAATGCTTTGACGGCGCCCCTATAGCTTAGCGTGGGCGGCGGCGTGCCGGCGTCTCGAGGGCAGAATTGAAATAGGACCAACAGTCTACTGGTGATAAAATGAACTGCCAAAGAAAGCCAAGTTTACTAAAAAAAACTTTAATCGTGGAGTAATGGCGCGCCTAAAAAAACAATGCGGTGACGGCGCCCCTATCACTTAGCGTGGGCGGCGGCGTGCCGGCGTCTCAAGGGCAGATTTAAGATAGGACCAACAGTGTACTGGTGATAGAATGAACTGCCAAAGAAAGCCAGATTTACTAAAACAACTTTAATCGTTGAGTAATGGCACGCCTAAAAAACAATGCGGTGACGGCACCCCTATCACTTAGCGTGGGCGGCGGCGTGCCGTCGTCTCGAGGGCAGATTTAAGATAGGACCAATAGTCTACTGGTGATATAATGAACTGCCAAAGAAAGCTAGATTTACTAAAAAACTTTATTCGTGGAGTAATGGTGCTCCTAAAAAAACAATGCGGTGACGGCACCCCTATCACTTAGCGTGGGCGGCGGCGTGCCGGCGTCTCGAGGGCAGATTTAAGATAGGACCAACAGTCTACTGGTGATAGAATGAACTGCCAAAGAAAGCCAGATTTACTAAAAAAAAACTTTAATCGTGGAGTAATGGCGCGCCTAAAAAAACAATGCGGTGACGGCACCCCTATCACTTAGCGTGGGCGGCGGCGTGCACGCCGTCGTCTCGAGGGCCGATTTGAGATAGGACGAACAGTTTACTGGTGATAGAATGAACTGCCAAAGAAAGCCAGGTTCACTAAAAGAACTTTAATCGTGTATTATTGGCGCACCTCGAAAAAAAAATGCGGTGACGGTGCCCCGATCAGTTACCATGGGCGGCGGCACGCTGGAGTCTCGGCACACACCTCTACAAACAACACAGCAAAGGCGTGATTTAGTCCAAAAGCGTGTAGAAAGTCAACCAGGGCGAGCATCTCTGACTGGCAAAATGCGCTTTACTCGTGAGTAATGTTAATGTTGCATAGGTGTTGTGCACGATTCAGTATGGAAGAGCGTAGATATTAACAGTAAACCGCAGTCAAGGCATTTTATCCGCTGACAATATGCTCAGGCCGCACACAACTAAGCGCCACCATGGCGCCACTGCGTGTATTTGTTTATTTGCCGCCGACCATAGAGTTTCCTAATATACACTAGAGGGAACTCTGGCGCTATTGTGTATGGGAGTTGCAACGCCCGGCGCTTCAGTGTGCATGGGAATGATGGGTAGTACACACATTTGTCTAAACTTCGTACTTCTGGCCTGCTTTGGGCTCCGTGTGTGTTTGTGTGGCTTAAAGCTGTTTTCTCACGAAACAAAAATCAGAAAATGTTTAGCAATTGCGCTTCACCGCCCTATTTATAGGAATCACCTTTACAAATTGTGTCACAAAGTTCAAAAGGGTTGAATCTTTCTTTCAAAACAAAATCTGAACACAGCATTCAACGAAGCCGCAAGTACGATTCGCCACCCGCAAGTACAAAGACTAGGCAAATGTGTGTACTACCCATCATTCCGATAGTCGCTGAACGATCGCAGCGCCAGAGTGCCCTCTAGTTAATTTTGAGAAACTCTATGCCACCGACCACCTTTCCCCACTTTCGTAAGAACGGTGCTTCCACCTATAGCTCGATCACACCGTGAATGGGCATACGCACAAGCAGCGGGGGGGGGGGGGGGGGGGCAGAGGGAGCGGTTGCCCTTACCTGTAGTCATCAAAAAGGGACGGGGGTTGCAGTAATAAACCTTCGCCTACGCTAAAGGACAATGTTCCACAAGTTTGTGAAAGAAGGACATATTTAACTGCAACTTCCCGCTTCCATATGAATGTTTCTTATACCGGACTCTGTGAAGCGACCAAGGCCTACCGAACATTGGCGACTATTTTCATCCTGCAAGAGACAGCACCCGGGGAACATTTAATGAAAGAACAATATATACTTACAAGCTTTGACGTGCCGAAAAGGAAGCTCGCTCATTTGGGATTACCTTCAACCATCCGGTGTTGTTTCACGTGCGCCCAAATTTAAGCCCATGCGCCGTATACTTGCATTTTTCCCCCGTCGATATTCGTGTGGCCGTTATGGCCGGTAAGCGAAGGCATAGTTACCCACGTCCTCAAGCTTAGCAGCGCGACGACGTACCGACCTTGGCGGGTATGCTGTAGCAAATCATTGCGACTATTGCTGTCACTATAATTTTCCCGCAAAGCATCGCTAAATCATCTATGTGCTTATAAATATTGAGTTTTTTTTTTTACCAGAGGTAGCAACTTACGCTTGAGACTGAGGCCTGAAATAATGGGCCGAATACAAATATTACATGTCACATAAGTTCTAACTGAAAAACCTTCTCCTGAGTAACGGCTTGGTTATTCCCATTCAGACTACAATACATAATTACGATGCTTTGACGAGATGGAGTCCCTGAGAAACAATTGCTAAAACAGGTTCAACCGGATCGTCAGCAGCAAAGGCATTTTTCTCACTTCCGCTAAATGACGATCTGGCTCTCATAAATTGAAAAAAAAAATTAAAAAATCGACAGATCTCACGTACCTGGGTATCAACGTTATGTGAAGCATGCGGAGGGAAGGTGACCATGTTGCGATTTTTTTATTGAGCGACACGTCATGGAATGACGCTAAGTATATGTACAAATGTTGCACGCACAGACATATGTTGAAGAGTTGCAGATGCTGATATAACCAATGTTGTGCACTTGTGCGATGATGCGAACTGGAACATGCGTATTAGCAACACCGGAAGCTGATACGAAGTTCTGATGCTCGCGAGGATGCTCGCCCTGGACACTGCTACATAATATACTTCAGCGCATGGCAACTAACCACAATTGACGTTAACCCGACGTGGCGGCTGTATCAAACAGTTACATATGTAATGTTTATAAAATTGGGTAGGCAGCCCTGCAACCACTATTGACTTTTAACGAAGATTAGCGTCTATTTGAAAAGTAGTTCCGAGACCTGACGTAGCTCTGTGGTAAAATGATTCATTGCACACCAGAATGCTTGGTTTCGATTTGAGCTGGGACCTTGACGTTTATTCCTTGCATTCATCGGGTCGACACTACCGATGTCGGGTACTTCTTAACGCTCACACATTAAAGTTGCCCATGTATGTCCTCGTCGTTCGTGGGTATACTAAGTGTCAATCACCTTTGGCACATACCCGCATACAAGCGGCACATACCCACCCGTGGGTATGTGCCACTGTCTGGCGGGAAGTGTTTGACGACGTACGCGACGAGATTGTGACATTATTCATGTCTTGACTAGCACGTCATATTCGTCAAACCATCTTTCTCTCCCATGCCAATTTAGGTTCACGCCAAGTTAAGGGGGTGACCACGAGAGCATCTAAAGGTAAGCGGTTAGATAGGTAGATAAATAGATACGCTCAAAGGCACCGAAGTTCGCCAAGAAATGCTTCGCATATAAAAACCCCAATCCTTTCCCTCTAATCGGCTGTTCAAAGTTTGAGACGCATGCTGCAAACAAATTAGCTTTACTATGTGAGACGCCCCTTGTGGCAGTCTGCCATACGCACCTAGAGCCCTGAACTTCAGGAGATCATTCTGAGATGGGGTGAGGTGTCAGGGGAGGCCTACTGCCATCAGTCTCGCCTTCTCCTCGCCAGACGCTGGACATCTGAAACTTGTCATCGACTCGACTCAAGGATCTCTCGTCATCGTCATCGTAGGTGACTTCAATGCACATCACCATCTTTAGGGTGTGGCAGCTTGAGCTAGTTGATATGGCATGACGATAGTGTCCTTCTTGTCTCTGTGTCGTCGTTTCGTTCTCGCGCTATAACTATCGCCATACCATCTTTGGGGCAGCAGTGTCACAAGTACTCGGGGAAGACAACTTCTAGACTTTACAAGCAACAATGGCCTTCATATTGTCGCGAAAGCAATGTCTCGCAGAAAGCTTTTTTTTTTCAGCTACAGCTGAAGTTCGTTATTTGCCAGAGGCTCTATTAGAGGCACTATTTAACGACTTGTTCGAGGAGGGCGCCTCGACGAAGAATAATAGTCTGAACAGAAAAAGCTGCATCCGGTCGGTCACTGAGCGTTTCGCGCCAAGCCAGGCACCACGCCGTGTTCCCGACTGGCCTGCGGAAATTGGGTGCCTTTCTCCTCTAACCAATACCGTTACTACCCCAAACGAGCGAAGCGCTGCTTGAGTTCTCCAGGGCAATCGGGCACTTGTTTGCGCGTCAAGGCCGTTTTAGAGAATGTGCCCGTTTCAAAAAGCTGCTACAGTTTTGTTGCGAGGCCGGCTTCACGCGACCATGAAAACTCGTGTTGGGATTGGTTATCCTCGGTTTGCCTGAGTGGTTCGCGCACCCATGGACGCTGGAAAAACCTATTTAAGCAGCGACTCGGGCCCTTTTGGGGGTGACCGGACTCGAGGTCAACAGCGCATCTCACCAGCGGTGACCAGTCATGCAAGCAGAGGGGTATGCCATCATTTTCCTTGTTTTGTATTTGTGACTTAGTGCACTGTGTAAATTTAAATTGTGTTAAATAAACCCCCAATGAGTGCTCCCCGAAACCATCGTGTAGACTTGTCATCGCTTGCCTGTGTGGAATCGCTCCCACGCTTCTTCGCCCCGATGGTCTTCAGATGTGTCTAGCTTAAACAACCCGGAAGTTTCGCTACAAAGTGATGGAGGTTGCTCGGTAGCAATATTACCGCTCTGAAATTATGCCCCGAGTCAATAAAAAGCGTCAAGAAACAACCTCGGACTTTTCTACTATGACGCAACCCCCTACCTTCCGCTCCACGATCTCTATCGCCCAAGAAAAACCTTTCGTCGGACCCCCAGTGTTCACAGGTGCGCAGGAGGAATCTATTTCTGAGTGGCTACTTTGCTACGAACATGCTGCGTCATTTAACAATTGGGACTAAGCCACAAAGGTTAATTTTTAATATTCGGCACCAGATGGGGATGCAAAAAAGTGGCACACGACGCAAATTTTATCGAGTGCCCCAAATTCATGGGAAGCGTGGGCGACGCTTGAAAACTTCATTCACAAGTCAGCACTCGATTGAGATCACCCATTTGCGTCTACAAAACTGGACCCAGCTGTCTTCAAAAACCCCTGAGCAGGGTTAAAATGATGTCGCACAACTTTGTGCTAGCGTCAACCCGTTTTATGACAGAAGACGATCGGTTGTGGTACCTTTTGCGCGGTTTGCGCCAGGATATTCAAGAAAATTGATAATTACAAACCCGGAAACCTGCGCTGCTTTCCTCCAAATTTTGCAGCGCATTAATCTGGCATTTTTAATGAGTCGTGCGTCAAAGCCCCAGCCTATTGGCACCTACTATTCTAGCAGCATGCAGTTCTAGACGCAAAACATCGCGCCTCCGGTTGGCAAAGCATCCGCTGCAGCAACAGTACAGCCCCCTCCGTGTGTCGCCAGCTGCGCCGCGGCCGAGTTGCGTTGCCCGCGGGAACTCTCGACCACGAAAGAGACCTAAAGGCAATTGCCGACTCCATCGCGTCACTTTCTGACCGGCTCAAAAGCATCGAGGACGAGATGTGTCGCCCCCAAATGCCTTGGCCACCTAGAACTTTTCTTCGCCGGTAAGCGAAGAAAACCCTTTACTGTTGCTGGTCCTGGATCAGGAGGATATTGGGTAAAAGAAGAGGGCAGACCCTTGGATGAGAGATATTGTACAGTACCTCGAGCACCCGGATGCCCCCGTTGTCAGGAAAACTAAAAGAACGGCACGGAGCTTCCGGTTGATCGACTGTGTACTGTATCGGAGGGCGAAAGGCTTCCAGGAAGATCGCGCGGCACTCGTGGTCCTTAAGTGCTTGAGATCTGAGATTTTAAGACACTGCCATGACACGGCCGCTGGATGAAAGAGTGCATGGTACGGCCTGCCGCGTGGAGCGACTTTCTATGGGAGAACGCGTGTCAGCTGTAGGGTCAGTTGCGGCCGCTGCAGCGCGACGGGGCGAAGACAAGAGAGACGGGGAAACAAGTGGCGGTGGTTCCCTCGGGGCAGCAGCTGCAGCAAATTAGCTGGTGATTGTCACAACAGTGACTCACTCAGTTGTTTTAATCGGTGTTTTTTTTAATCTCATTTATCGCAGCGATGACATATCGCATACTTAGTAGACTATGAGGCACTACCTAGTTAAAAAACCGATTGATCTCGCCTGTGCGTGCCGAGCACGTGAATTTTTTTCTCAGAGCCAGCTTCTTGTTATGAGGCTGAAAGAAAAACCCCCAATGCATGTAGCTGAAGCATATGGGTCTGAATGCGTGACAAAGTTGTTGTTCTATTTATAAAGATGTTGTAAACTTACATCTTTCGATTTTTGTGGCATTTATTCGGCACTTTCGCGTTTTCTCAGCTGGAATGCTTGACAATTCTTTGGACACTTGACAATAGACCTTCATGATTTTTGTATGCTGAAAGCGTATCAAAGAAACATAATTTGAAAAGTTTTTATGCTATCCGGTACACGGTAGTGTGCTGAAAAGTAATTAGGCTTCGAACGCTGGATAAAAGTGGTTTCTACAAACATGGTGACGCGCTCCTCGTAACTTTTTTATTGAAGAGGCTGTGAAAGTATACATAATTAGAATTGGCATTCGAATTTCTTGATATGATATTTCTTACCAGACGAGTATATATATATATATATATATATATATATATATATATACTGGGAGTGATAGGCAGTAATATTTCAATGGACCAGTTAGTCTTCGTGCAGTTATCCTTGTTGACAACACTCCCGTCGCTCCATGTATATATATATATATATATATATATATATATATATATATATATATATATATATATATATATATATATATATATATATATATATATATACTATAGCTGTACTTAGGAAGAGTAGTTAGTCATGCTTGGCACGATTGATTGGGTAGTAAAGTGAAAACAGAAAACAGCGAAGGGCACTGGACAACTCAAAACAATTCCAGCCTCTAGAATTGTTTTGAGTATATATATATATATATATATATATATATATATATATATATATATATATATATATATATATATATATATATATATATATATATATATATATATATATATATATGTATATATATATATATATGTGTGTGTGTGTGTGTGTGTGTGTGTGTGTGTGTGTGTGTGTGTGTGTGTGTGTGTGTGTGTGTGTACGGCGCGGTCGAGCGACAACCACGTTTTATTACGTTTACACATCGCAAAACCACGCCTGCTGTAGGGCAGTCGCGTGCACGTGACCTGCCTATGTTTGAGTGAGCACAAGTGCCAATTTGTCGACGATACAAAGTAGAACAAATAAACAGTACTGAATGATACAACCACATGACGGAGACTGCTAGAAGACAAGCTCGTTGGAGTGCTATCGGGATTCGCCAGTGCCCGTGGAGAGCCTAACATGAAAAGACCGAACGGATGGTTTCATTCTCGATAGACAGAGAAGCCAAAACTTGAGCGCACAAGCTGGAGCAATCGTCACGTTGTTTTATCATGCAGAGGTGTAAAGAAGTAAACAAAACACAAAAATGCCAGGATCAGCCCTAAATTGAGAATAAATGAAATATTTTCACGCATCTTGTTCCGGTTATGTGTTCACTTTTTTATTAGTTGCCTTATGATAAAAACTTCGAGAGCGATAGAGACGAAAATATTCAAAAGCGCAGGAACGCAAGCAGTTGTGTTCGCGTTTTGAAGCATTTCGTCGCTTTTTTTTCTTCTAACAGTTTTCATATTATTCACTTCATAACTGCTCGCTCAATTGCCAACATTGAAGTTACAGTCGCTGAAATTTCAAAGAGCCTCGAGTCCACTGTTATGAAATCGCACACATGCTATAGCTTATTTCGTGGCTGTTGCATTTGATACTGTGTTGTATGAATACTATACACGTGTTTGGAGGAAGTGAAAAGTCTACCTTATTTTGTGTTCAAGGAACAGTGGCAACAGCAATTGTTGAGGATACTGATTTTAAATGAATTGATTAAATAAAGAACGTTTTCTGACGCAACATGCTCACAGTTAATGTAATCAATTTTGATGCATTGGAAAGGTGTAGCTCTTCCAGATCTGTTAGTTGTGATCTTATAGGATCCGAGTAAAATGTGCTCACATTTCTTACTTTCGCGAAAACTGATCGGTGTGCAAGGTTCCATCTCGAATAAGGTAATACCGAAAATTTGCAAGGGCTGCACGTATCTAAAAGCAAGGTCTGTAATTACCTGGTGAGCTCACGCTATACGGATATTAAAAGAAGATATCACGGGTGACACAAAGATGCACGTGCTCAATCTTAACTACCGCAAGCGCGCCGCGCATGCGATTCAATGGGCGCTCGCGAATCCCCCCCCCCCCCCTGGTGGCGCCGCAGCGGCGGTTCGAGAACTAGACCTGTCACGCCGGTTTCGGAGCACGCGGTGGGCCTTACCCGTGCGCTGTTTCATCCAGCGGCCGTGGCCATGATGACCCCACGGCAGGCCACTTGGGTGTCAAGCGCACATGGGAAAAAGTGCGTTGCCGCTATTTCTGGCCGAAGATGTTCTCGTGCGTCTGCAAGTATGTGCTATCGGCATCAAATGAAACGCGAACAGTGGAGCACGCGGCACAAGCCTTATCAATGGTACAGTGCACTAGAAGGGGGCCTCTTCTAGTACACTGTATCAATGGCTTAGTGCGCGCCGTTCATTAGTCATTGACACAGACAGGCCCGCACATCCGGTGTGGCAGCACTGCGCGATCCCCCTATAGATGTCTATAGTGCAATATTTCTGCTTGTGTTTCAGGTATGGTAATGCTACTTGAAAGGAACAAAATAAAAAATACAGAAGGTGACTACTGCAGCCGAAGGCGAGTATTGTAGCACGGTTTGTCATCACAGAATGCATAATCACGGAAAGCCTGGGAAATTTCATTTATAGTAGACAAAACTCGGTTCACAATGCTGGCAATTTCACGCTGTTTCACATCGTGCCGGTACTGCGAAACAATTTGTGCTCTCTCTTCCGAAGAAACGCTCGGCATTACCAGTTAACGTGAAGCCTTTTCCGGTCGGTCTCTGTAAGGAGGGTGCAAGTGAAGCAGCACTAGCGCACGAGATACGATGATCGTTTGAAAATCAACCGCACATCGATTATATTTATCTTTTTGTTTTATCTTGCCAACACAATGATTGGACGTTGACTGAGTAAAAGCAAGGAATTGTGAGTGATACGATCAAAAGCGGTTGGCACGCCCACGATGGCCACCATTATCACCACACGGAAACTAGGGCAGAAACGGAGATAATGCACTCTATGGGGATCGCGCAGTGCTGCCAAACCGGATGTGCACGCCTGGTGATGACTGGACGGCCAGCACTATACTGTTTCTAATGTTTGAAACACGCGCTCCGCTGTTCGGGTTTCATTTGACGCCTGTAGTACTCTCCTGCCCTGACAGCCAGACGCGAAAGCAACCACCTGGAAGGCTGGCCGGTTTTCTCCAACTGATCCCACCTGCTGGTCGACCCTTTCAACAGGTGGGCATGGACTTTATTGGACCTTTCACTAAGTCCAAATCAGGGAACCACTACATTGTCGTCATTACCGACTACCACACGACATGGGTCGAGGCTGTCGCATGTCTGGCGGCCACTGCCGCAGAGGCAGCAAATGCGTTCGACGAACAGGCCGTGCTGCGTCATGGTGCACCGGAGACAGTGATAAGCAATCGTGGACAACATTTTGTCCCCGGCCGAGGAAACTTTCCTGCTTGTGGGTAGCGAACATGCCAGCACAACAGCATACCACCCACTGGCCAACGGCTTGTGCGAGCGTTTCAACCGCACGTTAGCAGACAGAGGTTCATTGCGTTAATTACGTCGCACATACACTCGCGAACAAGTTCACTACACACGCGAAATGCACGGCGGACGACGCGTCGTTGATTCCCTAACTCCGAGACACGATCTCTTAATTGCACAGCAGCGCAGACAGCAAGAGAACGCGCCCCAACGTCTGCAAGGCGTGGTTGATTCCGTTAATTAAAATGGGCTCTTAATTGCACAGCAGCGCACACAGCAAGAGAACACGTCCCAACGTCTGCAGGGCGCGGTTCATTCCGTTAATTAATATGACCGGCGTCACTCATGCACTCGCAAAAGTGGACCGCGGACGACACCAAACTCTCACAAAAAAAACTACAAAGGCAAATTTTTCTGCCAAATTTAGCGGCAGCCTGGCAACACTGATTTTCTAAGTCTGGCAACAGTTTATGCAACGCAACGTTAGGGTAGGAGAATGAGGAGGTGTGAAAAGCGGCCGCTGAAACCGGTCCCCAAAGCGCGCCGATGCCACTTGGAGCGCTGCACGCAGAGGCGCGGGTACCCTTGCGCAGGCGACATATGAATGAGCGCGCCCTGCTCTCCGCAGAAATCTCTCTCACGCACTTAGACGCAGGCCCGTAGCCGGGGGAGGGGGGGGGGGACTAGGGGTCCATTTTCCCTAGTTTTTAGCAAGCACCCCCCCCTCCGAAAAAAATTTCTGGCTACGGGCCTGCTCTCATGCTATATGGCGGCCGCCTATTTTCGGTGAAAACCTTTTTTTATTGAGCTAATGTACGACAATACATGGATCTTAAGCCACGTAATGCCTTACGTGGCTTAAGTATCTCTATATTTTCTCGCCTCTGAAAACAATTCTCGAGAAGGCATATGAGCGAGACCCTACACCAACTTTTGTGGATTTCGTAATATTGCGGTTACTCACGGCAGAACTTCAGGGGTGTTACGAGACTTTGCGATTACTGGAAGGCTTCATATTACTAAGAGCATGCTAAGTTCCTTTATCCACGAGCAGAAACGTCGGTACAAAAGCCTCGTTTTGCTGTTCCGCCGCGAACGCATAATCTTGTGTGAGTCACAGCTCAAATTCTCACTTGGCATTCAATTATCGGTTCCTGAACGTAGAAGTTTTAGCAGCCTACAATTGCTCATTAACTTAGACGAGTAAAGCTATAAGAGCGCTAAAACTTGCGTATGCCGCGAAGCCTGTGACTTGAGAATTGTCCCCAGCAGCAGAAATAGAGGAGACACTTTTTTAACAAAAACATAACTTTATTTTCATGCATGCCAAGGTATTCATGCTCTGCCACTAGAGTACACATGGCTTAACTCTCTGCCCTTTCTTTTCGTCTTCTGTTTGGTTCATGCCTTTTAAATAAAGTGTACGCGAGTGAGGCAATAAAATCGCACCACACTTTTGGTCAAGAGAGCACCATGCTTTGGGCAGCCAATTTGTTGTGTCTTGCCAATTCCCTTCAGCATCTCTATGGCTGAATTGGCGTGAAGACGTGCTGAGCTCAAGAAAAGAGTGATTTTGTCCTCAAGGTTCAGGATGAGGGTATAAAGAAAATTTGACGGATACAAAAGTCCGCCGCGATCTAACAGCTTGCTTGTCTGGGCTGCGAGATTTCCTGGCACATTTTCTCTCGAGACAAGACAGGTGTTCCTGCACTCATCACAATTATTGTTAAGTATACGCCTTTTCGCTACGTAACCTGCGACATATTATACAAGGCGGGAGTCACTTCGCTCAGCAGTGTACGATGCATGATCTATCGACACTTCTACAGCACCCGAAGGAAGTCTTTAGTTGTCTTCTTCGCCATCTTCCGTTTCGTGCATCATTTCTTCTACGGACAAAAGAGACTCCACCACTCCGTCAGCCACGTTGCCGTCCTTGGGACTCTTCACCAGGCTACAGAAGCTTAGGCATCTATAAATAAGCAATGCATAACTTACCCACAACAGCAGTCAAATGTAGTGAGATATGTAACATGTTTATATGACAGGCAACATTACGTGTGAAAATTGATATTAATATACCGCATGATGACAACAAACTGTGCAGGGGTGGGGTGATCATTGCCACCACCTGCCTGCCGCACAAATCCAAAACAGCGCTCAAGGCAGTCTTGGCTTAGGCGAGCAGTCATAATGTATTTGAAATGAACTTCCTCAGTCAGGTACTTCAGGAGGTGCTTCATACTTTTCAAGGTCACACGCAATCCTAACGCGGTACTTTTGCTTAGAAAGCCAAGCCCTTTTGCATGAGCTTCCCACAAATCAAGAAACTTGAGTGCCTGGTCTAGCACAGCTCCCTTCCGGCTATGAAGTCTGAAACAAAGTGCATGAAGCGTAGAAAAATTGATTCCTGGTCAAATTATTGACAGGGCAAATATTTCACTCTTACCGTAAAGCTTCTGCTGGAAACCTGGACGTCATAACCTCGATCAATTCCGCCATGAGACCAATGACGAGTCTTGTTGGCCCAACATTTGCGTATCGAGCCTTGATTTGATCTTTGTAGAAATCCATACATCGAGTAACCCTCAGACTGAAAACATGAAATGTCAAGTCCACTCGCATTTCCTCGGATCCATTTGAAAAGATATGCGATCGAGTCAGCTTTGGTGCCACTTTCAAGATGATGGCATTGTTGTCAAGTGTCCACATGGCTGACACATGCTCCCAGTGAGCCTTTAAAATTTGCACGTTGCATAAGGAACTGTTGTCAACGAACGAGCGCTAAAAATGGGCGCGCCGCCAAATTCTTGCGGTAACGCGCGGAAGAGACGCCGGGAGGTCAAAAGAAAAAAAAAGAGAAAACAAACATCCAAGGCTCCCCGGGCGCGCGCTCTCCCCTTGGAAGCGTGGCTTCACCGACGAACCTCCTCACCCCACATCGGCGGCCGAGATAGCCCGCGAAAGTTCTAGAACGAAAGGGGCGTGGTCATACCGAGTTGAGTCATCGGCCGCGGAGGGCATTCCAACCGTCTCGCCCTCTTCCCAGCATTCGCTGCGTATCGCGCCGACGAAATGACGAGAACCTTCTGGAATGTCGCGCGCAAGGTATTTAACCGAGCAGCCGAGATGAGAGATCAGGAGAAGACGGAAGTTTGCGCCAGAGCGCGTAGGGTATACCGCCGTGTAGTCGGCGAAGGTTTTGTCCGTAGCGACAAAGCAGGAGATGAAGAGGATTTCCACCTGAGGGGTGAAGGCTTGAGCTACAGGCAAGAGCGTGTGTCTACCGCTATCGAGCGAAGACGCGTGGCAACAGCTGCGTGTGTGAAGCCGACGTGTTCGGGCGAAGAAGTTTGAAGCTTGGAGAGTGGCCTATTGAAGGCGTGAGGTTTCCTGGAAGAGAAACTTCGAGGGCTGCGGAACGACAACATTGCTGGACTTTGAGTGAGTGATTCTCGGAAGAGTATCATCTAGACTTTGGTTCCAAGAACTTTGGACTGAATAGGTTTTCTATCTCTTTAGTCTTTAAGTGTCTTGGTTGTTCAATGCATGCGACTGCATTGTAGTGCGTATTGTTGTCTGTGTCCGTTGTTTAAAGTGTGGCTGATTGTACTGTGTAGTGCATTGTTTGATTGGTTTGATTGGTGACATATTGTATGCAACTATTGTGGAGTGTGCATTCATGTGCATTGTTTTCGATCTGCCATTACTGAGAATATAGTTTTGTTTGTTTATCAACTATCGGCTCTGACTTGTTCTTTGGGCCACAGCCAGCGTCCGCTGGCGCGCCAAAAAGGACCACTTCTAAATTGTCCACGCTTTCATGGTGCGGTTCGGGGGGCCGATACTTCGGCCCTTGAAATTAGCCCGGCGATCGCGTCCCTAATTAACGGGACTTGTGTGACAATTAATCTGGCGTCCGCGACAGGACCTTATGGTGCACAGTGTGTCCAAAAAAGTGAGAAAGAGCCTCGAGTTGTTGATAGTGCTATCGGAACGATTTTGTGTGTTGTTCGGTGTTCTCGCTAACGAGTGCAGGGGAGTGTTCCGATAGACTGATTTAGGCAGATACTTTTTGCACGCGGCAAGGTTTTATTTGCGAGTTGCGAGACACCATGGATCTCGAAAAGTTAGTAGCTCTTGGTGAGAAGATGGGTCTTTCTGGCGCCGAACTACGGAAATGGGTAAGCCAGAAGGAGAAAGAGGCGGCAGAGCGAGAGAGGTTGGCAGCTGAGAGAGCCAAGGAAGAAAAAGCAGCTGAGCTGGAGAGAGAAAGGCTGGCCGCTGAAAGGGCGAGAGAAGAAAGAGAAGCAAAGGAGCGACAGCTGAAAGAAGAAAGAGAGGCAAAAGAGCGACAGCTGAAGGAAGAAAGAAAGCAGCAATTGAAGTTGGAGCTGGAGAGAGAAAAGTTGGCAGCCGAAAGGGCGAGAGAAGAAAGAGAAGCAGAGATGGCTGAAAGGAAACGGCAGCGGCAGCACGAGATGTAACTCGAGCGGCTCCGTTTGCAACAGCGAAGTGAAACTCCCGTCCAAGCTAGAGTTGAAAGCAGCGAACGGGAAGATCACGGCTTCCGCTTGAACCCAAGCAAGCTGCTCGTAGCGTTTGATGAAAGGAAGGACGACCTTGACGCGTACCTTCACCGGTTTGAGACAATTGCGAGGAGCCAGAATTGGCCGGAACATCAATGGGCAACTGCTTTGAGTACTTGCTTGAGTGGAGAAGCGCTCAGTGTGTACGGCAGGCTGACGCCGACCGATGCAGCCAACTATGCAAAGGTGAAAGCTGCTTTGCTGAAGCGATTTAGATTTACTGTAGAAGGTTTCCGGGACAGATTTCGGACAGGAAAGCCAGCTGATGGTGAGACGGCTACGCAGTATGCCGCCAGACTTTGCCATTATTTCGACAGATGGATTGAACTTTCAGGGACAGCGCAGGAGTACGATGAACTTAGAGAGCTCCTAATTAGAGAACAATTTCTTACTAGTTGCCACCCAAGCCTGTCACTGTACTTGAAAGAGAGGAAGGCTGAGTCACTTGAAGGAATGCTTGAATTGGCTGATCAATTCTTGGAAGCGCAAGGTGGAACTAATTTGGCCAAGGTCAAGAAGGATTGTCCCGATGATTCGAAGAAATTGGCTCCCGAAGAAAAGAAGCGTGCACCAGAGGGCATTCCGCGATGTTTTCTGTGCAACCGAGTGGGTCATCGCGCGAAAAACTGTCGAACGATCTTTACGAGCCCTACGGCAGTAAAATGTTTCAAGTGTGGTCAGACTGGGCACAAAGCAGACGCTTGTCGGAACGGAGTGAGTCAAACTCACCAGGTATCTTGTGTGCAAGCGGCACCGAAATCTGATAATAATGCCGTCACCGATGGATTCGTAGAGTTGAAGAATGGGGAGAAAATTCCTATTGTGGGTGCTGTAATGTCAAAACAGCCAACCGGTGTTACGAAGGGAATGCCAACGCTGCCTGGAAAGGTTGCAGGCAAAAAGATTACGGTTCTAAGAGACACCGGTAGCTCCACGGTTATCGTGCGGAGAAATTTGGTACGGGAAAGTGAGTTGACAGGCGGAACGAAACCGGTTTGCCTAATTGACCGTACGGTTCGGATGCTTCCGGAAGCAGAAATTGAGGTGGAAACCCCGTACTTCAGCGGGAAGGTTACCGCTCTATGTATGACGACCCCCCTTTACGACCTTGTCATCGGAAACATCGACGGGGCGCGAGGACCGAATGATCCGGAATGTTTGGGAGAAGACCCTAAGATAGAGTCCTCGCCAACCCAGCGACCGCGAGATACGGTGGAGGAGCATCCCGTGACGGATCACGCTCGAGCCCAAGGTGAAGCCGCGGCGCAAGAGACAGTGAATGAGAAAATGATCGTGTCGAATGAGTTCACGGGCCGGGCAACTGGACTTACGTCGGCACGACCTCAACCGACCGACAGTGCAAAGGAGACGGAGTTGGCCAGCCAGGCCAAATGTCGGGACGTGAACAAGCTGGTAAATAAACAGACAGGACCCGTTGAATGTTATGGCCCGTTAACGGTGTCGGAAGCGACAACGATGGCTGAGACGCCGCCTCAGATATCGTCGTTGGAAAGGGCTCGCCGAAAAAGAACGTGGAAACACAAGAAGACATCGAGCGAGCACCGCAAGAAAGGGCGCAAGCGCCGCTCAAAGTACACAGGATAAGTGCTGAAGTCGAATCAGGATGTGTTTGGCAGTGCTGAGTGCCATATGTTGTGTTAGTGTTGTGTTATCCTGTGTCACAAGTGTCGAAGTATCTGTGCTGTGATGTGATGTATAGTGTTGTATAATTGTTGTAAAAACAGAACCTTGTACGTTTGTATTGTTTGGAATGAGTGATGAAGTGTTGTAGTCGTGTACCTGTGGCTATATTTCATGTGTTGTGGAATTGAACTACAATGTAAGATTGTATTGGGCGATCTATTGCGAATGTGAAGTGTCATGAGCGACCGTTTGTGTTACAGTCTTTCAGAGTGTGTGGTGACTGTTCGCTCTCGTTTGTGTGGTTTTGAATATTATGAGATAATATTCTTAAAGTGGGGGGCAGTGTCACAGAACGAGCGCTAAAAATGGGCGCGCCGCCAAATTCTTGCGGTAACGCGCGGAAGAGACGCCGGGAGGTCAAAAGAAAAAAAAAGAGAAAACAAACATCCAAGGCTCCCCGGGCGCGCGCTCTCCCCTTGGAAGCGTGGCTTCGCCGATGAACCTCCTCACCCCACATCGGCGGCCGAGATAGCCCGCGAAAGTTCTAGAACGAAAGGGGCGTGGTCATACCGAGTTGAGTCATCGGCCGCGGAGGGCATTCCAACCGTCTCGCCCTCTTCCCAGCCTTCGCTGCGTATCGCGCCGACGAAATGACGAGAACCTTCTGGAATGTCCCGCGCAAGGTATTTAACCGAGCAGCCGAGATGAGAGATCAGGAGAAGACGGAAGTTTGCGCCAGAGCGCGTAGGGTATACCGCCGTGTAGTCGGCGAAGGTTTTGTCCGTAGCGACAAAGCAGGAGATGAAGAGGATTTCCACCTGAGGGGTGAAGGCTCGAGCTACAGGCAAGAGCGTGTGTCTACCGCTATCGAGCGAAGACGCGTGGCAACAGCTGCGTGTGTGAAGCCGACGTGTTCGGGCGAAGAAGTTTGAAGCTTGGAGAGTGGCCTATTGAAGGCGTGAGGTTTCCTGGAAGAGAAACTTCGGCGAGGTTTCCTGGAAGAGAAACTTCGAGGGCTGCGGAACGACAACATTGCTGGACTTTGAGTGAGTGATTCTCGGAAGAGTATCATCTAGACTTTGGTTCCAAGAACTTTGGACTGAATAGGTTTTCTATCTCTTTAGTCTTTAAGTGTCTTGGTTGTTCAATGCATGCGACTGCATTGTAGTGCGTATTGTTGTCTGTGTCCGTTGTTTAAAGTGTGGCTGATTGTACTGTGTAATGCGTTGTTTGATTGGTTTGATTGGTGACATATTGTATGCAACTATTGTGGAGTGTGCATTCATGTGTATTGTTTTCGATCTGCCATTACTGAGAATATAGTTTTGTTTGTTTATCAACTCTCGGCTCTGACTTGTTCTTTGGGCCACAGCCGGCGTCCGCTGGCGCGCCAAAAAGGACCACTTCTAAATTGTCCACGCTTTCGTGGTGCGGTTCGGGGGGCCGATACTTCGGCCCTTGGAATTAGCCCGGCGATCGCCTCCCTAATTAACGGGACTTGTGTGATAACTGTTAAGCATTAACATTAGTGGTGAACAGTACGTATCACGTATACAAATTCCACAGAATTATCAGAGCAAGCCTACCCGTCCGTTGTGGGTGCTGAAGCCGTGCTTCATCATTGTGTTTCTCACACAGTTCATCAGGTTAGGTAAATCCGAAATAAAGTACAAAAATCTGTGTTTGTCGCACGGATGAACGACTCTGCACTGAATGTAATTTAGGGTGGCGCGTATTCCAATGATGTTCCACATGGATCTGTTCCAGGGTGCACCGTCACAGCAAATGTAATCCAAGTAGAGGCCGACATGCCCGCATAGAATTGTTGCCTCTATTAAAATTTTTGTCAGTAGCCTGGCTTTCACGTTCCTGCTGGACAAAAATACACCTGAAGAGAAACAGAACATTACAAGATGTTTTGACAAATGTGCTTCGGCAGTACTAGAAATTATTACCAATGATCTGAGTCCATTTCCCCACAAATGGCTGGAACATTATGACTAGCCCATGGTCAGCCTTTTTCTGTCTTTCAGCGGCATCGGTAAACTTGCCAAGGTCTACGAAACCTTCAATATAGGTGGACGACTTCATGTCCAGATGCGCAGAAAGCTTCATCTCGTCCACTACTATGCCTCCATGCCTCTTCATTTCGTCCAGGTCTTTAACTTTGGCCTTCAGACAGCTGAAGAGTTTAGTATTAAACCCATAAACAGCAGTAAATCTCTGTGAACAAAATAACATTAGGAACAATCTCTATTCAACACCATATACAGTCATATACCTTGATGTATTTTTGGAGGCAAGCACGACTTGGCAGTACAAGAATTTTGTAGTACAAGAAAATCCCAGTTCACTTGCAGCAAACACAGGGAAGTGCGCCGCTCCCTACCCGCGCCGCTGCCATCAGCGCCCCTTGCGGCATCGGCGCGCCGAGTGGCCCTCTCCCGCAAGCGAAAACCGCCCCGCCCATCACACCTCTGGTCTCTTCGTTTTGGCTGCACCGGCTGAACCAGTTCAAAGGGTGCAGCACCTTCGTCCTCGTTTTGCCGGAGCAGCGCGCGCCCTCTGTCGCACCCTCTGCACTGGCTCCCTCGTTTTGTCTAGGTGTAAGCCTAGTTCCTGACGAGTTCTGTACCGGCGTGCACGCACTCCAAAGCAGGTGCAGAGTAGTGCAGCATGGCGGGCGTCCCCCCAAGGCCAGAGCAGACGACGTTGCAAATAGTTGTTCAGGGCGTTCAAAAGGAAGTTAAGGCACTTCACAATCCCGACGGGTCATTTATGACGGACGCCAACGGTTACGTCTATGAGGCATCAGGTAAGTCAGGCTGCATGCATTGCCAAAAAACGTGGTTAGCGGCCAGGAGTCGTAGTCGGTCAGCAAACAGCCTCGTAGCATTGCTTATGCTATGTCGGTATTTTTAATCTTGGTTTTCGCCCTTGCAGACGGCAAGCGCGTTACGTTGCGGTTCATGGCAGGGAATCGTGAAAATGACCCCCCTCCGGCACAACCGCCGACGCCTTCTCCTGCCTGCGACGGCGACGTTGACAGCGATGGGGCTTTAGCCGCATTTCCAGCAGCAGCCGCGTCGGCTGAAGATGTGGAAGAGCTTTGGAGCGCCCGAAAAACAAGGTTCTTCATCGCCAAATACTCGGAAATGAAGGACTTGGTGGGAAAAACCAGGGCACTTCGGTATGTCATCCTATGTCCAAAATTATTTGCAGCTTTTTATTATTCCGTTTCACTCTAGGCAAGCACCAACAAGATAAGGGCGCATGAAGTTCACAATGGCGATGGTTATTGTTGCCTACATTTTACTGCCAGCAATTTACATTTTACTGCCCCCCCCCACTGAAAAAAAATTTTGGCTATGCGCCTGACTGTGACATATACGTTTACATATACACACAAACAGTATGTATAGTCACGCACATATATACACAACGAAGGCATTCGTAATGTTTCATTAAGTCAAGTGATCTTCAAAAACAGCGACGGTGCTTTTGTGTTGGGCATTGCACAACCGCTGTCTTGCCGAAAAGGTGCAGCACCTCCAAGCTCAAGCCATGTTGCAAGTGTAGTGCTGCCTTGAGAATTTGCACTAGAGGGAATTGCATGTTGTTATTCTGAGGCACATCTCTAGCAAGTCTCGCCCTGCAGTCCTTGTGTCTTCACTGTCTGTCCGCATTTCTCTCGCACTGCCACTTTTCAAGATGGTGCAGCTCATTGTTAAAAGAGATATGCTTCTTGACACGTGCTACCCTATCTTTGAACCTAGACTGCGCCGTCGTGTCAGCAAACAAGGTTGCGCAGCTGCATGTTTTACAATGCAAAGACAGGTTAGAATATGGCTGTCTCCTTAGTGAAGCTTTATGATCCAAAAGAGTGATTTACACAATGTTCAACTTCTCCAACATAATGCTTCCCGCACAAAAAGAACGTTCGCAGTTATCAGAAGTGTGTGAATAGTGAATTTCGGAACCTAATCAAGTAAGAGTCAAATAGTAATGGCACCAAATAGAATACAAATAGTAATTGAATACTGTTTGAATAGTAAGTAGACCATTTTCAAAACAGCCTTAGAACAGAACATTTTATTTGAAACAAATAGTCACAAACTTTCGACAAAGGCCATTACAGTCAGTTTGAATCTACTCAAAATACCACAATTACGAAAACTAAGGTAATCTCGTATGCAGCAGGAACTAGAATATTCGTAACATTTTGTAATTGTAGGTTCAACTACGGCATTGACTAGCGTTATCAACGTGAGACTTTGTCACCTCACTTTAAATAAAATTGGGACACAAAAACAAAACAATTTACAACCAAACATTGCAGATACAACTAAATATGTAACGGAGCAGATCAACCCGTCATCACAACATGGCCTGCGCACTAAAAGCGGATAACAATGGGCGTTGAAATTTACATCTGCAAGAACAATTTACGCAAACGCAAAACTTGTATCTGTTGCTAGTCGTGAAGCTGCAAGCACTCGTAGTTCCCACCTTTGGTTATTACAAGACGAAGACAGGAGCTGATAAATGCGATACAGCTAAAGTGCAGTAAAAATTGAGCAAGAATGGAGCTTTCAGAAGCGCATTCATTCGACAATCAATATAGTGTAGGTAGTCTTGCAAAAGCTTGGGCTGCGTACAGGTCACATTAGGGATTGAAAGAATGACTTGTAGCTGTTTCGTTGTTTTGGGGTTCTCCCGCCAGTGCCGATTATTAAAAGAATATTTGTTACTTAGAATATGTGCAATTCGATTCGACTTAGGAACCGAATACAGTGCTGTTTGATTCATTATCCAAAATTTTCGAATAATCGAACATCCCTAGCAATTATCCCTGAAAGCTACACATATGAAGTACTAAGGAAAGGTTCATGTGCTACTGCAAGACTTGGGTCACGTTACGTCGCTTCCTTCTTTCCTACTAACTGTGCTTTGCTTTTTTGTTTAGCACAAGAAGGCTTCTGTGGAAGAAGTTGGCTGAGGCCATCAATACGGAGTTCTTGTGCAACGTGACTGCCACACAAGTGGAAAACAAATGGAAGTCGCTGGACAGAGCATATAAAAAGTCAAAAAAAGACAACAATTCTTCAGGTCACCACCGTGTGAACTGTGAATATGAAGAGTAAGTTACGATTGTGTCTTCATATCTTCAGTGATTCTCATAGTGTCTATTACAGAGAGCTGGCAGAAGTCTTGGAAAAAGAACATAGTGTAAATCCAAGGCTGCTCTTGGAGCCTGGAAAAACAATCCTGCCTAGTGCAAGTCCAGAGTAAGTAAAAATTACTTAATTTGTGCTGTAGCCTGGAAATGACATGGCACCTGTACAATTACTTTCAACAGCACCAGCATCACTGAAGCACCTCAAGATGCAGCAGTCCCAGTCGAGTGCAACACAGCATCCAAAGTTCGGAGCAGCACAACGCCAAAAAGGAAGCGCCAGAGTAGGTCCCAAGTCACGCCGCTCTTGGAGGCATTAGAAAAAATGCAAGCTTCGAGAGCTAAGCAAGAGGAGGCAGCAGTGAAACAACTGGAGGAAAGAAAAAAATGGGAAGAGGCAAAGGCAAAGCGGCATGATGAGCGCATGCAGCGATTCGATCGGTTGATCGACGTACTCTCAAATAAGGACGGGTTATAATATGGGCAATAAACTTTTATAACACTAGCAGTGTCTACTCCATCTAATTTGTTAAAAAAAAACATTGCTTCTAGACGCGGCACCCCACTTCGCAAAACATTTGCACACTGAATAAATCGCGAAGCAAAGATGAACTTCTAGCACTGTTCCTTTGCAATGAACTCTCGCAGAGACTGACTGTAGCCTGGCAGACTGCAATCAAAATCTCCTTCACTTTCATCATTGCCCACATCTTCTTCTTGGGGAAGCGTTGCAAGTTCCTCAAGGAAGTCCCTTTCATCGTTGCACATGTTGTGTAGCACACACGCAGCCATAACTATATAGCAGCACTGTTGCACACTTTTTGCATCAACAAGGTAGAGCCTCCTAAAACGCTGTTTAAGCAGGCCGAAGGTGTTCTCAATAAGCACTCGTTGTTGACTGTGTCGTTTATTGAAGCTCTTTTTCCACGTAGGAAAAGAACTTCCATTGTCCTTGAATGGGGTCATGAGCCATGGCATCAGTGGATATGCACTGTCACCCAGTATATAATTGTCTTCACATTCCTGAATTGCGCGTGCAAAGAAGGGGCTCTCCCTCAGGACACGGGCGTCGTGAACCGAACCTGGAAACCCAATAAACACGTTCAGCAACTTGTTCCTGTCGTCGCAGATTCCTTGCAGGATTATCGAAGGCCACTTTTTCCGGTTGAAGTAAGACTGCGTAGATTCGCTTGGAGTGAGTATCCCGATGTGTGATCCATCGATACAGCCGATGGTGTTTCTTGGGCCCTTGCCTTTACTTTTGGCGAGGAAGCCGTTCTTTATGCGGGTCACTTCCGCGCTACTAGGCCAGCAAATTATCTCATCGCTAATAGCGTGTAAGAAGTGAACGACCCGTGTCACACAAACATGAACAGACGACTCGGTAACATCGAATTTGTCGCCTATGGCGTACATAGATATTTGTGAGCCTAGGTACACAAGCGCTATGAGGCATGTTTTTTCGGCACTGATTTGTTGGCGGCCTTGCACTGCCCTTGGGTAGAAGGCTGAAGTCTTGAACTTGGCCCTGAAACTATCAAAAGTCTCCCTGGACAGCCTGAAGAGGCGCTTGAATTCATACTCATGGTACCTGCCGATAATGCTTTCGTACCCGGGTACACGGTTGGCATCGTCGCGCACCAACGCGCACGCGACCAAGATGCACGCATCGTCGTACTCATCGTCGCAGTCACTGCAAACGGCACCGCTGACGGAATCGTCGTCGCTGCTCGAGTCCAGCAATTCCATCGCAGTCACAAGAAGTGCCATCACGGCCGTGTATTGATCGGACAAGGCGGCGGAGGCGGCTATTTTAGGCTTACACTACAAGGTGTTCTCCGGCCTGCACTCACGTCAACTCACGCCTTCGTTTTGGCTGTAGCCGTCGCGCGCTAGTGTCGGCTAGTGCCGAGGCGTGGTTGAGGCTGCACCTGCACTTGCTCGACCGGCGCTGCACGCTCACTGCACCGCTTGGCACCGCTTTTTCTGCACCTGCACTTTTCTGAACTAGTGCAAGCCAAATCGAAGATTCCTCTCGTGTGAAAAGCGGCTGTCGAAACCGGTCCCCAAAGCGCACCGATGCCGCTTGGGGCGCTGCATGCACCGGCGCGGGTAACATTGCGGAGGAGACAAACGAGACAGCACGTGCCACTCTCCACAAAAATTGCTCCCACGCTGTGTGGTGGTGACCCGTTTTCGGTAAAATAATTTTGATCCAGCAAGTGTAGGGAAGTACATGGCACCTAAGCTCTTTAAAGTCTCATCTCTGAAAACCATTCTTGAAAAGGTCTTGATATGTTTAGTTTAACGTCCCAAAACCACCATATGATTATGAGAGACGCCGTAGTGGAGGGCTCCAAAAATTTTGATCACCTGGAGTTCTTTATCGATTATACTCCGAGATCAGTAGTTTGAATCAATGTACCCGCGCCTCATATTTAAAATTGACATGTCCTGAAGCATTAATTAAACATGGTTGTAGTACTATAATTTATCTTGCTAAGATAAACGTAAACCCTAGTGTTTGTCTGACTAGGCACGAAGAAATTAACGTGAATTTTACTTATTCCTAGAAGTGTTTAGGATGAACATTGTCCTACAGGCTACCTTACCTATTAGCCACCTTAAACCACAAAGACATTGACACTTTGGCCTTTCTTCTGCCCTTGAGAACTTCCTATGAATCTATTTAATTATTGCAAGAAATGTCGCTACGATTGGCTGTCTTGCGCATTTTTAAAATAATTCTTATTACTGTATTGTATCATTTAGTGTAATGTCTCTGTGCATTAGTGTATAGTTTTGATAGTGACGATTTCTGACACTTCATTATAATATTATGTGTATTTCTTACGTATAATATCCAACTATAGCGCTGTAGATATATGTAATTTTAAATAATCAAAATCGTCACATTAGATGCTTCGCCCAGCTAATTCACTTTCCCGAATAGTAGATCTCCCAGAATTTCGGTTACTCTACTTATTAATTTTTGCTTTTAATGTTCATGCCAAGTTATGATACATATGTATTCCCTCGCTCTCTATCTGTGGAGCTTTGTTTCATAACTGTTGTATTCGTACTTGGTGCCATTTTGTACTTGTAAAGTCTATTTTCTATTCTACATGTATGAATGTCTGTCGTGTATGGCTGCTTTGCCAACTTGTGAATGGGTCGGGGCTTTGTCCACCCCTCGATCTTTTAGTCCCGTGCTCCTCGACCTATTAAAAGAAAAGAAATGATGTCTCTGACCAAAAGAACTATAGCTAATTTAGGTGAATTAAACTAGCAAGTTTTCCACAAGATGCCGGACGTAGAACGCAGTGGCCTAATGTGCACTGGAGAGTTGCATGTGATAGCTTATAACAACGTGGCGCATGTTAAATCAATGTCTCATTGTTACAGAAAGCCGGAATATTATTTCACCGTCAACCCTCTCCGCAAATATATGATCACTGACCAAAAAAAAAATACAGTAATTCTGGCAGCTTGCATCTGCTAGCGGACCGTAATCGCAGGTATTTGCAGTGTAAAATATTTGCAGCCTAAATAATTTCGGCCACTTTAACCTACACAGGGCCCGCTAGAATATCAACTGTTTATGGAAACGTGAGCCTTGCTTTTCCAGATACTGAAAACTTAGTGCTCCGCGACCTGTATTATCAACAGAAGCAAATTTTGTTTTGGAAACAACTGATAAATAGCGCTATTATGTTGCAGGAACGAGTTGCTGACAACTACAACCCGCACAATTTAAGCAGCAGCTCCATTTCCACATGTATAACGAGTGCGTCAAATACTAATTGCCGAAGTAACGTGCTACACCAGCAACGGTGTTACTTATAACGCGTAACCACCAACACTGCGAAACAAGGTGGGCGTTTTCGCACTCATCACGATTATTACGAAGTACCAGATTTCTCACATCGTAGCTTGCCACATAATATACAGGGCGATCCACCGCTCAGCGGTGCATAATTCATGGGTGACAGACACTGCTAGTGCATCAGATGGAAGTCTTTCATAGTCTTCCTCATTTTATTCCATCTCATGCAGCATTTTTTCTACAGACAAAGCGACTCTTTCACTAAGTGATCCACGTTGCCACCCTTGGGCCTCTTCAAGAGGCTGAACTGAAGCACTAAGTTTTGCGGACAAGCGTAATGCAGCAATGCTGGATCTACTTTTTTTGTCGTTGACGCATTCAGACATTTCAGAGTAACCCATCGCAATCACCGATTGACGAAGTACTTGTAAAGATGCTGCCACCTCAGAAAAAAAAGCAGCGCACCCGAGGAAAAAACTGCAAAGTGCGCCGCTCACTACCTGCGCCGCTGCCATCAGCGCCCCTAGCGGCATAGGCGCGCCGAAGGGCCTCCTCCGGCAAGCAAAAAGCGCCGCACTCATCACACTTCCCCATTCTAGCCACCCTAGCCAACGTTTTTATAGAACTAGAAACGTTGACCCTAGCAACGTTCAAGGAGGTTATACTAAAACTTCTTTTAGTATAACCTCCTTTGAGTATAAACCCCTTGGCAACGACAAACAGAACCTTGCCAGCTGACATGCTCAGCATGTACGTTTTTGAATTTTTGCCGTACGTCCTCTTTGCGTACAATTCTTTCACTCACGAAACGACCGGATTCACGCCCTTCTTTCTGCTTCACGGACATAAGCCGACGCTACCTGTAGATGTTGGGTCGGGCCACGTGGGTCGGGCGCACAACGTGGATTCGACTACACCCTGGATGCTATCAAAGTGGCTCGACGACCCCGGCAGGCTCGAAGACTAATAAAAGAACGGGAGAGGCGTCAGCGGGAGAAGAACAAACGCAGCTATGATGCTAAACGACGAAGTGTTGTTTACCACGAGGGTGACTTGGTGTACTTGTGGATCCCTCCCGTGCCAAAGGGAAGACAACCAAGTTTCTCCACAGATACCACGGGCCTTTACGTCTCGTGCGCCGGGTAGCCGCGAATATCTGGGAGGTGGTAAACAAAACTGGAAGAAAACGTGACATTGTTAATGTGGAGCTTTTAAAACCCTGCCACCTCCGATGCTCTTCTGATGCCGACGACGCAGACGATGAATCTGGTGATGATCAGGAAGTGCGTGATCGAGGTGGTGATGTGCGCGAGTGCAGTGCAAGGAGTGTTATCCGCGAACAACTTCGAGGTGTTCACGTGCGCGGGTGCAGTGCGAACAGTGATGAACAGGAATTGCATCCAAGTGTTTTGCGCGAGTGTGGTTTGCGAGTGGGTCAAAAAGTGCATTTGCGACATAGTGTGCGCGGGACAGAGACCAGTGTTCCAGTACAGCAGTGCGAAGGCTCCGACACGGACACTGAACTTTACTCCGACTGGAAGACATTTCCAAGTGGTAACAACGCACAACAGAATGTCGTCGCTTATGACACGGACACTGAGTTGTATTACAGTGCCGACGAGTGAACTGCATTGATTTCTGTTTCGCGATGATATTTGTTTTTCATCTGTGGTTTTAAATATGTAATTGTTTTAAGCTTTTCACCTTTTAGACTCATGTATAAGTATCTTTAAATAAGAACCTCACACACTTGATGAATGCAAAAGCTTTTTGTGTTTTTAGTATATTTGTTTTTGCATTTTTCAGATAAAACGATTGGGACACTCTTTTTCCTAGGTGGGAGGTCTCGCGAAGGCAATATCTCGCGGAAAGCTTTTTCATTTTCAGCTACCGCTTGAGTTCGTTATTTGCCAGATGCTCTTGTTAGAGGCGCTGTTTAAGGACTTGTTTGAGGAGGGTGCCTCGACGAAGAATGAGAGTCTGAACAGAAAAAGCTGCATCCGGTCGGTCACTGTGCGCTTCTCGCCAAACCAGGCACTGCGCCATGTTCCCGACCGGCCTGCGGAAATCAGGTGCCTTTCTCCTCTAACCACTACAACCACCACCCTAAACGAGCAAGGCACCACTTGGGTCCTCCGGAGCAATCGGGCACTTGTTTGCACGTCAAGGCCGTTTTAGAGAATGTGCCCATTTCAAAAAGCTGCTACAGTTTTATTGCGAGGCCGGCTTGACGCGACCATGAAAACTCGTGTTGGGATTGGTTATCCTCAGCTTGTCTGATTGGTCCACATACCCTAGGATGCTGGAAAACCATATTTAAGCAGCGACTCGGGACCTTTTTGGGGTGAGCGGACTCGGGGTCAACAGCGCACTCACCACCGGAGACCAGTCATGCAAGCCGAGAGGTATGCCATCATTTTCCATGTTTTGTATTTGTGACTTAGTGCATTGTGTAAATTTAAGTTGTGTTAGATAAATAAACCCCCAATGAGTGCTCCCCGAAATGATTGTGTTGACTTGTCATCGCATGCCTGTGCGGAATCGCTCCCACGCTTCTTTGCCCAGATGGAATTCAGATGTGTCTAGCTTAAACAACCCCGAAGTTTCGCTACAATATTCTTAACGACGGGTCACAGACATATCTCCGTGGCTCAACATACAGCAGCTGTCTTGACTTAGCTATCGCTTCTCAATACCTTTCAACATCCGCCACCTGGTGCGAGGACATTAAAACATTTGGTAGCACCTTACTACTTAGGTAAAACTACGATGCTATACCGGCATTGCAAGCATTCGATGCGAAGCAAGCGCTCTACCTCTGAGCTACACCCCCGTTTTGCAAGCATTCGAAGGCGATGCACAGATTGGGAGGCCTTCCAAAAAGAGGTAGAAAAGTCTTGTAGCTCTATAGTTTCTCCAACAGATTGAAGAAGGAATTGCCACAACAATGCGGACCACTACACGAGTTGTCACAACATCCCATTCCAGGAAGCCGGTTGATGTGATATACGAAGAGCGGCGGGCAGTTCGTCGTCGAGCAGAACGCAGACACAGGCGAACAAAATCGATCACAAACCCGAGGACCTCTCGTAACGTGCAAAAGAAAACTTAGAGGTACATGGAAAAGCTTGACCGTCAAAATGGAAGTCATTTTGCACCACCCTGGACCCACGAAAACCACTGTCTAAGATATGGCACGTTGTACGAGCTCTACCATCTTCTCCTCGGCAACTACGTTCCTTCCGTGCATTGGCCATCATAAGGACATGCAGCGAGAAACAGATTGCGGAAGAATTCTGCATGCACCTCTCTGGCTCCGCAATAATGGATGGCTCACTGCTTCCCCTACAGCAGACATCTGTCTCGATCATTCTTTTACGCTACAGGAGCTTCTTGCGGCTATGTGCGCTTTGCAGCGTTCCAGTGCACCTGGGCCCGATAAAATCGCCTATCCTACCCTGTGCCACCTTGGTCCTTGAGCAACCGGAGAACTGCTGTCTTTGTACAATGCTTCTCGGGCATCTGTAACTGCACCGGAATTATCGGGCACCTGAACTGCAAGAATTTGTTTAGAAGTACCTCGATGCACTTCTACATGTGGCACTATTTCAGAAGCACGTGCTTGTCCAGCTCCTGTTGATCTTCAACACAAGTCACTGTGAGTACATCTGAGGCTACTGACAAGGCATCGAGACCATACACTGGCAGACGCTTTTAAGACTTGGCCCGATGCTGTATACTGTTATGTCGCACAGAGATCTGCTGCCTTCAATTTATGCACTACATGTGATCTCTGACATACCAGTCTGGACGATGCCTAAGCTGATCCTGCGTCTTTCGATCCCAGTGGTAACAAAGTAAAAAAATATCTACTGCTGGACTTGAGCATTTCACTTTGCCGTATATTGTCTATATGTACAGATATACAGTGCACATTTTTGCAAATGGCTCTGTCACACAAACCTCCTCAGCAGCAGCTTTCACTGCGCCTCACATGGAAATCACTCAACGCTTCAATATAGTACACTAGACACCATCTACTGCCGGTGAGCTGACCGGCGTCCGACAAGCTGTGTGCTACAATTCACAGCAGAGTCCAGCGAAATGAACATCATTTTGTGACTCCAAGCTGGCACCTCAGCTAATTAGAAACTACATGAAGCAAGACACTGCATAGAGTGCTCTGGTGTGTAACCTAATGAATATGCTGAATGAAGCAGTTCAATCTGGACATACCATTGCACTGCAATGGATTCCCAGTCATTGTGGCATAGATGGGAATGAACAAGCTGATGCAGAAGCAAAACTGGTGCACACTAACCGCACAGTGATATCAACTCACTTTTCCTGATGTGACATCAATGCCTTGCTGTCTAAAGCATGAAGACATCTATGCAACGACTATGGAATGATCCGCAATTGTCGCCATGAGCGCATTTATAGGTTTGACTCGTGCCGTGCTTTTCACCTTCGATTCAGGCTAAGGAGAGACCAGGAAACGCTACTACATTGACTGTGGCTGGGTGTTGCATACACGCGATGATACTTGTGCAAGATTGGACAGGAGCTAAGTTCTAACTGCAATTTGTGTCACACGCCAGAGGGGATTGTCGCCACGAGCGCATTTATAGGTTTGATTCGTGTCGTGCTTTTCACCTTCTGTTCAGGTAAGGAGAGACCAGGAAATTCTGCTACATTGACTGTGGCTGGGTGTTGCATACACACGATGATACTTGTGCAAGATTGGACAGAAGCTAAATTCTAACTGCAATTTGTGTCTTACGCCAGAGACTGTTTAGCACATCCCGTGCGTGTACCCTCCATACGCAGTCGAAAGACAATCTTTTAGCACCTCACAGATGACCTAGACTGCGGACCCCTCTCAGAAGAGAAACTCCGTGCTTGGGAACGTGTGGATTTCTAAATAAGGCAGATTTAGATTCTCCTCTTTAGAGCATCTGCTAATGTAGAGACTTTTGTGCGTGTCCTACACCGAATGAGACATTGTGTGCAGCGACTCATTGTACTATATCTCAATCACCCCTTATCATGCCCTCCTCTTTCTCTTTCTTTCCGTTTTCCCCTTACCCTGTGAGGCTAGAAATTCGCTTTCCAGGCCAACCTCTCCTCCTTCTTTTCCTTAAAAACCTTCTTCTTCTTCTCCACGCAGACATGACCAAATAGAGCAATAAAACACGCGATGCAGCGCTGTTTAGTCAGTCAGTTGTATGCACCTTCTCTATTGTTTTATGGAGCTAGTCAGTTGTATACACCTTTTAAGTTGTTTTATGGGACTATTTAGTCTCATTATGTGGATCACCGCACACAAGAACATTGTCTATTTGCACAAGTAGACAAAAAAAACTATTATGGTAGCTTTGCACTTTACCGCGGACCTGTATATCGTGTAGATCAGGGTCCGCGACGCGGGAAAAGGTACGCCCGCATGGCAATGATCACTTTATCGAGATTGCAATTATAAGGTCATTCCAACAAAAAATGCTCCGGCGTTGTCGTCGTTATTGTCCATGCATGACCTCAGTGCGATGATATAGTATCTCACCACACCTGTGGGACGCTGTGGAACCAAAAGCCTGCGAGAGGGGGTGCAGTTTTCCGCGAGCATGGAAGCATAGAGAAACATACTTACATAAAGAGCGGACACTCCCGCAGGGCCCTGCGATTGAGCTACTACGCTGCTTTTTGCGCCACAAGTGGCAGGTCACACCCGATAATAAATTTCGCAAAATAAAATGTTTGCCCAAATCACCTATTTGAATCAGCCCCTAAGGGAGCGATCGAGTTTGAATACTCACAAATTGGCCTCCGCGCTTGAATAATCAACGGCGCAGCACACACATCCATATCACACAAGGCACCTAATATCCCGAGTACGGCGTCCCTCTTGCTTGATTTATAGAGCCGATATAAATTCCAAGTAGGCCCGTAAAATTCACTGCAGGCGGCATCAGCACTCCATCAGCGGCCAAAACAAACGCCCGAAGGCGGGCACGGAACTTTCAACAAGAACGACGCTGCAGCAGATATATGACAGCGCGAATGCAGTTGCGAATACACCATGCACACTCTATAAACGCACGCGGGCACCAGCGCAAAAGTGCATGCCACACGGTTCTCTTGCAGAAGCTTCATAGTGAAGTTGGCGACACACGGGTTGAAGTAGCCACCATGTTAGCCGTTTTCTTTTTGTCGCTTTGCGACCACTGGAGAAAAAAAAAATTATCTTGCGCCTCAAGCCGGGTGCGCCGGCTCAGACGAGTTCCCAACGAGCTCCTAACAATCCCGGATTATGTTGCCATTGGCCGCGGGTGCGTGCGATTTCGTGGCGTGATTCGTAATAGCCAATAGAGTGACATGGTGACCTCCTCCTCCTATTATTTCCTCCTCTGCGCGCATGTGAAGAGGGAGCGGAAGAGACGGGCAAAGTCATGGGTAGATACTCTCCTCTCCTCTTCTCCTCCTATGGACTACTAACCGAACGTGTTGTGAGTGAGTGTATATAACGAGCTCTTCGCTCTATTCTCCTTCTGCATCGACTGGGTGCACGAAAGACGTTCTACTTTCTCTTTGGCTTCCACTGACGGGTGATAGCTTTCCATGGTAGCGTGTTAATCATTTAACTATCTTTGGTCAGCCGTGCGCTTTAGTGTTGTAGAACATTTTGAAAAATGGTGATATCAACAACTAGAATATTGAAGGTAATCGCATTATGGTTCCGTGTTCCAGCCGAACGAATGAAGCATACATATATAAATTAACTGAGGCACAATTATCCTCACAAAACAGCAGGCTCACCACCGCTGAAAACGGCCGTGGCATCAGGAGACAACTTCACTACGCTTCACCATAATGAGAAGAAATGACATCAACTTCCCCCGAAGATGCATATAAGATCTACCGAGAAACACCCACCCTGAATTTCACCTCAACCGCCGGAAACAAGGAGCCAAAGAGCTACAGCACACCTATGGCCAAGAAGTAGGAGTTAATTCTGTGGACGACGACGCCTACAGCATCAAAAATTGCTATAACCTTGCTGTCATGGGCAGTGAGAGCTAGATTGTTTTTAAGAGCAATACTCATGGAGTTTTGGTTTTCATGTTGCTTTCTTTACAGCTTGTCTGATTATTCACGTTTATTCTTGCATCAAAGCCCAGTAAAGTTAAGAGCCTATTTAGCTATAGTAGGACCTACATTAGAATATGCAAGTATCATATGGGACCCTCATTAGAAAGGACTAATCAATCAAGTTGAGCGAGTTGCTGACGGGATTGAATCCCGGCTGTGGTGGCTACATTTTTGATGGAGGCGAAAATTTCGTAGGCCCATGTGCTCAGCTTTGGGTGAACGGTAAACAACCCCAGGTGGTCAAAATTTCCGGAGCCCTCCACTGCGGCGTCTCTCACAATCATATGGTGGTTTTTGGACATTAAACCCTCTATATCAATCAATCAAGTTGGGCGAGTACAAAGAAGGGCAGCTAGGTTTATTCTTTCAAAATATTCTCGAACTAATTCTGTGACAGAGGTGTTGCAACAACTAAACTTACCCACCCTTTTGGAGCACCGTCGTGTAGCCAGACAAAAACTATTGTTTTTGCTTTCTCAAAATACATTTAACTTTGATGTAGCGCAGTACCTCATTCCGCGACCTATTCAGAACGTACAAAGTGACTACCACAGCAACGTTCAAATCCCCAAATCTTGTATGAACACAAACGCATACTCTTATTTTCTTAGAACCGTAAAAGACTGTACGGAATTGTGAAATGATAAAAAAATTCGGATTCAAGACTATAGAAAATTTTGTGAGTTAATCTTTGTGAGTGCTAGCTTTTTTTAAATTTCATTGAATGTACCGAATCACACAAATTTCGTGTGACATGTATTGTGATGGTTAACGTGTTTTGGTGAATGATGTATGAATAATGCAGGTGGTGAAGCAAAATATTGTGATGGAAAATGTTTGTATTTTTTTCGCCTATGCATTGCTTCTTTATGCTTGACATGATAGTTATGTCAGAATTCGTTCACTGTCTATATGTAGTGACACATTGGGGTTTTTAGATTTTTTGTATAAGGTGTTTCTTGCTATTTCATGTAAACAATGATTAGATTTATGCCCCGCCCTTGTAACGGCTCAATCGACCAGCAATACCTGTAAATAAATAAAATAAAATAAATAAATAATACAATTTTTAGAACATTTTGACTTTTTACTGATGTGTTGAAATGTTCGTGTTGACAGTGAATATGCTTGTGAATATTGTGTACCTTTTTTACGGCTTGCTAGATGCGATGGTGCTTTTTCTACATAGCAATGGTATTTCTGAAAAAGCTCAATACGCTGCAGTTTGTATAAATATTAAACGTTATGCATTGTTCTCAAAATTCTAATAGGGAAATAATGGATTACCTAAAAACTCCTGTTTAGTTTATTTATAATGGTTAAGTAGTGCTGTCTGAATAAACACAATTCATTTGTAAAATGAGCGTGCATTTTTTTTTTACCAGAAAGAACTGCCAACAGATCAACGTATATGCAATAGCCGTGACCGCAGCCTGTTTGACCCTAAAAAACAGCTGATGAAAGCACTCCCAAATAACAGTAGAAGAAACACCCGACTTTCGCACAAGAATGCTCAAACCGAAACTGAAACCACTGTGGCACAATGGCAAGGCTGGAAAAGGAACCTTGTGACAGTTTAATGCCAGCCGCTAGGAGTGCTAGCAGTCATGTGGGCTGCATGGTTCAATGACAGTGTCCGCTCTTTACATTTACTATGTTACTCTATGCAGACACTACGGAGACCTCAGATTCAATGTTCAAGTGCTACTGAGTAGAACTGCGTTGCTTTCAGCACCACGAGTTGCTCGTCAGACCAGATAATGTCTTCAGCGTAAATAAAATAACAAAATTGTTCTTTCCAATGCTGAAATTTGAAACCGTACCCTCGAGCTTTGAAAGGGAATGTCTTTACCACTAGGCTACACACCTATGCTTCCACAGAGGTAATACGTGTACAGTCCATCTAAACCACATGTTTGTGCACCTTTTGTGCAAAACAAATACAGAAAGACAACATTTTCTAGTCAGATTTTACTGATTTTAGTGATAAAGCATTAAACGTCCTCAGTGGAACACAATGTAGAGTGGATATAAAAATTGCACAAATCAATAAAATTTTGTCTTTGCAAAAATTTGATGCCAAACTTGGGTTTCCAATGTCCTCCCGAGGCAGCTATTGCATATCTTGAGAAAAGAGTAGAAGCGAGCAAAGGTACGTCATCTATCGGTTGGTCACACCCTTTCCTGCTTGGCCGCGAAAAGGCTCGAGTGACCACTGTTTATATAGTATATTTCTCTATGATGGAAGGGGAAAGACATCGAGACAGCCCGGGAGGGGGCAGCAACAGGCACACCCCAGAGGTGAGGGTGAACGTGCCCTTCGCAATGTAGGGTCCGATGATTAAGGTAGGATGGATGATGGATGAAAAAATTTATTGGGTCCTGAAGGACTCCACCTCTGTTTTATAAGAGTAGGATCGCGGCCCCATAGAGAAACATACTAAATAAAGAGTGGCCACTCTAGCCTCTTCATGGTCCAGCAAGATAGGCTCTGACTAACCGCTAGATGGCGCGCCCATGCTCGCTTCTTCTCTTCTGTCACGGCATATAATAGCCGCCTCAGGAGGTCAATGAAAATATAAGTTTGGCATCAAATTTTTGCAAAGAAGAAACTTTATTGATTTGTGAAATTTTCCACATTCACTTTACAACGTGTTCCACTGAGGACGTTTAATGCTTTACCACAACAATCAGTAAAGTTTGACTAAAAATGTTTTTCTGCATTTATTTTGCACAAAGGATACAAATTCACGTGGTGTAGACGTGCTGTAGATGTATTCCCTTCGTGCACGAATGGGTGTGTAGCCTAGGGGTGCAAAGGCACTTGTTTTCGAAGCATGAGGTTACGGGTTCAAATCCCAGCATCGGAAAGAAACCGTTTTGCTACTTTATTTATGCAAAAGGAATTATTGAATCTGACCAGCCAGTCGTGGCGCTGAAAGCAGCGCAGTAGCTGGGCCGCAGGGCCCTATGGAAGTGTCCGCTCTTTATGTAAGTATCTTTCCGTATGGCGGGCCACTCCCACGTAGAGACGGGGAGGCCTAGCCTCACTGCCGCATCGTGGGCATTTGGACAGTCTTGAGTTGTTGTATGAGAACCGGACTGTTTAATATATATGCTGTTTAATGACACAAGAGCCATGAAGGCTAAGGAGCAGCAAGACATGCTATTGCATGGGGACAATGATTATGTTTAGTCACTGTATAAGGGCCTCAAAATTATGTGCACTAAAGATGGGTAAAACATATTAAATTATGAGAGTAAATTGAAGTGCACATGCTGAGTATGAGTTCTAAGCGATCAAGGCATTAAAACATAGAAGTGTTGAATACTATAGAGTGTGCTGCCCAAAATGTGATGGCCCCTCGTGGCAAGACATACATCGGATGCAAACGTTGTCCTTGATTTATGTCAACTATCAGCCAATAACAGCTATCTTTTGTACAATGGTTCTCCAAAGAGGCGTACAGGTACGGCCGCTGGATGAAAAAGCGCACCGGTACGGTCCGCCGCGTGCTCCGAAACCGGCGTGACAGGTCTAGTACCCGGACCACCGCTGCGGCGCCACCGGGGGGAGGGGCAGTTTTCGCGAGAGCCCCCGGAATCGCATGCGTGTTACAAATGAGCGTGAGCAATGTCTGCGTGTGACCCGCGAAATCTTTTGATATCTGTCTAGCGTGTGCCCACCAGGTAGTTACTGATCTTGATTTTACATACCTGCAGCCCTTGAAAATTTTTGGTATTGCCTTGCCCGAGATGGAGCCTTGTGCCCCGATCAGTTTTCGCGGAAGTTAGAATTGTGAGCACATTTTACTCGGATCCTACAAGGTCACGACTAATCGATCTGGAAGTGCTACACCTTTCCTAATGCATCGAAATTCATTATAGTAAATGTGAGTATATCGCTTCAGATTTAATCATTTCGTTTAGTATAGGCAACTTCTGCAATTGCAGTTGCCACTGTTAATTTAACACAAGGTAAGATAGACTTTTTACTTCCTCCAGACATAGTACTCATACATACAGTATCAGATGCAACAGCCACGAAATGTACTCAGCATGAGTGCGATCTCATGACTCAAGCCTTTTTGAAATTTGAGTGACTGTAACTTCAGTGCTGGCAATTGAGCAAGCAGATAAGAAGTGAATGATATGAAAACTGTGAGACAAAAAGAATGATGAAAGGCTGAAAAATACGAACACAACTGTTTGTGTTCCTGCGCTTTTGAGTGTTTTCGTCTCTTGTCATGATGTCCTTATCATAATGCAACTTATTCAACCTTATATTCAACAGCGAATACATAATCGCAACAAATAGCTTGAAAACATTTTATTTATTCTCTATTTAGGGCTGATTGTGGCTTTTTTATTTTCTTACTTTTTTACACCTTTGTATAATAATTGAACCAGTTGATAATTGCTTCACAGCTTCGTAGGCGATATTTTTCAAGGACAATATCGAAGTGAGTGCATATTAATTGAGACACTCACACACACACACACACACACACACACACAAAAGGTACCCCGTTCCGCAGCCGACAAGCATATGTTTACATTCACACCCACACAGCCGCTGGCTGCAAACGTTGTTGCATCCAAGAGTTTTGACACCAGCTTCCCTTTTTCTCTTATCTCTAGTTTTCTTCTAATGCCTGTGTTTAAGCCCTTGGCACCTTTGTCATTAGTTCCGGTTATTTCCGAACGCTGTCGCCCTGTGGTGTCGTGCCTTTTCCCGCAAGGCCATGTAGAAATGATGTTCGCTTTCGTAAAACATCTCGAGCACTCCTTCCATTGAAGAAGTTCGGCTGTCTGTGGTCATTTGTGGAACACCAAACACGACTCAAACTTACATCAGCAAAACATGCGGAGGCAAAGAGGTGCCCAAAATCAGGTGGTGGGCGACAAGAGTTTATATTCGAAACAAATATAAACTGCCAGCCGACACACACGATGAGAGCCTCTCACCAGGAGATTGTAAGGAGGATCGTTTTAGAAAAAGCTGCGGTAGGAAAAAAAATGGCATAAACGCTGTGCTATACTCGTGTCTCTTTACTTATCACATTATTTGTTATTGTTGTTTTGTTCTGCCTCCATCTCGTGTGCCCAACTTTTGGCTTATTTGTCTATTGACAACAAAACAATCCGTTCGGTATTTTCATTGATGATGATGATAGATATGTGGGGTTTAACGTCCCAAAACCACCATATGATTATGAGAGACGCCGTAGTGGAGGGCTCCGGAAATTTCAACCACGTGGGGTTCTTTAACGTGCACCCAAATCTAAGCACATGGGCCTACAACATTTCCGCCTCCATCGGAAATGCAGCCGCCGCAGTCGGGATTCGAACCCGCGACCTGTGGGTCAGCAGCCGAGTACCTTAGCCACTAGACCACCGTGGCGGGGCGTTCGGTATTTTCATGTTAGCCTCTCCACGGGCACTGGCAAATCCCAATAGCACTCCAACGCCATTGTCTTTTGGCAGTCTCGGTCATGCGATTCAGTCATCCTTTACTGTTTATTTGTTCTACTATGTATCATCGACAAATTGGAACCTGTGCTTGTTTAAATGAAGGCAGGTGTACTCGACTGCTCTACAGCAGTTGTGGTTTTGCGATGTGTGAACATAAAAACGGGGTTGTCACTTGACCTGGCTGTGTGTGTGTATATATATATATATATATATATATATATATATATATATATATATATATATATATATATATATATATATATATATATATATATATATATATATTAGGGTGCCTCACGTAACTTGACCAGAGTTAAAAATATGCCGGAACACGTAATAACGACGCGACCCAATGAATGTTGCTCACCGTAGCCTAGAGTTAGAATATTTTTTGTGTTCTCAAATATTGTTTAATTAGATATGTTTAATGAACAAACTTTTCAAGAAATGAAGACAGGTAAAAAATTTCAATGAGAAAGTTGTAGATAGGTTTGCAGAACATCGGATTATACAGTTCTGAACTTTATATCTGTTAGCTATTAGTGTTTTCTGACAATTACAAATGCCTATGAAATACAAAAAAATACCACGTGACAAACTCGCTCGTGCGCGCAATGATTCTAGTGCTTCCTATTGTTCCGCGTACGAACGACCATAGCATTTGCTTCATCGTGCTTTCTCGGCAGGGCCGCAACGCTGGTGGTGGCTTTACGATGAACACGTTTTGCTATCGGCCACAAAAACAATAACTGCTATGACTGCTTATCGCTGTCATGAACTGACACGCGAGCTGGTTTGTCACGTGGTATTTTTTTGTATATTGTGGGAATTCGCAATTAACAGAACAACAATAATACCTAACAGACATAAAATCCAAAACTGTGTAATCAGACATTTCGCAAACTGATCAACAAATTTCTCATTGAAATTTTTTATCTATCTTTGTTTCTTGAAAAGTTAGTTAAACATATATAAATAAAGAATATTTGAGAACACACAAGATAGTCTAACTTTGGGCAACGGTAATTAACATGCATTTGGTCGCGTCGTAATTACGTGAACAGGCATATTTTTAAACTCTGGCTGAAGTTCTGTGGGACACTCTATATATAGGGAAGTGAAGGTCACGCATAAATAAATATAGCTTGAATTTAACCCTGCAGTTTCATGATTTTGTTTAAGGAGTAAAGGCCTATTATGGTCAGCCTCATTATATATATATATATATATATATATATATATAAATTAAGGGAAAGAAGTGTATACCTAAGGGCTCGTTTTTCCATGTTTTAACAGAATATTAATGAGATCTAACAGACAGTAATGCCAAGGAATGTACAGGGGAAGTTATTAGAACCAATGGAATGTAAATAAGAAGAAAGAAAAGTGGATGAAAAAATAACCAGCCGTGAGCAGGAATCGAACCTACGACCTTCAAATAACGCGTTCGATGCTCTAACCACTGAGCTACCACATCGGTCTTCCCTCCATCCACTTTTTTGGGTTTATATGTGAATTTAGAAGTAGGAGTGACAGTCAGCGCCATCTATAAGCCAAACGACGAGCGTCGTTTGGCTTATAGACTCTACTAAATACACGATATGTTATCACTGCGATAAATGAGATTTAAAAAACCACTGATTAGAACAACTGTGTGGGTCACTGTTGTGACAACGACCAGCTAATTTGCTACGACTGCTGCCCCGACGAACCGCCACCACTCGTTTGCCCGTCCTTTCTGTCCCCACCCTGTCGCGCGGCAGCGGCTGCAACTGCAACTACGGCTGACAGGCGCTCTCCCATTGAAAGCCGCTCGACGCGGCGGGCCGTACCGTGCGCTTTTTCATCAAGCAGCCATGGTACAGGCCTTTGTAGTAAGAGAGAGTGCTTGAGAAAGTGGCAACTTTGTGCTCCTGTTATGAACACTCTTTGACACTCAAGATTTGACTGAACTGATCACAGGAGCATGTGCTTCCCACCGTTTTCTTTCCATTTTTTTTTTCATCAAGCATGAAGGGACCTAGGTGTTTATTGCTCTGACATCATTGCTAGCACAAAAAAGTCACATATAATGAAAAAGAAAACCACTATACATTATACCAGCCTTTTTTTACTTGTGCTTCTGAATATGAAGAATAAAAATACAAACTGCTCATCTGTGTAACAATAGGACTTTATCTTATGTACAAAGGCCTTTCTTCATTCACCACATTTGTTGATAGGCTTATGCTATCTACAATGTACACCCTAACATAAGCCAATTATTGTGTAGTACACAATATTGTCCTAACAAGTCGCATTAGAAGCATTCTAGCGCAGTCATACTGACAGGAGACATCCTGTTAGTGTTATCGGCAGCTGTAGTGACAATAAACAATTAACTAACACTAAGCTGTAGAGAGAGATTGAATAATGAGGAAGATAAAAGACCGACTAAAGCTAAAATATTTCCATTCTAAAAAGAGAGACGAGATTAATTTTACGAGTGATTATGAGCTCAAATTGTTGTTGCTGGTAACACGTGTATTGCTTTGAGGTTAAGAATGTCCCGGTATATACCTCGAAATTCGACTTTTATAGTGAGCCTTTGATGTTTATTGTGGCATGGAAATTTAACTTTAACATTCACAAACCCATATTTTTGATCATACTACTATACTTGCGGACAACTTTCTGCGGCAATGAAGGAAAGGCTATGGAACCAAAGCAGGTGTGTGCCACAGCTGAAGAATATAGTCCCACAAATGCGTCTGTGTTTTCAGCGTGAAGGTAATACAAAGCAACATTACTTTATATTGTACAGGATGCTGTTTATAAAGATATGCTGCATGAATCAAGAAGATATTAATATTTTTTGCTTCATGAAGTGTCACTTCACGTTTTTGCAAGTCTGAAAACCTCATACATTTTAGGTGCACCTCACAGTCCAAATGGCATCTTCATCTTTAAGTGAGTGCTCGTTGCCCTCCAGCTATTCCGACGATTCACTGAAGGAGCTTGCATCGAATTTCACTTACAAATAGCTGTGTAAGCAGACGTAGCGAATTCTGCGCAGTGGTGTTACTCGAACATGGCTGGCATTAGAAAAGCGAGTCGAGCTGGGCTTTTTGGCAGAGGACTATATGTGATGTAGCTTTAGCCTCGTAGCTTTCCTTTCATTGCCACAGAATGTTGTCCCCGAGTTTTTTATTGATAATATACACAGGCACACTGAGTAATGTGACTGTATGCTTTGGTTTGATACTCTTCTCTGAACATGTAACTTAGTTTGAGAGCTGAATGATTGGTATGTGGGGTTTAACGACCCGAAATCACCATATGATTATGAGAGACGCCATAGTGAAGGGCTCTGGAAATAGCTTGAGAGCTCAATATTACATATACAGCTCATTCAAAATCTTCTTGTAATCCAAAAAAAAAATGTTACACATCTTATTTAAAATTTTTTTCTCAAAGTAAAATCTACCTTATGTGACTAACCTTAAGTGTTTTTCAGTGAAAGCACATGTCGCAATAAAATGCCTGCATCAATAATGCCGAGCTACTCAGCAAATAGCAAGAACAACAAGCAACTTGGTGCTTGGGTTTTCATCTAGTGAGGCGCATTTTCCACATGCTCTCTCAGAATAGAACCATCATACACAAGAGTACGTCCTTTAAATGTATTTGAAGATCATCTCCTTGCGGTCTGCAACTGACTGTAGTTCCAGCTTGACAGGGCACTTGAGGATGTAGCTGAGGATCTCTTCAGTGTAGCCAATGAGGAAGTACATCTTGCGCGGAATCACCACCCTTTGCACAATGCCTCCAATGAAGATCATGTTCGCTCGACGCTTGATGAGGATCTCCGAAACAAACATACGGTGCCATGTGCCAGTCATAAATTTGCGAATGAACATATCTTCTACAAGGGTCTCAGAGCGCCGCAAGCCTCCTTGCAGGTTGCCTAGAAGTGACAAGTAGCATGGGATAAGACAGAGGAAAAGCAAGTTTTCCTAAGACTACATACTTAAAAAATGGTTACAAGAAAACCAACATTACACAGCTTGCCTACTTACAGAGGTGAAAGAACCTGTCAAGTGTCTCTGGTGCAAATAGTTAGGTGACACTTTGTCATCAGGGTTTTAGCCATGGTGGGTGGTGGTAATGACATCAATAATAGAGTATCTTATGTTGTACGAACCAAAACCACAATATAATTATGAACCACAGTATAGCTGAGGGCTCCAGAAATTTTGAACACCTGGTGTTTACTAATACACACTGACATCGTGCAGTACATGGACCTCTGTAATTTCGCCCCCACTGAAAAGCAACCACCATGGCTGGAACTGAGATTGCCACTTGGCCAGTAGCCAAGCACCGCAACCACTGCACCACAAAGGGGGGCAATGATAAGCGATCATGCCACACTGTCCACTGCTGCGACTGATCCGTTTAAAATACGTGCCTGAGGAATAAAAAAGCAACAATGTATGCATAACACCAGTGGGTAAAGAGCCTACACAAGGGACTCATATTACAGTGAACTACAATTGAACCCCTTTATAAGAGACACCAGTGTACCTATAGTAAAATTTGGGTTGATAAGAAAATGCATACAAGGTCCTCTGCTTGTAAGAGACCTCTCATATATAAGACGAAAATTGCTGCCAGGAGTATGCCTTTTATAAAGGTGTTTAACTGTAGTTGTATGCACGCTCTCTACTAGTGGGGCATGTCTTCTGCCATTGGTTACCTTGTGTACTCAAAAATATCATGTGTCAGTGCAAGCACTCGAACTAAAGCGCTCTTGCTTCCATTCTCTACAAGCAAATCTTATAGTAGAAGCTCACACAGTGAAGGTAACAGACATGTGCCATAGCTGTAGAAATGCCCAACCAGACATAAAACATACATAGAACTTTGTGTTAAAAACAAAAAGTTGTTCAAAAACTTTCAAAATTCCTAAACTCAACATCCTATTGTTTTCCCTTGATTTGAAAATGCCTACCCCTTACAGATTGCCTACCATTCCGAAAAAGCTTTAGGGGCTAAGCTCCATACACTGTGCTTCAGTCCCCCCTTTATAGCCACCCCTTACTTCTCACAATGTTCACTAGATCGTGCCGTGCTGTTGCAGTATGTCACTGGTGTTTAGGGACAGTGAGGTCAAAATAGACTTTAGGCGGATAGAATTAACTAGAAGAAGGTTATCTGATTGGTGGCTAAAGTCAAGGCACGAGTGAAAATTAAACCCTTCACTGCAAAGTATGAATCCTCAACCTCACTATTTAAGGGAAAAAATAAATCTAGGTTTTGGTTCATTAAGTATTACGGTTTGGTGGGGCGAGCCACCGCCCGATCCAAAGGGTATAGCCATATCCATCCATCCATCCATGTGAAGTGATCACTACATGGCGTGGACCACTGACCTCCATTAAAAAGGCTGGATGAAGCATCCCTACTCTCTGATGCGGGTGCTTGTAAAGCCACCGGAAGGCCCCTTCACTGTCCCGGAAGTTGGCATCTTCCAGGCGCTTTTGGCATTTAATTGATATATTATCTGGTGAAAGTTGTTGTGATAATAATTTTTGTGTTTTCTTTTTATATTATAATATTGTCGCGGTCATCCAACGCGACATGGAAACTTACAGACGCCGTAGGGACGCCATCCGAAATGGCAGGGTGCTGTAATCTAGAACTAGTCCATGCAACAAACCCTACAATTAGGCATCACTTGGAATGCCAACCAACACTACATAACAAACGACAGATTCCGTAGCAACGCCGTTCGAATATGGCGCAGTGCTGTTACGTACGTTACAATTACTCAATAGTCAGGTGACAGAGAGAGAAATTGTCAAGGCATTTTTCTAAAATAAAAAAAAAGGAATGAGTGTAATGGTAGCCAGGGGCACAAAGGTTTATCTTTTGTAAGTGATCCAGAAAAAAACAACAACATTGGGATGACATTTCAAAAATGAGTTTTTGAAACTGAGGGGTCAAAACATCACTCTGCAAAATGATCACTGCAAAGTCTGCTTCCTGGAGAAGGCGTCAAGTTGTCCCTCTTTAAGCCATCCCCAGACCCACTTCTAGTATATTTGAGGCCTTGATCGTGGGAAACTGCATATCAAAAAACCAAACTCCTTCAACGCACCTCCATAAAAAATAGCTGGCCAAATACCATCATCTCATCACAGAACTCATAAAAAGGAATATAATTTTGATGTACTTATGTGTAAAATGTCTTCGCGTCGACATTTCCAGCCGATTCGCAAAGTTCACAGCTACCTACAGGCCAGCATTTCATTAAAAAGAAGAGAACAGTTGTCGTGCCCACAGTAGGCGACTATTCATGGCGGTGGCTTCCGGGACACTAACGGCGTCTTCCGGTTGCTTCAGCCAAGCGCACTCGATGCGCCAACCAGCTCCCCTGGTAGAGATCAGTGGTGGGACGCATGTTACGTGTGGTTCAGTTTGATAGGATGGATGGTGGACAGACAGAAAGACAAACAGACGGACGGCTCAGAGCCCACAAAGCTTCGCCCTACTTATTATTATTCACTCCATGGATATGCTGTGAATTTTTTATGTGTGTGCGTGGTGAACGAGAAGATTGTCTTTCACATCAGCCACAATAAATATGTTTTTCCAATAAACAAAAAACCAAGTTTCTCATTTGGCTCTGAAAGTATGACCGCTAGTGTCACCACACAGAGATGTGGTTGAACCTATTGGTAGAACCAAAAATTTCTTGCAGACAGGCTTATTTTGCTTGAAAACAAACATGTATAGTTTAAAATTGTATTTTATGGACTTTTGGCCGCTTTCCTCCGTGTCAAAGAGCGCTACGTTCACCTGCCTGCCTACGGCTGAGCAGCACAAGCCACGCCAATACGGCCTCCCATGCCACTCGAAAGAAATAAATAAATGTTGGGGGGAAACAGCAGCATGACTCACTTCACCAATTTTTCGAACAGTGTCCATGAGCTCTTTTTCGTAGAAGTGCACACCAGTATTCACTGATGCTCAAGTGACTTTGCAAGATGGTCAACCCCATGGGTTCTACAAGGATGATTTTGGCTTCAGATGCTATTTCAACAAGGCATCTGTCTTGGATGCCATGTTACATATGCAGCACAGAAGACCTAAACACAACTGAAACACCACACCTTCTCTTTTTCTGTGAAGCGTGTCTTGTGTTCGTTTCAGTAGTATCTTTGGCATGAGCGGATCCATTACGGTTTGTTTCAAGACACCGGCATATCAGTTTTGCTGAAACACACGATGTTTCCTGCGCAACTGCTATGGATTTTCAGGCTGACTAAGCAAAAGCTTGAAAGAATGTCCTAATGACACTTTATTCGGCAGTTTGCGAGCTCTAAATGCACATTATGAATGTGATTTTATTACGAAACAAAACCTAACTAAGCCAGCAGCATGTGGTTCCAGTTTTCAACTTTTAACCAGTACGATTGCCATCACATGCAGTAACCAGTGTTGTGGGTGTTCCTACACCATTTGAAGATAACATCAAAAGGATAGCAAAATTTTGTTTTAAATGTTTCTGCTCGCTTTCAACATAAACAGCCACAAGGTTGGACACTTAAGACAGTATGCTTTCTATAGAGACACAAAACAGAAAAACAATAAAGCACAGCAGACAGTCCTTTCAAATATTTCTGGGGAGAACCCTGCTCGGAATATATAAATTAAACATAGATATTTGTCTAGTAGAGCCTGAAAATCACCCCTGTATAACTTTGTAACACTGCTTCAATTTCCCACTTAATCAGTTCTATTTCTAGCTTGACTCATTAAAACAATATATTTTAGGACAATTTTACAACTTTTCAATAACAGAACAAAGTAGGCTCAAGACCATGTTGCAGAAGTTTATCACACTATGGCAAGTTTGTGTGGTAACTTCAAGGCAATACTAATATCAGTCTTTTACTTATGTGACCTTTCCGGTTAACAACGTCACCATTGGACATGACAATGGCCATTTTGGTACTGTAGGAGCATAATTTTCCAACACAGTTGAACATTTTTTTTTTCTCCCTTGAGTGCTTTTCAAGGGGTACCACAAATTATAACTGCCAATAGCACATACTTGTATTCCATGAGTTCCACGCCTTGCGGTGGGCAATCTGGTGCGGTGGGTTGGACATTTCATATGTAAGCGGCTTGCTGTGATTGCGTGTCACCCTGTAGCGACCTGCTCGGTTCTTCTCCAGAACTGTTGTTGTGTGCAAAGCTGCAACACATCCGGGTGCTGGCAAAAATTCTGGGTGGCATAACCTCCGGAACACCTGAGTGAAAAAGAAAATGCTGATCAGTGTGATGGTGGCAATGTACTGTTTCTGAGGAATAATGTCACTCTACAACTGACTAGTGATCTGGAATGGAGCATTGGGTAACATGAGTAACAGTTGTGCACAAGCGTAAACCACAGATCAGAGGGCCACTGGATGACTAAGACCAGCCGAGTTGAAAAATAGAACTTTGTCAGAACTTAATACACACTATTATCACAACCGATTCAGCTAGCGAATTGATAATCAATACGTCAGCTGTGATAAGAGAAGCAGCCATAAGAACAGCAGTGCTGTGGTACTCCATGTCAGCGCACGCTAGGTGGATAGAATTGGTTTGATTGATTGATTGATATGTGGGGTTTAACGTCCCAAAACCACTATATGATTATGAGAGACACCGTAGTGGAGGGCTCCGGAAATTTAGACCACCTGGGGTTCTTTAACGTGCACCCAAATCTGAGTACACGGGCCTACAACATTTCCGCCTCCATCGGAAATGCAGCCGCCGCAGCCGGGATTCGAACCCGCGCCCTGCGGGTCAGCAGCCGAGTACCTTAGCCACTGGATAGAATTGGTGAGCCCGCACTAATTGCCATTACTCCCTATGGGCTTTCATCTAATCAGCACATACTGAAACTAACTACTTTGTAGATTTTTGCAGAACAGACCTCCTGAAGGGCAAGTGATTGAGAAGGTTGAGCAACTGCTTTGATGGTAAGTAGCTTGTTAAATTGAGCAAAGTGAAAAATAAATTCACGCTTAATTTTCGTCCTATAGAGAGGAAGCAAACCATAGACACTATTATCATAGCACCCAAAACTGCTTCCCGCACTTTCAGGGACTAGACTTATTAGCGTGTCAGAAACCTTCTTTCTTTCGGTGGCCTGCTTTTTCTAAATACCGTTCCCACTAAAGGCTAGAATCAGTACTAATTCAGTGCACGTGCAATGATGTTTTTTTACGGCTCCACGATGTATTAACTACTGGTGAGTTTATTGAAAGGCACAGACAAAAACAAGTGCACACGCGAAACGGAGACTTATACACGAAGCCCTAGTACGCACATGCAAATCAGCACCCTGGGCCAACAGTAAGAGTTAGTAAGACGCTGAAACCAAAGTACTTAGAAAAGTATGCGAATCAGTCAGTCTCGTTTAAGGACGCTAAAATGCGTAACAAAACACACGAAATGTGTGTTTCAGTCACGCAGTACGTGTTAGTGAAACGAAGTGAATTCTAAATTTGCACTCCTCTTTCGATATGTTGCGACGCTTTCAAATTTCCCTCAGGACCCGTAGAAGACAGCGAACATCTGTTTTACGTGAGATGAAACTCACAAAAAGAAGCGTTTATAGGGACGCAGACTCCGCATGCACTGGAGACATACTCGATGAGCTCGTGGATGTTAATTATGCGTACGCGATCGTCTATTCCTCCGAAGTTCTGGTGCCCTTCACAACGCCAGCGATTTCAGACGCAGTGATACATGTACTGACTGTCACCGCTGCGTCACAAGGAACAATTTTAAGGGTGCCTGCTCTATGCCTCGTGCGCGGCACAAAACTACAAGACTATCGAGGACCACGATAGTTTTTTCACCTTGCACAAGCTGCTCATGGGGACCGCCATGCTTTCTAGATTAGGCGATGACCATGCCGCGGATAGTGTTGTTAAAGCCGCATTAATATTTATAATAACTATAATATTAAAATTTTAAAATATTTTTATTTTTAGCAGGTATTATGTTGTAGTTGTGTTATTGCATACGTTTTGTTTTTCTGCGCGACAGTATGACGTTTATTTTGCCATGTGTTAGAGAATGCGTTTAGAAGGGTACCACAGCCCTCAACACAAAAAAACTAGCTATAGGATTTACCCAAATTGAAAAATACCAAAAAAAAATTATATTTTAACTCAATGAAATAATAAATAACGCGTTATACAATAACTTAATTGTTATTATAAATTTTATTTTGCGTTATTGGCAAGTTTTTAAAGTAGTTTAGTTTTTATCCACTACGGCGCGCTAAAATCGGCATTTTTATTTCAGCCAATCATCGTTTGCCTCATCTGTGGCAAAGTAATTCGGTACCCTCTTTTGTGGCGGTCATCCTTGCAAAAACCAGTGCGGAAAAAACTGGCGTTGAAAAGTCCCCATCTGATACCGAAGAGGCCACGTTCGTATTTATTTCATCCTCCCCTGCCGAAGAGAAAAAGGTAACGCATGTTTTTCTCACTTTTTACCGTTGGCTGAAGTATATTTTGGCTTCGGTAACCTTAAACCACGTAGGCTTAGAAGGCTGCTAGCGGTGAACACAGTGGTCTTCATTTTCTTTTATCGTCTAAGAACAGAGACCAATGACGCCGCTGAAACAAGTCCTGTTAGATTCCCGGTTAAAGACGTGGTGATATCCGACAGTTTATACCAACATGAGTACTTTCGCAAACCCTGCTACTATTTTGTATGCTTGGGCGAGTTCCAACCCTTATTTCCTCAACAGTGAGTGGTGTGAACGAGCCGTCCTTACTAATAATGCCTCTTGCTTTCCATTACGTAACGTTCGGTCGTCAATTTTAACCAGAAATATCTGCCGGTGAGATCTGTGTCGTTTTGTCTTGCCTTCCTTCCTTATGCGCAACACTGACTTGGCTCGCCCAGATAGAAAGCAGCGGCAGACTTGTTTACAGTGGTGTTTTCGTTTTCTCTCAGCTCTCCGCCCAAATATGTTCCTTCTCGAATGGATTGGCGGTGTTCTAGGCTACTTGGGTAAGTTTATTCTCGACTTTTTCAATCTCTCGACTGGGCATTAACCACTGCAATAACCTGTCACATGTTTTGACGCGGCTGGGCACCGCGTCATCGAGCTGGAGCCGCGTTGTGCATTTCGCTCGTCCATCGATCGGAGAATTTGTTAATCGAGTCGTGAATCTCGCATTTCACGCTATAGAAAGATGATCGTGCCTCGGTGTGTGCGTGTGTCATAGTGTGCAGTTTTCCCCATTGCTGTTGGCCCTGCTGTCGACAGCTTATGGCGTTTCCATGGATACCAAAAATTTTAGCGCCTAAATAATGATGTTCGGGAACCAGAGCGGGGTGTATTTTATTCCAAGCAATACCTGCCGTTCTACCTTAACGATGCTTTGAGCGATTGACCTCTTGATGCTTGATAGGTCACCCTCCTCTGAAGCTTATCTTCTGCAACCGACCCCGTGCATGTGCAGACTTTCGCAATCCTTAGGTGACGTTTTCGGTGCACTTGTACTGCCATTGCTTTAAGTAGCGTGGTATAATGGCTCAAGGTGCTGTCAAATTGCGAACTTAGTGAAGTCCTGCACCCTGTGTGATGACTTCACCTTGCTGCTGTCCATGTGCTTTAAACCACGATTGCAGAAAGCATTTGCACTGAACATTTACACACAAACTGTTCATTGCAGAGGCTTGATTCTAAAAAACACGCTGTGTTGTTTATATGTGCATTGTACCCAAAACACTTTGGCAGGCATTGGCTCTGTAGGAGGTACCACAATGCATTGGACAGTTCACGCTCACTATTGGCTAATTTCATATAAAGCTCGCCATGAGCTAGGCTGGGGGGAAGAGTTGGTCATAAAGCCTTGCTTACTCTGTTAGGGAAGCACCCCCTTTTGCAAAACACTTGTTCATTTTGGAATGCATGTAAGTAGTTCGTGTACGGTGGTGCTTTCTGGATTTTGCATAGGGTGTATTGATGCGACCTAGTCCCGCGAATATTTTTTTTTTTTTCTGCTTCACATGGTACTCTATAGGCCAGTTGTGAGGAATGTGATGTTGGTCTTAGCACAGGCACTATCTTCGGTCCAGATACAAAAGAGAGGGCAGCTTCTACTTTTGTGATTACCCAAAAGATTGCTTAATACTTTGTAACATCACTGCAGAAATGAATAGTGCACTATTTGCATGCAACTCTGCAAACTGCAAGTCGTTTTGCAGCTCTGCAGTACAGGTGGATCAAGTTGGGTTTGTTTCATTTAGGGTGTCGTATGATCCTAGGTTACAGGCACTGGTGAGCCTTTATATTGTAGAGATGAGATCTCCTGTCTAGAGCACAGTGCCAGCTATTTCTGCTGCTTTTTTTATGCTTATATATGCAAAGACTGATGCCGTAGTGATACCTAACATAGTCTTACAGGATGCTCTGACCTTGCGCTGTATAATTCAAGCGTTAAAGGAAGCTTGTAGCGAATGTGAGGTAGTAGCTGTGGACAACAGTGAACATCCACGTGCTCCACTGTTCTTAACTATTTCTTCGGTACCTGTTGCAGCAGAAGGTGGCCATATTGTCCAGGTTTATTTCCCAGCCATGACTGCCATAACTTTGTGGGAGGGAAGTGCAAAGGTTGTGAAGTACTTAAGAGATAGGTGTGTACTAAAGAAGCCCAGATGGTCAAGCTGAATCTTAACCATGGCATCTGTCAAACTTTAAACTGGATAATGCAGCCTGCTTTTTCTTTTAAAGCAATAGCAAAGCCACTTGTACTATCCAAGCTCAGCTTAAGTAGACACATAGCAGCTGCTGCTAAGTGTCTATGAAAGAAACTTCTATTTATAGCGGTACGATTTCAACTGGAGATGGCATAGCACCATTGTTGTAGGTGTATGCAAATCAGCAGCTTCTATGTCATGAACCTTGTGTACAATTTTAGTTGGGTGCACTGTCATACAATACTTGAACATGGTAGCCTCTTGGTACTGACGAGAAAATGAATGGATAAACCAAGTTGAGCTGTTGTATCAATTGCTTTGCTCAAGGGGTACCTGTACTGGTTCTTGGGGATTCAGTACATGTATTGTTTTTTTTCCAGGAAGTTGAATCTTTTGGAGCAGTAATAGAGTAAGCAAAGTGAGGCTTGATGTTTATCCTAACATATTGGCTTGTGTGAAAAAATAGCCATTAGTTGAGCACACTGCTGCCGTTTTGGTGCCCTTCTTATTGTCAATCATTATACATAACTGATAGCTGACATGGCTTAGAGGTAGGGTGAACTGTGTTGGATGTCTCTTCTCTTGCGTCTGTATTTGAATGCGTTGCTTTCATTCATGATCAAACCCAAGTTAGTACATCATGTTTTAAATACTGGAGGAAAAGTGAGCTGATCAAGTTTTTCGATATAATTTTCTTGAACGCACTTGCTACGTTTTTATGCAGTTGTCTGTCTTGATACAATAAACCTTCAACCTTAGAGTACATGGGGGTTGTAATGCACAAAGGGCTGTTTAAAAGCTATTTTACATAAACAAAGTTGAGGAGAAAGGTGCAGGGGGATCCACTGTTCAAGGAACACCAGAGCGTGTGTGGTCTGCTCTGCGCCACTGCCGGCCGCCTGGGGCAACTAGTTTAGCGCAGGACTTGAGTGCTGTGGGTGGCGCTCATTTATCGTCTGCTACAGTTGCAACAGCACCCCGGATAGCCGCAAAGTGCAGCCGAAGTCGCAAAATCTTGCTTTCCTTCGAGCTAGAAGGGAAACCACGAATATTATCTCTAACCGGATAAATGTCGCCAGACACATCAACCGGATTGCAGTCTTTAGTTCGCCTTCCCGTTAATGAATTGCCCGCTCAAGAAAGCTTTTTGGGGTGCCATTTGAAGGCGCTTGTGAATTCGTTGTTCAGCTTGTGCACTGCAGCAGCTTGAATCGGCATTCGTGCACATGAAATACGCGCTGCACAAGGAAAAAATATTCTTTTATGTAGCTGTATTGGAAAAAGATGCTGTGAAGAAGTCGTGCTTCTTTAGCCACAAAAATTATGAATGAGATTGCATTTTACATAATGTAATATTCTTTCAGCTTTGCCACAGCTTTTCATCTGAGCGTGGTCATGCAGCCTGCAGACAAATTTCAAAGCGCGGCGTAGGCTGGCTTCGCGACGAGCTTGAGCGCGGCCGCCACTGTAGCAAATGACAAACGGGCGTCGCCCACAGGGCTCACTGCTCCTGTGCGAAACTAGCTACCACAGCCAGCGGTGGTGCTGAGCAGAGGACACGCGCTCCGGTGTTCCCTTTGACAGTGGACCTCTCTGGACATGCAAATTGGAGCTCATTTCGGCAGAATTATCTGCGGCATGAAAAGGGCACATTCTCACAGATTTGCTATGTCCTTCCTTCTGCGATTAAACCTGTAGTTCCAGTAAACAGTGCTGCAGTTAATTGACTCACTTGAAACACTTTTGTATTTTAATTTCATCGTGATTTTACCATGCAAGTACATTCATGTATACAAGTGTGTGGCCAGATACACTTCATAACAGCAGCCTGAATGGTCCCGCTTCCACTGTCTGGCACCTGTTGATACTCCTTGGCACCTCTTGGTAATCGTGGCTATCGTTGGATACACTATTACTGGCAGTCATAGCGATAGTTTATGCTCCAGAATTGAAACTGTGATGAGCTCGTCTCATTTAGCGTCTTTGGCAGGTTTGCACTCAAAGCCAGCATTTTATTTGGTATTTCATGTTACTGCATTTTCTCACAAGTTGTTGTGTGCATGTATACATTACTTTGGGCACGTTTGTCACTATTCAGACCATGATCTATGGATACCTTTTTGCTGCACACAAAAGAGCAGCTTTAGGTAGTGCTTGTGCATGTAAAATTTTTCCAGAAAGTTGTCACTGCGTCAGGAAATTGTCATACTTTTCATGGAGCCTGAATGAGTGCACATTCCAATAAATAGGTCTCGCTGGTGGTGCTTTGCTTGTGATGTCAACGGGAGCCACTGCTTATGACATGCTACTTGAAGGGGCCCTGCAACACTTCAGCATTTTCAGAAATCTCGACTGATTGGTAGTCCAGGTTCCTGAAAACATGCAAGCCAAGCATTGTAGCATAACAGGCGGCCTGGAATTATAATTCTGTCAGCTATAACTTGTTCTTCTTTCTACGAATGGTGCCATATACCGGTATTGATGGCCGATTCGAGGATCCCAGGCTGCATAGTTGCTCTGGCCGCCACATGCCCCCACACACATGCAGATCACACTAAGCAGTGCGTTCGAATAGAAAAAAGTGCTCGAGGTCATGATGTGCGCATCTTGACTTTTTTTAACGCGATAGCTTTAAAAGAAGTCAAAATGCGCACATTTCGCAGGAATTCTGGTGTCATTGGTTGTGAGCAAAGAATCTTCTAATGCATGACTGGAAAATCGAGAACGATGCAAATAAAATAAATAAGTGATAAAAAAAAATCCTGGAGCAGAGCGGGGACCAAACCAGGGTTGTTTGGGTCCGAGTGGGGATTGAACCCGGGTCGTTCGCATGGCAAGCAGATGTTCTACCACACGGCCACACCTCTGCTTGTGAAAACAGTGAAAAGAACTTCCTCTGCTTGGAAATGCAATGAAAGTAGCTTTGATGCTTCACAAACACACATGTCCTGTATACATGCTTCACAATGCAACATGAAATATTGCAGTAATAATGTGTGGTACAAGCTTTCATTGCCAATGGGCATCAGAAGAGTGATTATCATAATGGATCCATGGTTGAAAGCCGGCACCCCACTATAAAAGGCACACACTAGTGCGCCTATTCCCTTAGGGCCATGTAGTGGGTACATAGCGAATTTGAAAACGTTTGAACTATGGACTAGAAACAGGATGTCGCTTTCGTGTTCAACACCTAAAAGGGAAGCTTTAGGGTCCCCTAATTTTTCTCCGTGCCAGCCCTCTCGGCTTGGCTTCCAGTGCGTTCATTGGTATGACAAGAGGAAGCTGTTACAGCGTATGACAAATCTTGTGCACACTTGGCACATTAAAAAAAAATTGTCCCAGTGGTTGAGTCGTGAGGCGACAAATTCCTTCGGTGTAGCCATTCATTAGTTATTTGAAAAAGTGTTACGGGGCCTCTTTAACAACTGGTGTTCAATGATCCTCTAAAATGTTGATTGCATCAGCCTATTCACTCGTATTTATCCATAAAAAAACTTGAAATTAATGTCTTTGCAAATTCGATCTTGCTGTGTCGTCCTAGGAAGAATACGGAATTTATTTAAAGGAGCCTTGACATCAAATTTCAAGATTGAGATGTGCCCGTCATTCAATCACTTGGTATGCATAGGTCTTCTTGGCCAAATTTGAATGGCGTCCGTTGCATCGAAGTTATTTTATTTCGACTTAAAACCGCATAGAAAAGATAAAAAGAAAAAACTGAAAAATAGACTGCCCTGCGACATCGACACTAGTGCTACGTGTTCGGTGTGATACATTCCACAAATAGCATCCAGAGTGATGATACGCCAGTAACGATGACATTGATGATCTCGGAGTGTGTTTGGAGCAGACTCCCAGCCATGCTCTCACTAGTGGCTCTCCTTGCTGTATTGAAGCATGCGTGCTATTCGTGTCGCATCAACTGATTTGTGTTGTGCTCCACTGCGTGTGAGTACGGTTGTGTTGTGCTCCACTGCGTGTGAGTCACCACCCCTACTCCTTGGTTTTGCGGATATCCCGATTTAAACAAGTAGCTAACTTGGCAGATCTGTACTTAAATTCGCAGATTTCGTCAAATGATTTGACAGGCACAGCAAAGGCTAATATGGATGTAATCATTGTTTGCTCAGTGGGGTGGTTCAAAATACTTTCATTGAAATGGCAGTGCTCATGTTCACATTGCACGATTTAGGGGATGTTGAATGGTTTATGCACATTTTTTTTTTTTTCTAAATGTTAGCAGTCTTTCTTATATTGCTTCAAATTTTGGGTTTCATGATAAAAAAATACACGTTTTTTCCCATGAACTGCTTTAAATTTGGATTTTAGTGTTCCAAAAGTAACATTTTGCTGTGCCGAAAATTGTTCCACATGTATTTCAGGTGCTGCACCCCTGATAATAGAATTCAGAACATCAATAGCTTCTGCGAGCAACCAGTACTGTGAATTTTTCATTATATTTGTGGTTTCCCGTCTCGAAACCAAATGGATAGTTATAAAACACCGTAGTACATGGCTCTGGAAATTTTGACTATCAGGTGTTCTCTAACATGCACTGACATCAGACACTACACGGACCTCTATCATTTAGGCTCTATCGAAATGCGACCGCCGCGGCCGGGATTAAACCCATGACCTGCAGCCCATGTCTGCAGCCGAGCACCGTAACAATTGCCCTACCACGTCGTACAACACTGTGCCTATTTGTAAACTCAAAAAGCTGGATAAGGAGGATGAGATAAATGTTGCATTGAGGCAGAGGCCGAAATGTTTACAAAAAATTAAATGAATCTAGAAATTAAATGAATCTAAACAAGAACCTTATCCTGGAATTTGCACATAAACATCTGCTCTGCCGCTTTCCGTAAATTATGCCTTCTCCGCCACAAGCTCAAGACTGCTCCGCCTAGTATTAAACTCCTCTCCTACTTTTCCCTAATTAGGCCTAAACTTGAGTACGCCTCCATAGTTTGGGATCCCCACACAAAAATTAACGTCCAAAACCTAGAAAGAATTCAAAGAAAAGCAGTACGATTCATATATAGTAAATTTATGTCAACCGACTCCCCCACTGCATTACTAACAGCAAATGGTATAGAACTATTACAAATTCGAAGAACAAAAAGTCGGCTACAGTTTCTTTCAGACATAGTGAACCACAGGCTACCCTTAGACACTGCAGTATACGTATCCCCCTTGTTAAGCAGACCCACTCGACACCACTATCCTCATTCCCTAACGCCAATCTTCGCAAGGACTGATACTTTTCGGTACTCCTTCTTCCCACAAACAATAGATGATTGGAATAAACTAACCGAAGCATTTCCTCAGCGCCCTTGACCATTTGTGTAAATACTCTTCTTCCATGACTTCCTTGAATGGTATTATCACCTTGTTGTTCAACTGTTACTTTTTTTTTAAAGCCATAACCCCTCTGTCTTATAGCAAAGAAATTGTGTAAAAACGCTTTGCAACCTTGTTTCATTCTGTTATTTAGTGTGCTTCATGTATGCTCACCCTGCTTGGACTTTTTGTCTGCAGTATTCTATAAATAAAATAAATAAGTTGCTGTTAATGAATTAGCAGCTACATCAGACTTGTATGCAGGAGAGGTAGCGGCAACTGATGACCTGATATGCATAAAGTCAAACAGCTTTTGGAAGACTGCCAGCACCAAGCAGCAGGAGATAGTGGACATTAACTGAGTTTTGGCTATCTGAATAAGTTGGCATCTTGTGTCATACTGAAAGTAACTGTCTATGAAACTCTAAAAAACTATGATTGAAAGTTGTCCCGAAAGAAAATGTTATTCAAGCCATCTTTTCAATGGTTGCTCCAGCACTTTTACCCTTTTCCAATGAATTCTGGTTATTTCAAGCCTTTATCCTCCCTGAACAGTTTTTATTGGGTTTCTAAGAGATGACGTGGTCCTTGAAAATTTACATACATAGCCTTGAAAGTCCTTGAAAACCCTTTAATTTTGTCATGGAAACCAGCATGAACCCTGTTTAAACTTCATGTGCTCAGTACCAATGCAAATTGCAAATGCACTATCAAAGTGGCAGAGCATTCTTGTTGTGAAAGCAGCAAGTACAGATTTTGCGAAAGGGAACACATGAGATGGTTATCCTGGGAAGGACTTCCCAAATGGTGCGATTTTTTTTTTTTTTTTTTTTTAGTAGCAATCTCTGGGCTGGAGGCAGCCTGTCGAATGTTTTTCAGCTTCCATGTATGATGACCAAAAAATAGCACTGAATGAACTAGAATAAAAGGGGATGACAGGTCACACTTGTTTGCTTGTTGATTCAGTGCTGCTTTTTTGTCGTGAAGTATGAGCCAACAAGCCCAAATTTCAACTGTGCTGAGCTTGCTTGTAAATAAGTGTGTTCTGAATCACTAGGTACACTGCTGCGTAGACTTTCCAAGCGTAGTGTAGGTATGGTTTACATTATAAAAATGGATTTAGTTTAAAGGGACACTGAAGAGGTTTTGAATTCGCAAATTTGTTGTGAATTTGGTATCCGCAACCTCTTACAACATGCCTACGGAGGTTTTTTTCGCGAGGTTCGATAAAACAACGGCGCTGTGAGCGAGCAAACCTCGACCCATGCGTAGCGCGGACCATGCCAATAGGCTAAAAGCGAGCATGAATTACAAGTGCCGATGCTGCTGTTCCTTATGGAATTTGATATCCAGTGATAAGCTGTTAATTTGGAGCAGTTTAACAGTGAAATTAAGCACTGGCATGCATCTTGCACGTGCCAGTCTATGGTTCCGACACAGGTGAGGGTGGCTGGTCGGGACTCGCTTTCCTGTGCCGCTTCAGTCGTCGTACTTAAAGTGGCGACTGGCTCGAACATGTACGAATGTACAGCGAACTCAGTTTGACGTTCGCAGTTCACCATACTTACAGAAACTGCAGTTCGCCATACTTACAGCAACTGCCCGATTTCAACAGATAAGTGGTTGGAAGAGAGGGCGCCTAATTTTTGCAGCCCGGTAAGAAACACTGCGCAGCGCCTCGACAGATAAACACATTTATTTCCGGCCAGCGCCGTCAGCTGTCCTCGCCTTCCTGACAGTGACGTTGTGGAGCTTCGACCAATCACAGTAGCGAAAAGACTTGCGATGGTGGCCGCGGCGCCTGCTGCTTGTTTTCGGCAAAATAGTTATTTTTGTTGGTTTATGCAAATTTTCAACTTGATTTTCGAGTTCGCCGCATGAAATTGTGTATCATAACACCATAATCTCCTTTTTTATATAAAGTGTTTCAGTGTCCCTTTAAGTGCTCACAATCTAATGTAATTTCTCTCTTCTCGCAGGCCTGTGGAAGAAGAGTGGCAAGCTGCTCTTCCTTGGCCTGGACAATGCGGGAAAGACCACATTGCTGCACATGCTCAAAGATGACCGCATGGCCCAGCATGTGCCCACACTGCACCCAAGTAAATTCCTTCATGTTTCCTTGTTGCTATAGCCTTTGTGTGGTCACACTTCAGACCAGGGAGGAGGATGGGTGCTCAAATAAATCTGCAAAGGTCATGCTAGCCTGCTCTGTACAAGTGCGGTGCTTAATAGAAATTCACCTTTGCCTGCTGATCTTTTTGCAATTCCTAAGCGCAATACGCGACATGCTTCTAATGGTAATTTCAATCTGCCCAAATGTTTTAATGTTTACGGAGAAAGACTGATACAGTTTCATGGAATAAAACTATGGAACACGGTCCCCCTAGAGAATAAAACGACACGTAATTGCAGCATGGCATGTAAATCATATTTTCTGTGGAGTCAAGACATATAAGAATGTGTGTGTTTGATTTGATTTTCATTGTATTTTTTAAATAAGTGCCTATGTATGGAAAGCTAGCTGCAAGCTAATAAGTATGCATGTCTACAGGAACAAATGGATTACTGTGTTATTTGTATTTAGATGATTGCTTTTGTTACAATAAAGCTGACGTGTACACTTCATGTTGCACATTGTATTGGACCATCCACTAGCCACTTTAGGCTATCTGTTCAAATAATCCCTGTAATTATTGATTTATTGATTACACTCTACTGAGCACCCTCACCCTCCTACAGCACTTTTTAAAATATTTGAGGGAAGTTTTCTTTTTTTCTTGCCAGGTTTTTTTGCGAGTGGCAATCACTTCAGAATGTGCCTTCTGCTACTTAAATGGTGCCTCGTGTGTAAAAGTTTCATTTCATGGGCTTTTAGTTGGGCGATTTCCTTCATAGAGTATGGTGCTCAACAATGGTTCTTGCTAATCGGTTTGCTCTGACCATATTTTCATATCTGTTACAGAAATTTGCAGAATTGGTAATGGCTGCTTGAAGTATTTATCTTTCTTAGTTTACTGCTCCTTGTGTGCTTTATCGAAAGTCAATGCCATGATGGTGCCGCCAGTTTCCCTTTCCTCGCTGTCTGCTGCCTATGGCGAAAACTGTAGCTTTCACGCCCTCCTTCCTGTAAAGCTGCCTAACATTGCAGGCTGCATTGTGTTCAGTGACCATGCTAGTTGTATGCAATATACTCTTGCTTTCAGTTTTTGTGATAGGCTGTGGATTGATACACTTGTATGACGGGCTAATTAAAAAAAATATAGATTTACGTTGGCATCAGAGCCTCGGTTTACTCCACACTGGTGCGACCTTTGAAGCGTTTGTCTTGTCTTTGTTTTGAATAGTGGCGCAATAGACACTGCACATTTTTAAGGTTGACCCAAGAGATGTATGAATTAAAGGCCGGGTTTACAGGCATTGGCTGATCTGACATTGTTGATAAATTTGCTGCCTTGCTGAAGGGAATGTTTTGTGGCTTCCTTGTGTTTATTGAATTGTTCGTTGTGCAGCCTCTGAAGAGCTGTCCATAGGCAACATGCGTTTCACCACTTTTGACTTGGGTGGCCATCACCAAGGTAACTGATCTTACTGTGCTTGCAACTAAGTATAGTTTCTTGAATTGAATAATAAGCATTAGAGTACAGTACTGTTGGTGAGATATGCAATTTCAGGAGATTGTGTGCTAGCAGATGTCTGCAGGCAAAATTTTGGGAATCGCTGTTAACATTAGCATAAAATGTTTATTGTTAAGAGACAGAGTTGCGTTTTCAAAGTGCAGCATTTTGGTGCACTTAAAATTCGGGTAAGTGGCAAAGAATAACTTGCCCTCTGGGGCTCATTCCTCATTCCGGCTAGTTGCCTTTTGTCTGAGAATCGGCATACAGTCATGTTTTCTTGCCTTCCCGTTCTGTCCTTTGTACCTATGCCCTTCTAGTGCATTTGTTGCCTAACTTGTACTTTTGCATTATAATTGCCTGCGTGAAATGCGGGAGCACATTTATGAAAAGCTCAATAATTGAAATGTTGAGAAGAGGCCTAGTGAAGTTCATGGAAAAGAAAATTCAAAATAATGAGTGATGAACAGAAGCCTGTTTATGAAGACTGAGAGCACCTCTTCGATGATCATCTTTAATTGGAAAGAAAACTCGCGATGATTTTATCTGTTTTTGTTTGTCGAAATGCAATTGCTGCTTGATCCACCTCATATGGCGCCTTAGTCAATTCCCACGACAGGCAATTCCCAATAACCAATTCTTACGATTCCTGTTTTGTTTAGCATGAGAATTACTGGTTTATTTCTAATTGCAAAATAGTAGCTCAAGAAATATTTCCTAAATATTTCTGTCTGTGGAGAGTATAAAGTAGTACAAGCACGACCCCTGCTGTAAACAGTGAAAGGTGAGCGGGGAGAGTGCTTAGTGTATATTCATGATGGTTGCCATACATGCACTCCCTGCATGTATGGCACAGCTCGATGTGCTCCATCAATTTTTGTGAAAGCAGTGCCGCTTCTCAGCATACAATTCATTTTGTATGTAGCACATAATAAAGCAGGGTTGAATAATATGCACTTATAATTTTGCACACAAATGATAGAATGATGGCGTGCATATAAGCTTTGGAATAGTTGCAACGAATTGAACGAGAGAGAGACTTGTAAACATGATTTTAAAATGTAAATTTGACCACATCGTGGAAATGAGGCTTGAATATTTCACTCTAATTCATTGTCTTTCCATTTTCGCAGAGGTCTAATCACATGTTCTGTCCAGTTGTTGTTCTCTTTAAAGGTACAGCTCAAAAGTACGTTTGCCATCTAGCTGGCTCTGCATACTTGGAGATGGTGGAGAGACTAATCAGCCATCCATAACGAGAGGATAATAGTAGCATAGAATAAGGCATAAGTCATCTCTCCACAGTACCACGCTTGTATCTTGGTGTTGTCGGATATCTTTTGACCGTGGGCAGCTGTGTTAGCATGTTACCACTGCTGTTTGGTTCGTTCAAGCACACAGTTGTTTCAGTGTGCTTTTCAACATGGCGTCGCTGTGCATGTGTGAGAACAGTCTTACTGCTACTGGGGAAAAAAATCGAGCACCCGACAGTTTTTTAATTTGGGGATTAAGTGTTCCTGTTTTGCTAGCTCATGTTGGCTATATTTTTTTTCGATTTCACTACAACAGAGCTTTTGCCTCAACTGAATTTTTTCCCATGCCCCATAAGTTCTGTTAAAGCGAGGTTCAACTGCAATAGTTTATCAATAAAACTATGATGCGGCTGACAAAGCGGTTATTGCCTTTTAACATGATCGGCGTAAGTACACTAAGCTTTCAGGCAAGCTTGTGCATTTTCACATTCCATAAGCCTTTGGCACTAAATGTTCCACATTTGCTCTTGCTCTGCGATGCGAACAGTGCTGTAGCTTTTGGAAGAGCACACTAGCCTTCATTGAAGATCTATGTGTGCGATTGTATTAGCCCATGGTAAAGTTGGCAATAATGAGCTGCATCCTTGAACCAGTAGGCTCTGCGATTTTCGTGCTCATCGAATTGTATCGGCACGTTTACCATCTTCCTACTCCAAAATGAACTCTTCGTGCAGACTTTAAATAAATTGTGCAGTTCCAAGTTCAAACATTTTCATTCCTCAGGGCCACTGCCTCCATTGTTGCAACTAGAGCCATCAGAGAAATGCTTGAGTTGCCGAATGTAGGGCAGAATTTAAGAGTACTTTTGCATGCATCGACACATCGACAGTCTGCTGCGACATGCACATTGGTGCAACAAGCTCTGCCAATTGCGCCAATTTGACATAAATCCCCATTTCTGCGCCAATCCCATAACATCAGCTTAAATTGCACCACACTGCGCCAAAATAGCCGACCAGCTTCAAAATTTTCTGTTGCGCTAATTTTAGCGAAAAAGAGGCCACGTTGGTCACCCGCAGCTGCAGTTTTGGTCATCAATCAATCCAAGTGCGCAGACCCTAACGCTAAACCACGGTGTCGGATATATTCCTTTCAGGTCGGGGCACTCGGGAGACAATTGACCAGCTAAAGCAAAGCCGGGCGCATCGTTCCACTGACTGAAATGGATACCTATTGGTGGGAGGTTGCAACTGATAGACCAAAATGGGTTGCCGTACCAAACAACGCTTTGTGGGAAATATGAACTTCCTGTTGGCAAACGTGGCTATGGCATGTTGGCAGCTAGAGCTGGAAGCGCATACCGCTTTTTTCGTGCACCAACAGGCCACGTGCTGCGAACGCCAGCGTTGTATGCGGCCACGTTGGTCGCCATAGCAAAGGCTCATCAAACATTTTTCTGTCTAAGTTGCGCTGGTTGCCTCGTCCCGCAGATAAATATCCGGTGTTGTCACCGGATCAATGGACACATGCCATTGTTTCTTTAACTGGTAGAACGCGCCTTGCAAGCGAGCCAGAAGCTGTGGCCTAAACCTAACCCCATATGAAAAAAAAAGGAAGTGGTGAGAATGCCAATATGGATAGGATATTTAAAATAGCGGAAAAGCTTTAGAGATCTGTATAGTAGCCGGGACTACCGTGACCTTAATATAAGAACTAGCAGTAACCCAGCTGACACCCCGCCAGTAATGATAGAAGTCGGAAAAGCCTTGGAGAGCATGCAAAGAAGCAAAGCTGCTGGTGAGGATCTGGTAACATCAGATCTGCTGAAAGATGGAGGATAGATTTTGTTAGAAAAACTAGCGACCCTGTTTACGAGGTGTCTCCTGACGGGAAGAGTACCAGAATCTTGGAATAATGCTAACATCATCCTAATACATAAAAAAGATGGCAAGGACTTGAAGAATTACAGGCCGATCAGCTTGCTTTCCGTAGTATACAAGCTATTTACAAAGGTCATTGCTAACAGAATTAAGACATCAGAATTAAATCAACCAAAGGAACAAGCAGGATTTCTAACAGGCTACTCAACAATCGACCACATTCATACTATCAATCGGGCAATAGAGAAATGCTCAGAATATAGCCAACCACTATACATAGCCTTCATAGATTATGAAAAGGCGTTTGATTCAGTAGAAATATCGGCAGTCATGCAGACATTGTGAAATCGGGGCATCGACGAAGCGCATATAAACATCCTGGAAGAAATCTACAGGGGATCAACTACTACCATAGTGCTTCATAAAGCAGACTACCAATCAAAAAAGGGTGTAAGACAGGGGGTACAATATCCCAGATGCTATTTACCGCGTGCTTACAGGAGGTTTTCAGAGGCCTAGAATGAGAACAGTTAGAAATAAGACTCGATGGAGAGTACCTTAGTAACCTGCGCTTCGCCGATGACATTGCATTGCTGAGTAACTCTGTGGACGAATCGCAACTCATGATTATGCAGTTAGGCAAGGAGAGCAGAAAAGTAGGTCTTGAAATTAATCTGCTGAAAACGAAAGTAATGTACAACAACCTCGGAAGAGAACAGTGCTTCGAGATGGGTAATAGTGCACTTGAAGTTGTAAAAGTCTGTCTACTTAGGACAGGTAATAACTGCGGAGCCGAACCACGAGACTGAAGTAACTAGAAGAATAAGGATGGGGTGGAGCATATTTGGCAAGCACTCTCAAATCGTGACAGGTAGATTGCCACTATCCCTCAATAGGAAGGTATATAACAGCTACATCTTGCTGGTGCTTTGCTACGGAGCAGAAATCTGGAGACTTAAGGCTGGTGCGCACCAGCGACTAGCAGCGGTCGCGTGACGATTTGCGACTGGTCGCAAATAGTCTCGAACGATTGCAAAGAGACTGCTTTGGCTTGTCGCTGCCTGACTGATTTTTCAGTCACGCGACTGCGGTCGCAAAGCTGCTGGAACCAATCAGCGATGCTCAATTTTTGTTGTTTGTTTTTTCCATTGCACTGGCAAGAGCAGATAAAAACAAGAAATACGGTGCGCTCGGTTTGCTCCGCTCACTCAGCTGGCAGCGATCAGCTGATTGGCGCCGGTCTCAGGAGTTCTCACTGATAGAGATTCGGACGTTACTCTCTGCTATTGCGACTTCCGGTCGCTCGCATGCAGCCTCTGCCGGCGTGAACATCAATCACTTTTTGGTCGCCAGTCGCAAATGGTCGCGCGACCGCTGCTAGTCGCCGGTGTGTGCCAGCCTTTGCAAAGAGGGTTTAGCTCAAATTGAGGATGACGCAGCGAGCAATGGAAAGAAAAGTGGTAGGTGTAACCTTAAAGGGGCCACTCACCAGGCCCCATACCAAATTTTAAACAGTGGAAGTTGTTGGGTGTCCGATGAGGAACATTATTCCACAAACATTTTTTGAATCTGTCATCACGAGCGGAGAAAACCGTTTTTTTTTTTTTTTGAAGCGGCGCGAAACGAAGATGAGAGGAGGCGATCTCGAAACCCTTGCCGCTCCTCTGCATAGCCTGCGCAAGCCAAATCTCTTCCCCATCCTCTCAGGCATCCGACCAAGAGGTCGCATGCACTTGACGTGCCCAAACAAGTCCAACCCCTGAGCACTCGAGCGACGTTGCTTCGTTGACCAGCGTTATTTTGTGGTCTTCTGCCTGTTTCTGCGGGGTGGTTTGGAAGCGCTGGCTTAGACGCGGTAGAACAGATGAGCACAATTGGTGCATGAAAACATAGGAGCGTTCTACGTCGGTCGTTTGCTCGATGCGCTGACCGCGGGTACACGAACGCGTACGAAACGCCGAAACATCAGCCCCACATCTTGTTGCAATTCACACGAGAAAAATGGAAAAGAGACGCTCGCATTCCCTGATTGCGTCTCATTATTTATCTATAGCTTTACTAATCTCTTCAAGCAACAAATACATAAACTACGCATGCCGTGTTAAATCATTTTCGCCATGTCATGTGCCACTGTTTGCAACGTCGGAGCAGAGTCGTCTATGTAGAGGACCAGCGTCACTACATTGCCGTGTATGTAAAGCCATTCATACGCGCACGTCATGCCCTCATTCTCTGGGCGCATGCGGGCAGAAGGGAGGGGGAGCAGCGTTCATCTTACTCGTCGCGGGATCGAATCCCGGCTGCGGTGGCTGCATTTTCGATGGAGGCGGTAACATTGTAGGCCCGTGTACTCGGATTTGGGTGCAGGTTAAAGAACCCCAGGTGGTCAATTTCCGGAGCGCTTCACTACGGCGTCTCTCATAATCATATGGTGGTTTTGGGACGTTAAACCCCACATATCAACCAACATGCTGCCGCAATAAATACGTTCTATATTAGGTTACAGGGGCTAAAACGTCGCGTTCAGCTGGTTTCAAATTACAATAATTATTACAATAAATTTCTCTCACTAAAATCTTCAATGGTGATTTTTGAAGTGATGCTAGAGAAATAAATAGCATCACCCCCTAGATCATGTCAACACTAATAAAATGATACCAACTTTGTCGCATTCACTCAAGTTTAACATAGGAAAACCCCCCGTAAGGCCGAGTGCAATGTGCAAAAACATCAAACTGAGTAAAACTCATTCGAAGTTTCTATCAACTTTAGCTTTTTCTAAAGTGAAGCTACAGCGATATTAATGACATCATTCTGTACCTCTATATTATAGGATAAATGTCCATGCTAAATTTCACTGTACCCACCCAGAATACTGCTCACAGCTTGTTCTAAAACTATAAAATAGTCATTGCCTCAGCATGAGAATTATTTTTTTTACTTTGTGGTCGTTCCAGTGCCTTGCAAGTGAAAGGAACACAAAAAAATCATGTAATAATGTTGTCCTTGGATAGATAAGATTTACACAACGTTTAGGTCTAAAACCAAAAATATTTATTTTCGCGAAAATTCTCACTATTTGCTTACAGCCCTGGTCTGCTGTAAACAGTCATGATGGCAGAGTCCCCTGCTGGCTTGTGACGCTTTGAAAGTCTTTCCTTTATTGAACTGCTGTTGAGATGCTCTCTTCGCGATTTTTGCAGCCTGCCCTTGTCCTTCTCAAGGCTGCGACACATCAAGTTATTGCCAGCTTCTCGGCAATTTCCACATTGCTCTTGGTTGAAGCGGCTGATGGCTTCGGCAACTGCCCTTTCAATGCTCCGCAAGGATGCATGCTGAGTTTTGGGGGTCTGCTGCCAAATCATAGCGTGCAGGCTCTCACTTGGGTTCTGGGTGATCCCATCGCTGCACCTTTCGAAGAGGGCATTGTCGGTCGGCCGCCTAAACACAGGCTCCATTGCCTCAGTTATGAAATCAGGCAGGCTGTCCTTGTGTGGTGGTGGCTTCTCATTTTTCGCAAGAGCTCTCTGAAATTTGCATCAGGATTCAGGGCCTTCAGGGCAAAGGTCATGCTTTGGTGCCTCGTCAGTTGAAGGCACGTGGTTCATAGTTGCTTGAAGAGCCTTTTGCATACCTGGAACATCGTTCCTGTGGCTTCTCAATGCGTAGCCATAGTATGAGGTGATCTTCTTTATCTTTTGTTGCGTAAGTCTGCCCTTTCCACGAAGTGAGCCACCTTGAGCTTTTTTTTCTCTACTAGGGTACGTAAGGCAGCTCCCATACGCTTGTGTACATGATTTATGCAGCCCTTTTTGGCCACCTTTATGAAGCCGTACACCTCTTTTTGTGCGAGTGCACAGCCCGTACTCTTTTTTGGCCTTTGAAATAGTGACTCTTCTTACACCGCATTCTAGGCACGCGACAAGTCCAAATAACGAGCGTATCGCCACCAGATCAACAATAACAAATTCTGTCTCGTTTTCATTGCCACCATCCTCCAGATCAATATCTAGTAACTCGAACTTCCGTTCCGTCGCGCACTGCGATGCGAGTGATGCCTTCAAGCCCGCTGCATCTCTCGCGCACTCGGCAAACTCGTCCGCCGAATAAAACGACGTGTCAATGCGGTCTAGGATGCTTCTGGAAGTGCAAGATGACGATCCGACGACGACACAATCCGATGAGGTGCTGCTGCAAGACACAGGAGAGTGCACCGCTTCGGACGCAAGCGGCCGCGGCTGCGCGCCGTCGTGGGAATGCGCCGCTTCGGCGGCATCGGGCGAAATCGGCTGCTTTCTTCTGGCGAGTGTTCTACGGGCGCCTCCGTTTCTTTACGCACACTTGGCGCGTCTTTTTCTTTAGACGAGCGTCTCCAATCATGCCGGCAAAAAACGGAAAGTCGGTCGCGTAGCACAAGCAGGCACGTGCCGGAAGCAGACGAACGTGCGGGAACCGGCAGCCGACGAACGATATACAAAAAAAAAGCGCGGGCAACTTTGGCCGCATCAGCCAATGGGAAGCGAGGAACAGGGGGCTCGCTTCCGGAGCCCGGAAGGGGGCTTCGGAAAAGGGGCGAGGGCAGCCGTTCTGTTTAAGCGACGCCATTTTTAAGGGTGGCAAAATGCGCACAAAGGAATCTGCTTCAAAACAAGCTCAAGATGGCGGCGATCGGCCGACTGGCTCGCCGGCGGCGCGGGCGGGAAGTTTGAACGATTTTGACCTGCCGTGGAGTTTTGAGGCTCCCGTGGCGACTTCATAATCAATTTTCATCCATTTACTGATCGAATTCAGCGTTCACAATTTGAGGACACGTGCTTATAGGTCTAAAAATTTCAAATATCGAATTTTCTCAAAATCGCCCCGCCGCAGTGGTCTAGTGGCTAAGGTACTCGGCTGCTGACCAGCAGGGCGCGGGTTCGAATCCCGGCTGCGGCGGCTGCATTTCCGATGGAGGCGGAAATGTTGTAGGCCCGTGTGCTCAGATTTGGGTGCACGTTAAAGAACCCCAGGTGGTCGAAATTTCCGGAGCCCTCCACTACGGCGTCTCTCATAATCATATGGTGGTTTTGGGACGTTAAACCCCACATATCAATCAGCATTTTCTCAAAATAGATTTTTTGGCCATTTTTCACCATTTTAAGACCCGCGTCCCCCCTTAAGAGACAAGAATAGAGCAGAATGGATCAGGGAACAAACCGGGTTAAGAATATTATGGTTAAAATCAAGGAGAGGAAATGGACATGGGCTGAGCTAATAGCATGTAGACAGGATAACTACTGGTTATTAAGGATAACTAACTGGATTTCTAAAGAAGGTAAGTGGGTTAGGGGAAGATAGAAGGTTATGTGGGCAGATGTGATTAAGAAGTTTGTGGGTATAAATTGGCAACAGGAAGCACAGGACAGAGTTGAATGGTCGGACGTGGGAGAGGCCTTTGTGCTGCAGTGGATGTAGTCAGGCTGATGATGATGAAGAATGCGCAGTGGTGTTCGAAAATTTCTTCGCCTTGCTCTAACCCATGCAGAGTGCTGCTTAATGGCCAACTCTGGTGATTTTTTGACCATGCCAGGATAATGGTGCTTTTATCTTGCTTAGATACTCTTCTCATGCGTCCGATAATTGAAATGCTCAAAAATTTCGAAAATAATTTTTAATTGCCGAAAAATCGCAACACCAAAACTGAAACCCAATCGAGTGCACTTCTACGCGTGACGTAAATATTTGCCTGATGCTGCCAGAACCTGCCTGATAGCACATAATGCCCACCAGATGGCACTACCTGTCCACGCTGTCCGTGGTGATCAGCTAAAGCGCTTGTGCTGTTATGGTGAATATATGGCGAATCGTTTGTGGCTCACAACGCAACACCACTTGGCACCTATCACACGCCCACCAACATAGGAAAGGAAATCGCACTCTCAACCAAGGATGCGCCGGCCATGCCCACACAATCCGTAACAGACAAGCAGACAATGCAGTGGCACATCAGTTCGTCACTCCCGCCAGGCAAAACTCAACGTCACACACACAATGTTGCCATTAATTCTGACAAGCGAGGTGAGCGTTTTGATTTGAGGCTAGCTGTAAAATTCATTTGGAAAGAATCTGCGAGACTCTCAAGCCTGCAATTTGGCATGAATGGCGCAAACGTGCAAATGAGTGTACCCAGTGAACTTCGAGACCCACTGCCCTCGAAAAATTGCTTTAGTTGGCCTTAAGTTCGCCGCACTACACCAGTGCCCTGTGGAAAAGCGTATTGTTTTCGAGGGGCTCTTAGCATTTAGTCTCGGGACACAGCTCATTTTGTTCAATTACTCATGCATGTATATGCCACATAACTATCGGTACTTGTATCATTGGTGATTTTTAAAAATGTTACGGGCAATCATTTAGAGCAGTTTATGACATCAGTGGTGCCTTAAAAAAAAAGGAAAATGGTGCTTTTTTTTTCCACCCCTACTCCTCAGTTAGGCAAATCTAGGCTTGTGCGAATAGTGAATTTTAGGTTCGAAGCGAATAGTGATTTTGGTCGGATAATTTCGAATCGAATTTGAATGGTATGTATAACACAAAAAAAAAAATGGAAATATTCATTATAACCTAACTAACCTGCACACTATTTCTTTTCAATTGATATACGGGCTCTATGCAAATGTCATTTATTTTTTTCATTTAAAGGAAGTCGAAGCAACCTTGAGTAGTAGTGGAATACAGGTTTCAGTAGGATGCGAGTGATAACCTGTAAGATACTTAACATTTTAAAATTTATTATAGTACTGAAGCATATAAGCAGTTATAACAAGATTTTATGCTTAACAAAATGAATTGATTTGAGAGTAACATGTTCACTTAAAGGGGCCTTGCAACACTTTTTCAAGTAGCCATGGAACCAGTAAATGTGCTTGTTGCCTCACAAATTCACCGCCACAAAATTTTTAGAATCGGTCCAGTACGAGTGGGGTTCCAAAATTTTTCGCACGCTGCAATTGCTTTCTCTCTTCTCGTCCTGACGAAAGAGCTGGAAGCTAAATAGGAAAGGAATGGTACAGGAAAAGAAATAACATCGTGCAAGCATCGCGACCTTGAGCACTTTTTCTATTTTTTTCTTCGAATGCGCGGCCTTTCAAGGCCCCCCCTACCTTCCGGTGGCTCCGGTAATGGCGAGCGCGCCATGCTGAAATTAGCTAATGACTGTGACAAGGAATTTTTGAGCTTGTAGTGTCATTTGCTGAGGGAAGAGAGCAATTTTTGGCTTTGCAAACTTATTTTGAATTGCAGGCCGCATGCTGCGCTACAATGCTTGCCTCGCGTGTTCTCTGTGGCCTCAACTACCGAGTGGCAGTGTTTTCTGACCATGCTCAACAAGTGTTGCAGGGCCCCCTTTAATTATTAAAGGTGGCTTCGCGGCAAAGCGAATTTCTTGTGGATAGGTGCTTTCACGGCTAAGCACCCCTACACTGCAGCAAAACCATCTCTGCAGGCGGTTACATGCGGACTAACGTACGCCTATTCGTTTGAAGTTTATTCTTACCACAAGATTACACATTTACATTGATTTAGTCACAACAGATATAATATGTTGTATGGAATGCGGGAAAAAAACTGAGATACAAACGCAGCTTGACTAGCTCCACATCCCAACAAACAAGGCAGAAAAAGTGACAGCATTCGTGAGGTCAATTAAAACGGTAAACAGACATTAAATCTATAGTTGAAAGTGGCATAATAAATATTCTATACATGTAGGCAAGATTGCACTCTTCAAAAAAATACAATGTAGGAATAAACGTAATACAAAATCTCTTACTGCATCACATAAGTAGACTGGAGACGTCCTGTCGCGAAAGAAGGCGCAATTGCTGGAATGAAAAACTGAATTTATTTAGTATGTGTGGGAGTAAATATTTCAGCATTTGGAGACAGTAGTTTGTTTAGCATCGAGAAATCTTCCAATAATCGCTTTGTCTAGTAGGTTGAGGCGAGGTGCTGTGCTCTAAGCATGCGATGGAGAGAAGGTTGTCATTTCCTTTATTTTCAGATTTTAGGTATGCTAATAAGCAATATTCATACGTGTTTTCAAATCTTACCTTGATTTTATTCAATAATTTTAGTTATGTGCATTATACTTTGCATTTGCAATAGAACGTAAGGAATTTTTTTTTTTAAGTGTAATTTCTGCTTCGAGTGTAAGGTGCCGTTTCCCCACACCAAAATACCATACTGTAGCTGGAAATAAAAAAGCGTGCTATAGATTAATAACGTCTGAGAAGTTAGTAAAAGTGACTGACATCTCCTAAGCATGCCGAGTACCTTAACTTCTTTCTTACCAGTCCACTATGTGAATCCCACAACATATGCTCGTGAAAAACAATGCCCAAAGCTTTTGCCGTCGAAGAAAAACTAATCGCAGAATCATGCAGATGTTTTGATGTAGCCTTCTACGTTGTTCCTTTGGAACGAAACAGAAGCACTTTAGCTTTTGAACAATTGATTTGAAGGGAATTGGCAGTTTACCATGCAAAGAAGTCATCTAGTGTCGTTTTTGTCGTTCAAATTAGATCATTTACATCAATGCTTGTGGAAAATGAGAAAGTGTCATTCGCATATGACATATTTGATTGTGCGATTTATATTGATAATGTCACTAATGTAAGTAATAAAAAGTAACGGCCCCAATATACTACCCTGGGGTACACATTTTTTAAAATTAAATGTATGTAAGGGGTATACGTTCATTGGGTTTATTGCGAATACTTCAATTCAAATTTAATTATCGAACATTTCGAAGTGACTTTGAATACTAAACTACTCATTCGAATATTCAGTGTTAAAATATTCGCACAAGCCTACATGAATCCTCTGATTTTCTTGGTAGCGAACTTGGCATATCCACGTTTGCTTTTGCAGAGTCTACCAAAATATGTGACAGATGCGGCAAATGCTAATGTGGACATTATTATTTGCCCAGTGGGGTGGTTCAGAATACTTTTATTCAAATAGCAGTGCTCATGTTTACTGTGCATGATTGAGGGTATGTTGAATGGTTTGTACGTGCCTTTTTTTTTTTCTAAATGTAAGCCTGCTTTTTTATAATGCTTCAAATATGGTCTTTCGTGATTACAAATAGATCTTCTCTCGCTGGAACCTGCTCCAAATTTCATTTTGATCCTGCAAAAGCAAAATTTTGCTGCTCCAAAAATTGCTTCAAATTCTGCACCCTTGCATACAGTAAACTGTTGTGGTTGATGTAAGGCAACCATGACAAGTTTTCATCTTCAGAAACATAACCTTTGAGATAAAAGGGTGGTATTGTTGGGTGATTGGTGAATGGTGACCCTATTATTGGAGACTAACGGCAGCTAGTAAGTCGCACGTGCCGCCTCTTGCTTAGCAGGGAAAGTGACCACCAGTCATGGTCACCAGACTGGTCATGGTGATGTGCAGTTCAAATTTGCATGCAAATGAATAGCCTGGAATCCTACGAGTCTTAGTTGGACCGAGGAACGTACTTCAAATTTTTAAGATTGAAATGCTGATGTGTGAATTACCAAGCTTTTACTTCAAACTTTCCTTTACTTGTGCACAGCTCGTAGAGTCTGGAAAGACTACTTCCCTGCTGTGGATGCCATAGTTTTCCTCATCGATGCCCATGACAGGGAGCGATTCCCGGAGTCCAAAGCGGAACTGGACGTGAGTTCTTGTTTTATACCATGTGTATGACGGTATACTACAGATACTCAGCATTGTGTTTGTCTAAGTGCGCATTGCTGAGCGCAGTTAATCCTGGTTATAAAGAATTTTTGGCTATATCGAACTGTTCAGAAATTCCCTTCAATTTCCGATGCAAAAGTATCAGGCTGGGGCACGTGTATATCAAACTCCCGCACAGCAGAACACCTGCTACATTGAACCCTGCGCCGCACTGAAGCCTAAAAAAAGCATTTTTTCCAACTAGTGTATTGATAATTTTTCATGTTCTAGCAAGGCCCAATCTCTGAGCTCATGTGATAAAAAGGCGGTGTTATTCTACCTCATTGGTCTGGTTTGTCGTGCTGTAATTGTGAGTGCACTGCTGTTTGATGCGCAGTCTGCAGGGTTTCACGCGCGGGCATAGTGCTTTTAGATGCGAAGGAGCTTATTTATGGTCGAGCTCAATCAGGTGTGGGGTGAGCACTCTTACTGCGCATCCGCTCCTCTTCTCCTTCCCTATGCTCCCCCTCTCTCTCAATGCTGATTCAGGAAGCATTCTATTACGCTTTCTGCCCCCTCTCTTTCCTCCAGGCATCCCTCCCAGTGGCATTTACACCCCCTATTGCACATGCTCATCCATTCTCTCCTAAGCTCGCCCCTTCTCTTGCCTCGAAACCCGATGCAGGCAGAGTCTGCTGGTTGAAAAAGCCTGCTCAGGCTACACAACCGGTCACTGGTGGTATCATTGCAAAGTACTAAACATCCCAGGGCATCACTTGCTGTGCTGTTGTGCAGCATGTTGCCCCTCACTAATGCTAGGCTGATTGTGTTTTCGTGGTGTGTAATCAAATGGCTTGCTACAACAAAACCTACCCAATGTATGCATAGTACAACTTCTGATAAAGTATCCATAAAACCTTGATTCACTGACCACTTCAGCCATGGTGACTCGTACTACAGTCGCCGACCCTTTTCGGACTCAACAAAATGACCGATTGGGAGTTTGAAAGAGGATCGACCCAAAAAAAAAGCACCATTGTTGGCCCAATGTCTGGAAAAACCTATCTATGTGCATCTGCACACACACTTACGCACGACTAAGTCGGCCTGTATATACGCAAGTGTCTGGCTTTTGCTGAAGCCAGACAACAGCAACAATACGGCCTGTGCGAAGTCCGCATTTGATGGCTGTGGGGCAGGAAGCATGTCATCAGGCTGTCTACCAACCTGGAAAACCTAGAAAAGTTGGGGAACTTCCGAAAAACCTGGCCAGATCATAGCAACTGATGGCAGTCTTTGTGACAATCGCATTGGCATGGCGGATTCATCCATGTGTGAAAGCTGCAACTGTATAGAGACTATTGAACATCTCTTGTGCCACTGTGCCAAATTTGATGAAGATCGCCGGACTCTCCAGTGTGCCTTGAATAGACTCGATGACCGGCCATTTAATGAATCAAAGATCTTAAGAGGCTGGTCGCGCAGCACATCGGTACAGAAAGCCACACGAGCCCTCCTGAGATACTTGACAGCAACTTCATTGAGGGACCGCCTGTGAAACTCGGCATTGTGTGTGTGACGTGACATGTGTCTATTCTTCTCTCTCTCTTTTACTCCCCTCTCCCCCTCCCCATGTGTAGGGTAGCAAACTGGATGCATAGTCTAGTAACCTCCCTACCTTTCCTACATTCCTTCTCTTTCTTTCTCTCTCTCTTTGTGACCATCACAAAAATAAGCATTACCATTGATCAAAGTTTAAAATGTTGCTTCTTCAGCTGCAAATACAGTGAACAGCTAGACCAGGCACGAAAAAAATGCAGTGCATAACTGTTGCTTCCCAGCGTAAACACGAAAGGATACACCGACCAAAAAAGCACAGTTCACTGACGTTTCGGCACCCAACATGGGAGCCTTGTTTGCAATAAAAGCCATCGGAAAGGCGCAGCGTACTCAAGTATACTAAGTACATGACGTAGCACCGAGAGTACATCTTCAGAAGCGTCTCATCACTCCTGTTCAGGGTGTGTGCAATTTGAATGTGCAGCAATTCCAGCTGCAGGCATGATGCACGCCTTTTGCTTTGGACAGAACAAGCATGCTTGACCAGTCAATTTGGTGGCCTGTAGATTCCAAGTGTTCAGTGAGGGCATTTGAGGTCACGGGTGATTTTGTGAGATTGTATTCGTGTTGTTTAACTCTTTTGTTGAAATCGCCTGTCTCACAGATGTTCTGGTTGTCACAACCGTGGCAGCCTACGGCATAAACAAGACTGAGCAAAATTCTGCTTGACAGCTTGTCCTTCACTTTGACTGAAGTATTCCTTAGCTTTCATGTTCGTACGTGCACTAACTATTCGGATGTCTGTTGCATCTGCATATCACACAGCATATCTGACTAGAAGCACAGCATTACTCACAATAAATTTGTGCATATTTGTCTTGGCTACAATTTGGGCTCTGCTTGAAGGCCATCTGATTAGGCTAGAATTGCCATCGACAAAGGTTGCTGGGCTATGTCATTCCTATTGCATAGCTGCCAAGTCTCCCAGATTTTCTGGAAAATTTCCAGATTTCAACTATTTTTTATGTTATTACAGACCTGCCAAGTCTTCCGGATTTGACCCCTTTGTACGGTTGTACGGTTGACGCAAAAATCTTCTGGTAAACGTGCCAAAACGTAGTGTTGCGAAAATTTTTAGCCGTTTTTAGCAGAAAATTTACTGTTGGTTTTGATTAGTCTCACCAAAGTTGCCAGACCAACTGCCATCGCCATCACTCGGTTGATCGAGCTTGCGATGTTCGCCATGTTGTGCTTTGTTAGCGGTTGAGTTGGCGTGCTTCGGAGCAGTGGTGTTGGTGTCTTGGTTTGCTGTCAGCCATGGCTCTTAGTAAAGAGCGGGAGCGAAAACAGTACTTACAGGTGTTTTGAAGCAGTACACATCCGAATTCCCCTGCATCGTGGAATCGAGGAAGGGCAAGCATTTTGCGTTCTCCGTGGTGTGGCTGCGACATCAGCGTTTCTCACGGAGGCAAAACCGACATTGTCGCTCACGTTTCATCCAAGAAACACGTAAGTCACGTGCAATGCCAAGAAAAGCAGCAGCAGCTGGGACAGTTTTTTTCAAAGCGGAACTCTGATAGTGACGTGATCCGAGCGGAATGTCCCTTCACTGAGTTTCTGCAGGAACATAACCTTCCATTGACCGTCTCTGACCACGTGGGTCCCCTGCTACGAAAGATGTTCCCTACTTCGGATGTCGCAAAGCGGTATGGCTGTGCGAGAACCAAGACAAGTGCAATTGTTGGCGAGATGGCAAACCATACTCAGGAGCGCATAGTGAGTTCCTTGAAGCAAAAGGTTTTATCAGTTGCCATCGACGGCAGTAATGATAACCACTCGCAGTTGTACCCGATTGTGGTGACATACCGTATTTACTCGATTCTACCGCGCCCTCGATCGTATTGGCACCCGATTTCCACCGCGAAAAAAAAAAAAAAACGTAAGACATCGATTGCAACGCGCACCCATTTTTTCTCGCTGGCCCGCATGATCACACCACTCGAAAAAACGACTCCTTTCGGGAGCGTCTTCCATTTAAATATGAGGTACGGGCGAAGCTTGTGCCCATCTGACGTGTAACAGAGCATTGCCGTCACTGTAGTTTTACCGTGGACCGATGTCAGCACGCGAACTTGCTTTGCCCCCTTCTTCTCGACGGTTGTGGTGCCAGGCATGTCGAAGTAAAGAGGCGTCTGATCGGCATTCCCGATTTGCCCAAGCAGGTAGTCGTTGCGCCGCAAGTTTAGGACGAACCTCTGAAAACTGTGAAGCTTTTCATCGTACACCTCCGCAAAACTTTTCGCATATGCATGTTCCCCTTCGGAGGGAAAAGCCTTTCCTCTTCATAAAGTTAGTTAGCCAGCACCTGCTCGCTTTAAACTGGCTCCGCATTAGACCTTTTTCTAAGACTAATTGCATAGCCCGCACTTGGAGCAGTTCTGCCGTCACGGGCCGCTGTGCTGCTCGCTGCTAAAGCACATACTCGCCCAGCAGCTCTTTAATTTGCGGAAACCGACCCTGCTGTGGTCCACTGAAGCCTTTGCGTAAAGCTTTGCTGTCGAAAATCTTCTGCTTTTGTTTCCGCCGGTCCCGCACGCACGTTTCGGGAACTCCGAACGACCGCGATGCGGCCCGATTTCCGTCCGTTTCTGCACACGCGATGACTTTTCTTTTAAAAGCGGCATCGTGGCGCACTCGAGTTTTTGGAGTCGGCCATTCCACGCCGTCGATGCTAATGCACTACTAGATGACGAACTCCTCAGCACACGTACGAAGTGCCGCACATGAGAAACACATAGGCAGAAATGGACGACGCGCCATGGCGACGCACGTAGGGGGCGGCCATTTTAGATTTGCCGATGGCAATAGATTGGCCGTAATTTTTTTGTTCGTACTCGATTCTAACGCGCATGCGATTTATGAACTCGCTTAACCGGAAAAAAGGTGCGCGTTAGATTCGAGTAATTACGGTACGTGGGGGAGTCTGGCTTAGTTGAGAGTCGACTACTTTCTTTGTGTACGTTGACGGGACAAGCAAGGGGTCGCAACATAGGCAACCTAATTCTGGAGGCTCTCGCGTCGTTTCATATACCGGCCACGAACTGTGTAGCGTTTCGTTCCGACAACGCCAACGTGATGCTTGGTAAAAAAAATGGCGTGGCAGCGGTGCTGACGGAAGTCCAAGAAAATTTGATTAAAATCGGGTGCGCATGCCACTTAATAAACTTGGCAGCTGAAAAGGGAGCAGTGTGCCTTCCAGCAAAAGTGGACGAAGTTCTTGTAGATATATTTTATTACCTGGAAAAGAGTGCTAAGAGGAAGGAGGCCTTGAGGCAGTTTCAGGAAATTCATGATGCAGACTTCAGAAAAATCTTGAAACATGTCTCAACTCGATGGCTATCTCTTGGGAAATGCTTGACCAGGCTCCTGGATCAGTGGAAGCCTCTGTTGAGCTTCTTCTTGTACGAAGTGAAGGACAAAAAGAGTCCCAGCTTTCTGGACTCATACCAGATCCCAAAGGCAGCAGCATAGCAAGCAACAGCTCCAGCAGAAAAGCCTGATCAGTGCAAAACGAAAAGAACTTGACTCAGGCTCCTTCAGTGCCAGCGAAGAAAGCCAAGGTTTCCTGCACACAGAAGACTGTCCAGCACTGCCCAACGCGTGAGGAACGGCTTCTTGTTTTCCTCAGCCTGTAAACCAACCGAGCATATTGTCTCTTCTTGCAGAATATTATTCCCATTTTCGAGAAAGTGAACCTCTCCTTGCAAGCACAAGCTCCCCAGATCCATGTGCTACGGTCGCTTCTCTTGGAACTTCTTAGAGACATTTTCTCAAGATTTGTAAACCCATCGTGGCTGAAACGAAGCCCAGAGCTGCTCAACTTGGACTACCATAGCAGGGAGGCACAGAAAGGGGATGAGGACCTCATCATTGGACAGGAAACTAGGACTGTGGTAGACAAGCTAAAGCCCAGTGAACAACAAGAACTCTTCGAGGCAGTTCGGCACTACTTTGTGACAGTGTGCGACTACATGCGACACAAGTTTTACCCGACAGACCCTGCTCTGCCTAATGCAGAGGTAGCTCAGTTGAAAAGCCTGGAGACCATGTCCTTCCGAAAGGTGCGCGTTTTTGTTTAAAAATATATAAAAAAATGTCCCCACCCCCCCCCCTCCCGGGCAGGGTCTTCCCAATTCTGTGTTCCAGTACTTGGCAGGTCTGTTATTACGGTTGTCGGAAAAATCTTTCGGAAATCGAAACTTCTGTGCATGATCTGGCCAAACTGACAAACTAAACCCAGTCTGATCCAGGCTTTTTCCAAAACTGTTGGCACTATCTCATTAGGAAGTGTTTATGTAAACATAAACTATAATTTGTGTAATTCTGCAGTCAACTTCCACTGTGTCCAGTAGGCCGACATTCCAATGTTTGGACCAAACCGTCGAGCAATGGCCGGGAGTAACGTGCTGGAAGCTTCGGAAGAGCACACGTGGCCCACAAAACCATGGTCACTCTTGACACGAGCCTGTATGGCGACGACGGAATTGGACAATTTGAACTGGTATATAGCATTACGATAAAGAAATGGCCGAACAAACCCAAACAAGAGGACAGAACGCTCTGTCCTCTAGTGTCGGTCTGCTCGGTCATTTCTTCTTTACCGTAATCCGCTATACCAGTTGAAGTATTACGAACCAACTCGCCCAATTTTCAACACTTGTGAAACTGACAAAACTCCGAATAGTGCATGCGCCTCGAATGCTCACTCCGTTAAAGCGACACTTTCTGCAAGCTCTGCCGACAAAGCCGCGACAAAAGCAATTGTAGATATCAACTAGCAACTTGCGTTTTGAAGGCACATGCGCTGCCAGCACACGTGGAATAAAAACGGAACAAAAGTTTGTTCGTTTCACAAAAACGTACGCGAGTTCTCTTGACTGAAAAAAATTTTGGCGTTCATGTCACAGTTTGAAAAGCTGTTTTGCTAGTTTTTTGTAATTTACTAAGCTTCGGGTGATAAGAATATTTTTGAGATCCTTGAGACTAGAACGTTTCACTGAGATCCTACTGTTATTTGGACACTCTGCCCGAGTTTAAAAGCCATAATAAGACTGCAAGGCAAACTTTTACGCTTATGGGCCTGTTCGGGGCTTCCACCCTTTCGGCAATTTATTTTTATGGGGAAAAAAAAAAGTTGCTAAGGGGGGCGAGACATTTGACCCCCCCCCCCCCCCCCCTCTGTGTTGTAAGTCTCCCGGATTCAGAATTCTTGAGCTTGGCAGGTATGGTATTGGCGATGCTATAGCAAACAACCTCAGCTACACACTTATCGCGGGTAGCGGGCATTTTAAGGGCGACATTGGGTAACTTCAGCTAAATTTCTCATTTCAGTTCCTTGAGATGCCATTAATTCTATGATTATATCTTATCGTCTGTCCATAGAGGAGTACGTAAGCAAAGGTAACATGCCAGCGTCCGTGATTCATTTATAGAATGAAAGAAGCTGTTGTGGACGGACATATTCCTTCTTGCCACCACGTATTGAAACGTCAGAGCTTTAAACGACCCCCCCCCCCCCCCCCCCCCAGCCTTCATTACAGGCATCTGAGAAGTTTCGTCGCTCTTGAAGTGTCAAGAGCCCAGAGAAATAACACATCGACATGCATGTGCTCGTAGTGTTAAAAAAAAAAGGACGTTACACAATGTTAAAACATTAAAGAAGAGTGTCTTCAAGTGCACTCACTGAGCATTGTGTGTAAAAGGGACGATATTGACTGGGAAAATGTGCATGTTCTGAAAAATCTAATCACTGAAAAAAATCTAACCTCGCGACCTTCATCTTGAGTCATTACTCATACAAACCACTGATACTATGCTAAGTTGCAATGACTGCACACTCCCTTCTGTTTACGCACGCTATTGGCACCTTCTATTTGCATATATATAGTCCACCCCCAATTTTTCATTCATTTGGGAACAAGGCCCCCGTACGGGAGCCGAAACGTCAAGAGAAGCTCAAGGACACCTGAAGTGAATGGTTGTACCCTGCCTGATAACGCAGGTGCTTTATAATCTTTTTTTTTTTCAACTTCTATGTCAAAGGCAATGCGGGCGCATGCAAGACCATTAGTTGACAAGAGTCCAACCAGAGTTGGCGGAACTTTCGTAAAACTTCGCAGCCATCTCGTGTGTGAAGTTCCTATGAGATGGTGAGCAGACTTTTAAGTAGGGGAAGAAACGCTATCATTGTTGCTTTCGTGAATTTGTGCTTGCCCCTGGTTTTCCTGATGACATCATCCCTCTCGCCAAGGCTCAAATAGTGAAGAAAGGAGCCACTCTTCTGTCCCTCCTCGACAACGACTGCAGGTCGTATAATACCCCTTTTGGATGAACGTTCAGCGCGCAGGACAGTTCAATCGGTGCCGGCAGAAAGGCACCTCGTGGCTTTTATTAATTTTGTGCGCGTGAGTGTAGTGTCGTAGCACTTTTGAGTCGTTGTGCTACTTTCGTTGGAGAACTCTCTTCAAACTCTTTATTTGTTGCAGCTTTGTTTTTGTAATGTTGTGGTTAATCATCGCCAAAACAAGATACACAAAATACATGGAGGTAGTCATTATTCTTTTTTTTTTTTAATGAAAAGTGTATTTTAGAAGTATGCAAATTAGGTAGGACACAAATCAATAGTAGGTTGTATCGGATCTAATCTAATCTGCATCCTAAGTGGCCTGGGCCATTATACTGAACTGAAATGTATCCCATGGGCAAAACTAGCCAGGATTTTGCGTCCTCTTTTTACACGAATGCCGTGAGATGGCACCACTTCTACGTTTCTTAGTAGCTTTTGGCTGCATTGTTAACTATTGCGGGTTCCTTCAAACTTGCAGCTGTGGTTAATTTTAACTTGTGTGTTTGCTTCCTGGTTTTTCTGAAGATCAAACAGCCAACTTGCTCACTGCCTGGGTTGGAGGTTTTATATTGGCCAGAAATGCCTATTTTTTTATAATAACTGCACGTTCTTAGAACATTCTGAACGAGTGCGGTGAATATGCTATTTTATTTGGAACTTCTGATAACTTCTGATATTTTCTTCTTGCCACACGAGGGTTTATTCGAAGCAGTTGTGATGGTCATGGAATTCGCCTTTATTTATCATGAAAAACCTGGTAAAGTCGGGAAATTGGGAAAAATCAAATTGGTAGGCACCCTGGTCATCGTCGGCGACTGAGGTTGGTGGCCTTCGCCCTAGTGAATTATCTCTGCTTTCTTCGCCATCGTGAGCATTTTGTAGCCACTGCATTGGCCGCATTTCTTCTGTAGTCATGACGGCGCACAAACGGGTGGCGCCTGAGCCATTTTAGCAGCTCGCTCGTCAAAGAAACTCAAGAGAGCAAGATACTTATCGGGCCTAGCTGCAGAAGCCACTGACAATGTCTCCCTACTTGGCATGGCTGCAATGGGCATTGAATGACCACGTGACTGGCTAAAGCCAAAAGGACATATCATTAAATATAGCCTTCGAGATTGGGCAATTTCAGCAAGATTTCAGCGCTTGAAACCAAGCAAACGTAATGTAAACATCACTGATAGCATGTTATAGAGTATGCGCCACAACTGATCAGCCAGTTAGTCCGAAAAATCGAGAACGATGCGCTGTGGGTCGTCGGAATTTTCGATTGCGAGTTTACATTAATTCAATAGGGTGAGTGGCTCATCACAATTGATCAGCTAACAGGCATTCGGATACTATTTACCAATCAGCAGCGTTTTGCTGACCTCCCTATTTTTTCCAGTGATTGAGCTTCGTTTACTGTGGATTCTGGTACGACAGACATTCGGATTCAATTGACCAAACTGTGAGGCCAGCAAAGTGGTCGGGACTCTCTTACAACGGGCTTATCTACTAAGACATCCTAAATTTTATAAGTTCCTATTTTAAACATTGCTTGGCATACTTTCGGGACGGGAATAGCGCCGCGAATGTCGACTTACCAATTTAACAACGAAGGCCGCCAATCTCCAGTCTGTTATTAAGTTATGCCGAGTTATGGCGACAAAAGATCGGTGCGAAGTGTGCTTGGTTTTGCATGTTGGGGCGCTGGCGTGTGATTTTGCTGAGCGCTGCCACCACTGTTCAGAGAAGTCTGTGCATGGAGAGCTTGGCCAGGGTTCGCTACCAATGCACGAGATGCCTATTTGCAGTTTGAAGTAGCCGGCGGCCGATGTGATACACTGCTTGCGATGAGGAACTTTGCGGCTTTTTCGTTTTCGCATATCCACTAGCCCGATTGTCTTGCCCGCCAAGTTTGGGGCGGAGTTGGGTCTAGGCACAACTTCAAGCAGAGAGCACAGCTGCGATGTGCATGGCTGCGGCGCACGTTGTTTTAAAGTACGTCATGTTTGCTCTCGATTACAAAGACTTGCTTTGCAGTGGTCTTCATCACATGGTCCGAAGCACTGATAAGCAGAACTCTCGCCAATGAGCCAACACTATGACAGTCTGTTCGAGATGCACGTGTGCGATATTCGCGAAAAGTGTGGCGCTCGATTGTAATGTGGCGGCTGAACTTCTGCTTGCTGCTGCCTTAACTAAGGCGTAATTGTATCCTGAATTATCGTCCACCTACGAACACAGAACGAGTGTTAAAACGGTCACTAAATAGCGTAATTTTAGACACCCACGACCTCGCGACCCACAAAAAGCAGATGATTTTATCCTGAAAGCATATCCCGGTATGAGCATTGGACTAGCGGGGCTTACGGGAGCGACATAGCACAAGCAGCCAATCTAAGCTCTCGCAATGAATTTCAAACATCAGCTCTTTGAATGTGAACTGCTTTTTATCAAATACTTTCATGAAGAGCCCAAAATGGTGGTGGGCAGTGATGCTGCTCCAAAGCTATAAATTTTTGAAAAACTTTTTTCTTTTTGTGGCTTCCACAGGGATTTTCAACACCTCGGCAGGTGTAAAAAAACTTTTTGCAGCACGTCTCTGTAGCAGGGGTTGAAGTGCTGCGCCAATCTGACCTGCTGCGCTAAGCCCCGCCCGAACGGTGATTCGCATGTGCTACGCCAAATTTAGTCCAGAGTTGTATCATCGACCGAGCAACAGTTCAAAGAATGAAACCACGTCCATATAAAATTCCGCGTCGATATCAAATGTAATATTTCGGATCATGCATAAATCTTGTGCAATGTGAACAGAATGCCTGATTCTTGTTAAGGTGGCGTTTGTGTGCATACCTCATTATGCGGCTACATATGTTCTAACAGCAAGCCTGTTAGGCTAGCTATAAAGACGGCGGTGCTGTTGCAAAAACTTTCCTCATCATTGCCGAGCAACCGCCGAGCACGTGCTGGGGGTGTTACTCTGCAATGGATAGTTTGAAGTGTAGCAACTGTCCAGAATGCCCTAATGTTTTTTTCTTTGAGCTGCCGCGCTTTCACCCATGATGTTTTAGGGTTTAAAGTATATGAATTTATGGCAAGTCTTGTCGCTTGATCAGCATTGCATGCTCAGGAAAAACCACTGAAATTTTTTGTGTTTATGAGAAGCAAAAGTTCAAATTAACAGTTAAGTTAAGCCTGAGAAATCTGCTTCCAAAATTAATTTCGATGCTCCAAAACGCACATTTTGCTACTCCAGAGCTGCTCCAAAACTCCCTTCTTACTGTTCCAAAGCTGCTCCAAAACCCCATTATTCCTGCTCCCAAAGCTGCTTCAAAATACTGAAGCCCGCTTCCACCCCTCACGTAGTTTTGAGTGAAAATATTTTCAAATCGGATAGAAAAAGTACTACAGACTGTAGTTATATTCAAAAAATAAATTTTTTATACCCCATTGAAAATAAATTCATGACTCGTAGAGCTCTCTCCGGTTATAACAGACCCAATGAGTGTTTCCATAAGTGTGTTGTAACTACTTGGATTTTACATACTCCTTTTACAACAGACCGAAATCCTCACTATGGAGGTTTGTTGTTGTGTGCGAGTCGGCTTCAGGCAATGAACAACTTTATTGCCGGAACAAGAACGAGTATATATACACAACTAGTGCCGCCGCCAGGCATGCGCACTAAAGGTACAAACAGTGACGTGGCGCTTATTGAGCCTTGCTACATCTTCCCTTTTTACGGGGCAGTTAACACCTGGTTAGCGCCTCTCAGGTAGAGGGTACCGACAGGGCTCGCATCGTTGCCTTGTGCTTCGCCGTAGTTCTGTAGGGGCCGTTGAGGACGCCCCGTTTGGAGGGACAAGGCTCGCTTCTGGCTGGTTTGATTCTGGTTGCGGTTCTAGCAAGCGGAGATGCTCTCTTGTGCGCCGAAGTTCCCGGCCGTCTTCTGTTTTAACGATGGCCGAGCGGGTTTCCCCGAACGGTCTGATGAAGACTGCAGGCGCCCAGGTCCGCTGGTTTGTATCATATACGGTGACCTGCTGGCCTGGCTTCACAGGCGGTAGTGTTCTGCTACCGCAGTTGTAGTAGGTCCTCTGTCGTTGCCGTATTTCTTGAAGGCGGCCCTGTACCACTTTCGGTGGGATGGTCCTCGGTTCCAAATGGCTGGTAGGCACCTGTAGCAGAGTTCTAGTCTGGCGTCCCATCAGCCTCTGCACAGGGGACTGGAGCAAATCATCACGTGGAGTATTGCGCCACTCAAGCAAAGCCATTTGAAACACGGGCATTTTCAATGAGCACTTTTTTAAAAGCTTTTTTGCCTCCTGGACCGCTCTTTCCGTCATGCCGTTTGACCGCGGGTGGTAGGGGCTTGAGGTTACGTGAGCAATGCCCAAAGTGTCCAGAAACTCCTTGAACTCATGACTGCTAAAAGGCGGGCCATTATCACTGCACAACTTTAGTGGCAAGCCATGGACGGAAAAAATTTCTGAACACCATATTTTAAGCGAGCTCGCCGTTGTAGTCCGAAACTCTCGTAGTTCAAAGAAGAACGAGTAGAAGTCGACAATGACAGCGAACTGTCGGCCTTCGAAACAGAACAAATCTATGCCGACAACTTGCCATGGTAGCGAGGGTACCTCGTGACTCAAAAGTGGCATCTTAGGGTTCTGAGGTTTATGCTTTTGACATATTTTGCAAGCTTTGCAGAACTGCTCGATGTTGCCCGCCATATTCGGCCAAAACATCACGTTCCTTGCCCTAGCCTTCATTTTTTCGACTCCCACATGCGCTGAGTGAAGAGTACTCATCATTTCTGATGTCTTCGATTGTGGCACGATTACCTTGTTACTCCGGAATACGAGGCCGTCCTGTTCGTGTATCTCGTCCCGGTACTCCCAGTATGTCCGAAGTGGCTCGGGGACGTCTTGCTTGTGAAGCGGCCATGCTGTACTTGCGTATTCGCGGAGCTTGCCCAGGGTTGAGTCCTCATTGGTGGCTTGAAGCAAGTCTTGCAGCGCGCGTGCAGAGGCTGAAATACATTGAAGAACATTGACCTGAAACTGCTCGTCTTCTGGCATGCATGCTTTGCTCGGAAACCTTGACAAAGCATCAGCTAGGAATAGTTCTTTGCCCGGTTTGTAAGTCACATGGATGGGGTAACGTTGTAGAGTAAGGCGCATGCGTTGTAACCGTAGTGGGCACTGATACAACGGCTTACTGAATATCGCTACTAAGGGACAGTGGTCACTTTCCACAGTCACTGCATGCTGTCCGAATATGTAGTCATGAAATTTAGTGCACCCATGTACAATAGCAAGTGTTTCCTTCTCTATCTGTGCGTATCTTGTCTGCGCTTCCGTAAGTGTCCGTGACGAAAATGCGACAGGCTGCGCATCCTGCATTAGGACAGCGCCCACCCCCAGCTGGCTCGCATCCACCGATAAGGTCACCGGTTTACTGGAATCAAAATACCGGAGTACTGGCGCTTGTATCAGAGCCTCACGCAGTCTAAGAAAACTTTCTTGCTGCACCTCCGTCCAGACCTATGCAGTGTCTTTCCGCAGCAAAGTACGAAGTGGTGCTGTGACCTCAGACATGTTTGGAATAAAACGCTGTACAAAGTTCATTGTGCCCAAAAAGACTTGTAGCTCCTTACAGTTCTTTGGTGTCGGCATTTCCAAAATGTCCTGTACACGTTGTGGGTCCACACGCAAGCCTTCGGCAGTGAGCACGTGTCCAAGGTAGCGAACCTCTGTCTGCAAAAAGAAACACTTCTTTAGGTTTAGTCGAAGATTCTGTTCGCGGCAGCGTGCTAGAAGGAGCTGCAAATTGTAGTCATGTTCTTGCTTTGTTTTGCCCCAGACTAGAATGTCATCCATTACTACCGCTACATTTGCGAGACCTTCTAGGACACGATGCATCGCTGCTTGGAATATTTCTGGTGCTGAGGCAATACCGAAGGGCATGCGGAGAAAGCGGTAGCGTCCGTACGGTGTACTCATTGTGCAAAGTTTGGAGCTATAGTCATTCAGCTTTATCTGCCAAAACCCTGAAGCTGCGTCTAATGTCGAAAAAAATTTGGCTCCAGCAAGCTTTGGCACAACGTCTTCCAGTGTAGGCATAGGATAGTTCTCCCGCAAAAGTGCTTTGTTGAGCTCGATGGGATCTAGGCAGATGCGTACTTTATCTTTCTTAACGACGGTGACCATGTGACTTGACCATTCCGTTGGACCCCTTACCTTAGTTATCACGCCTTGTTCTTCCATACGCTTGAGCTCTTCCTTGACTCTTTCCTGAAGGGCCACGGGAACTCGCCTGGCTGGCACGACGATTCCAATGGCTCCGGGCTTTAACTTCATTGCGTACTCTTCGTCTTTCAGCTGTCCCAGTCCACTGAAGACTTCTGCGAAAGGTTCAGCCGCTGGGTACAACTGTTGGACGTGAACATTTTGCACGCGGCAAATAAATCCTACGCGTTCCGCCACTAATCCACTTAGTCTCAGGCACATTTTGTTCGACCACAAAAAAAGTTTCTTCGTGCTCTTTGCTGTTAGCACGTAGGCGCAGCCGAATTTTTCCTGTCGCTGGGGTCTTATGGCCGAAGAAGGCGGTCAGGGTCGCGTGGCAGGTTTGCAGGGGCCCATTGCTAAGCTTTTTTGAGTCTTTTGCACGTGAATTGGCAGCCTTCGATGTCAACTGCTGCAGTCCAGTTATCTTCCGCTGCGACTGCGCATACGGTCAAAGCTTCTAAGAAAAAATTTTCTTCATCCATTTGTAGTTCGTGCAGCTCTTTTTTCACGCCTCTGTTTTGTCGCCGCACCGACGATCTACATGCTTGAGCGAAATGATTACGCCCCCCGCAATTTTTGCAGGTTTTTCCTGTAGCCGGGCACCTTGCGTTACCGTGCGCGCTATAACCGCACCGACTACAGTGATGCTTTTGGGTGCTGACTGCCTGAATAACTGCGGCGCTTGCTGCTTCTGTGCCTTCATTAATTTCTTTAAACTGCTCCTTCCCAATTTCTTGGGCGCGACACATTTCGACGGTCCTGCTGTACGACGGATTCTCGGCGATAAGCTTTTCTTGCAAGCGTTTATCTCTCAATCCCAGAATAATCCGGCTGCGAAGCAAACGGTCTTCTAGGTCCCCGAACTCGCAGTTCTTCGCTAAAAGCCGGAGATCGGTTAGCCAGTCATTGAAACAATCCCCTGGCCTTTGGTTCCTTGATCCGAAGCGGAATTCATTAAACGTCAGGTTAGTCACTGGCTTGTAGAATTCCTCAAACTTTTCGAGCAACGTCTCGACGTTGTTTTTGTCTGCATCATCTTTGAATTTGAAGGTGTTGTAAGCCTTCCTACCTTCTTCGCCGACTGTTACGAGTAACGTTGCTGCTTGTACTTCTTTAGGCTGCTTTCTCAACTGGGTAGCGGTGGAGAACAAAGTGAACTCACTTTTCCATGTCTTCCATGCAAGCCATGCGTCTGTCGACGGGTCCAGTGGCTTGGGTGGGGGAAGCAGGGTTGACGGACCCGACATAGTGACGGGAATCCGCTGCCACCATGTGTGCGAGTCGGCTTCAGGCAATGCCTTTATTGCCGGAACAAGAACGAGTATATATACACAACTAGTGCCGCCGCCAGGCATGCGCACTAAAGGTACAAACAGTGACGTGGCGCTTATTGAGCCTTGCTACAGTTGTAATGAGGTTAGACTGTACTGTGGTAACTTTTTGTTGCATATAACCTGGATCTGCCTCTTGCATCGCAGTGTTCCTGTAGTCTTCTGTGCAGATTTGAAGTATGAATATTTCTGCATCGCTGTTCTGGTCAGGTCTGACATAAAAGGCAATGGTTTTTAATGCGTACGTTTGTAATGGAATGCTATAAAACCTCTGTCGATTCTAGTTTTTTTTTTGTGGTTCAGTATAAAAAAAGTGATTTTCAAAAAGGCACAAAAAAAAATCCGAGTATTTGATCATCATGCGGTACATATGTAAAACACGTCTCTGTCGTTTTGAAATTATCTGCACAAAAGACTAATTCTGTGCCCATGCATTGCAAAGTAGCTGTCAGCACTGCCTTTATAAAACTCTGCACGTAATTCAACTTATTCATTCCTGTAGGTGCTACCTTCAGCATGCATGAAAAACCTATGCTTGGTGTGGATATGAATGGCATGTAATTAAATGGCAAGGATTGTGTGCTGGTTACACATTGCCTATTTACTAAGACTGCTGAACTGTGGAGGTGAGGTGGTATGGTTTCATTAGATACAACTGCTAAGCAAAATGCCAGATAGCATGAAGTCATTATAATTGCATATTGTATGGGTTTGTTTAGTGTGAAGGTAGCACTGCACATTTGTTGCTCCTAGGTTCTTGCAGTGTGTCATTCACAGAGCATCACATCGGTAAAATAAGAAAATTAGTTTTTCCATTTATGTATCACTTTTTTTTGTGTTGTGTGCACTCATAGTTGTCAGCATTATGAAATTAATGTAGTGAGTGGAACCGGCACTGAAGTTGCATGTCAGATAAATTGAATGGAAAAAAACAATCTCAAAGCAATCTCTATAAAGCTCTATTTACTAGACTCTGCATGCACTCCCTTTACTAGGGATTTGCAGCTATGCGCATACTGCCAATTGAGTATGTTCCGTTCATGGTTTCATTAAATTTCATTAGTACTTCTGCCTGGTTTATTCAGTCATCACTTGTGCTGCTCTTGTTTGCCGAAATATGACTCTGTAGGAGTCCTTGCCGCAATCCCATACTCTGCTTTGCAGCTAGCTTGAAAAGTAATTCAGAGCCGAACGCGTGTCATTTAATTAACTTTTTGTTGCTGGTGGTGATTCAAGCACCTTTCATTTTTCATATGTTGTGCAGAGCCTGCTAACTGACGAGCAGTTGGCAAACTGCCCAGTGTTGATTTTGGGCAACAAAATTGATAAACCAGGAGCAGCTAGTGAGGATGAACTTCGCACCTACTTCTGTCTTTACTCGCAGACAACTGGGAAGGTAAGTGCACAAAATTTTTGCATTTGACTGGGCTGTGTGTCACCCTGCTTGTGCTTTCGATAGTACTGGGCTTTAGCTTTTAAAGATGATCGTTAGCTGTGTAGTCTTCAATACCTGTGGCACAGTAGGCACAATGCTGACCGTGTGGCCCATGGACAAATGTCTTCAAGTATCTTGGAAAGCGACTGTCCTTTCCTTCATGTCCTCCTAAATAAACATCGTCACTGGTGCAGGCATTTACACAGTCAGCCACGATCTCAACATAGGAAACCATAGAGACTATAATCAGTTTTATACATCAGGAGCAAGTGTAAAAGCTATGCAGGAAGTTTTGTCAGCAAAAAGCATAACTCCGCGCGGCTCGGGCTTGGACTTCCTTGTTGTAAACTTGCCCTCCACAAGGGGCTCCAGCTGTGCGCTGCCAGAATTAATTGCATCCAGAACTAATCCTGAACAACCTATTGACAACCGTATAAATGTAGGGGTTTATTCTTCAGGCACAAAGGATCTACATTTATTATTCAGTCGAAAAACGGGGAAAAAATGCATTGTGGGTAGTAAAATCATTGAACTATTTCTTCGTGCAAGTGCATCTACAGAAAGTCTTGCTAGCTTTTATAGTGTTGCACCTGATGTCTGAAACTTGAGTTGAACAAACATCTTTGACAGAAGTTGTGTTGGCGCCAGGCAGGTGTAGGCATGAAAGACAGTGGCTATTGCTCAACTCAATTATGCCTTGGGTGTGCATAGCAAGAGGTACAATTAACCCTATTGTTCAGCTTTGTTCTCTGTATGGTAAGCTTATTGAGATGTTCAGCTCAAATCTTCAGTCTCCTTGGCTCACTCGCTGCCTCCTCTTCGTTTTGTTTGACTATGACGAAGCCTCGATTCTTTGTCTCTTCAGTCTCTCGGACTCTTTCCATATCTGCTGACGAATGCCACCGAGCCACCCTTTCCATATACCTACCGTATCTACTTAAAATTGGATCTCCCCGCAGGGGCGCCTGTTAAAGCAGGCGTTTGGTGTGTAGCGACACCACGGACCCGAGCTAACGGGGGAGTTTCTACTCCCTCCCACGCCTAGCCGTGCGTGGCTTTGCCGTGTCCGGGGAAAAGGGGATCCTGGGGGTTGAGCTGACGCTGGGTGATTGGACCTTTAAGGCCCCCCGGCAGAGGCAACACACCCCTTTGGCCCCGGCTTCACGTAGACGGCACCCCTGGGCTGACCCACCCAGGGGAAATCGGCAGTCGCCTTTTCCTATCTCTCTCTGCCTACATCTTCGTCTTTATCTCTCGCTATCTATCTGTCCTGTCTTCGACTCTCTTCTATTTACTTCCAATTTTCCTGGCGGCGAGGGTTAACCTTGTGTGGTGGTCCTACCTTGGGTACACCATATTTGGTTATAGCAACGATGTACAGTTGGCATGGCAGGGCTTGCTCCATCACAACCTCTGCCGTGTCCCCTTGTTGGGCTCGGTGGTGGGTGACTGGCATTGTTGCCGAACAATGTACTCATTTAATGGGATCGTCCAACATTTTCGCAAATGATCGTCCCCCGAAGCGGGGGCGCACCGATGCAACCGCTGAAATCCTCCAGAAAAAGAAAGACACCTTCCCCAAGTATCACGTCATCCACTGTGAGAACACCGACAAAAAAGTCCGTAACATTTCACCTTTCCTAGTGTCAAGGTGTCTCACTGAGACCATCGGAAGCGGCTACAAAGCCACGAAGATGGCCAGTGGGGACCTGCTGGTTGAAGTTAAAGATAAGTCGCAATATCAAAAATTGACGAACCTTGTAGCGTTTGGGGACCAACCGATAACTGTCACCGCCCACAGAACAATGAATACGGTGAAGGGTGTCGTGTCAGACGATGACCTCATGGACCTTACTGATGATGAACTCCTGGCCGGCTGGAAGGATGAGAATGTTGTACAGGTACAACGAATAAAAATCAGACGAGACAACAGGGAAATACTCACTAGGCACATAATCGTCACCTTCAACTCTAGCACACTCCCAGACGAAATAGAAACAGGCTACTTGAAGTTGCACGTCAGACCATACATTCCGAACCCAAGGCGCTGCTTCAAGTGCCAAAGGTTTGGCCATGCATCACAGAGCTGCCGAGGGCAGCTTACTTGTGCTAAGTGCAGCGCTACGGGACACTCTGCTGATGACAACTGCAATGCTGAAGCTCACTGTGCAAATTGTGATGGTGACCACCCGGCGTACTCGAGATCCTGCACAGCTTGGAGACAAGAGAAGGAGGTCATCACTATCAAATATAAGGAAAACATAAGCTTCCGCGAAGCCAGACAGCGTCTCTCACCGTACCTTGCTAAAAAGTCATCATTCGCCGAAGTGGTGCAACGGGGGCCAGCACCACAACGGCATCAGGCGGCCGTCCAGGCCACGCGTAGTGCGCTGAGGCGACCGCCCCTCGCCCCCACGGTGGGAGCAGCCACGGCTGCCCTACCCTCCCCTAACGTGGCCACACTGGAGGCCTCTCCTAGACCTGGCACCAGCCGGGACAGCTCAGAGGCCAAAGAGGTCCTGCCGACCTCTTCTCTGGTGGGGTCAAAGGCCTCGTCTGCCAAGACGAAGCCAACACAACGCCATCATCGCTCGCTAGAGCAACTGTCCGACGTCTTGCACGAGGCGATGGACACTACTTCTGGCCCAGCGGTGCAGGCAGCGCCTAAGGAGCGGCGAGACACTCTCGACCGCTCCAAAAAAAGCAAAACCCCAATTACAGGGCCAGAAAAGGGCCCTGTAAAATAAGTGAACCTGCACCATTTTGGAACTCGCATTTTTTAGTTCTTTTAGAAGCAAGTCACCTCCATTCTACTATATCCTACTCACTTGTCCTTCGATTTTTAAACTTTTACATTCAACATGGCTTTTATAATTCATTGGAACTGTAGAGGGCTTTTAAACAATTTTGGTGACGTAAAGGAAATACTACACGACTTTTCTCCTGTAGCCTTGTGCCTTCAGGAAACCAACCTAGGTGATCGATATCAAAACATCCTAAAAGGCTTCACTGTTGTGCGGCGCGATCGTACGCAGGCAAGCCGACTGTCGGGCGGTGTGGCTGTTGTTGTTAAAGGTGGTATAGCAGTGAGAGAAATTCATATTAATAGTCATATAGAGGCCGCCGCCGTTACCATTGTAGCGCACAAAACCATCACCGTCTGTTCCCTCTACATTCCACCGCACACGCAATTCACCGTAAGCGATTTAGAATTAATTTTAGACCAACTACCCGAACCTTTTGTGATAGCAGGTGATTTTAATGCACATAACACGCTTTGGGGTAGTAAAACAGTTGACTCTAGAGGACAAACACTTGAAGATTTTATTTTAGCCAACGATGTTTGTCTTTTAAATTCTGGCGCCGCCACTTACTGCTCCCCAAGTTCAGGAGCTATGAGCTGCCTGGACCTTGCGCTATGCTCTCCAGCGCTGTTCACAGATTTTAAATGGAAGGTAATAGATAATCCATACGGTAGTGACCACATGCCTGCACTCATCAGTCTAACCACAGCACTTCCTACCATACCCTCCAGACCACCCCGCTGGCGACTTCATTTGGCAGACTGGGCTCTCTTTACCGATCAAGCCAGTCTGGATAAAGAGAGTCTAGATAATCTGAGCGTAGATGAAATGAATCAAAGGATTACAACGTGTATAATCGCGGCAGCAAAGAGAGCTATCCCTCAGTCTTCTGGTTGCTTAAAAAAGAATTTGAAGCCCTGGTGGACGCACGAATGTACAGAAGCCAAAAAACTCCAAAATAAAGCCTGGGGTATCTTCCGGAGGTACCCGACGTACGATAACCTCATCTCCTTCAAAAAGGCGAAAGCGAAAGCTAGATATGTTCGTAGGCAAGCCGAGAAAATCTCCTGGCAAAACTACGTTTCATCCATAAACAGCTCGGTCACATCCAAAAGAATGTGGGATCAGGTTCGCAAGTTTAATGGCAACTACGCTGCCTATACCATCCCCTTTCTTTCAACAACAGGTACTCAGACATCCCTACAGGAACAGGCAGACCTATTAGGGCTTCACTTTTACAACATATCTAGCTCAGCAAACTATTCAGAAACGTTCCTAAGGCACAAGCAATCTATAGAAAAACAAAAGCTTCCTACAGCAGGTTTCTTAGACTTGCCATACAATGCGCCTTTAACCATCCATGAACTGAACACAGTACTTTCCACAGGTAAAAAAACAGCGCCTGGTCCTGACACAATACACTATGCAATGCTCGCCCACCTGTCGCCAAAAACAGTCGAGGCCCTTCTGTTTTTCTTCAACGTTATTTGGCAAACTGGTCGAATGCCCACGGATTGGAAGAAGGCCATTATAATCCCATTCCTAAAAACGGGAAAAGATTCTACATTAGCAAACAGCTATAGGCCAATCGCACTTACAAGTTGTCTTGCAAAAACTTACGAGAGTGTCATTAACATCAGGCTTACGTACGTCCTCGAAACAGAAAACTCACTAGATATCCACCAATGTGGGTACAAAAAAGGTTGTTCAACAATTGACCACCTAGTTCGGCTGGAAAACACAATACGAGAAGCTTTCTTACACAAACAACACTGCCTAGCAGTCTTTTTTGATCTTCAAAAAGCCTACGACACCACTTGGAGGTATGGTATTTTACGAGACTTGGCGGATCTGGGAATCCGCGGCAGAATGCTTAACTGTCTCTCCGACTTCTTGTCCAACCGAACCTTCCAGGTCCGCCTTGGCGTGACACTCTCTCGTGTATTTACTCAAGAAAACGGTGTACCTCAGGGGTGCGTTCTGAGCACTACACTTTTTGTTGTGAAAATGAACTCTGTAAACAAAGTTATACCATCCACACTGATGCATTCTCTGTACGTTGATGACCTCCAGATTGCGTGCCGCGCGTCTAACATGGTGACATGTCAACGACAGACTCAAATCACGTTGAACAAACTAACACAATGGGCGGAGAAAAACGGCTTCTGTTTCTCCGGGGAAAAGACAGTTGCCGTAGTGTATTCTCAGAAAAGAGGCTTGCAGCCGGACCCAATTCTTGAACTGAATGCAACAGTCCTACCAGTTAAACAAGAGCACAAGTTTCTAGGAGTCATATTTGACAAGAAACTTAACTTTCTATCACACATTACCAGTCTAAAAATTAAAGCGACTAGGGCACTCAATGTCCTCAAAGTTCTGTCGCGGAAGCGGTGGGGCGCTGACCGTAAGTGCCTTCTGCACATATATCGTTCATTGGTGCGTAGCAAATTAGATTATGGAAGTGTAGTTTACGGTTCAGCGAGACAATCCTACCTCAAGAGACTCGACCCCGTACATAACAAAGGGATACGCTTGGCAACCGGTGCATACCGGACCTCGCCGCTTCCCAGCTTGTACTCCGAGAGTAACGAACCGGCACTGGACAGCAGACGAACGCAGCTAATGCTTACATATGTCCTAAGAGTTCGCTCATCGCCAAACCATATATGCTACAACATTATCACACACTGTGACAAACGACTCCATTACACAAACAAACCAAACGCAATAAGGCCACTTATACTCAGATTCGAAGAAAAATGTCGCGAGTGTAACGTCCCTACAGATGCCCTTTCTGTTACTAAAAGGCCAAGAAGGCTGCCTCCCTGGAAAAACTTTACGCAATTTCTTGACCTCTCATTGACACATCTCAAAAAACAAGGTACACCACGTGAACACATATTGCAAGAATTTCGCATCGTTCAAGAAAGGTACAGCACATACAAAGAATTTTACACTGATGGCTCCAAAACGGCTAGTTATGTCAGTAGCAGTGTAGTCCAAGGTGCGTGGGAAGAAACAGTCAGATTACCACGGTTTGTTTCAGTTTTTACTGCTGAATGTTATGCCTTGTGGATGGCAGTAAAAAGAATTGAAAGTGCTAGATACAAGAAAGCAATACTTTTTACGGATTCCTTGAGTGCATTGAAGGCCCTCCATATACGCTCTCAATACGAACCCTTCATCGGCGACATTTTAAGCGTATTATCGCGTCTAAGTGAAGGACAAAATATCCGGTTCTGCTGGGTCCCAAGTCACGTCGGGATACCCGGAAATGAAAGGGCAGATCAGTGCGCAGCAGCAGCAAAGAACTTAAGTATCTCGCAAGTAAATGTTCCCGTTAGGGATAGTATCCGCGCAATCCGTACAGCGCTAACATCTAAATGGCAACGGGAATGGAATATGACAGGCAACAACAAACTTCAACTAATCAAGCCATTCCTAAATGAATGGAAGTCATGTTACCACCAAGAACGTTTTATCGAAGTAATCCTGTGCCGTCTTCGAATTGGTCACACGCACATCACTCATAATTACTTGTTAAAACAAGAAAAACAGCCAACATGTGATAAATGCGATGAACCTCTAACAGTGTTGCACATCTTGCTTACATGCGCACATTTGGAAGCACATCGAAAAAAACATTTTTACACCTTGTACAAGTTACGCATTCCACGTCACCCCATGTTCCTTCTAGGAGATGACGCGCTGATACCCCTAACTGACGTTGTCAACTTCCTGGATGACACCAAATTTCTAAATAAGTTATAAGAAGCACGCCATCGTATTCGTACGGTACAGATCTGCAAGATTCACGAACCTGTGTGGCCACAGCACGGCCTCTTGCGAGAGGTCAGTGCTGTGACAGCTTCTTTTGAACACAGCACTTACCTCCTGGTCCTTGCGCACAAGGACACAGGTGAGGCGGAAGTGCTGGAGCGATCTCCTCACATTTTTTGACAAAATCACCTCACGCACATACCATACCCATTGACCACGCCATGTACCATGTCCATAATTTTAAAAGTATACACATTACGCGATTGGTTTTAGGTCTCTATACAGCCGCACAACATTATTCATTTTATTCCATTAGTCATCGTCAACCGCGCATTCATAGTCATGACCATTGTAAAGGAAAAATCACCTGGACGACGAAGCACATTTTCCCCTGACTGACGGATTTACTCCCTCAGAGAAAATAATTTTTCAATCAGACTTTCACAGCACAATGTATGCCGAGCTAACTAGTGACTTTTCTTTTGCTCTTTTTTCTCTCCTTTTTTCACCATGTGGCTGGCGCAGCATAGCCTTAGTTGCTTTTGCGCCACTAAACCCAACATAACTAACTAACTAACAAATTAAAATTGGATCTGGCACGGTCGACCCCTACATATAATGTTCTACAAGAAAAAAATTGAATATAGGTCAGCCCATGTTTTTGTTTTTAATTTAGAAACAGAAAATTGAAACGTAGCACACCTTTATTTACATAACTTAGCGCCTTAGTTGCTGCAGGGGCTGTCATCTTGTCAGATGTGCAAAATGTTGTCATCAGATTCTTCGCAAGCATCCACGGCTTTCCAAACGACGTCGTTCTTGCTGCCATCGCTGCCAATTGCTGGGCTGCGAAAAGCATGGCATGGTTGCATGCAAAGAGACTGCCCCGTTGCTTTCGCCAACCCCTAATCAACTTCTCGTTTACACAGAACTCGCGCTGTGCGGCACAATTGCTTGAGTCCTCGGCAATAAGTATCATTTGGCACTTGAAGTCACCTGTGTGGCTCTGCCGATGTGGCATCGTCGCAACTGTGCACAAGCAAATGGTGGCAGTGTTTAAAAGAAGGCGCCTAATTTTCGTAGCCCGGTTGGAAGCATGGCGCAGGGCCTAAAGCAAATGCGAGCAGTCACCCTTTCATGCCAAACGTGCAATGAACAAGGCACGAGGCGGCGAGGCCTCGGGCTAGTGCCAGTGCGGCTGCGCGCTGAAAGGCAGTACCAGAAGCACGGCTAAAGGGCTAGGGACTTCATGGCTGATATGTGGGGATAATGTGGGTTTCATCACAAACATGTAGGAGCGCCTGTATTTCGCGGGGGCTTTCAAAAGGCGGTACGCGGCTATTGCATCAATAACTTTTTCTCAATCACACACCTTTGCAAGCCTAATATCGAATTAAAGTGTCAGCTTTACAATTTGACTATGTTAAGTAGTCATAATTGCCAGAAATTTATTCCAGATATTCAATAGAAAGCTGTTCCTCGGAGTCGGGGAAAATTTGTTCTACAAAAAATATTTGTGAAAGTCCGTCGCACTACAGTTTCTAGTTGCTTTGGTTTTGCTTTCATTTTTATATCGGGCACAGGGTTGCATCTAGTGTCACTTGTCACTCCTATGACGTCGTCACGCACGCATGGGTTCACACCAAAAACACATGTGCTGTTCAAAACTGTCTTGCAACCCTACCTGAATGAGTGAGGATGAGCTTAGAGTTCGAGGATGACAACACCTCAGCTTCAAGTTTTATGGCGACGATGTTTTGTGCCATCCTAAGAGATCCTTAGTCGTTCGAGGGTTTGTTTTGTTTACATCCTCAAGTTGTCTCCGCCGCAAGTGCGTATAGCTTCTGACCTTTGTGCGCAATCTTATAGATATCCTGGTTACTTGCGTGGTCCGCACTTTGCTGGGGCGCAGTGTGCTGGTGCTGGCTGCAGAGCTTCTCCTAACAGCAAGGCCCCCGGAGCAAATCTTGACTCTGACTACGGAGGAGTGCGATACGTTTCAGCACTGCTGGCGATATTGGCCTTTTTTTTAAACCATATGTGCAAAAATGCAAAGAAATGTGCTTGGATGCATATACTGGAATGCCAACCTATGCGGAGCGAGATGGCTCATGAAAAGAGGTGACGCTAGGTGAAATAGCAAAGTTCATTAGACATTTCATTTATAGAGAGGTTATTCACATCACGGGTATTCATCTATATATTGAAACACCTGGACTCTTCATTGCAAGATAACAAATATGTACTGAGAAAAGTAAGAGTACACTTGTGTCTCGCCAAAAACCATGCAGTGCTTCACCGCATGGCACGAGCAACGAAGCAGCACCTCGGTTCAGATTTTGTTAGTCTACGTGAAGAGAAAAATTTTGTATAACATTCATTATTTTATACTGTTCCCCGGTCATTTATCCAGAAAATATACATATATCTGAATTTTTTGTTTTAAATATTTTTGCTTATGTAGTTTTTATTCTACTGTTTACCAGCTGGCAACTGAAAATTCCACACTTCTAATTTTTTTATCTAAAATATTTTTGTTGCTCTACAACATATATTTATTGCAAAGAGCATATCATTGTACAAAGTTTTGTATGCTGCAATGTGTGCTGGCGTTCTTTTCAAACTGGCAAAAACGATCTTTCCCAGACGTACGAAAAATGGCCATTTTTGGGTGGTAACGAAAAAGTCAATCCGGCCATCAGAAGAGCGAGGGACAATACAGTCGACTCCCGTTAATACGAAGTTCACAGGAACTGCACAATCCTTGAATTGAATGAACTTCCAATTAAGCTAAATGCACAAAAAACTGCACTTTTATTTCTTCAAACGTGACAGTTCTCTAATAATATAGTTTGCGATCTTCTCTTGCCAAACGTGGTTGCGCCTAGCAAGTTTTCCTAACACTAAACATGTTGAAGTGCTTCTTCAGCATTGTCGTCTTCACCAAAACATAAAAATTGTAGTGCAAGAGGAAGACCCCCTGCAGCATCTGTAGTCCTCTATGGCGGTTCATTCTGATGTTGTCCACTAGCCGAACCATCTGCACAATTTTTTTATTCGAACCACATGTATCAACATTGTTCTCCACGGCAACAAATTTGTCAAATTGGACGTCTCCAAGAATGGCCCCAAAACTACAGTCCTCGAATTCACCTGATTGCACTTGATGAAATTCGAGGGTGAGTTACGTTTAAGGGGGTATGGTAGGGCAAACTTCCCAAAAAATTGAATTTGTGATTTTGACACCAGAAAATCCACTCTACTCCGAGGAAAAAAATCTGTGGAAGCCCGATGTCAAGCGACCGCTCCAAGTGGTTTAAATACCGCTCCGAAGTGTGCCGCGCGCCCTCTTGTTAAGCATTTTCTGTAAATTCGAATTGCATTTTCTGTAAATTTCGCAACGTCAATGTACCTTTTCTGAAAAAGTATTGAAATAATTGTCAATGAACTTTGTATGCGTGAACTAGAACAAGTTAGAAATAATCTGAGCTAAAAAAAGTGCTGCTTTCATAAAAATGAAGCTGTCAAAAAATTACACAATATGCACCCCTTCATGGTGTTGTGTAAGTAGTATTTTTTTTGTTACGAAAGCATCATGAAAAATGTAATAGTTTTTTTTGTTCAGATGTAACCTACGAGTCTCTCCAACAACACGGCTGAATGTGGTTACGTTCTTTTCGGTAGTTGCAGAAAAAAGGTACATTGAATTTGTGAACCCCCCTTTAAAATTTGGGAGTGGGCCATAGGAAGGATAAGCAACCTAGGCATGCAAAAGGGTGTCACTTGAAACTTCTTTCCGGTAGTTGCAGAAAAAAGGTATATTGAATTTGTGAACCCCTTTTAAAATTTGGGAGTGGGCCATAGGAAGGATAAGCAACCTAGACATGCAAAAGGGCATCACTTAAAACCCGGTGGCATTGTTTGTAAGCGCGTAAAATTTTATAGGAATAGTTGCAGCCATTTCTAAGATATTGCACTAAAACTGACGTTTACCATTTACCCTGCCGTACCCCATTAAAGCCGTACTTTCAAGTGGTGGCTCGCGTGGTGGTGCCTCCCTGGTCAATGTCTTTGGCGATTTTTGTCGCCAGGTCAAGCATCCGGTAGGGGCCCCGAGTAGCCGTTGCCAAACGTCGCCACCACATCACTAAAAATCGGCTGAGGAAACGCATTGGGACCGTGGTGGTCTAGTGGCTAAGGTACTCGGCTGCTGACCCGCAGGTCGTGGGATCGAATCCCGGCTGCGGCAGCTGCATTTCCGATGGAGGCGAAAATGTTGTAGGCCCGTGTGCTCAGATTTGGGTGCACGTTAAAGAGCCCCAGGTGGTAAAATTTCCGGAGCCTTTCACTACGGTCTCTCATAATCATATGGAGTTTTTGAGGTGTTAAACCCCACATATCAATCAATCAATCACATGCGGAATATACCTACTATGCATTGGCGGTCTGGTTGGTTTATTATGTTATGTTTGAACAGGGCAACTGGACACTGACAGAGCAGAGCACGCGAACACACCCAGTGATGTGCGTGTGTTTGGCCGTTCTTTTCCGCCAGCGTCCAGTCGTGCTCTTCTAACTTCAACCAGACTTCAACCGAGCACGCGGCTGAAGCACTCAACACATCACAATCAAAGACCTAGTAGTTTTGCGATCGATGCGATGCTCTGGCATTCACTAAACAAGATAGCCGCTTCATGAACTGTGGCGCTTACATATCTGCCAACTCTTCCGATTGTACGAATTTCGACCGTGTTTACGATTGTACAAATCTTGTTTGGAAATTTATGAAAAATTTTTCTATTTTTGATAAAAAATAAAATTAATAATAAAATAGTGTAGCCTCCGCGATTAGCTACAGAGCATTGCTGTAGCTAGTCATGGAGGCCACAAAAATGGCGTTGTGCTATATTCCGCCACCAGGGAAAAACAATATCTATTGGTGTTATCATCACAAACTTGCCAAGTCTCCCGCATTGTTCGGGAGGCTCCTGGATTTCAACAGTTTCTCCCCTTTGTACGTTTGCCATGAAAATTTCCCGGAAATCGAAATTTGGGTGCGAGATCTGGCCGCATTGACAAAAATGCAGCAAGCCCATCACATTTTGTTATAAACGAATTTGAGAGGCGTTCATCTAAACGTACAGTAGAGTGTCGGTGATGTGAAATCGCGGCAGATATGCATTCGTCAAATTCCCCAGCCAAATTCATGTGTCCATTGGGCCAAAATTCGAATGTTCTGAACACTTTTTCTAATTTGATGTGTGATGTGAACTTTAGTACTGAAACCGCCGAACGATGCCCGATCAAGAGCAGAAGCTTCAGAAGTACGCCTGCAACTAGCGCACTCACTGTCTTCTACAGTGCGTGTGGTTATCGTTGCCACAACCGCTGTGGACGAAACCGCGGTCGTTCGACACGATGATGTAGGGCGACGATGTTACTGACAAAACTCTGAAAGTGTGCGAGCAGCCAACACTCGAATAGTCAAAGCAACGCTACTTTTCACAAACTCTGTGGACAGAACAGCGGCAATTGCGAGCATAGATGGCATAAAACGACTTATTTTTAAAGACATGCGACTTATTTTTAAAGGCATGTGGATTGAAAACAAAACTACTACAGTTTGCAATCGCCGTGCACAAAACCGCGGTCACGGCAATGCAGTAGCGATCTACGAGCTCGGATTGCACGTGGCGGATGCAGCGGTAGATTAAAGGGGCCCTGCAACACTTTCTGAGCATGGTCAGAAAACGCTGCCGATCGGTAGTAGAGGCTCCAGAGAACATGAGAGCCATATGTTCGCAGCAGGTGGCCTGGAATTTACAATAATCGGTCGGCTGAAAATTGCTTTCTCTTCCCTCGACAAATCGTGGAAGACTCTCAAAAATCACTCGTAGGTTACCCATCTAACGGCCACTGGCTGATTTGAACATGGCACGCTCGGTTGTTAGAGATCGCCGCGAGAGGCCGTCACTTGTTCACGTGTGCGCGCGCGATTGCACTGAAAGGGCCGCGTATTCGAAGGCAAAAAAAAGAAGTGCTCAAGGTCCCGAGGCGTGCGTGATTTTTCTTTGCCCCTCCCATCCCTCCCTGCTTAGCTTCCAGTGCTTTCGTCTGCGTGAGAAAAGAGAGAATGCGATTACAGCATGTGACAAACCTTTGCGACTCTGCTCGTACTTGACCTACAGTTGAACTCTGCTACAATGAATACCGCTTCAACAAAATTTTCGCTTCAATGAAAACTTCGCGATTCCCAGTCAGCAGTCCATAGGAGTCGGTGCATAAATATTGTCGCCACAACGAACACTTTTTCTTCGATCGTCTCGCTTCAACGAAATTTTTCGATGCAATTCCAGGCTCAGATATCTATTTTTATGCAGTAAACCTATTCTGACATTTCAATGCATTTTCAGAGCCTGAAAATGTGTCAACGAAGTCTAAAACACGCGTTGGCACCACCAGTAACCGCGTAAACGCCGCTGTTCAGCGAGCATGGGCCCCGCCATTGCTCGATAACGACGGCAGTGAGACTGCTCTGCTTTTGCCACTGACTTGCTTTTGAGGCGCAGACGATCCGAAGCTGAAGCTCAGTCGCTCAATTCATGGTTTCCTTCACGCAGCTGCTGGGTGCAACTGCCGAACGATGCCTTTTTTTTATTCCTGCCTTTTTCGATTCCAATGCTCGTCATTTTGTTTGCGCTGGCCTGTGTGGTAACTAATCAGAGCGGCCGTTTGACCACATTATCAACAAAATCGGCTAGCCACCAGTGATGGATAAGAATGGCATAGAATAATGCAAAAGTCAACGCTCCACGATACCCTGCCTCCATCTCGGCGTTGTCGAATACTTTTGGTGGCGGACAAGTGCTGGTGTTAACGCACCTGTTTGGTTCATTTATGAAGGTGGCTTTAGGCATTGTTTTAGCGTGCTTTTCACCATGGCCTTGCTACCTATGGGTGAGAATCATGTTGTAACACTGCTGGGAAAGAACAAGAAGCAGCGGACATTTTTCGAATTTTGAGAATAAATGTTCCTTTGTTTTGCTAGTTCAGGTAGGCTATATTTTTTATTTCACCACAACGAAATTTTCGCTTCAACGAATTTTTTTTTGCGCCCCTTCAGTTTCGTTGTTGCGGGGTTAGACTGTATTGTAGATTTTTTTTTGCTAGTTGTTTCGATGACGCGAAATTCCAGTTGCATTTACGCTCCCCCTTTGTGAGACTCGCCTTATAGTGGGAAACCCTATCATTGTGTGTTCTGCCACTCTAAGCCATTATGAGACCGCAACGCCGATGCTTGCGCTTGCGTTTAGGACGTGATGTTATTTTCTCGTGATGTTATTATTTTTTTTTTGGTGCCACAGATGGGGGAAATAATTTGCCCCGTTGATTTGACTTATGGCGGCAAAACATATTCATGCTTTTCGCTAAGGCAAATCCATCACAGCTACAAACAAAAAAAAGTGTACCCCCCACCCCCCCAGTTTTGCTGCAAATTGTTGTCGGCTGCAAATCGAGTGACTGGGCTTTGGAGAAGCATCGGCACCGGGTAAAGGGTAAGCAATCGGGCATCGCAGCAAGCGGAAATGCGTTGCGACTGATGAAGTTCGCCGATGACATTAATCGCCGACGTCTTGTTACATTGCTGAAGTGGGGGGGAGTCATGACAACGGGCCACGCCTTCCCCCTCCTCTGAAAAAGAGTGGCGAGACTGCGCGAAAATTTGAAACCAGTTGAATGCGATGTTTTAGCCCCTGTAACCTAATATAGAACGTATTTATTGTGGCAGCATGTTGGTTGATATGTGGGGTTTAACGTCCCAAAACCACCATATGATTATGAGGGACGCTGTAGTGGAGGACTCCGGAAATTTCGACCACCTGGGGTTCTTTAACGTGCACCCAAATCTGAGCACACGGGCCTACAACATTTCCGCCTCCATCGGAAATGCAGCCCCCGCAGCCGGGATTTGAACCCGCGACCTGCGGGTCAGCAGCCGAGTACCTTAGCCACTAGACCACCACGGCGGGGCTGCGGCAGCATGTTCACGAAGTAAAAGTGCAGATATTTCTCTTGACAATTTTTGAACCTTGAGGTTGTTTACTGGCCCTTTAAGGTAGAATGCGAGTGATAAGCTATGAATTATGTAAAGTTTTAAAATTCACTGTACTGTAGCACATATGTTGGTTCAACAAACTTTTAAACTTGAAAAAGTGAACTGATGTGAGGTTGACATCGTTACTTAACCTTGAAGTGCAGCTTCACAGCAGTGCAGGTTTTCCTATGTTTTCACGGCTTAGCACCACTTCGCTGCAGCAAAACAACCTTTATAGGGGCAAATTAAACGAGAATGGACAACTATATATACACGTATACATAAAAAATTAGTTTTTATTAATATTGGGTCCAACAAAGAAAGCGAGCCTTCAAATTTCCTCTTTTTTTTTTTCTACCAGGGAGGCTACATGTGCACTAATGTACTTTGGAAAGATGCTTTCACGGCTTTGCAGTGATACCATCTTTATAGGGGGTTATATGCAGACTAAAATTTATTTGAATACTTCAAAACTTTTAAGAATTGAACGAAAGTCTCCATCACTGAATTTAAATTCAGTGATGGAGACTTTTGTTCTGCTCAACTTGCTCCTAAACATAAATGCTGCACCATGCTGCTTTAAAATGCAATATTTCTTGGTAACTGCTCCTAAATGGCGTTAGGGAAAATAAAACCAATGAAGTGAAACCATGTGACAATCTGGTGAGCCTATACGAAAACGAAAGGAAACTGTGTTCTGTTATCTAGTGTACAGCCTGTACAGCAGCTGTGTACTATAATGCCAACTATGCTACACATACTAGCATTTTTTATATATCTATATACCGTATTTACTCGCATAATCCTCGCACTTTTTTTTGCCGGAAGACCGATGAAAAGTTGGGGGGTGCGAGAATGGCGCAGGGAAAACTTTCTATGAAAACGTACAGAGCGAAAAAGAAAACGAAGTAGCTGCAAATCGGGATTCTCACACCAGCAACTAACAGCAAGCTTTAAGAAGTACTAAAACTTACTTCAACAATAAAAGCAGAGGTTCAACACAAGACTTATTGAGACACAAAAAGTGGAAGCAAATAGTCGAGAATTAGAATACCATACGCAAAGCTTGCGGACGTAGCGGTAGCGTTCGTCGCTCAACAGGAGCCCTCAAAAGGTTAGCGTGGGACGTCAGTATTGTTCTGATGGCTATTTAACAGAATTGTCCGCAGTTTCCTTCTTAAAAAATAAAGTTTACCATCAATCCCAAGGGCCTACCGGCGGCCCTGTTGCCGTTCTTTAGTGCATTATCTATCACTTGCAACTTGAAAGCAGCCGTACAGCTTCAGTATCGCCTCACAACTTGACAAGGTTACCGGCGCAACATACAAAACATGCCGCAACGCGCACTGGTCACTTCGGCTTGGCTTGAGTTGGATTGAATCTCTGTGCAATAGTACGCTTGATGCTTAAGAGATGGCGCCAGATGACGTGCGCTATCATTATCAGTGGCTGGAAAGTGCAGACGACATTATTGCAGCAATTTTCAGGGGTTTGATAATTACTCGAGAAAAAAAAGAACTCGTATTTTTGTTGGGCGATGTGGGGGGTGCGAGAATTGTGCGAGTGTGAGGATTATGCGAGTAAATACAGTATGATATAGTTGTATATTGGTGCCTCACAATTGAAATGCATGTGGTGAAATTGTGAAATGCATGTGAGACTTCTTAGTCATACTAGATGCTGCTGTGATGACTTTGACATGTGACTGATTACATTTAGCACTTTCATCAGCTTTGACCTTGCTTGTCACTGGAACAAGCATTTCAAGTGTTAGTTCATTTAGCTTATATGATTTTATAAAATTTTTTCGCTGGCCACTTTTGCAAAATATGAAAATAACACTTTGTGTTCAACGACCATCCATCTGCTTAACTATGTTTTTTAATTTGCAGTAACTATTGTTTGTGCAATGTTTAATAAGTATTAATACTTATAAAAGGCTAAATGATGCACTGCGCTTTAAAAGTCGTTTGGAATGGTTTGCGATGTGCTTCGAAAACACTAATAGCTGCTTTAGGCTAGCATTTCTGCTGCTTCAAGAACAATCAATTCACTTCTCCGGAGTCTGCTCCAGAAATTAGAATGCTGTTTTCATCACTGTTTAAATTGGAATCTAAGGGAATTCGAAATCTGTAATATCCATTCAACTATTCGAAGCATTCGAATATTCGCACAAACCTAGATAATAGTCATTGTGATGCTGGTTGTGAAACTTCTGGGCATAGGTTGCCTCGGTGATTTCTCTACTGTATGAGACAGTTAAGTGATCAAGTGTTTCAACAAAGAAACGGCGCAACAACAAGAAACAAAAGGACGTGCGCACAGTGCTTGTTTTAGTAAACAGCTTCTTTGTCTTGTTCCAGTACTGTTCCTTCGTTCACAACCAGTGTGCACCGATTAGCCGATTTCAAGACTGACTGTGCTAAAGGTTATGCAGAGAGTTGTATAAGCTAATGAAAAGGGATTGATGGGTAACTGAATAGCATTTAGGTGGACCAAGTACGTGTGGCGAAATAGGACTGGTGGAACTTCGGGCTCTGTGCTGTGCTTTTCTTGGCACGTCTAAGTGCTGCCTCAACCAGCGTCTTGATGCAGCGTTTCTGGGCGCTTTGAGCTGAGTGCATATCAGGATTGTTAGCGTAATAGTATCTTTTAGTGTTGTAGAAGTACAGTGTGTATTTGAAATTGCAAAGTGTCTCTAGGGAGCATTTCACTCTTCAAAATTTTTAAGATGTGTAAATATGTGTTCATTATCAAGAGGTGAAAGAAAATTAACTATCCTGTTGCCATGTGACCAGAAAATAGGTCACTGCATGGCTTTGCTAGCAGTCCTGGTGGTATTCCATTATTTTCCAGCTGACAGAAGCAGTTCTCGACATCAATGATGAATTTGTTATTACAGGATATAGTATGTGCTTACTTCCTCCCTCCCCTCCACCCCACAAAAACTACTAAAGACTGCAAACTATTAAAAAGGCTGCAAAGTTCCCTAATGTTGCACTCATTCAGTTTTGTACAGTTATGTTGCACAGCAAGAGTTCCATTGCTGACATTGTATTGGATCTCTGCACGGAGAAAGGAAGCAAGTTTTTAATTGTGTGTTTTCTTGCATGTTGTGCAGGGCAAGGTCCCAAGGTCAGAAATGACGGCACGCCCTTTGGAGATGTTTATGTGCAGTGTTCTCAAGAGGCAGGGCTATGGCGAAGGTTTCCGCTGGCTGGCCCAGTACATCTAGGCATCGCAAGTCCGAATGGGGAATGAACCAGAAAGAAAAGCAAATGTGTTGGTGGCACCTTGTGACTGAAAGAGTGTGTGGTGGACAACTGCTGTTGGAAGTATACTTCCCCTCCTTCTCACCTGCGACCTTAGCCTCCTGGCACATGTTGACCTCACCATACCCTATCAAAACATTAAAATTGGTGGGATTTCTAGGAAACATTTATATATATATATATATATATATATATATATATATATATATATATAGGCTTCATTCCAAACCTTAGCTTCAGTCCAAACACACTTGCATACGTCCTGTATGTAACACACATACATGAGTGAGAGACTTGAGGCAGGGTAATCTTGCCAGGAATTTTTTTTTCTTCGGTAAGGGAAAGGTAGGGATAATGCGGACAGTTTTAAACATTGTTGCAAGACAAAGTGGGTGATGGGCTCCTGTGAGTGAAAATTGCGGTCAGACGCAGACATGACTTATCTTTATTCATGCTAATAATTTGTTAGAAATGCCTATCTTAATGCAAGAACCTGCCCACCTCCGAGAATCGAATACATAATGTGTCTGTTTTCGTATGCGGCAGTGTTGACAGTAACATTTTAACCACTTCTTAAAGGAATGTTGTGCTACTTTGGAGGAGTGCCTATGACACAACGTAATTCTCCAGAGGATTTCTCAAGTTTTCCCCTTAAAACAAAAATCATGGAAATTTTTCAGGTGTAACTTCAGAGGTCTCAAGTACTTTTATTGTTACCGAGTACTCTCAAGTATGGTGGCCAAAGGTTTATATAAAACACCTTGATTCAAAGTTGCTTTTCAGCATTGCTGTCCTACTTAGAGCTCGGAGCTCTAGAGGTGAAACACGCTAAAGCAACGATATTGCCGTAAACATTTTAGCAAGTTTTCCTGCTCACATTTTTTTTTTTCTGTTGAAGTGCTTGCCTTCCCCCATTTTTTTTACAGGACTGTATACTGTGTACATAATTGCAGTCCCAAAAATGTGAAAGCTGGACTTGCTAGATAAAGAAAACCATTGCCAATGCTACATATTGTCTGTCTTGTCATTCACTGGTTGTCGAATTTTGAAGAATGCACATAATGCACCCATCCAATCCACCAGTGTAGCTTAATGGCTACAATGTTTCACTGCACAAGGGCGCTGGTTGGCTCACCGGGTATACCAGTTGCATTTCAGTGGACACCTACCTATTGCAACACTCTATGCATTTAGGTTCATGCTAAACAATAAATGAATGCCGATATTTCAGTTTATACCATGCCTAGTAATCAAATTGTGGCTTGAACTCGAGAATTTACTCCCACATTGGTTATTGTATTGCTGGGCTAGGCTCAATGTTGCTTGCTTGATAGTGAATGCAGAAGTAGTGTTGTGATAGCGGCAAAATTTGAATAACTTTTGTATTTGCATTATGGTGTACGTTTAAAAACCTCGGCGTCAAAATTGAACCATTCAGTCCCCGCTGTGGCATACCTGGCATTTATAGGAACACTGAAGAGCAAAATGTTTTTTGCTTAATAAAGTGCAGTTTCCTGATCCCAAAAACTCCTCTCTTGCTGTGAAATAATACATAAGCGAGAAAACGTCCGAAAAAGGAAATACAGGTGGCACCACCTTTAGATTCCCGCACCCAACACTTTGGTGTAGAAGATTTTGGAGGCAGCTACTGGGTGCTATGTAGTTTACAATAGATAAAAATGAAGTTAACTGTCACTTGTTGGTGTCTTAGATTTAGCGTACAAAGGTGTAAAAGATTTAATCTAGCCAACATTGCAAAAATATGAAAAGTACATTTTGAAATTTTTGACGTCGCCTGCGGAGATTTCGGCGCGGAATTCAAAATTGCAACTTCAACCTTAATTTTCTCGGCTGATAGTGAACTAGTGATAGTGAAGCATATGGCATTGGAGCTCTCGGAGTTCAGTTCATCAATCCAGGCTGTCATTTTCTCTTTTGTGTCTGTTTAAATTGCGGTCACGCCTAAAATTTTGACAGTGAATTCTGCCGGCTGCCTTGTTAACTTAACCTGCATGCATTCTGTGCTGTGGGCTTGTGGTAATTCTTGACAACTTACGGTGAAATGGAGCTCGTGGTCACGACACTGGGGCAGAACCGAAAACTCTACTCTTTTCACTGACTGAATAATTTGGTCCCGAGAAGGCGATGATCTCGTAAGAGGCCTCGACGGCCAGCTCATGAGCCCTCTGGACGGCCCGAAGTTGGTCGTTGTCGTAGGGACTTGTGAGCAGTGTCCTTTTCTGCGGTTGGAGACCTGTCGTCTGCGCACAACTCTGGGCCTTGCCACAGCATATGTTGCAAGTTGCATCGCGAGATGCTGCATCAGGGGCATGCCGGCTTTAGTTCGCTTACGAGTCTTGCATAAACTACCGGTGAGGGATATGCTCCTGTCTGAATTAGACTGAAGGATAGTGCTTCAAGAGTGTCGTAGCGGGAACTCTCCGTCCAGGACGATAGTGCTGACAGATCTCATTTTAGTTTTGCACTTGGTTCCGGGGCCACTTCTCCCCCTTAGGCCGGGGGTCACCCTTTTTCCTGACGTGGCAAGTAAGGTCACCAGACTGGAAGTGGGCTAACTAGTTGGCGTGTGAGACGAGTGCGTGGTGTCAGTCCACGTGGCACGTGGGCTGCTGTTTCATAGACCGAACCCATACAGAAGGCCTGGGCTGTGGTTCATGAATCGGTGTCATTTGTGAGGGTTGTGTTCCGTGCATTAACACTACTTCTACTCTCCCAGTCTGGGTTGCAGATTGAGGGTCGCCTTTAATGCCAGACCAATGCTCCTGCCAGCTGTGTGCCGTGGGTTTCACACTCTGGATAATTTCTGATGATAATGCAGGCTGTAGCCAGTGCCCCCCCAGTACATGCAAGGCCATTTTTTGCAATTCGTGTAGTTGCAAGAAGTTTAGTTTCTTAGCTTTAACAGACCCGGTTATAGTAGCAGACTAGTGGCAATAGTTGTGAACTTTTGGGGTGAGTTGTCCAGATGTAAATTCATTATACCTTGCGGTTGTGTGTGTGCACTGCAAGAATATTTTTGTCAACCTGTAAAAATGCAATTTTTCCTAAAGAATTATAACACATTTACTGGCCATGGTAGCCTGGCGGCTAAAGGGTGCTGGTAAGCTATACGCTGCGACAACTTTCCTTGGTGGCACTATGGAAGCCACAGTACCGAAGCGCATGCCTGCTACTGCACCAAACGATGGTATTTCAAGTATACTAATCTTTCATTGGCCTTGCCTAAATGAATGCTGCTGTATTATGAGACTCGAACAGTTCAGGGAAGTTGTAGGAAAAATTCAGGTATTCTCTTTGCAGGAATGCCTTCCGAGAGTACCACCTTTTCAGCATACTCGTTTTCTAAAGGAAAGCTGGTGTCCATGGCGTAGTGGGTCAGTGTGCGACTGCAAATGTAATGTGCCACTAAAATGTACAATTAACAATCAAAATGTGTGGGTCATTTACATTTTCAAGAATATAATTTTGTAAACATTCTAATGATGCGAGCAAAAGAATGTAGTACTTGCGGAGCAACACAGTAGTGCTGAAGCCTTCCCTCCTTAGCCTTCACTCTAATGTTTAGATAAGTTGTCGCTAAGTATAGACGGTGGATTTGATTCACGGCCGCACCAGTCTCATTTTTATGAAGTCAATATTAAAAAGAAAAAGTATTCGATTCAGCTGCATACTAAAGAAATGCAAGAAGTCGATTGACCATTTGTGGAAATCTGCAAAGTTGTTTTCTAACCGAAAGGTCTCGTTCACAGACTGCTTTTCTCACTCATTGTGTTTGTCTTCCCACGACTTCCATCTTCGCGAACACCAGGTGCCTCGCCCACCATGCGATCTGAGGGTTCATTTGAAGTTTTGTCGTGCTCGCGTGCCTTCACTGGAATAGGAGTGGTAAAAGCACAGCGAGTGAGAAAAGCAGTCTGGGCACGGGAGTTTTTTTGTTCTTTTGGTTGGAAAACAACCTTGCAGGAAATCGGCCTTGAAGATTTCTGCAAGTGGTCGATTAATCTAGAGCTCTGCAGCACGTGTCGCAATCGTATGCTTTTGGCACATAAAACTATTACTTTTTTTGCATTGATTGAAAGTTTCTACAGAAGCTTGCCCCGTGCTGCATCTAACTAGCTGAAAGACTTATTTGGTCACCATGCAGATTACGTGCCCCGCCGCGGTGGTCTAGTGGCTAAGGTACTCGGCTGCTGACCCGCAGGTCGCGGGTTAAAATCCCGGCTGCATTTCCGATGGAGGCGGAAATGTTGTAGGCCCGTGTGCTCAGATTTGGGTGCACGTTAAAGAACCCCAGGTGGTCGAAATTTCCGGAGCCCTCCACTACGGCGTCTCTCATAATCATATGGTGGTTTTGGGACGTTAAACCCCACATATCAATCAATGCAGATCACGTGTTCTAGCCAACCATATGTTCTTCCAACACTCTTAGCGCCTTGAACCCATTCATGATAGCAAAAAAAAAAAAAAAAAAACACCATGTTTATTGGGTCGGCTACAGTGCCTGTCACCGTCACTGGGAAGCTGCATGATGTTGCATGATTGTTTAGGTTTTTCCCATTCGCTGTATTCTTTTTGTTCTATGTTGAATTGCCCCAAACAATTAGTAAAAATTTACCGAAAGCTGTGTTCGGCTGGAGAGGGATTTCCGCCAAGTTTTTTTTTATGGTGATTGGAGAAACTGTTTCTTTTACATTGGGACAAAGGCAAAGAGCAGGGAAATACATGGAAAACATTTGAGGGGACGTATCAAGAATGCATAACCAAAATACCTCTATAAACCTATGAACTTATTTTCTTTTCGTACTGAGAAAATGTTCGTAATCATTAGCTACCCTGGGCCCAGTGGTATTTCTAGATCACGGGAGACTAGTTAGGTGGAGCCATGCTGACAACTAAATTTTGTATATAGTTATTATTATGGGAATGGAGAGCTGAACAAAAAGGTGGTGTATATGTTTTGCTGCAATGTGTGTTCACTCTGCTCATGGTGCTTCGACGTACGTAACTGTTGTGACAGTTACTATGCAAGCTTGGTTGCTATGTGCAGTAGAAGGTGAGCAGATTGGTTGTGTTCACGACAAGGCTGCTGTACTGCTAGTTGTGCATGTTTTGTACCAATGTCCTATGTGCATTTCAAGCTGCTAGAGGAGGCAGCACAGATTATGTACTGCTGTGCTGGCTTCTTGGATAAAATGAAAAGGCATTTTTTGTGCTCTTTGCTTTCAACATGCAATCTTTATTGGATGTAGATTTTGGTTTAAGGTTTTATGAAAACTGGCAGTGGACTAGTACATATGCGCATTGGAGCTTTATTATTAATGCAGTTTATTATTTTGACTTGCCTCGTGCATCTGCGCAGGTTTCTGCCTCACTGCTGCAGCTTTTCGAAAATACTTGCAAAATCAGTTCACGAAAAACTACTCCTAAAGGGTTCTATCTGAGACATCATTTGTTCAAGAAACGTAGTGTCATAGTCCCTCAGTACTGTGTACCCAAAAATGGCGAGCGCGGCAAGATGGCAAGGCCGTAGAGTGCCTCGATGAGCTAATTCGGCCGCGCTGTGTGGGCTGCTGGGTTTGGGCAGGTGTTCCACCTGTTCCACTGCCGCAGCCAGACCCCCTGAAGCACAGCTCATAAGCGCCCGTTTTCAGAGCGAATGAGGATGAAAGAGAGCAAACGCAGAACATGGAAGATAGCGAGTAGAAGTATAGTGTAGTAGAAGTATAGTGTACTAGAATGTGGCTATAGTAGAAGGTTCTGTGGCGCCGCTGTAGAGCGCACAGTCGTGTGGTCGCCGATGACGTCTTCACTAAGGTATGCAGTGAGGGCGACCACCTGCATAAACCTTCGGAGGCCGCAATAGTATATAGGTGTTCTGTGGGCCTGTCTGCGGCAGCTGTCGTGACTTGCAGTGTAGAGTGCCGTTCCCTGTTAAGCAAGCCACTTCATCACGCGCCCACGCGCTGCCTTGGCGAGCCAGTCAAACACCCATCGTGAACTTACAGTGCCACACCAGAAAATACAGGACAGGGAAGGAGCAAAAGAGAAAGAAAAGACAGCGCCGTCTTTTCTTTCTCTTTTGCTCCTTCCCTGTCCTGTATTTTTTGGTGTTGCGCTGTAAGTTCACGATAGATCCTAACCAACTGGCCCAACTTACCGTCTTACAGTCAAACACCACTGACCGCACAGGGTTGTGCAAGCGAAGGTGTGGTATCTGCGTGTGTCAATCCACTGGCTGCCGAGAGAAGACAACCCATCTAGCTGTTACTCATATACGGATCATTCCGTGCCAAACATCCCAGCCATTCTGGCGACCATCTCAAATGTAGTCGAAAAAAAAAATCGTGGCTGATTTGTGGCTTTATTTATTTTTTTTTTTTCGAAAAGAGCCAAATGCAGAAGCCGAAACTAGGCAGAATTCCACGTGAGCGTGAAGTGCGCTGAAGTGTCTTACTTCTAAAAGAGTTGTAATTAAAATGGGCAATTCCTGATTCTAACGTGAACTCAACAATGCAGATTCTAATAAAAGAAGTTCGCCATATGTTGAATTTACTTCAAACTGAGTCACATTCATAAAACCAGCACTGCCTCAGAATTCGTGACCAGAACTGGTGTCATCCAATGCGTTTCAATTGTGTCCTAGTTGCTTTGCTATCGTGTTTGCGTTCCACCATTAGTTTTTCTAGGGGCGAGTTGGCACTTACTGGTGGATATGGAGTTATTGGGCAAATCTTTAATATAAAGAATAATAGGCCGACTTTTTTACTTCTGTTTCCCTCTTAGGCCGCATTCACACTGAGCATACTGGCCGCCGAAAGTGCTCCGAATCCGGTTCGGCGGCGGCGAGATCCGCCGAAAGGGCCCTTTCTGCGCCGATCGCTCTTGGACCGACTTTTGCGGCGTTTGCCGCCGAATCGGTCACCGCGGACCAATAGGAGCGCTAGTCAAGAAATTTTGAAAAATGGCGGCCAAGCCCTACTTACTTGTTATGCCGCAGTGCACGTAACTGATTGTTGAAACCGAGAGTTTAACGTACTCTGTGCCTACTTCGCATCCGTATTTCGTGAAAGAGGTGACCGAGCTTGCTGTTGGCGTGACCGAGCTTGTTGCGGTCTTGCAGAGCAAAAAGAACCCACCAACGCCGCTGGCGTCGGTGGTTTTTCTGCTCTTCGTGCATTACAAGACAGCCACTTGCCAGCAAAGTAAGCAGTACTGTGTTTTCTTGCGTACGAGAATCGTCGAAGTATACACCACCAGATAGCGTAGTGGCGTTTGCGAGCCGCGACAACAACCGGGTGACAGCGCATCCATCCCGCGTTCGCCCTGTAGTAGATGGCATATTCGCCAGCGCGGGGCGCGTCCAGTGCGAACGACGCTGCGTTTCGGCGGCAGGGAAATTTCGGTCGCTGTAGAAAGCGGTTGTTTCAGTGTGAACTAGGCATTAGTGTTTTTTTTTTTTCGATTTCGACATTACAGTATATTGTGTCTTTCATTCGCTCCAAGACGGTATATTTGAAAGCGAAGACTTATGGAGATATTGGGCACGGATCTATTTCTTGGAGGAGGAGGAATCCGAAATGGCACATAATGAAATGAGCTCAGAAGGCGAGCTAGAAGGTTAAATAGATGCGAAGAACAAGAAAACGCTGCCGACAGTCCAGAATAGTGCACCTTTTGCATAACAGCCCCTCGCTCTTCAAGTCTGCTAATCGCCATTGTACCCCGGATGGAAGCGCTCGAATTGTGTTCATTTTATAGCGTATATTGGAGTAACTCTTTTTACGAGCTAATTCAGGTCCGAGTGAAATGTACAAATTTTACCTCGGAATACCGCCAATAGTCGGCTATTATATTGATTCTATATATTTGAAGTGTTCGTGGTACTGGAACAGACTGGCAAAAAATTGTTGGAGCAAGCCCAACCTTATCGTCACTAGATGGAACGAGTGTTCTTTTTTTTTTTTTTTCAGTTTCTGTTAAAGTACACTTCGCGCTTTTTGAAAAAAAGAAGGAAAAATGCCACATTTCATTTATGGAAAGCAGTGAACTGCTAGAATGTATCGGAGAGGGAAAAAAATAGACACGTGAGAGCCTTTTGAATTTCGCAGAATGTCCTTAGGAGTGACTTTTTGTTAAAAATAGATTTTGAGTATATCATTTCTTGTTTCAACGGCAAGAGTAGTTTTAGTATTCAGCAAAATCGTTTGCATAAGGCGCTTGAATATCAATAGCACCACTGCAATTTTTCTGCCATATATGCCCCCGCAAATTTTGACAAAATGTTTGGTGTTTGTAATACAGCATTATGTATGAATATCCCATTAATCAATTCTTCAGATATCTCCCGTTAAAAGTATTTTCATTCCATTGAAATTTGTAAACGTTGTGAGAAAAGATCCCGACTATGAAAAAAAAAATCTTTATTTCGGTTCACATTGAGGCTCAATTTACTCCACGCCGTGCAGCAATTAACACTCGGATACTTCCATAAAAACTAAGAAATAGTTATTCAGTAACTTTTGTCATTACAATTTTAGTTTAACGAATAGAATATTTTGCAGTTCATTTTTTCTCATTACGGCGGCTTGGTCATTGAAACTGTTCATTGTCTTAATGGGAAACATAAAAAATTCTGTTTATTGTTAAATTGAAAGTTTCAATGATAAAAGCGTCCATGTAAGAATAACTATTAGTTTTTGATTGAATTAAAGAAATAATTTTTCATTAGAAACCATTAAGTGTAAGTTGCATTTAAATATGGACCATAATGATTTTCTTGAATTAGATATTTTTACTTGCAGAATTTACAAAATTGAGCGGTTCGGAAATATTTTTATTTGGAAATGTACCCGTCAAAGAGTAAGCATTGATTACTGGTCCGACGTTATCACGTTCGTCGATGTTTGTCGTTTTGGAAGTACATGTACATATTTAGCCATTTAATGCGTGAAATATGAAACTGCAGAGCAAAATGAAAGTTGTATTTATTTTCTAGCTTTAAATAGCAACCTTTAAATGATTCCACAGTTGAAATATCTAAAATGCAATTTTAATGCATGCTTTTGTGTATGTCGCGAATTCTCCATATGCCACAGAAACGAGGACATTGCAACGAAACACGTACTTGATAACTACGCAATATGTTGCGTGCCACCTCTTGAAACCGTACACACAAAATAAGCAAAACTATTGAAGATGGAACTTGTCGAGAAAAAGTGAAGACAAACATGGAAAAATGTCTAGAAAAAGTGACGACATGAGAGCTCTAGCACGCGCTCGCTGCCATCAGCTCCAAATATTGGTTCTGGCTTAAAGTATTTTAGGCGGGACAGTGCAAAACTTTTATAGCTACATACATCGTGACTACTTGACAGCCGGTATTAAAGGTGGCACGGTTTTCGTTACTATCTTGCTCGAAGTTTTCAATATGTCGCGAATTCGTGACATCCGGCAGTAAAGGGTTAGCGAGGCATTGCAAAAGGAAAAAAAATGGAGGCATGGTACTTTGTGGCAAAATTTGTGAAGGCATAAATGACAGAAAAACTGCAATAATGTTACTGAGATTCGAACACCCTACACAACCGCCTCTGCATGAAACGATGCCCTCATGTTACTATATTTTTTTTTTGTCACTTAGACGACACTTTGCGAAATTGCCATGGCTATCCCTTGAGGAGTTTTTTTTTTTCTTTTTGAAATATTCTAGCAAGTTTTTCTGAGAAGAAATCGGTGCAATTTCTTTCGATGACAGTTGAGATGGTTGCTAAAATGACTGGGATATTTGGCATGGAAGCACACATACGTAACTTTCAGCCACGCAACGTGGCTACGGCTGAAGGCAGCGGCTAAAGTCTCTATTCGCTGCTGCCCCAGGTGGTCTAAGTTTCCGGAGCCCTCCACTACTGCGTCTCTCATAATCATATGGTGGTTTTGGTACGTTGAACCCTACATATCAATCTATTCGCTGTTATGTTATATATATAGTTTATAGTATAGTATAATCAGTCTGATTTTTTTATTCATATACTTATTGAGAAGACAACGCAAACTGAGTCCACGTGTTGGGGGGGGGTGCTAGCTAGCTTGAATTGAATTCATGATCTAGGTAATGTAGTTTGGCAGCTCAACTCCATCAGATGCTGAGTCACCGATGCGGCATAGGCATGTAAAAAATTGTTGCGTATTGTGTAAAAGGAACACAATCACCTAACTTGTCATGGCATAGTGACACCTATGCGTAGAATTGTTTTGTCTTGGTGTCTACAAAATCAAGAAACCAAAGCTGCATTGTCATCGTGGATTTCGGTTCGCACCTGATGCATGTAAGGGTTTTTTTAGCAGCTTTATTCCGTGCATGCTTTCAATAAGATTACCATGTATATGTAGTTTGCTTTTATTTCTCCGTATTTTCGGTTCCTAGCTGTGTCTCTTTGATAAATTCCATATGATAGTCTGACGACTGGAATTATTACATCGCTCGGAGCCTTGGTTATAGCGTATTCGAACTTACTAACTCGTACGAAATACCCGAGATGAATATGATACACTGTTGCTCTGCTGGGTCAACACAGTGTCAGCAACAGCCGAAGAATCGCATCATTCAGTCGAATAGAACGGCACAGGCATCTTCTTTCCACATGGCGTCCAGCGGACAGCATAGAAAGGCCTCTTGGAAGTACATAGTCTCGAGGAGTGGTCGATCGCACGTGTTCCTGCCGTTCGGCCGGCCACAGTGCTGGAGACACCAGGCTGCAAACAGTAGACGTGCGCCTCGCAAACTCCACGGAAGGCCCTGCACGCCGAGAGACCGACTGAACGCGTCAGGATTGTGCAGTGCCGCAATAAGAGCCATGAGTGACATGAATCGGAGCATGTCGCGCAGCTGCGAGGGCCGCAACTTGGGCAGCGGGATTCGACGGCCCAGATGGCAGCGGACCTGTAGAGCGAATTCTCCGCGAGCCTCGTGGTCCCACTCGTCGTACTCTTGGAAAAGCAGCGTGGTCAGGGCGTCGGCAGCTACGGAACCGACGATGGCGAGGCGCAGTTCCAACGGCGCGCTTTCGCTCATGAAAGGCAGCGCAGACGCTTCGGGGAGCAACTCGAAGTCGGCGCTCTGCGGGTGCGTTTTGTAGTACGTCAACTCATGTCTGGGTGCAATGACTTCGTCTGAAATAGAAAAAGGGAAGGTGCACGTACATAAATCGCCGGCGGGAAGCGCACCAATGTAGTAGTATGCGTCATAATTCAGAGCACTTGGACCCATAATTCATTCCCACGAGTGGTGTATACCTGAACGGTGCACTTGACCGCTATTTGGCTGCTAGGTTGAATTCGTTGGCAGGCAGACTCGTTACAACTTACAAAACAATGCAAGCCAGCCGACAAGTCAGTTGTTTTTGAATGACAGAATACTGATACAGGTGGGAGCTTATTCTCATACGTCAGTGCACGCCAATGAACATAATTATATCGCTTGTAATCAAATCGTGGTTTTGAGTCGTACAAATTTTTATATTATTATTATTATTATTATACTTTGTGTCGGATTCACTGAGACATATACATGAACTATACGTGATGTCCGACGTTATCACGTTCGTCAATGTTTGGTCGTGTTGGAAGTACATGTACGAGACTGGAAGAGCCTCGAATACAACTGATCCTCAAGTCTAAGTCGCGGCTGTTGTTCCTGGTCGTGCGTATCAGTGAACTTTTACGTTTCAGCACTAGGCACTATTAAAGACCTCTTTTAAAAACGATAGTTTTTCTTCGGGTACTTCGATGCAAAAATTTTAATCTGTCTGTACAGCCGCGGCCACGTCTGTGCAGAGCACGCGAGCAGCTGGTTTTTGCTGTGCGGGGCGAAACCTTGGGTCAGTTTCTGACTCTGAAGTGGTCAATTAGGAGCATGCGTGGCCTAGTTTTCAGGCTGACCAAGTCATAGCCCAAAACTCCTGTCAGGTTTAGCCCGAGTACAGTGAACTAGAATACTTTGTAGTGGCAAAAGCGCCCCCCTGCTCGCGAGTCTCGGGAAGCTGCCGGCCGCGGGCGGCGCTGGCGTAGTAATCGCGAGGTGCTGCTGCGGGGATTTGGGCATCTTTCGAACAGCTGCGCAAGCTTCTTCCCTTTCTTTCTCCGTTCCATCGCACTTTAAAAAAATGGGCAGCTACAATCGACTAACCTGGCGAACGGTTTTGCGTGCTGAGATTATGTACTGAACGCTTTGCGAGCCTGTGCTTCACTGTGAAGAGCAGCATCATGTGCAGCTCCCGTCGACTTCGCAGCGTAGCGTCGGACGGGCTTTTTTTTTTTTTTTTTGTAATACGCCTCGTGTTTTTTCAGAGCACCTCAGCTTCAAATCACGGATATCTTATATGAATTTTTTGTCATTAACGTGCCACGAGCCACGACTGGTGACGCCCTTGACCAGAGTAGCAATTTAGCGGCTCGAACCGCAATGTTTGTCTCGGTTATCGGCCTTCTGGTGTATTATGGACTGCATTCCATTTCGAATGTGTGCCGTAAGCGGTACTCGTTTTTCTGTAGAGCAGGACTTCTTGCTGTTGGTTCACATGCGGACAACTTTTGCACGACTACACTAGTTTGTAGACCAAACAGATAGCCCTGTCAGCACCGCTTTCAGCACTTGGAGTCCCACAGTATTTTAGCCAGGAGAATAGTTATTATAAAGAAGAGGCTGTGTGACAAAATGGCAAATGAAAGAAATATTTCGGCAACACTTGATACAACATTTATTTAGGTTGTAACTACATGCCAAATGAACTAATCAAGTGAGATGTCAAACGAAAATAACCAGCTAGAAAGCAAAAACTGATCACAAGCACAGTACAATGCAAGACACAGGCAGTCTACTTTTCACACAATAAAAAAAAGACAGGAATATACACATATACTTAAAATATTTCAAAGGAAATCTCAAAGACAATGGTGCGGCTATGAACAAATCAGGTGCAAAATTAAAACTGCTTGCCAGGTTGCACGAATTGCCATTACGACTGCAATAAATGAAACGGGCAGTCTACTTTTCACTTATCACAGTACAGTAAACATACTAGGAACGTTTTAACAATTACGGGGGTGCATATAGAACTTTCCCAAAATGTGACGGTGAAAGTTTAGTTGAAAGTTCTGTTAATGTGTTCTTGAACTTTCTGTTGAACTTTGCGAAAGTTCCCATCACCACTTGAATAGCACAATAGACAGCATCCTCCAAAGCTTGTTATCCTGGCTCACCAACACCAGAAGCCTCCTGTTCACACCCGTCAAAACCTTCAGCTCTAAAGGCAGCTCATATTGCACATGGCAGCGACCTCCCCTCTTGCACTGCTATTTAACTTTCTAGCCCTCCTCCAACCCTTCTGCTGCAGTGCTCCCTTCCCGGCTAGCACTCCAATGTTCTGTACAATTTTGTGGACCTTACAATGATGTTGAGTACCTCATGTATTCCATGAAACAGAGATCTAAGGCTTTCACATTAAAAACATTTTAACATAAAGCTATACATAAAAAATTTATACAATGACAAACAACGATGTGACTATGAAAAAATAAAATGTCGAACAGAAATAGCTCACTAGATAACAAAAAAAAAACAATTGTCAGAAGTTCAATACATCAAACAAGCACTCTACCTTACACGTAGTGAAGTAAAAATACCAGAAATACATTAAGAGGGTCTTGATGACAAATTAAACTGTTAAATTGCAAAGAACTAGGCGTTTGTAACAGACAGACTCCAAATGAATTCTGCAAAAGCACAGAATTATTGCACAGTAAGTTATGACAACAGTATGCATAAAAATACAAGAATGGCACAGAGAAAATGGATAAACAAACACGGTTCCCCTGCAGACATGAATGCTGAAATGGGGGCAAGAGCAGTCTATGTACAGCGGCTAAGTTTCAGGTATTTTGCCGTTTCCCGCTTCTGCATCCTGGCTCGGTTGAGTGATTTTACGAAAAAGTGCAGCCGAGTGGTAATGAAAAATGCCACCATCTTAGCAGTAAGCATTTCAGCGTGGTCAGTACATCCAACACGGTGCTGTGGTCGGGATTTGATTAGCCAAATTACATCCATGGTGCTTTCGTGATGAAGCTCTTGTGCACTGAAGCAACCCGTGAAAAGGTTCTCCAGGTTTTTTAGGAACCTAAATAGGAAACCCGACGGGTACAGCAGGCCGCCATAATCCTTTAGCTGTGTTAGCTGAGCAGCTTGAAGGTTTTTGATGTCGTTTTTGTCTGCAAGCAGAACGTTTTTACAAGCATCACAACTGGTTTTGGCCAAGAACTTCCGTGCTACATATCCAGCAACGTAAAAAATTAGCCGCTCATCACTTTTGGCAGACACACAAGCAACATGATCTGGTGCAGCTTTCTCAATGCTGTTCAATGCCAGTTCAGCACTGCAAAGATCCCTATCAGCAATCAGCTGGTCCAGCAGAAACTGTTTGGTACGGTCATCCCCACTGGCAGCGTCAGCCCCAAGCAGTGCAGTCAAAATGCCTGGCTCTGCATTCCCGTGTGACACAGATTTGGCAAGGCTGTAAAAACTCAAGCAAGAAACTGTAATCAAAAACTGCTGGGGTGTGGGGTGAGTATTACAGCCTGACGACTGCCGTGCAATGCCAAAAAAAGTTCTCAGCTGGGTCCTGGCTCAGCCTTGATGTCATGAACTTGTACGCGAGTTGTTGGCTCAGGTAGTCCAGCAGCGACAGGACACTTGCAATGGTGACCCTCAATCCAACTGCGGTAGACTCGGACAAAAAGCGGCCCCGCTTTTCGGCTCGGCCTTCGTTTTTCGCTTGACGCAAGTTTTCTGCTACATAAACCTCCCATTCAACAAGGTAGGCTAGAAATGACAGCAGCTTATCCACGGCAGCTGAGTCCGGACGAAGAGCCTTGGCGGGGAATCGAGATGACATTATCTCGATAAGGTCTCTCATCATGCTGAAATGCATAGAGCACACAATAAGATTTTAAAACAGTTAGCCAAGAGGTTGGAAGGTTCATTTGCAGCGAAAGGTAAATAAAAACAAAAAAGTGAAATATAAGTATGCTCCTAACAGCTTGTATACATGTGGAGCAGTACTTGAGGCAATAAACTTACCTGAAAAAGGTCAAGACAGGCTGGATGCTCCCGCATTTGGCCTCAACATCATTTTTGTAGAGACGAAGGCCATTTAGAACCGCGTCACTGAAGAGTTGGAAGGCGTAGGTAATTCTCATTTTCTCAAAGTTGTTGGGCTGAGTGTGGAGGCTTGTGATACCGGGCATGGCTTGAAGAGTCACGTTCGAGCCATCAAGTGTCAAAGCCTCTTTTACAGGACGAAGCGATACCTGCATGGAAAAACAAAATGCTTCATAAGACACTGCAGTGCTGTGTTTTTATGTTTCCTGGGGATAAAAACATTCTCATATTGATAAAGGCATAAATTTTTGTACTTACTGGTCCTGTTGGAGTGGTGAAGTCTGCTTGGAGTAGCCCATTCCTGATGCATTTGACAAGATGTGGGAAGTCAGAAATGAAATGAAGTGACCACTTGTTGTCCACTGGATGTTGCACTGTGCATTTTGTGCTAGATGCAGTCGCATAAATGCCCATCGTGGACCACATGTTTCGATTCCAGGTCGCACCGTCGGATGTTATGAAATCAACAAATAGCCCAGCCTTTTCCGCTAGAATCACTGCCTCCAGCATCACTTTCGAGAGCAAATTTCCTTTCATGTTGCCCTGCGTGGCAAAAGAAGCAAGTCTTTGGGTCCACTCGCCAGTGAACGGCACAAACATTATGACCATCCCATGGTCAGCCACTTTATGCTTGTCACTGCTGGGGGTGAACTGGCCCATGTCCACGAAGCCTTGTATGTGCCCAGACGATGAGACTGACAGATTCTCGGACAGTTTCATTTCGTCAACGATGAGACCTCCGTGCCTTTTGAAGGCATCCATGGAAGACGCTTTCTGCTTGAGCATGCTCATCACTTTGGCATTAAAGCCAAATCCCGTCCTGTACGACCTGAGATACTTCTGAAGAGTAACCTTGCTCGGCAAAACAAGAACTTTCTGCCTCCGCATATCCTCGTAAAGCTTTGGCCCTTTCATGCGCATGATGAGGCATTCCAAAATCCACTCCTTCGAGTACCTCATCCCTCTAACACTCTTCCTCTTCGCAGCCTTGAACATGTGTAGAGCTGCCTCTTGCTGCTTTGGGGGGAGTTCTTTAATTCGGCCAAGGAAAGTCTCATCACTTAGCCTGGAGTTTTCTTCTTTCATGGCTCGTACTTGGCCTGCCAGGGTACACAAGCGTGAAGCAATTCGCTTTGTCTTCTGATTGGCCATTCGCAGCTTGTGAGACAAGTTATGCGTGACACGTTTTTTCTTCAACTTGGACTTCCGTACCAGCAGCGACTTTCGCAAATAGCGACAATGAACACAGATGGTTCCTGAAAAACGTAAAACATAAAATAAGCCACTTCCTTACTTCCAACTATTTGCAAGACATGGAAACAAGGGCTAACAGATAATTGGAGGAAAAATAAACTCCAGAGCTATTACAAAGTGGGTAAAAGCTAACAGGTCCTGACTAGTGTTATTTCCCTTTAATGCAGGTTGCTTTAGATACAAAGGATATGCTTAGGTTATGAAAAAAAAGTAGCAGGCTATGTTAGCTAGAACAGAAAGTACATTGTTTCTTATTAAAAATATTAACACACACCTTTGACTGTCACCATTCCAAGACAGTTCTTGCTGAACACGCCGTCACTCGCGGGGGTGAGGGTGCGCTTCATCTTCTCGGTCAGGTTCTGAGCAAGGCCGTCATAAGCGTCTTTGCTCAAAGCGCTTGAACAAAGCAATGCAGTGTCAACTTCTTGAAATATGTTCGTTGCTTCAAGAAGGGAGGTGATTTCGCCGTACTTCTTTTCTCTCGCACCGAGATAACAGCTTGCCACAACATCACTGTTGCTATCTAAGCTGAAACAGATCACTTTCTCGTGGGAGACACTGAAAGGCTGTTTTGTTGTGCGTGTAGTGGCATACACAAGGAGATCAAGGTCTGGAGGGGTCAGTTTCGTCCACAGCCTTGAAACACTTAAGCAGGTGGCAAGGTCCCTTAAGTCACCTGATTTGAGCGGGTTCGCTTGCATGTTTTCGGCAGGGCTCGTGTTCGGGTCGGAATTCTCTTCGCCGAGCAAGCTCGCTTCGTGCTCATCGCGACGAGAGAGACGAACTTTCTTCGCCGATCCAGACGTAGAAACTAAGCAGCGCTTTCGCTCGGGCCTTGGTTTTTTCACAGATGTGGAAGGGTATGCGGGCAGGTCAGGTAAAAACGTTGGCACTGCATTTGCAGTAAGACCAGGCTTTCCTCGAGCGATTCGTACCTCCATGCCGCCGATGATGTGGACATAATCACGAACGACAAAATGGTCTGCAAAGTGTTTTTCACAAACCGCGGATGTGTCCGTTAGAGGTTTGTCTTTCCTCTTGAGGTTCCGCTCCCAAACCTTTCGTCGGTCTTCGTCCTTTGGTGCCGAAAAGAGCGAAATCTTCCGCCCGTTTTCAACGCGATGGCCGGGGTAGCCTGACCGGCAACCCGGGGCGAAACAGTGCGTATCCGTCTTCTTTTTCTTGTTCATGGTGGTACCGAGAACGTTTTCTTCCAGCACAGAAAAAAGATACAAGAAGAATCGAAAGCCACAGCAGCAAAGCGCCCTGACAGCAGTCAACTCGCCGGTCGAGCCTGCCTGGCTGGCCTCGCGAATCTGACTGGTGGTAGTGATTAGAATGAAGAGGAAAAAGGCACCTAATTTCTGTCTGCCTTCAGGCGACACGGCGCAGCGCGCGGCGGACAGCTTTTTTCGTCACAGCGCCTCCTATAGACGCCCGCTTCGCTCTTGCCACTAAAAACCTTCTAGTTCACTGTACCCAGAGAGCGAAAACCGGCTGCTCGCGTGCTCTACACAGACGTGGCAGCGGCTGTACATTTGTCTGTTTGTCCGCCGTAACGATAACCCATATGGCCAACCCCATTCATAGCGTCCACCAATATTGCTAATGTTTCAGCGTTCATATATACTTGTGCGATTGCCAATTAAAAAGCAATTAATGCACATATCTGAGGCACCATAACAACACGTCAATATTTTGTATAAGTGTCTTTATACTAGAGAAGACACACATAAGTAATGCTAGCGACCGTGGCGTTTATCACGCTGTAGCGGCTGCATTTCCGACGGAGGCGGAAATGTTGTAGGCCCGTCTACTCAGATTTGGGTGCACATTAAATAACCCCAGGTGGCCGAAATTTCCGGAGCCCTCCACTATGGCGTCTCTCATAATTATATGGTGGTTTCGGGACGTTAAACCTCACAAATCAATCAATCAATCAATCGTGGCGTTTCAGTGCAACGCTATGCTCAAAAAGGCAAGTGTTTCCAACGCTTTGCTAAGACGGTGGTGGCCCGTGCCCGTAACTTTGCGTTCTACACCTTATCGACTCCGAGACAGGCGCGCATCTTTCTCCGTGGGCGCGCACGCCTTCCTTCGTTTCCGAAGATAGCCAGATAGTGCTCGTGTCTAACGTGCCTCGATGCGCTCGCTTGCATTCGCTGCACGGATTAAGACTTTCTAACGCAGCGCTTCCAGAATACAATTCGCCGATTTTCTCGCACATAACATCAAATAAACGTTTTGTTCACTCTCTCCATACGAAAGACTATATATTCTTTAGACGCCATTCGCAGTGAAACGTGCAGATACGGGGCCAATTTTTATTTAGCGACGTTGTCACAAGCGTCTGTCGCCAGAACAGCTTTTTAATGGCTTAGTTACCGATGTTCCTTGACTGTTGCCTTGAACGCTCATAACTTTAGATTGTGACAAACAAATGATACGTACTTCAACAGCTGACACCATGCTTTATACAAGCCTTAAGTTCAATATTCTGCGCTGTCCCCACGCCGTGCCACCTTCGCATTGCGGCTGTACGTCGCCAGCTGCTAAAAAGTACGTTCTTGCCCTATTGAATAGAGGCAACTGGTGAGGCAAATGTGGCCTGTGCTCATGTTCGCCCTAGTTTACTTCTTACGTTCCTTATAATGCATAAAAAATGCGGGAGTAGAAATGCATGGTCTGTAGAGCGCATGAAAAAGCGTGGCTTCAACTCACTTTTAGGCGGTCAAACTAACCTAGCCATAACGTAACCATTTTCGCTGCTCTTCTTGCAGGTGAGCTGCATATTCGAAACACAGAAAAAAAATGGGCCCCGTATCTGCATGTTTCACTGCCAATGTCGTCGAAAGATGATAGTCTTGCGTCTGGAGAGAGCGAACAAAACGTTTATTTAATCTACGTGAGAAAATCAGTGTATTGTGGAGGCGCTGCGGTAGGGTGCCTCGATGCATGCAGCGGAGGCGAATGAGCGCATCGAGGCACGTCACGCGTGAGACATGAGCATTATGTGGCAGTTATTTTGGAAAACCAAGCGCGCGACGTGCACGCGCGTCTGGAATGCGATAAGGTGTAGAACTTGAGGCGACGGGTAGGTGCTACCACCTTGTCGTTTTATCAAAGCGTTGGAAACACTTGCCTCTTCATGCATAGCGTTGTATTGTCAGCGCATCGTGATAAACACTACGGACCTTAGATTGCATTTGTATGCCTTCTCTAGTATAAAGAGACACATACAGAATATTGACGTGTTGTTATAGTGCCTCATATATGCGCAATAATTGTTTTTTTTTTCATTAAGAGTCGCACAGGTATGAACGCTCAAACTGCAGAAATATTACTGAGCGCTGTGGGTGGGATTGAATTTTCGCCGTTTTAGTTATTGTATCAGCGGACAGAGAGACAAGTCCACCGACAGACAGGCAGACAGACCAAAATTTTTGCGTCGAATGTTCCCAAGAAAGACTATCGTCTTTAAAAACGGAAAAACGTGCAATTGCTAAATAAACTCTAACTGGTGCAAAATAATGGCTACAGGAAAACGGAAAGAGCGGAGTGAGTGGTTCTCATATACTTAGAAATTTGGCGCAACCTCGACTCACGCAAACACTCACACAAGCACACACACTTACACCAGAGCAACACACACGACACGCAGCGCTCACTACCAACTGTTTATTGCTCCTATCTGACCTTCTTAAATACGTACATCGAAATGCGCAAAGGCACAAACTAACAGAACTGCGCCAGTAGAAAACCAACATGGCGTCACCACACCACAAGGAACATAAAAAAGTAAAAAAAGTAAAAAAAGTAAAAAAAGTAAAAAAAAGGGTTAACACAAAAAGGAGATATAATCGCTAAACCCTCGCATCAAGGAAAGATATTTCTTGTTGATGCAACACCAAAGATGGCTCGCTGACACAAATATCTTTATTCTTTTCTATATAATATGCTTCTAACAGCAAACGTGCTGATAAATTTGAGCTTCTCCCAAGAATCCTTGTATCAGAAAATCGTGGTTCACACCCACATGCGGCAATATGCGACACAAGATGTGCGTACTTGTCCTCGTTTTTCTTAACCTTTAGCGCATGCTCCCTAAGCCGGTCATTGAGGCATCGCTCGGTAATGCCAATGTACACGTTACCGCAGGAAAAAGGAATGGAGTATACAACTCCCATGGAACATTTAACGAAGGCATTCTCATGTTTTTTCACGCAACCGCGTCTCTTGCCATTGCAAATACGCGGACATAACTTGGCGAGCTTTTCTGGCGCAGAAAAGACCACAGCCACACCATGCCTTGCAGCAACCTTCTTAATATTATGGGAGAGCTTGTGCACGTAAGGCACGACTTGAAGCTTGGAACCCGAAGGATCCCAAGTAGCTCTATCCCTTTGTGTTCCACGTTTCATCTTCTGTAGTAGTGACTCGGTGACCGCGTTTAGGACCGACGAAGGGAAGCCCGCCGCCGTCAATCGGCTGATCTGTTCATAAAAACTAGTACGCATGTGGTGTGGACACGACTTAATCAACGAGGATTCCAGACATAGCGAAGCAATACCTCTTTTAACTAATTTCGAGTGCGCAGAATCATACGGCAACAGCCCCTTCTTCACTCTAGGCCGGTAGACCCAACAAAAGTGTTCACCACCCCACAGTAGCTTGAGGTCTAAAAACTGGAGACAAGTCTCTGTGGGTACCTGAGTGGTTCTGTATGCCCTGTAATTTGTCGGCGTATCTTCGACCTCAGCATATCTCACTAAGCAAAATGCCTGCTGGCATACTATAGCGGTGCTACAAATAAACACTTTGTAGAGTGTGTTATTCGTTAACTGCGTCCCCCAAATTTAAAGAGGACACGTACTTTGAACGTAAATTTCGTAATCCCTTTCGGCCACAAAGTCTTCATATCCAAGGCGACGAACTATCGCCTCGGCAACGCGTCTCCAGTTCTCAATGAAACTCTGCGACATATCACTGTATCCAGCGTACGTTTGCTCCAGTCTCGCCGGCTTAGAGGCTTCCAGCATGTCTAGCACAAGGCCGGAGTCGTTTTGGTAGTCCGAAACGTGGAACGTTGGCTTGAACCAGGGGTTTTGAGCGAACACTGTTAGGAAGCCTGCGTACACTCGCTGCAACAAGTCATTTATGCCGTTGACGGCTTCCCCGGTGAATGACTGCAGAAGGTGCTGGGAAGTGAACGCTGCACCCATGCTACTGCGAACAACGTGAAAACAAAAGCGTGATCTTTCCGTCATGGCCTGCGCTTCGTCCGCGTAATGGCGTATGAAGGAAGGCCTGTGGAAGACTCGCATGTACGTTGACATCACGAACCATCTCAGATACCGTTGCGATACTGCGGCTCCCAACTGATACGGGAGAGCGAAGTATGCCCTGAGAAAACTGGGGCTTCTTAATCGGTATGTTATGTTACGGCTCGGGATGCCGTAGTAGAAGAGAAAAAAGTCAGTCCACAGTGCCTCGGGCACCAAAGGCAGTATCTGGGATCGGTTGCGTTCCACGCCTTCGTCTCTTTGCCTCAGGGATTTCAGCAGAAAGCTGTGCACTCTATGCTGCAAGATGTACAGCTTATCAACGGACATTGCCGGTGCCTCACCGTCTTCCAGGTACTTGCGCAAGGTGTAGTACTGCTCGACAAATCTCGCACGCGTTTCGCTTCTCCTGCGCGAAGCGTAATCTAGAAACGCGGGACTGGGGCGCATGGTAAGGACGAATCCGCCGTCAGGGCCGTCGGCAATACGTTGCTGCTTCGACATAGAAACTCGAACCGCCGTTTCAAACTGCAGCCGAGCGTTCAGAAAAATTGTAGCGTTGACAAATCCCGATTCCTGCATCCAGGTTGGCAGGAAGAGGCCCGCTTCGGCAAGCGCCAGCTGAAGTCCGCGCGCTTCGCTGGAATTGAAGGCAGCCAACCTTTCACATGACTGAAAGAACATGGCGGCCTTTTGCTGTGCACTTTGGCCCTGGGTTGGTATGTGGGCCTTCCTGTTTATCTGGATGACATCATTCATGAACTTTTGCTCCCACCTCTGATGAAGTGTTGCCTGCGGACACAGACGTATAAAAATAGTGAAAGAAACATATAGAGATGTTAGCATGACAAAATGCTGTAAATTGACAATGCAAAGTGGTGCGAGTTTTCTGGAATGGACAAATTTGCCATAATGTTTCATAATGAACCTTTACCAACATGCCCAACTGGCAGTCATCCTAAATTTGCCATATACAAGGCGCATGGAGAAAAGCTGCTTCAATTCCAAGTCAAGGAATTCTTAACCGATTAGGTAAAGAGAATCTGTTCTCTGCAATTGCAATCAAAATGGCGAATCAGAACGTTGCAATTTTTTTTCTATTTCTTTTTGCCCTTACTCATGGGAATATGTTGATTTTGCGGGGCTACCTAAACTATAACGGTGGCGCAGCTATAACCTTTTTATTCCCTTTTGAAATCCAACGTCTTAGCGCAGAAGATTCGCATTTTCACATTGCCGAAACGACAGTTGCACCTTAAACAGTTAATCTGTCTTCTATAGCTAGGTCGCCGAACGAACAGTAGAGGTGGCTACAGAGCCATCGTCAAGCGAACACTGTCCATTTTACTCCAGATGTGAGATTTAGATCAGGTCCCGAGAGTCTCAATTTCAAGATTTGTCTAGCCCGCCTGTAAGAGAACTCTTTCCCCAGAAAATAAAAAAAAATTAAGTGCCTGCTATTCTGTCACAGCTGCAAACGTTTTCTATGCGCATTCATTTTTGCCACGCATACATATTCCTGTGAAGTATACATGTGTATTCACGTGTATATATATTTCTGCGTTGGGGTCATCTTTGACAGCAATTTTTTAATGAATGCCACATTATGTTTTCTTTCCCAGACAGAAAAGGTTACAAAAAAGGCACAGCTTTGCCGCAAAGGCGAAGCAATGAACGCGGTAACAACAAATTAGAAGGTCACGAGCAGAATGGCAAGGAGATCGGAACGTGCCCCGCGCTTCTCACGCACAAATGATGCACGAAACATACTCACAGGGACAGATGAACGCGAATAAGCGTCTAAATTGTTACTTCGCTGTGCCTGAAAACCGCACTCTTTTTGCAAACAGAGATTGTGCACGACTGCAGTGACCTTTATGCGCCCGATAACTACAACAGAATCGTTACGGTGAAAGTTTAAGGACAGCCAAGGCATAAGACGCTCTTAACCGCGAGATAAGGGCGCGCGAGTGCGCGTTAGGGGCTTCACACCACCCACTCCCCTCCGCGAGGCAAAGTTCGCGTGGGAGATAAGGGTGCGCGCTGACTGCGCCATTTTGTTGTTAGCGCTGAAAATGCCATAGTTCTACTCCGAGAACTATTTCTATTTGGTGCCCACAACAACACGAGGTCTCCGCGATTATACGTCACCTGTCGACGTTGACGGTCAAAACGTGTCTTCGAGCGATCTTGCGAAGCGAGGGTGCGCAGGTAAGCAAGACGTCGGGCTTCTGCACGGCAGACGATCTCAGATATACCAGAATTATGGTGGTCCAAAAACAGGAAGATGGTATCCAGGGTATGACGAGGTGGCCGAGCATACAGAAGAAAGAACGGACTGTAGCTGGTAGTTTCATGCTGTGCGGTGTTATATGCGTAAGTGACGAAAGGTAGCACGCCGTCCCAGTTCTTGTGATCTGCTTCGACATACATAAAAAGCATGTTCGTGAGAGTCCTGTTAGTTCGTTGTCAGGCCGTTTGTTTGGGGATGATATGGCGTAGAGTGCCGAAAGCTTGAAGCGCATAGACGAAGAATATCTTCTCCCACGTCTGGAGTGAATTGTCGCCCACGATCACTGATAAAAATTGTAGGAGGCCCATGTCGTATAACCACAAAACGCAGCATGAATAAACACACATCAGTTGCAGTTGCCGATGGTATAGCAGCTGTCTCGCAGTACCGTGTTAAGTGATGGGTACAAACGACTATCAGCGATTGCCATTAGAAGACCTGGGAAAGGGCCCTAGAAGGTCAATCCCAACTAGCTCGAATGGAGTTCCTGGGGGGTGGGGGGTGGAATAGGATGTAGTCGCCCTGTAGGAGCACTGGTAGGGCGCTTACGGCGTTGGCACTCGTCGCAACTAGAGACGTACTGTTCCGTCGTCTGGCGCATTTTCGGCCAGTAATATCTTTCTTGAAGCCGGCAAAGAGTTTTCGCTGTGCCTAGAGGGCCGAACGTTGGGTCATCATGCATAGCCTGCAAGACGGAAACGCGAAGACTCTTCGGAACCACGAGAAGATATCGTAAGCCGGTCGTAGCATAGTTCTTTTTGTACACAAGCCCGTCGCGCATGCAGAAGCGAGTCGCCGATGATATTGACTCGGTAGGAAGGAGCCCCTGTATGGTGCGGTCCTTTTGCTGCTCAGTCTTAAAGGATTGGTATCAGGAATATGCAGGTCCAATGGCGCGATGTAGGTGTCGAAGTTGCTCGCGTCACATTCCGTCGATGGAAGCGGTAGTTGGGAAAGACAATCTGCATCAGCGTGACGACGACCAACGGAACATAATCTTTCGTCCAAGAAGGAATGTGAATGCAAGACTCATCACTGACATGGCAGCACCTGTGTCCACTAAGGCTATTGAGACACCGTCGATTAGCACACGAACCTTATTTCTAAACATGCAAATTAAAGGAGGGATTTCTGTTGAAATCGAAGACTGTCCAGCGACCCCACCTCCCACGGTCGTGCTGGCTAGTTTTCCGGAGGCGGCGAAGGGTAGCGGTGCCTAGGAGATGGCGACCGATTGGAGCGAGGGGCAGGCGGGGGTGTCAGACTGCGGTCAGATGCCGGAGAACGCTTTCGTAGCGGCCTTGGTATCTCGTGGGATGCGCTCCCAGGAAACGTTGGTGCTCGTGCAAAGCCGGACAGGTGGGATCTCGGTGAGTGGTCGTACCTCGGGGGCTGCCTGTAGTTGCAGTACCTGGCAATGTGGCCTTCAACGTCACAGTTGTAGCAGACGGGTAGGGGTCGTTCGCCGAACCACTGATGAGAGCGCCCCGCTGTGTAAGGTCGCCTACTCGAACGGAGTTGAGCAGCTTGCTGAACGGGAACTGCCCGCCTGGACGAAGGCGTGGGGTCGGGACGAAAGCGTTGGTCATACCGCTGGTCAGGTGTGAATGAGTCTCGGCGTGACCAGGAAGTTCCAGCTTCGCTACCGTCCGTCACACATGCCGATGGTGGTAGAGGAGTGAACGGCGCCGGGTAGTAAGATGAACAGGTAGGCGGATGATGTATCGTGTCGTCGACCAGTGTGTCTTGTCGCTGTAGCTCTTCGTGCACTAGTGCCCGGACAGTAGCGGCAAGGTCGGCAGGCGGGCTCACGTCGACGCTGGCGACCGTTGTTACATTTGCCAGCCTACCAAATTTCGGGGCAATATGACGGGTCCTCAGCTTCTCGAAAGTACGGCAGTGACGTTGGACGGTGGAGATGGAAGTGAGGTCTTCCCTGCCGATCAAAAAATCGTAAACGTCCTCTGCTGTACCCTTCAGAAGGTGTTCGACCATGTCCTTTTCAGACATATACGGGTCTATGATCTTGCAGAGCATCAGAACCTCCTCTATGTAGGTGGTACACGTTTCTCCAGGTGTCTGGGCACTTAGAGCCAACGTGCGCTCCGCGCTTTTCTTTTTCGAATTAGTCACCGAAGCATTTCTTCAGTTCTTCAGCGAAACAATCCCACGTTGTTATGAATCTTTGTGGTTTTCGTACCACATCAGGGCGGTTTCTGTGAGCAACAGCGTGACATTTCCCAGTTGGTCGGTGGGATCCAAGCAGTTGTACCGGCTTACCATTTTGTAATGTGTTAGCCACGCATCCACATCTTCTCCTGCTCTTGCCGTGAACGGGCGGGGTTCTATATAGCAATACCGAGGTGCAGCTGGCACTGACCTTTGCGTGGTTGAGAAGCCGTGACCTTCGCTCTCGGCCATGACGGTTGTTGAGGGTGGCAGACAGGCAAGACGACGGCTCCGGCGAAGTTCAAACAGCTGTGGCTCCGTGGTTCGTCGACGTGCTGTACCCCGCACCTCCACAACTCTGTTACATTAAGAAATGTGTTTATTACGCTGTGGCGTACCGGTAGACTTGAAGGTGTCGTGCACCGGAGGCCTATGATGATGATCATGATGATGCCTCCACTATGGCTTTTGCCCACTAAGGGGGATTGGCCAAGAATTGAGGATATGAAATTTAAGGCCTTTTGAATGGTACCTAATCCTAACAGAAGGAGGATAAGCACACGTAAATACAGAAAGAGTGCAATTTTTTGCCATTTTGACCAGACAGAATAATATATATCTCGAATTGAAATTGCAGTAATTTTGAACATGTTTAAAATGAATGTTTAGAATTTGCACAATAATATTATAATAACAAATATGCAAATTGGAGTTTAGAGGTGCATTCGTTTTGTTTCACGAAGGTAACTGCAAACGGCATTAAAGGCATTCCTGTGGCTGTAGCCCAGAACCGAAGCACCAAAGGAGAGTATATTCTGAATGGTGAAGGGCAGCCCAAGGGTAGCAAATGGGATGGCAAGGAGCCGCTTTATCAATAGACTGTAACGGTGACATGACAAAAAATAATGGTCTATTGATTCCAGATCTCTACAAAAGCTGCATAGGGGAGATATTCCCAGAGGCCTATCTTGCTAGCCGAACGTCCTCTTCTCTAATGTACATGTTCCCCACTACCCAGAGGCTCATACTCAAATCACATATGCAGTAACATTATATATATATATATATATATATATATATATATATATATATATATATATATATATATATATATATATATATATATATATATATATATATATATATATATACGCTGCATGACATCGACGCCCACGCTGATGCCGGCGGCCAAATCCAGCCGAGAGTGCCCATATCATTGCTATAGCAATAATATGTTCTTAATTCTCCTTTTTGTGCTTCTGAAACTATTTCCTTTACCAATATTTTAAAAGGAACTTGTGGGCTTCTTGCTTCTATTATTCACCTGTTAGTCTGGTGCGCTGTGCTTGTTTTTTTTTCTTTTCTAGAACTCGCACGAATCGCGTTTAAGCTTAGCTGGACTGTAGCTTTTTTCATCAATCTTTGAAGTAACGCACAGCAGTCGGAAGTACGTTTTAAACGATCTACTGCGTTCTTCATCGTCAGCTGAACAGAGCGTTTTACCCCGGACGCGTCGCTGCTGTTCCAAGCGCCGCAGACGAAGTCGTAAAAGCTGTCGCATGGATCCGCGGACAAGTTTAGACTGTGGTACAGCTGGGCGCCAAAGTTTATGCACTGGTAACTGCTGCACCGTAAGTCTACGAGCACCCCAGGGAGCGCCCCAGTGAGCACCACGACAAGGCCGGCTACCGCTAGGAACAAGACGCACGTGCTGGCTACAGCGAAGACAATGGATTGCCTCGGCAGCCTGGTGGATGGAGCTGTCGTTACCAGTGCAGGGCGTGTAGGTGTACTCCTTGGTTCTGGTAAGGTCCCTGCCGTCTGTTCCGAGTGCAGCTGGTGTTGCGCTGTGGACAGTGATCAAAATAAAGGTCGTTATACGCCAAGTCTAATCGGATATTTCTATATTTGTGCAAAATATGTATTTTTAGTTGATTGGTTTTGTTCTCATTATGCCATCAAACATTCGGAATCATTATTTTCTGAGTTTTGGCTAAAGGGAACTACAGGGGAAACATTCTTACCTGTAATGAATGAAGAATGTGCGTCGTCGCATGGTTGTTGCAGAAGTTTGACATCGGAGAAGAATTTTTCTTCAGAGTTGTCCCCGTCTTTAGAACAAGGCAAAGAAAGGTGGTATCGGGGTGTTTCAGCGTTAATCGGGTATTTAAGCGTTAAGTTTCTTTACTTTCTTTCTCACAGGTACCTGTGGTATATGCTCTCAATCAACACACAAAGTTGGATTATTCGAAGAAATGCATATCAAATAAAGTGGAAGGTCAGAATGTGAAATACAATAAATGGTTTATCAACATTTTAACGAATTTTCTATATAAGTTTATAGTTTTCAGTTCATGAAATCAAGCCACTTGTTTCACAATTACACATCCGGTTTGACTAAATTAAGAAACTACAGTAATAATTTTCACATGCATTGTCAAATTTACGATTAAAACACATTAAAGTTCCACGTCTGTTTTCGTCAAAGCAACTTTTTAACGAATTGAGGCTAATGAAATCGCCGACAATATTTCACGCAAATTACATAACGAACTGGTGCTTTAGTCAAATCTCGTTAAATGTTATATAGGTCGCCGAGTACAACTAGCAAATTTCTATATTTGCTGTGAGGTCTAATTTAAATATCTTAAGCACAGCACACATCCTAAATACACGGTGACAAAGGAAGACATGTGTTTTCGTTACTTTGTTTACAACGTTAAAAGCATGAAATGAAATATACCAGCATGCCCAAAATTACGTCACTTATATTCTGTTTGAACGCTTACTGGGCAAATGTCATTTTATATTAGCATCTGCATTTTGATTTCTTGTACAAGTAACGTTTGGCTGAGAAAGCAATATACGATGAACTAGAATGTCTCTACATGCCACGGCTTATTTGTTAAAAATTCTGTCAACGTTAAAAACCCACCACCCATGCGTGCACGCACACACACAAAGCAGGCGGCACATATATGCGTACGTATATGCACAAACAGGATGATTTATTTTCGATAAAACATGATTTTCAACTCATATTTTACCGTTACATTGCTGTACACAACAACTACAATGCAGCACGTTTCTAAGCAGTTATGTAATGCTCTTCGTGGGCATTCTAAACCGAGATAGAGGAGCTGAAATGTGTAAGCATTTTTGTTTTTATACTATAGTTTGGAAGCACAAGCCAGCTTTGAAGCAGGGTATACAAAGCTTCGCGCTACTAGGGAGATTTAGAATAGCGCACCGCGAGCCCTTGAGGTGCGGTCGCTGCCACTGCACATGCGTCGTAACGCGAGTCGGCGTTCGTGTTCGCGGACCGCACGCAAAAAACCCGAAATTGCGTGCCGTAATGGTGGCCCGCATGTGGCCCGCAAGCGCTGGTTTCGAGGCTACGGTGTCGCTGCGATCGTGCGTTGCGGTTCGCAGCCGGGCAAACGCTATTCTAAAGCTCATGTGGTGCCCGCTGCGCCCGCAACACCTGCAGCCCTCGCAAACGGTATTCTAAAACTCCCTACTGTTTGCCACCACTGCGCATGCGTCCTATACGCTTATCCGTCCCAAGGCCCCCGTGACCAAGGGGGCCTTGGGGGCCCAGGGTCGTTTACTGTGATGGCTTTATATGGAAACCACGAGTGTTCCTTTGAAATTCACTGAACTTTCAACTTTTTCTGGTGGAAAATATTTCATGGATGCGAGCAACACTGTAATCGTAATGGCTCAATGGACGTGCGGTTCCCGACATGCTAGCCCCGCCGCGGTGGTCTAGTGGCTAAGGTACTCGGCTGCTGACCCGCAGGTCGCGGGTTCGATTCCCGGCTGCGGCGGCTGCATTTCCGATGGAGGCGGAAATGTTGTAGGCCCGTGTGCTCAAATTTGGGTGCACGTTAAAGAACCCCAGGTGGTCAAAATTTCCGGAGCCCTCCACTACGGCGTCTCTCATAATCATATGTGGTTTTGGGACGTTAAACCCCACATATCAATCAATCAATCCCGACATGCTAGCGTGCTCGTCCATCTTAACCATATATACCAAACCTCGTGACGACGACAGGCAGAAAAATATCGTCGACTATCGACACCAAGTGTTATCGAGAAGGCCGAATGCCGAACGCGTGAATCTGTCCCGCTATAAGCTGCTGACCCGGAGGTCACGCTATTCAATCCTGGCGGCGGCGATTGCATTTTCGGTGGAGGTGAAAATATTGGCGGCCCGTTTGCTCAGATTCGGTTGCACGTTTACGAAACTCAGGTGGTCGAAATTTCCGGAGCAACGGTAATATGCATGTGATTGGCGAAGACACTGCACAAACACATCTTCAGTAACGCACCGTAGGCATCTATTGCGCGTGATGGAGATAAGACTCGGCCTAATAAATTACTACATCGCAGTGCATCTGCTCGTTCCATAGTTACCACCGCTTTTCAGACTCCTACCATCAAGACTGGTGCCATCAGGGACATTATAGCGGACTTTATTTCTTACAACAGCGGAGGTCTTTAAGTAGGCCTTATTCTGTCCAATGCAAAAAAGAAAAGGCTCCACGCGTTGCATAGCAACCGGTTACACAGTTTTGTGCCTGATTCGCTATTCCATACACTGCTCCGCAACCAGCCCACGCACCTGATCACTACGCGCAACGCTCGGTCACACCTAATGGGAAGTCACAGCCAGCTGCGCGTGGCGGCGGCGCCATACGCAGACATGGTGAGACAAAAGGTTCGCATTGCCGATGAGAGAAGCCGCTTGCCGGAAATCGTGTTGCCTTCCAAAGCAAGACTGCTGGGCCAGACTCGTTCAAAGTAGTCGACGATGTACGACCCAAATGTTGAGAGCAGACTGCTTTGATTCTATTGGAACTTGAAATGTTACTTTCTATACCTTCGCGTCACTTGCACCATTTCGTGTAACTTTTAACCACTTCATGTGGCTCGGCCGAGCTCGTAACCGATCAGCAGAGCCTTTCGCACCTAGTGCAAGCTACGTCCGGCTTTTTTTTTGTTATAGCAGTGCAAAGATTTTTACCTGATTGGCAGGATTTAAGTGGCTGAAAAATTTCTGTAATTTGAAAGTTGTAGGTTCATAGCCAAGCGACGGAAAAAAATGATTTTCTGTCCACTTTTATTATTTTCAATTTAGGTCAAGATCATTAAACTACAGTACAGAAAATGAAAGAAAAAAAAGACATTCTCCACACGGCTTTCTATGACTTAATTATTCGTTGATTTCACCAGTTGTAATCCACCCAGAAACGAGCCTCGAAATGATTATACTTCTTTCGAGCTTTTGTATAACAAGAATGCCAACGATTGGCTACACTCGCGTAAAAACTAATGAACCACAACCAGCAGGTACATGTTTTACTTTGAATCGACCCCTTGAACGCCTCATGTGAGCACTTTGTTCTTTGTGCATCATTTTCAAAGGTACGCACGCTTTTGTTCCCCATTAAATGCTTGTCACACTCAGCATTCTCACTTACGCACTCTATGATTCTGCCACGCAATATTGCATCTGTTCATGCGACTTCCTTCCTGACATAACGAGTGTATAGGATGATTTGAAGAGAAGCTTCAAACGCTGCTGTGTCTCTGTGGTAGAATACTTCACTGACATGAAGAATACCTGGGTATGATTCGTGCGCAAATTGCATGTTTTTTGTTTTTTTGTCACGGTGTGCTCTGTGCCAAGGTCACTGGCTTTTCGATCTGGAGCTTCAACATGGACAACTAAAGATTTTTTTATTATGACGGCAATTATATGGACATTCTCTGCTGGTTTTTGCCGTTGGCGTCGGCGTCATGTGCCGATATGTATACGTATCTATATGTATGAAAACTCAAAAAAGAAAAAAAAATGCCCCCACCTCCCCAAAGAGAATTGTGAAGAAATACGAAGGCATTGCGTAGCGTTCATAACGGCGTTTCGCACGTAATAACCCCGCGTTAGAAGAATGATGTTTTTTTTTTCTTACACTGTTCGCCGTTCGCCGCATGCGGCGTTTTTCTGTCGCGAGAAACCTGGTGTGCATTCCCAGCTCTAGTAGCTAGCGTGCGCCGTTAAAAATACTATGAAGTGAACAGAACAAACAGCATTCTCGGCGTTGGCGCTTCAGAGCGGCGTCTCGAGCACACATTTCCCGATGTCCTTCAGAGTCGCCCATTCAGAGAACGCTTGAGAGTTTGGCATGAGCGGGCGAGAGAGGGGAAAGCAGGGAGGAGAGAGAGTAAACGGTGAGAGGAGGAGCGGAAAAACACTGCACCTACCCTCTCCTACACTTTCTCGCATTATATGCTCCGGTTGCTTGGGGTGCGGATAAGCACGCCCGCAGCTGTCGCAATGGGGGAGGGAGTGAGAGCGGAGAAATAACACCTGCCGGCACGAGGACACCGCCGCGGACAACGTCGGATGCTAAACATAGCCCCACTAATAAATGCATTCGCATTTAAAAGCTGCCTACGCTCGGCATAATTCATGTTCGCCAGGGCGATGCAGCAGTCCAGGCACAAGAACAGGCCCGGGTGGCAAAGCACCAGAAGGAACTGCGCACCAAGGATCCGACAGTCTGCTTAGCCGAATGCGAGTGACAACGCCTAGCCGAGTAAGTGGCGTTGCGGGCAGAGCTGCGTCAACGTGGCAATGGCGTGAACGCGTTCCCCAGTGCCAGCACTCACGGTCAGCGAGAGTTTATCGAGCGGCGCTTCGGCTTCGGCTGCGATGTGTAAAACTACCTGTGGCCGCACATTTTAGCTTCGCTGGTTAACCATCTACACGAAGTTCCTTGGTGGTCATTTTTGGAAATTTATTTTCGTTTCCGGCCCATTCACGAGCGTAGCTGTGCACTCTTTCCTGCTTCACCTTTATGTTTTTCTCCTTCTCTCTCAATCTCGGTGCATGTATGTATGGTAAGCTGAGTGAGAGACATCGCCCTGCTCTCTTGCATCTGTATCGCAGGTATGTATAGTTTAGTAGTGTTGGTTGTTAACTCGCCAATTTTTCGCAATCTATTGTAAATGCAAATTAGTGCCTTACCATTGACTGTAGCCACAGATGCTGTAGGTACTGGTGCCATCAATACTGCTGCTGCAGCAACTGTTCTTTCGACCTGAACATTTGGGGTTGTCACGCTGGCCATAGTAATCTTCGTCTCGCACCTTGTTTCTAGCGATGCTTACCCACTACAGGTAAGGCCAGTGGTGTGCGAGCAGGCATATTTACAATAATAGCTTTTTATGGCAAAATATATTGATCTAGTCAACTCAAATACTGTTGTGTTCAGACATTGCTGAGTATGGTTACTATAGTTGTAAAACAGCCGATAGTAGTGGAAACTACTCGCCGCAGTCGCACAGTAGCTTACTGTGCTCTAAATTTCCCACTTCGCATTATTTGAACAATCTTGTTGATGAAGCCAATTAGGGCTAAGTTGACATGTATAATAATTATTCATTCTGCGTGGTACTTCTAATCTATTTATCAGTCAACGATAATAACTTTTGTAACTTTTGCCTTCTAACGCAATTATACCGGCAATTTTGATAACTAGTCATTGAGAACTGGACATATCGCATCAATGGACGCGGCCAGGTTTATATCTATATATAACTTTGAATCATGTGACGGTGGATGAAAAACACTGTTTTAGAACTTTGTAGCATGCCCAGCAAGTCGGTTGCGCGCGAGCGCTTGTCTTTCGTTTGGGGGAGGGGTGGGGTGACCATAGAGTTTCCTAAAGTCAACTAGAGGGGACTCTGACGCTGCGATTGTTCAGCTACCATGAGAATTAGTACTTGGGGGCTGTGAATCGCACTTTGTGGCTTCGTTTGTTGCCGTAATCCGGGTTAGTTTTGAAGGAAAGAACGAACCCTTTTGAACTTCGTTAGCCGACTTAAATGGTAAGCCTAAAAGAATAAAGTGGTGAAGTGCAAGCGCTGAACATTTGCAGATTTGTGTTTCATGAGGAAACAGCTCCAAGCCATGCACACGAACACACACGGAGCCAGAAGTTGAAGAATAGACAAATCGGTATAGTTCCCATCATTCCCATACTCGCTGAAGCGCCGTGCGTAGCGGCTCCCATAGACACTAGCACCAGAGTTCCCTCTAGTGTATATTTAAAAAACTTTATTGGGATAAGATCATAAGAAATACGGTAATGAAATGGCGTCAAAGGATAATGCAGTCACTTGAAAATGTGTTGAACGGCGAGAGAATATGCACGAAGATTCTGGTAAGAACAGTGACTCAAAAAAAACTTATGACTTCTTGGATAGCCGTTTAGAAGTAGCACTGCTGGACGTAGTTTTCGAGAAAGAGAGAGAGAAAAAAAACTGTATTGCTGCCGCATAAACACGCCATTTATTCACGAAAAACAAAAACAACCACATGTGCAGTGTGCTTCAGACAAAGACGGTGTATCTCATCGTTCAGGAGAAGGGAGGACCCAGTCGGAATAATTTAACAGTGGAATCCAACGTGAACACAAATAAACAAAAGAAAAGTGTATATCTACACCTTCAAAATCAATTATTTACAACAACTGTATCCGATGCAGCGATGCCGGCCGTCATCGTCCTCTTCGAAGGCCACCTCCCGCTTTTGTTCCGAAGGCTTGTGTCTCTATGCACTATTATTATTTTTTGATAATTTCTTGTTTCTTATTCTCTAAATGTGAGACAGCGTGACATTGATTGTTCTGCACGTCTATAACGATGCCCTTTTTACCTCTAATACCAACATCTCCGCGTATCTGGCGTAGTCTAGTGGCTGAGATACCTGACTTTCACCCAGCAGACTTGGGTTCGATTCCCGGCGTCGGAAGAACGTGTTCTCATATTGAAACACTTCACACTCTGTACTATGAATGCAGTGATTTAAGTTCAAATCTCGGTGAGACCTGTTTTTTCTTTTTTCTTTGAGTGAGGTAATATAGTGAGAAATGTTTTACTGCTTGTTTTTCTTTCAATTTACCAGGAATTCACGAACACCCCCCCTCCCTTTTTTTCTCTCTGTGTGTGTTGTTCGATTTTACGGGTAGAGCTCATTGCATACGTGAAGTTAGCACACCCAAGCAAGATTCTCACTGGCAACGCTACCAGGAGAGTATTTGAAAGAAGCTGGAAGGGTAAAATAAAGAAACAGATCGGAGAGGATACTCATTGTGCTTGGTGCTCCGGTAACACTGGACGCGCCCGCTATTCTTTGCTGGGTGCTGTAGCAAAATCGTGAGCTGGCGTCTAAATGAGGAGAGAGAGGCTGTGCCGCAAGCCTCGGCATAGCTTTTTCAGTAAGAAAATGCGTTCGTTTCTTTCGCCATTCAGCGCCGAACAGTCTGCGGACTTCACTATGCTGCCGCGAATCCGCGAGAATACAATATCCGAGATATACGCGTTTACAAACTCATACGAACGGCAGATGGAAGTGGCTCACCGCTTGGCGAAGCTAAACTGTTCTTTATAAGCGTGGACTTTCGATATGTCGCTATAAAAAAGTGTTCGTTGGAGAGAAGATGTGACTCAAATTTCTAAGATCACCTTGCACTGCTATACATCTCCATTCTACTTACCATTGCAATTTTGTATACGCGTCATAAAACACCCATCAGATATTGGCACAACGTTGTTTTTGTGGGACTTGTGCTATGGTGTGTGGCTTTTCTTGACTGATTTGTTCGGCGAACTGCAGCTGCATCTACACCTTTCATGATGGCGTGTGTCATAGTTTTTGAGCAATAAACAAGGCACGGAAATGCGCGTAAGCTGTGCGTCGTAATCCAAACCAAAACACTAATCGTGCTTTTCAACTGTGTATACACAAAATAGTGGCCTAAGCAATATTCCTATACTCCACACGGGTTGTTTGTAATGCGTTATGGTCGTAACCTATCACGTGACTTTAGTATTGTCACTCTGGTTTCCTGAACGGTGTACATATGCGTTCATTTACATGTGTTTTTAACATCCCAAGGTGGAGTTGCATTACCGAGCTCTATTGCGAAAAGGCTGCGAGGGTCCCCGATCGGCGAAAAGAGCAGTGCGATGATCTACCGAACAAACGGCTCCATCTACTGTATGGTTCCCTAACACTTAGCTCCGTCTTCGCAGTGCAGACTTATCGAGTAACGTGAAAGAAAAATCTAAGGGCATGGGATGAGGGTGTGGAGAGGAAAGGGAGATACGGCATGTGTGCGATGTATACTTACGCAGAAGCTGCCTTGCGAAGCCTCGCATGAAATTCCTTTTGGGATCTTTGCACCGATCGAGTCTCGTGTTACAGCATTGATTTCCCACGTATATGCACAGCAGCATCTGTGGCACTGTTTATGCACGTTTATATATGTCAATTATTTATTTTGTCACCCTGTCGTAGTGGTCTAGTGGCTAACGTACTCAGCTGCTGACCCGCAAGTCACAGGATTGAATCCCGGCAGCAGCGGCTGCATTTTTGATGAAGGTGAAAATGCTGTAGGCCCGTGTGCTCAGCTTTGGGTGCATGTTAAAGAACCCCAGGTGGTCGAAATTTCGGGCGCCCTCCACTACGGCGTCTCTCATAATCATATGGTGGTTTTGGGACGTTAAACTCTACGTATTGATGAATTTCTTTCGTAGATCTGCGACACCGACAGGTTAATGTTGATCAGTCATGCTCTCTTACGCGTCTATGACGTTATCGTCGATTGTGAAATGTATGTATTGTAATATTATGTAATAATGCTAAAAGTAAATGTGTGAGTTTAGCGTCTCGAAACAACCATGTGATTATGGGACACTCTGCGGTGGAGGAGTAGAAACGATGACGAAGCGCTGATAGGCAGTCTTGCACCATGCATCAGAGTTGGCCACGTTCACCACCAGGTCCGCCCATACATACCGGAGCCCCTGCAATGCTACAGATGTTTCAAGATAGGACACGCAAAAGGAGTCTGCACCAGCAATGTTGTGTGCCCGCGGTGTGCTGAACCTCATTAGAAAGACACCTGCCACGCAACTGTGTTCAAATGCTCCAACTGCCACGGCGCTCATAAAGCGTCAGCGATCGCCCTCGAGTTCGGAATGAACTCGCGGTGCTCAAACGCATGTTGCGCGACAATTCAACGCACAGAGAAGCTGCTGCTACCGCCAGGTGACGTCGGCATCACCACAGAAGATCATCACGAAACGTGACACCTGCCGATAGCGACACGCCATCTTCCGCAAAAACAACTGACCACCGATCATCAACTCTGCGAAAACGGATACATCGAAAACAAAAGCAGGGTCAAAACTCCCACATCATGAAGAGTAATGATTGATATGTGGGGTTTAACGTCCCAAAACCACCACATGATTATGAGAGACGCCGTAGTGGAGGGCTCCGGAAATTTCGACCACCTGGGGTTCTTTAACATGCATCTAAATCTGAGCACACGGGCTTACAACATTTCCGCCTCCATCGAAAATGCAGCCACCACAGCCGGGATTCGATCCCGCATCCTGCGGGTCAGCAGCCAAGTACCTTAGCCACTAGAGCACCGTGACGGCGCCGCCTCATGAAGAGTAGCCTTCACTTCTACGAACACAGCCTGATTCAGAGGTGTATAGAATCCTGCCAACCTCGATGCCCTCATGAACCACTGATGCGAAGACAACTCAGGATCTCCAGGGCGTTAACATGTTGCAGACCCTTATGAGTACAATGCACATGCTCCTAAGCAACGTTAACACCCTGTCAGCGCATAGCGCACTGCAGCTGCTGCACACTTTGAGTTCGGTGCTTGCATATCTAGTGTAAAACTATGGACCGCGACATGCTATCCTTTCGAGAGGAGGTAAAGAACGCATATGTCCTTCAATGGAATGCCAGTGTGCTTAGGGCGCATATGTACGACTTCCGGCAATGTGTATTCACAAACCAGATTTCTGTAACTGTGATTTGTGAACCGAACCTGTCAGGTCACGTCAGACTGTCTGGATATGAGTCCTTTATGCCTTCTACCCACGGAAAGCGCAGCAAGGTTGTTGTGTTTATATGGCGTGACTTGACTTATGTTCATCACCCTGTACCACCTGACAAAGAAAGCCAGTACATTTGCCAAACAGTGAGAAAGAAGAAGACTACATTAACAATCATCGGAGCCTACTTACCTCAATCAAGTCGTCTAGACTGCGAGTGTTTGCGTGGAATTTCGAATTCAACTAATCCGCCATAGGGTGATAACTGGCGCCTTCAATGCCCAAGACTACTTGTTGGAAAGCTCCAGGGTCCAGTTAGTGTCTTTCGCTTCTGAGGTTGAACTTAGCCTCGTGAATGACGGCTGCCCTACTTATTTGCGTGGATCGGCCTATAGCAGTGTCCTAGACCTCGATTTCGTCCCACGCTCGTTCGCCAAAAGAGTGCTCTGGTTTTAGGATTGGGAAACAAGGAGTAGTGACCATATCCTGACATACCCAAAGATTGACGGCCTTCCAAATCTCAAGTCCTCCAGAGCCGTCCAGTGCACCGATTGGGAAAAATACAAGTTAATCATAGAAGACTGTATTGGCGGCTCACCCTTCAACCTAGGGGTTGCAATAAAGGGTGTCCTACAGTCCACTACGCGTTCGCTTTCGGATTGCTCATCAAGCATAAACTTCGAGCGATTCGTCGTCGTGCAGAACGACTTTATATACGCAGTAGGTCCTTTGATGATTTGAGAGTAGCCAGATGCACACAAAGGAAAATACAGCGTCACATGGACAGGCTGGATAAGTGACGACGGGTATCTTTTTGCAAGTCCTTGGATCTAATAAAGCCTCTGGCACTAATATGAAGAAATGTCTGGGGTCTTCGTACAACCATAGGTCAGCGTTACCCACTTAAATTTCGGGCACTATACTTACGCTGCGAAAAGATTGACGTCGCAAAATCTTTCTGTCGAAGGATTTTCTGCGAGGTAAATTCAACTGGGACGAGGACAACCGACTGTTCTGTACCCTCACGTGATCCCCGAATAAAGAGTATGTTTTTAATGGAAGAGCCAAAGGCTGCGCTTGCTTTGTGGATACGTTCTTCAGCTCCATGACCTGATAGCATTACCGCGCTTTGTCTCACCTAAAAGATCAAGCTCGGAAGGCACTCTTCCTGCAATACAACAACTCCTGGCAAACTGGCATGGTTCCGCAGGAATGGAAGTCGTCACCTGATTCCACTTCTCAAAGCCGGCAAGTCCCCTTTTGTCATTTCCTCTTACCACCACATCGCCCTCGCGAGCTGTGTGGGAAAATTTTTGAAGTGAATGATTTTAACACGTCTGTAATGGTACTTAGAAATCTACAAAATATATTTAGATGCCATGACCGGGCTCAGACGGGGCCGCGCTCATCAATTGACAATGTAGTTGACTTGGTGACATATGTAGATCATCAGAAGGCATGTAAACGATTATTTGCTTTTCTGTTTGTTGACGTTAAAGGGGCTTACGACAACGTCACCTACGAAGCCATCCTCAGCGCATTAGAAAGAGTAGGACTCGGTGGCAAGGTCTATACGTGGGTTGACGGCTATACAGAAAATGTCATTTCACGTGCTGGCAAAGAATGGTCTGACACCCGAGTATTACAGTAGCTGAGGAGTGCCGCAAGATGGTGTGCAAAGCCCCGCGTTGTTCAACCTAACACTCATTGGACTAGTTGGTAAGCAGCCAAGCAGCCTACAACTTTTTATTTATACTGATGACATCTGTGTGTGGACATCAGGTGTGACTCGATTTCAACTTCGCGCTCAACTTCAGAAGGCAGCATCAGTGACATCGCACTACCTTTGCAAACAAGGGCTTGAGATCGCCAGTGGAAAGTGTGCAGTCATGGCGTTCACTAGAAAGCTAATGTCCGCTTACGGCATATCAATCAACGGGCGATTGGTGTCATGCAGCCGGAGTAACAGGTTTTTAAAAATTATAGTCGACCAAAAGCTGTCGTGGGCCCCACAAGTAAACTACGTGAAAAAGCGGCCGACAGCCATTTGTCACTTGTCCAGGTTCCTTACCAGAAAAAACTTGGGGAGTGTCTGTCGAGTTCATGTTAAAGCTGTACACGGTAATATTTACTGGATTCCTGCGGTGCAGCGTACCTGTAATATTTAACTCGAACAAAACTAATCGGCACCTACTCCAAAACATTCAAGCCCAGGATCTTAGGATATGCCTTTGTTTACCCAGCTGTGCATAGACGGCTGAAACTATTGCCATTGGACAGTAGTACCCGATCATGACACACATCACCATTGAAACGATGCGTATGTATTTCAGGCAACATGCTAGGAACCCTTCCCACCACTTGGTGAGCCTCGCTACTGAGAGACCCCACACGAAATTTAGTGCAATCAACTGTGCGTATCATACATCGTTTGCGTCAGGTTTTACGCCTGCGCAGAAATTGGTGTATCCTCTGTGGTGCCGGACCCTTCCACAAGTACGTATTACAATTTCAGAAATACAGAAGAAATCCAATTTGGCTTCGTCAGCTTTCAAACGATTGAGCCTGCACCTCTTGCACGAAATATACAATGACGATTTGCTCACATACACCGATGGTTCAACCACAGCGTCTAGCTCGGGCGGTGCGGTGCTGATACGAGCTAGAGGACTTACCCTGTGAGTCAAGCTGTCACACGTCACTACGTTTACGGCGGCAGAACTTGCGGCTTCGCGGGGTGCCCAAGAGTGCACCACATCCCAGAGGTCGAGAAAATGGGCTGTTTCCTACTCGAAATCGCCTTACAGAGCATGCAGTCAGCCTTTAGACGAGGTTGACAGGAACACTTGACGTACAAAGTTGTCAAGCTTTCTGACCACATCACAGAAACAGACCACGAAGCTACCTGGTCATTGTGGGATCAGTGGCACTAATTCCGCAGACAACACGGCTCACACATGCCACCAAGAAGAGCACACCCTTACGATTCCTTTTCCAAAAACAGATGTTTCAAGGCAACTTCGTCACCTGGCACGTAGTATGTGTCTGCTGGAGTGGAACACCCCAAGAATAACACATAGGAGACTCCACCAAATGAACCCTCCACTGAAATTTCGACATCCATCCGGACTTCGTCGACGTGAAGTTTTGCTTCTTTGTCGGCTTTGGTGGGAGGTTGCCCTCACAAAAGCATGTACAACCTTCATTGGATTGACCGACAGTGTGGAATGCGACGTCTGCGGCCCCGAAGAAGACAACGACCATCTGCTGTGCCATTGCCCTTGATTTGCCTCTGAGAGACTAAATCTTTCTGACGCATTGCGACAATTGAACGATGGGCCACTCTGCAGATGCTGCTAGAGCACCGACCTCGTCCTTCGTCAGCTCAAAAGGCAGTCAAGGCCGTCTTCCACTTTTTTAAGACTACAGGCTTATGTGAATGCCTTCAACTTTTGTGTAGTGCCACCGCTGCATATGCGTCAGCCCATATACTGACATTTTTTTTTCTCTTTTTCTTCTCTTTCCTCTCTGTATCGTCTTTATACTCCCCTTTCCCATTCCCGCAGCGTAGGGTAGCAAACCAGGCATGTGGCTGGTTAACATCCCTGCCTTCTTTCTTTTTGTGCTTGTCTTTCCTTCCTTCCCTCCATCCGCAGTGGAGGACTTCGGAAGTTTCCACCATCTTGGGTTCTTTACCACGCACCTATATCGAAGCACACGGGCCTCAAGCATATTTGCGTCCATCAAAACTGTGGCCGCCGCGGCTTATATTGTAATATTGATCTGCAAGTCCTCTTTTGTTGCAGGCGAGCAACTGAATCGCTTGGCAAAATAAGAACTTAGGTTGACGAGTGCTTTCTTGTGCGCGGAATTTCCGAACAAAAGCCAATCTTGTTGATGAAGGAAGTTAACGTAATTACTTTCTTTTAATTAACTCTGGTTACGGATTCATAGGATTAGCATCAGTGCTACCTTGCGAAACATGTTATCTTGAGCTAGTTGATATATAGTCTTAGTAGCAAACAGCGTGAATTAACAAAGACGTGAAAAGCAAACAGAAATTGCGCTGTTAGCGTTACTTTGTTACCGGCTTTATCAGGGACATTTCTGACTGAACAGCGCACGAACCATTGGAAAGTCATTAGAGAACGAACGCCAGATACGTAAGCTTGCACGTAATTGCGCTACCAACAGCTGAGCACGTTGTTCCATGCATAGCTGTTCGTGCATAGCATTCCGTGTCTCTCATCATCAAATGGTGGTTTTGAGACGTTAAACCCCAACGAATGAATTCGCTTTATTTAGAGTGAGAGAAACAAGAAATTTTATTTCGATAGCAATTATGTGGACAATATCGGCTGGGTTTTGCCGCTGGCGTCGGCGTCATTCACCGTATATGTATATATTAAGACGCAATGAAGAAAAATAAATCAGGAAACGGCTCCGGCGCTCGGAATCGAACCCCCGACCGCTGACTTGTGAGTGCGAGGCATAGCAACTTAACCGCGAAGGAGCACCTTGTTCACTGTTCAAACGGCAAGCTATTTATATCTACCACTTATCGCTGCCAATAGGCATCTTGGAGGGAACCATCGTGTTTTTAGCATTAACAGGGAGATGGCACAATGAGCGCGCATCGCCAGATCATGACGACACAGTGGCGCGCGCTCTCATCTCCCACGCGTACTTTGCCCAGCGTAGAGGGCACAGGGTGGACACTCACGAGTGCGCTCGTTTGTCTCACGGTGGGGGACACCGTACGCCTTATGATTTCACTGAAACGATTCTGTTGTAGTTACCGGACGCACAAAGGTCACTGAACTCGTTGCACAGTCTCCATTTGCGAAAAATCCGTGCTTTTTGGACACAGCGATGTAACAACTGAGACGCTTATTCGCGTTCATTTGTATTTGTGAGTACGTTTTGTGCTGCATTTGTGCGTGAAAAACATGGGGCAAGCTTAGATCTGCTCGTCATTCTGCGCGTGAACTTCCAAATTGTTGCTATCGTGGTAATTGTTTTGCCTTCGTGGCAAAGCTGTAACTTTTTTCGTCAGTTCGGGATCTCCGTAAAACTGCATTCAGTCAGATCGAGATTAAATTGTACCAATTAGCTAAATGACAAACAGTTATATTTTTACATTAATTAGGCAAGGTGCAATAACCAATGAACAAAAAAGCAAAGTTGCGTTAAACCATCTAAAACAAATGTCAGTGTTGGTTTATTTGCAACCAATCTCTAATCAGAAATTACCTACTTCAATATTCGGAAATGCGTGTGAAGTATCCCCCCCCCGCCCACCGAAGTGAGTGGACTAGTGCGCATGCTTATTTGATAACGAGCAAAAAATACACTTGCAACGAAACCGTAAGAAATGAACAGGCTGACAGGCTGCCGAATTTACATGTCATTTATTCCCATAAAACAAATACAACCACTGGTTCAGAACGCTGGCTACGCCACCCATGATGGTCCAGTGGCTAAGACACTCGACTGCTGACCTGCAAGTCCCGAGATTGAAACCCGGTCACGGCGGCCTTATTATTGATGGAAGTGGAATTGCTTGAAGTCTGTGTGCTTTGATTCCGGTGCATTTACGAAATACCAGGTGGTCGAAATTTCCGGAGGCCTCCACTATGGCCTCTCATAATCATATGGTGGTTTTAGGACGTTAAACCACAAAACTTATATTATTAGAACGTTGGCTTCTATAGAAAAGAACGCTGACCACTACTGCATATAAAGCTCGATAAACTTATACGACACAAGTTGCCGTACCGCTATCAAGAAAATCAGAACTTAACGTCTTCTAAATAAATGCAGAACGCCGAATATGCTCTGCGTTGAGCAGGATTGTCCACCATGGTGCAGTACCAGCCACAACCTTCCATGAACACAGCAATTATTTCTTGGCCCTCAGTCCCCAGCAACTGCGAAGCAACTGTGCAAGGTGGCAGTCAGACCTGAGATGCAGCGGAGGGTGCTAAGGATCTCTGAGTACGGACAGGCTGCCATTGGAATATGAGTATGGCTACCTTCAACAGCGGAACGCTATCTAATGAGGCTAGTCTAGTTGTGCTATTCGAGGAATTAGTTGGTGTTAAATGGGATATAATAGGGCTCAATGAAGTTAGGAGGACGCGTTAGGCTCATTCAGGGCTGAAGAATGGACACTTCCTATGTTACCGTAGATTAGTTGACAGAAAATAACTAGGAGTGGGGTTTCTCACACACAAGAATATCGCTGGCAACATGGAATATTACTATAGCACCAGTGAGAGGGTTGCAAGCATGATAATTAAGTTTAACAAAAGGTACAAGACGAAGGTGGTGCAGGCCTACGCGCCTACATCGAACCATGATGATCATTTGGGTGAGCGCTTTTATAAAGACGTAGAGTCAGCCATGAATAAAATAAAGACGCAGTATACACTTTTATAGGCGACTTTAATGCCAAAGTAGGCAAGAAACAGGCCGGAGACAATGCAGTGGGGGAATATGGCATCGGTTCTAGAAATGCCAGAGGAGAGTTATTAGTAGAGTTCGCAGCACGTAATAATTTATGGATTATGAATACCTTTTTCAGAAAACGGGCTAAGCGTAAGTGGACATGGCGAAGTCCTAATTGCAAAACTAAAAATAAAATTGACTTTATTCTTTGGGCATACTCAGACATTGTACAGGATGTAGAAGTAGTTCGCAAGATTAGATGCAGTGACCATAGAATGGTAAAGGCTCGTATTCACCTAGATTTAAAAAAGCAAAGACAAAAACTGATACGCAAGTAGCCAATTAATGAACTGGCGATGAAAGGAAAGGTACAGGAATTCAGAGTTTTGCTTCAGAATTGATTCGAGGCACTAAATTAGATAACCAACGTTGGCGTTGACTCAATGAACGATAATCTTACTAGTACTATCAGAGATTGTGCAATTAAACTTGGAGGTTCAGTCGCTAAACGGGAAACTGGCAAACTATCTCAGGAGACGAAAAATCTTATTAAGAGACGATAAACGATGAAATCCTCAAATGCAACCGACAAAATAGAGCTAGTCGAGCTTTCGAAGTTAATCAATAGGGGTAAAGTAGCTGACATCAGGAGGTATAACATGCAAAGAATTGGACAGGCTGTAAAAAGCGACAGAAGCCTAAAAGCTGCGAAGGCAGACTTGTGCATAGGCAAAAATTGGATGTATGCATTGAGAAACTAGGAAGGCAATGTCATAACCAATACGGATAGGATAGTCGAGATGGGGAAGGAGTTCTACACCGAGCTTTACACAATTCAAAAGAACCAGGATGGTATTGTGAGGAAATATAACATTCCAAGAGAATTTGACATTCTACCAGTAACGACAGGGGAAGTAATGGAAGCCCTAGAAAGAATGCAAAGAGGCAAAGCCGCTGGTGATTATAAAGTAACAGTGGACCTCTTGAAAGATGGCGGAGAAATTGTATTAGCAAAAATATCCACCGTATATACAAAGCGTCTCTTGACGGAAAAGGTACCAGAATCTTCGAAGAACGCCAGCGTAATCTTAATCCATAAGAAAAAAGACGTCAAGGACTTGAAAAATTACTGGCCGATCTTCTTACTCTCCGTTCTTTACAGACTATTTACAAAATTATAGCTAATAGAATTGAGAAATTATTAGAGTTCAATCAGCCAAACGACCAAGAAGGATTTCATACCAGCTACTCCACAATAGAGCATACTCATACTATCAATCAGGTAACAAACAAATGCGCTGAATACAACCAACCCCTATACACAGCTTTCATACATTACGACAAGGCGTTAGGCTCAGTCGAGACATCTGCAGTAATGCAGACACTACGGAGTCACGGCATCGAAGAAACCAACAAAAACATACTTGAAGAAATATACAGGGAATCCACAGCCACCATAGTTTTCCATAAAGAAAGCGAAAGAATCCCAATGAAGAAGGGTGTAAGGCAGGGAGACACAATCTCTCCAATGCTATTCACCGCGTGTTTACAGGAGGTATTGAAGACCCAGGACTGGGAAGAGTTAGAGATAACAGTTAATTGAGAGTACCTTAGCAACATGCGATTCGCTGATTACATTGCTCTAATGAATAACTCAGGGGACGAATTACATACAGTTTATGATTACTGAACTTGACACGGAAAGCAGAAAAGTAGGTGTGAAAATTAATATGCACAAACATAAAGTAATGTGCAACAATGTCGGCATAAAACAGCACTTTGTGCTACATGGAGAGACGCTGAAAGTTGTAAAGGAATATGTCTACTTAGGACAGGTAATAGCCATGGAGCCCAATCACGAGATCGAAGTAACTATAAGAATAAGAATGAGGTACAACACATTTGGCAAGCACTCTCAAATCATGACTAGTAGATTGCCACTATTCCTCAAGAGGAAGGTATACAACAGCTGCATCTTGCCAGTCGGAGCAGAAACCTGGAAGCTTACAAAGAGGGTTCAGCTTAAATTGAGGACAACACACCGTGCGATGGAAAGGAAAATTATAGGTGTAACCTTAAGAGACAAGATAAGAGAGCAGAGTGGGTCAGGAAACAAACTGGGGTTAAGCTAGGATTTCATAGCTGAAATCTAGAAAAATAAATAAACAGGGGTCGGACACGTAGCCTGTAGGCAGGATAACCGGTGGTCATTAAGGGAAACTGACTGGGTTCCCAGAGAAAACAAACGCACGAAGGGGAGGCAGAAAGTTAGGTGTGTCCATGAGATTAAAAAGTTTGCGGGTATACCGTAGCAACAGAAAGCACAAGAGAGGGTTGATTGGCGGATCATGGGAGAGGCGTTTGCCTTGCAGTGGGCGTAGTCAGGCTGAGGATGATGATGATGATGATGATGATGATGATGATTATATTTATTACTAATAACGGATTTAGAGTGGTTTAAAGTTGAGACGTCGTTTGGAGAATGCCAATCGAATACAAAATAAGTTACGTTATAGGACTGAAGTGCGTGTACGGAAGCAAGGATAATCGGCTTCGACAACCTATTACAATAGTTTATCAAAGCACAATGTCATTTTACTTCATGAGTTACCATGTATGCAAAGTTTGCTGTTACTACAATGTCGTTTGAGCAGAAAAGAGAGCAATCACGATCATTATTACTCCAAATTTTTACGTCACAAGAGAACCACCATTTCGGCATCCACTCCAGGGTGTTATTCGTCACTGAAGGTCATCCGGTTGGGCTCGGTTGCGTTCCTGTGCTGCAGAGGCGGGGTTGACGGAGTAGGTGACCACGCGAGTTCCTCCACGAGTGGTTCCACGTCGATCGCCCCGATGCTGCACGCAGCGCAGTGGTTCGTCGGGACGTAGTCTGAGACAGACTCCAGAGGATCCTCAAAGACGCCGTCTATGCACTGGGGCAAGAATCAGGACATGATATCACCCATGGTTGTTTCCTAGGTGCCGAAGAACAAACTTGAGGTCCCGGCAGTTGGTTGATAGGCGAGATTTTGTTTGGCTGTCGATGTCACCCTACGAGTGAACCTCCAACCCCACTTGTTCGCACTGGATATCCAAGCTGCCGTGGCCTGGCACTCCTTTCGTGCTATAGGTGGGGTGAGAATGGCCAGTGACTTGGACGAACACGAGGCAGATCTCGCTGAATCGATAAATGGTCTTCTTCGTAGCAAGTGGAGAGTCGTTTCAATGAGAGCACGTGCAATCTTCTTCTTTGTCGTCTTCACCAGGTTTCCAGAGCCAAGAAAAGCAACCAAACGAAGATGACAAAAAATATGTAAATAACTTGCGTATTTGTTACGCACTTTTGGTCTGCTTAAATATACGTACCGATAATATTTTTTCGGCCTCATAAAGTCATAGTTGTTGAAATCAGCCAAATGCTTCTAGTAAATGTGGCTCGATAGAATCCAAAGAAAAAAAAAGAGTGACACTGGTCTTTTTTTTTTCATTGCCAACGCCGTATGTGACGTGCATTCTTCTCGTGCGTGGAGCTCTTAAGGCCCGTGTGCTAGGCTCAATGAAACAGAAAGGCCGCTGGTGTCCTGGGGGTTTCAGTCATCTAAGTAGTTGGGCATCACTAAAATTTTAATACAAATAAAGATTTCGTTATCATCATCATCACATAACCAGAAAGTGGTATTTGTTTGTGTTTATCAAGCGTGCTAGATGTCTCGGTGTTATCAATAAAAGATGTTTTTTAACTGCAAAGAACTTACCTAATAATGGTTATCTATCAATCTAATTATCTATCTATCTAATAAACGCGAAGCATTTCGTAGTAAACTTCGGCGACTTTGAGCGTATCTATCTATCTGTCTATCTATCTATCTATCTATCTATCTATCTATCTATCTATCTATCTATCTAGCCGCTTACGTTTGGGTGTTCTCGTGGTCACCCCCTTAACTTGGCCTCAACCAAAATTAGCATGGGAGGGCAAGAAGGTTCGGCGAATATGACACGCTGGTCAAGACTTGAATAATGTCACAATCCCGTCGCGTACATCGTCAAACACTTCCCGCCAGATGGTGGCACATACCCACAGGAAGGCATGTGCAACTGCTATGCGGGTATGTGCCACAGGTGATTGACACTTAGTATCGACGAAGGAACGATGAGAAGACACATGGAAAATTTTAACGCGCGTACGTTAAGAAATACCCGATATCGGTAGCGTCGACCCAACGAATGCAAAGAATAAATGTCAGGGTCCCAGCTGGAATCGAACCCAAGCATTCTGCGTGGCAATGAAGAATTTAACCACACAGCTACGCCTGGTGTCGGAACTACTTTTCAAATACACACTAATCTTCGTGATACGTCAGTAGTGGTTGCAATGCTGCCTACCCAATTTTATAAACATTACATATAACTTCTTTGATATAGCCGTCACGTCGGGTTAACAACAAATGTGGTTATTGCCATGCGCTGAAGTTGATTTACGTAGCAGTGTCCAGGGCCAGCGTTCTCGCGAGTATCAGCACTTTCTATCAGCTTCAAGTGTTTTTAATACGCATGCTCCAGTTGGCATCGTTTCGCAAGTGCAAACAACTGGTTATATAAACATCTGGAACTCTTCAACATATGTGCGTGCGTCCAACATTTATACATATACTTAGCGTCATTTCATGACATGTCGTTCAATAAAAGAAATTGCAATACGGTCCCCTTCCCTCGGCATGCTTCGCATAACGTCGGTTTCCAAGTACGTGATATCTGCCGCATTTTCTATCTATCTATCTATCTATCTATCTATCTATCTATCTATCTATCTATCTATCTATCTATCTATCTATCTATCTATCTATCTATCTATCTATCTATCTATCTATCTATCTATCTATCTATCTATCTATCTATCTATCTATCTATCTATCAAATGTTGATGGATCATGCTCTCTCGCGCACGTGCGTGTAATTTTGTACGGGCCTAATCCAGATGGCTTCATGATAGTCAGAGCCCCTACCCCTCCCCCTGGCGCCGGTTTGCGACACTTATTAGGAGCTTCGCTTTGGTCCTCATCCATTTGTAGCTGACGGTTGGCTGGCCTTTTAGTGTGGCGAGATAGCTTTTTGGTGCATACTTATGACACACTACAGTGCAAATATAACTTATGGATAGAACAAACATAAACGACGACGACGATCTTCTGTGAAGCAGTAGTCCTATCTGGCACGTACATCTGTACCTCTTCACTTGGCTAAGACATAAGACAGTGTAGAACACTCTATCCTCCTCAATTCGTTAAATATCTAGAACTTTCGCCGATATATCATTTATTGGGTGTATGAGTTTCTAAAGGATTGGAAATTGTATTTTAACCGACGAGGTTTATCCTCCCCAATATATCATATGTTCAGTGCAGTCCAAAAATTTGATCCTCTCTCACGTTTTATTAATTATTTTATTGAGCTCAGTTCTCCTTCACAATAACTTCCAGCTGTACATATCTGCTGATGACATTGTGTACTTCGCTGCTGCTTGTGATATTCACTCTTCGCACGCAACACTACAATCATACTTTCGATCATTAGCATTATGGTTTCAATTTGGGTGCATGTTAAAGAACCCTAGGTGGTTTAAATTTCCGGAGCTCTCCACTACGGCGTCTCTCATAATCATATCGTGCTTTTGAAACACTAGTCCCCACATATCAGTATAAGAATTAAGATCTTAACGTATTCGGATGACAGTAAATGTTAGGAAAATTTTAAGGATTGTTTTTCTTTAAAATTTTGCACATAGCATTGCCCTTAAATACCGCTAAGAGATGATTCCCCAAAACTACTTTGTTACATATTACATTAGGAAGAAACACTACCTTAAGTGAAAATAAATAAAACATGATAAATCTAAGGCAATCAAGTGGCAAACTTGGTCGACACGCCAGCGTCTTACGGAGGGACATTCTAATTATTCTTTACAGAATGTATGTTCACTGAATTCTAGAATTTGGCTGTGTTTTACTATGAGGAGCCATCATACAAAAATAATATCTCGTTTTCTTAGAGAGAGAGGCTCTTCGTAGTTGTTTCGAGATTCTGAAAGTTGCTGCGACAAGTGTGTTATATCGAGAAGCCCGAATCCCCACACTAGCTTGTAGATTTACCGTACTCACCATCATGTCCGGGAATTCTGGACATCAACAACTAGCGCCATCTGTTGAATTTCCTGCTAAACGGCAGCGTAACTCCATGGAGGCGACCTTAAAACATTTATTGCTGCCCAAAGCTTGAGTATACGCTAAAATGACTCCGTATGTATAATGTGAACGTAAATATTTCATAATCAGAGGAAGTTCGCTCTAGTCCACTGAAATTACTTGGTTCGAGAGTGGCGTTTATGTGCTATGAGATACTTCATTGGAGAAAATTTCGAAAATTTGTATAAAAACAATTAGCCTTGGTCTCATTAGGTCACTCAAGTTACAAAATATTGACGTCTCTGTCTTCATATCTGTGAACTTTGGTTGATGAGGTTTGGCGGGCACTTTTGTGGACACGTATTTTCCAAGTGAAACTCCTTTGCAGGGGCACACGCACTTTGTAGCGCTTTCGGTTACTACAAAACATAAAATGTTTGCAGCTCTTATATGTAAGGTTCTTTTTCTTGTCACTGCTCAATACGCGCAGAGTATTCATACTGTGTAGATCTTACGTTGATTATTAGCAATAACACGTCTCCTAAAATTAGAGTAAACGATCAAAGATAAGAATAGCTCTTCCTCATTCAAAGTAAGAAGTAACAAAAGCCAAGACACATTGACATACATATATATTCTTCTCTGATAGACGCAGGTTTTTTATGGTACAGTTTAATGTAAATATCATCTTAAAAGATATGTGAGAAAACTGTCAGTTTATTAGAATATAATAAAGATATCTTTATCGGTAGTATTGCCATTCACCCCTTAATTATTTATATTTGGTCGCATGTAAGTTAACAACAGTGGAATTTGTTTAATGGTTCAGAGTAAAATAGACTAGACTGACAAGGAAACGAGTGACTGTGTAAGTATTCATGTTTCTACGTTTCTCCTCTGCAAGCGTGGTACCGTTTAGCAGATCCCTCTTACATGTGGCCAATCATGCGTGGGGCAGAGCGGCCGTCGCATTAATGTGAGTTTAACAGAACACAGGAATTCGCTCAGGAATTCAAATGCCTTGCATCTTGCATCGCACTGCAGCACACGTGGCTGTTCATCTTTCTTTGCCGATACATAGGTTTCGTCGAAGCAGAGATCCCAGATAACTGGGGAAGTGATAGAGGCTTTACATGTTAAACGAATGTATGAAGCGTGCGTCAGTGAGCCATCGTTATGTCTCACAGAAAAAAAGAGTTCGCATACTTTCTCCACACATGCGCCTTCAAATGATACTCTAGGTAACTCATCACATTTCTTTTCGACATTTCTGCGCAATGTTGATACGTTTTTTTTCAGGTATTTATTTCATGCTCTTGTGTTCTTCAAATATAGGTTTTAGTTGCGAGTCAGCGCTGGTTTGTGCCCCTCTTGTTTCCGTGTTCATTGTTTTCGGGCTGTAACCAAAAATTTCTTCGTAAAAACAAGCCCAACGTTCAATACTACTGCATTTCAACTGCAAGTGTATTTCCCTGCAAATAAAATGCCATTGTCAACCACACCGAAGAAATAATCCTGTGTTATTTGCCTTTGCGCTTCTTCTCATATATGCATCATCATAATCATCATCATCCGTCTTGATCCCTGTCCTCATCTTCACTGGGTGTCACCAAAATCATCATCGGGTGTGTGCGTGCTCGGTCTCCGACTGCACGCTCGCTGCTGCCCTTTACCCGCAAGGTCCCCTGGCAGCGCAAGTCGCGGCCGTCCAGCGCTGCTTGAGCACCGGCTTTCGAGGATGCCCCTCGATGTATACCGTAGTGAAGTGTGCATCTGAGCTGACTGCACAGCATGAGTCCTCTGGGGACCATGAGGCGGGTGACTCATGCTCTTGATGTAGCATGTGGATGGTCTGGTAGAAGACTAGGAGGCGAAGCACGAAAATGACGCCCCTGATGATACCGGTATGGCGTTCTCTCCCAAAGGTGGTGGATGGCGACCACGGAGTTCCTGCAGCGGTGCTGTCAACGTGCTCGAAAAGCAACCGGGCTTGTCGCCAACTCGCTCAAGTGCACCAGTGCTTCTTCCGTCCGATGTGTGGACCCAGGATATGTCCCTAATGACGTTCGATAAGCCTCGCACAGCTGGGGTAGACTTTTGAAGTTCGCTGGCGGCCAAGGGGCCACTGCAGATATGAAAAGGCTGCGTCGGGGTCGCCTTGTCGGACAGAGGCGACTCGTCAGTCAAGGTAACCCGCAAGTCTGTTACTGGTACCACCGAAATCAGATATCGGCGATCGGTGGCCTCCTGCGACACCTGTGGCGCGGTCTACTGGGGCTCCATCAACAGCCATAAATTCCCACGGTTGTGCTCATGCAAAACTCGGCACGGGTCTCGTGCCAAAGGTAGCAAGGTCTCTGATCCCAGTCGAAATCGACAAAGCACTGAAGGAAGAGTACAGGGACCGGGAGAGCGTGCTGTGCTTCGTCGAAGAGAACGTAGAGTAACTGCTCGAGAGTGGCGACGTAGAGTTTAGGCAGGCGGCGAAGCACCGCTCAGGTCGTCAAACGACCCACCATGAGAGGTCCGGTCCCTCAGCGAGGAGCTTTCGGCAGCCGCCTCCCAGGAGTACCCCGAAAACAGCACAAGTGTGAACAAGATCATGGACGCTTGCGACGCTTCGATCACAGTGGTCGCTGGCACGGAGTGCTGCGGCAGCGACACGACGGGTGCCGCTTCCCGGGCTTTCATCTACGACTGTCCCTGGTGGGCGCACGACATGGGCGGTAATCAAGGTGCTAGTAAAAACACTTGCAGCAGCACGGCACTGCCCAGGTGTCCACTGGCACCTCAGTGGCTGCTTCCGTCGCGGAGATAGCCTCCAACGCGGGCGCCACTACACTGCACCCGTGGTCCACCACACTGAGAGTGGCAGTGGCTGCAAGAGAGACCGGCGTACATGGGGTCACTGCCACTGGACCTGGGGCTGTCGCCGAGCTGCCAGGTTCAGAGGCAACTGCAGGCGGATATTCCTAGGAACCTTTCCTGGCGACCGCCCCGGTGATAGTGGGACCCAAGATGGAGGCGGTTATATCCTCTGGGGACTTTGAGGCGGGTGACTCATGCTTTGGTGACTCTTCCGTTGTCGTATCCTCGGCAAACTTGATGAAAATCATGTCGCTTGCGATCGACGTGCTGTCATGTGATAATGTATGGTGTCATAATATATACACCTCGTAATATATACAGACCTGTGATTTATACATATATATTACATAAAATAGAAATGGTGATCACCCTCGCTGTGGCTCAGTTGGTAGAGCACCGGAGGCGTAGTTCGAAGGTAACGGGTTTGGTTCCAACCCGTGGCAAATCCTCTTTTCGTGCAATTTTCTTTCTACACTTTTACATTACAATTACCATACTAACATTCCTTATACTTTTTCTGACATCATTGTGTGTTAGTCTTCAGTCATATTGAAAAACCTTTAGGCACTTGTTCCCATCGCGAAGAAAGACAGTTGAGATGGTGCCTTGTTAAACCTAAGTCATATATAAATATAGCTTGTTCATTTGTGGAATTTCTACAAGAGAACACGTGTATTGGGCAACGCACATCAAGCACGTGATGTTTATAGAAGCTTCCTATTCAACGTGACATTTCTTGCCATTGGAGTACAGCGATCAACGGGCTTCTATTTAGCACGCCATAAACCAATTAAACAACTTTAGCCGCGCCCGACCTTCAACTTGAAGAGGGGAACGCGTTAGCGTAATCGAGCTTCGTTCGCTTCGCCTCCTCAGTCACTAGATTCGCTTAATTTCTCGGTGAACACACCCACCCTGCAGCAAGGGAAAGTACACCTGTGCGAGTAACATATAGTATTTAAAACTATACGACAATGCATTCTGTAAGAACACCATGCAAAAGGCTCGCTAGGGCATAAAGTTTTTTCTGAGATCCTGTCGGTTACAGGCATAAATGCGTCGCAAAAGCCTTTGTGGTGCTGATAATGATGATTACTTATTCTTGCGCACTTGGGAATAGATCGGCCTTCAAAGCAACTACCCATCTTGCAGTTCCAATGTACGTTTCTTGTGCAATTTTACATTCTGCCACCCAATATTACATTTGTGATGGGGGCTACTCGCACAACAAAACATTCTTATAGTTTCTTTTCAAAGAAACACCATAGAACGCATGTTTTCAGTGCAAAGTCTTAGATTGGATTTCCGCTTAAGCCGAATAATAATATTGTTTATTTAGTTGTATCAATCTCCAATTCTGGCTCTTGGGAGACACTTATTTTCGCTAAGAATACTCAGCCACCAATGAAATCATGTGCTGCTGCTAAACGTGTGGTTGGTGTAATATTAAATGTAACATTCTTAGTTCACATTAGTGACGCCTTTGCTAAGACAACTATTCACTGTGCATAGTGCATATAATAATAATAATAATAATAATAATAATAATAATAATAATAATAATAATAATAATAATAATAATAATAATAATAATAATAATAATAATAATATATGATTATATAATAATACTACTATTATTAACATTTTCTTATCACCATCATCACCACTTAACCAGAAAGTGATATCATTTTGTGGTTATCAAGCGTGCTGGATGTCCCAGCGTTATCAAGAAAAGATGTTTTTTAACAGCGAAGAACTTTTCTAATATTGATTATCTATCTATCTATCTATCTATCTATCTATCTATCTATCTATCTATCTATCTATCTATCTATCTATCTATCTATCTATCTATCTATCTATCTATCTATCTATCTATCTATCTATGAAATGTTGAGGGATCATGCTATCTCGCGCATATGCGTGTAATTTTGTACGGGCCTAATGGAGATGGCTTCATGATAGTCAGAGCCCCCACCCCTCCCCCTGGCGCCGGCTTGCGACATTTATTAAGAGATTCACTTTGGTCCCCATCCATTTTTAGATGATGGTTTGCTGTCTTTTTAGTGTGGCGAGATAGGTTTTTGGTGCATACTTATGACGCACTACAGTGCCAAAAGAACTTATTGATAGAACAAACATAAACGATGAGGAAGAGCTCCTGGGAAGCAGTAGTCCTAGCTGCCAGGTACATCTGCACCTCATCACTAGGCTAAGACATATGACAGTGTAGAACATGCCATCCTCTTCAATTCGTAAAAAATCTTGAACTTCCCCCGATATATCATTTATTGGGTGTATGAGTTTCTAAAGGATAGGAAATTGTATTGTTACTGACGAGGTTTATCCTCCCAAATATACCATTTGTTCAGTGGATTCTCAAACTTTGATCCTCTCTCGCGTTTTATTTTTATTACATTATTGAGCTCAGTTCTGCTTCACAATGACGTCCAACTGTACATATCTGCTGATGACATTGTGTACTTCGCTGCTGCTTGTGATATTCACTCTTCGCACGCAACACTACGATCATATTTTCGATCGTTAGCATTATGGTTTCAATTTAGGTGCATGTTAAAGAACCCTAGGTTGTCTAAATTTCCGGAGCTCTCCACTACGGCGTCTCTCATAATCATATCGTGCTTTTGAAACACTAATCCCCACATATCAGTATAAGAATTATGATCTTAACGTATTGGAATGACCTTAACTGTTACAAAAATTTTAAGGATTGTTTTTCTTTTAAATTTTGCGTATGGCGTTGCCCTTTAGTACCGCCGAGAAATGATCTCTCAAAACGACTTTATTGCATACTACAATTGGACGAAACACTACCTTAAGTGAAAATAAATAAAACAAAATAAATCTAAGGCAATCAAATGGCAAACTTGGTCGACACGCAAGTGCCTTACGGAGAGACATTCTAATTATTCTTTACCGTATGTATGTTCGCCGGGTTCTAGAACTTGGCTGTGTTTTACCATGGGGAGCCATCATACAAAAATAATATCTCGTTTTCTTAGAGAGAGAGGCTCTTCGGAGTTGTTTCGAGGTTCTGAAAGTTACTGCGACAAGTGTGTTATATCAAGAAGCCCGAATGCCCACCCTAACTTGTAGATTTACCGTGCCCACCATCCATGTCCGGCAATTCTGGACATCAACAACTAGCGCCATTTGTTGAATGTCCTGCAAAACGGCAGCGTAACTCTAAGGAGACGACCTTAAAACATTTATCACAGCCCAAAGCCAGAGTATATGCTAAAAGACTCCGTATATATGATGTGGGCGTATATATTTCATAATCAGAGAAAGTTCGCTCTGTTCCCATGACATTTCTGGGTTCGAGAGTGACGTTTATATGCTATGAGAGACTTCATTGAAGAGAATTTCAAAAATTTGTATAAAAACAATTAGCCTTGGTCTACTTAAGTCACTCAAGTTACAAAATGTTGACGACTCTGTCTTCGTGTCTGTGAACATTGGTTGATGACGTTTGACGGGCACTTTGGTAGACACGTCTTTTGCAGTGAAACTCCTTTGCAGGGACACGCGCACTTCGTTGCACTTTCGGTTACTACAACACATAAAATGTTTGCAGCACTTTTATGTAAGGTTGTTTTCCTTAAGGCTGCTCAACATGCGCCGAGTATTCATGCTGTGTAGATCTTACGTTGATTATTAGCAATAACATGTCTCTGATAAATTAGAGTAAACGATCAAAGATAAGAATAGCTCTTCTTCATGCAATGTAAGTATTAACAATCGACAAGACACATTGATATACATACATATTCTTCTTTCATAAACATAGTAAATAATGGTATACTGTTGAATGTAGCAATTATATTAAAAGATATGTCAGAAAACTGTCAGCTTAGTAGGATTTAATACAGTTATATTTATCGGTAGTATTCCCATTCACCCCATTATATTTGATTATGGCCGCATGTAAATAAACAGCAGTAAAATTCGTTTAATGGTTCGGAGTAAAATAGGCTAAACTGACAAGAAAACGAGTGACTGTGTAAGTTTTCTTGTTTCCACGTTCGTGCTCTGCAAGCGTGGTACCGTTTAGCAGATCCCTCTTACACGTGGCCAATCATGCGCGGAGCAGAGCGGCCGTAGCATTATATTGCGTTGAATAGAGCACAGAAATTCGCCCAGGAATTCAAATGCCTTGCATCTGGCATCGCACTGCAGCACATGTGGCAGTTCATCTGTTTTTGCCGATACGTAGGTTTCGTCGAAGCACAGATCCCAGATAACTCGGGAAGAGATAGAGGCTTTACATTTTAAACGAATGTATCAAGTGTGCGTCAGTGAGCCATCGTTATGTCTCACAGAAAAAAATAGTTCGCATATTTTCTCCACACATGCGCCTTCAAATGATACCTTATGTAACTTTTTATATTCATTTTTGACATTTCGGCGCAATGTTGTTATGTTTTTTTTGAGGTCTTTATTTCACGTTCTTGGGTTCTTCAAATATAAATTTCTGTTGCGAGTCAGCGCTCGTTTGTGCCCTCTTGTTTCTGTGTTCATCGTTTTAGGGCTGTAACTGAAAAATCCCTCGTACAAACAAGCCCAACATTCAATTATACTGCATTTCAACTGCAAGTGTATTTCTCTGCAGCCTAAAATGCCATCGTCACACACCCCGAAGAAATATGCCTGTGTTATTTGCCTGTGCGCTTCTTCTCAGATATGCATTATCATGATCATATTCATCCGTCTGGGTCCCTGTCCTCATCTTCACTGGGTGCCACCACAATCACCATCGGGTGTGCGCGCGCTCAGTCTCCGAATGCGCGTTCGCTGCTGCGCTTGACTGGGAGGTCCCCTGGCAGCGCCAGTCTCGGTCGGCCAGCGCTGCTTATCCCCGGCTTGCGAGGCTGCCCCTCCATGTACAGCATAGTGAAGTCTGCATCTGAGCGGGCTGCACAGCATGAGTCACCCGCCTCATGGTCCCCAGGGGACATCACCGCCTCCATCGTGGGTACCACTATCGCCTGGGAGGTTGCCAGGAAAGGACCCCAGGAATTTCCGCCTGCAGTAGCCTCTGAAACTGGCAGCTCAGCGACAGCCCCAGGTCCGGTGGCTGTGACCCCATGTATGCCGGTCTCTGCTGCAGCCGCTGCTGCCCTTAGTTTGGTGGACCACGGGTGCAGTGAAGCGGTGGCCGCGTTGGAGGCTATCTCCGCGACGGAAGCAGCCACTTAGGTGTCAGTGGACACCTGGTCACAGCTGGGCAGTGCCGTGCTGCTGCAAGTGTCTTTACTGCCACCTTCATTACCACCCTGGTCGTACGCCCACCAGGGACAGTCGTAGATGAAAGCCCGGGAAGCGGCACCCGTGGTGTCGCTGCCGCAGCGCTCCGTGCCTGCGACCACTGTGGTCGAAGCGTCGCAAGCGTCCTTGATCTTGTTCCAGCTTGTGCTGTTTTCGCGGTACTGCTGGGAGGCGGCTGCCGAGAGCTCCTCGCTGCCGGGACCGGACCTCTCGCGGTGGCTCGTTTGACGACCGGAGCGGTGCTTCGCCGCCTGCCTGTACTGTTCGTTCCCACTCTCGAGCGGTTACTCTACGTTCTCTTCGACGAAGCAGGGCACAATTTCCTGGTTCCTGTACTCTTTCTTCAGTGCTTCGTCGATTTCGACTGGGATCAGAGACTTGCTAACTTTCGCATGATCCCCCTGTCGAGTTTTGCACGAGCACACCCATGGGAAGTTATCGCTGTAAGTGGAGCCGCAGTAAACCGCACCACAGCGGTTGCAGGAGGCCACCGATCGCCGACATCTGATTTCGGTGGTACCAGTTCCAGGCTTGCGGGTTACCTTGAGTGACGAGTCGCCTCTGTCCAACAAGGCGTCCCATATGTAGTCTTTGCGTACCTGCATCGGCCCCTTGGCCGCCAGGGAACTTTGGAAGTCTCCCCCAGCTGTGCGAGCCTCATCGGGCGTCATTTTGAGCATATTCTGGGTCCACACATCGGACGGAAGAAGCACCGGTGCACTTGAGAGAGTTGGCGGCGGGCCCGGGTGGTTTTCGAGCACATTGACAGCACCGCTGCTGGCACTCCGTGGTCGGCATCCGCCACCTTTGGGACAGAACGCCATACCGGTATCATCAGGGGCGTCATTTTCATACTTTGCCTTGTAGTCTGCCACCAGGCCATAGAGATGCTCCTTCACCGTTGTCATATCCTCGGCAAAGTTGATGAGGCTCATGTCGCTTATGATCAACATGTCTTGTGATAGTATGTTGCGTTATAATATATACACGCCATAATATATACATATATATTACATAAATTATTAGGGTAATCGCCCCCGCTGTAGCTCAGTTGGTAGAGCGCCGGAGGCGTAATTCAAAGGTCACGGGTTCTGTTTCATCCCGTGGCAAATCATCTTTTCTTGCAATTTTCTTTCTACATTTTTCATTACAATTACCATACTAACATTCCTTATACTATTTCTGACAACATTGTGTGTTATTCCTCAGTCATACTGAAAATATTTGAGGCACTTGTTTCCATCGCGAAGAAAGACAGTTGACCTGGTGCCTTGCTAAACTTAAATCATATATAAATATAGCTTGTTCATTTGTTGAATTTCTACAGCAGAACACGTGTTTTGGGCACAGCCCGTCAAGCACGTGATGTTCATAGAAGCTTATTATTCAACCTGACATTTCTTGCAACTGGAGTACACCGATCAACGAGCTTCTATTTAGCACGCCATAAACGAATTAAACAACCTTAGGCGCGCCGGACTTTCAACTTGAAAAGGAGAACGCGCTAGCGCAATCGAACTTCGTTCACTTCGCCTTCTCAGTCGCTATATTTGCTTAATTTCTCCGTGGACACATCCACCCTGCAGCAAGGGAAAGTACGCCTGTGCGAGTAACATATAGTATTTAAAACTATCCGACAATGCATTCTGTAAGAACACCATGCAAAAGGCTCGGTAAGGCACAATTTTTTTTTTGAGATCCTGAAGGTTACAGGCGTAAATTCGTCGCAAGAGACTTTGTGGTGCTGATAATGATGATTACTTATTGTTGCGTACTTGGGAATTGATCAGCCTTCAAAGCAACTACCCATCGTGCAGTTAAATGTACGATGCTGGTGCGATTTTACATTATGCCACCCAATATTACATTTCTGAGGGGGGTACTCGCACAACAAAACATTGGTATAGTTCCTTTTTAAAGAAACACCGTAGAAGACATGTTTTCAGTGCGAAGTCTTAGATTGTATTTCCGCTCAACAACAACAACAACAACAACAACAACAACAACAACAACAACAACAACAACAACAATAATAATATTAATAATACAATGAATAAAAAATATTTTTTTATATTAGTTTTATTTTTATTATTATTAACATTATTACTATTAATACTATAAAATATTATTATTATTATTATTATTATTATTATTATTATTATTATTATTATTATTATTATTATTATTATTATTATTATTATTATTATTATTATTATTATTATTATTATTATTATCATGATCACCATCTTTAGTACAACACAGATGATAGGCCTGTTGAAGCCAGATGGTGGCTTGGATGACGAGACCCGGCATGCCAGCAAACGAGTGATGCAATGTATAATAAAGAGCTTGTTACGTAATACAAACAGGGAAAGAATACATATAACTCTTTTACATTACACTTAAACACAATATAGGGAGCTTGCATGAACGGCGGCAACGGTATGCACTCTGGCTAGGCAGCCATTTTTTTGTCCGAAGCGGCCGCGCGCGGAGTGCAGCAGCACAGTCGTATATGCGAGCGTTGGCGTAGCTTGCAACGTAATCTCCAATAAGTGTCATGCACGATGTCAGCTTCACCAGAAGACTACACCACAACGCTGTTTCAGAAAGACCTCGAGCGATACGAACATATGAGAATTACCTCCGAGTGGACCCATTCACCCTTCGTGCGGGCGACTGTGTAAGCGACGTGGACCTGTGGCCACCCGTCGACAGTTCCGATATTCATGAATTTCTCGTTCCGAGGACGAGTTTCATTACCCGGGAGCTGTTGAAGTCGAAAGACAATCTAGGGCCACAACCTTGTGACAAGTAGCTGGTTGTGCACTCTTAGAACAAAGGTGGTGGTACTTGCTAACTTTGGGGTAGTAAAGGCTTGTCACATATGTTACAACCCTGGTAGTAAGCGCAGTTAGTAATGGTGATGGTGGTAACAGTTACTACCTCTGCTGTTACTAGCAGCGTGTAGTAGCTTTTACCACCTTAGCCGTTACCACCCATGGTAGTAACTTTTAAATGTTAAAAAAAAGTAGTAACCGATACTACCAAGATCATTCATTTTGACATATTGCTTTACTGCTGATGTTAGTCAATCAATGTCTCATTACTAGACAACTTCAGGTTAGGAAGCGTGGTGTGCCACGAATGCGAAGAATGTATAGACCAAACAAGTTCACTACTTTTTTTTGTGTACATGTTTAAGAAGTAAGCGGGGGGGGGGGGTATATATAGCCCCTACTTTGCAGGGGCATATCTGACACAGGGGAGCACTTGTGTTTCAGGATGAATTATAAATAATTGGAACCTATGGCACTACATTTTACTACTTGTTTACGTGCGTTTGGTGACGTAGCACAAAAGTTTTAACCAGCGTTACTTATAAAAATTATATGTTTTATTTATTTACTACAAAAGGGCCACGAAAGGCATTGTGTACAGTGGTCGGAACAAGGTACCGAACTCATTCTCAGTGCATTTGAATGCTTGACACAGCTACTATATCAGCGTTTAAAAGGTTAGAATCGTTTTTGGGGTTTGACGCGCCAAAACAATAATAATATTTGGAGACACGCCGCAGTGGAATAACTGTGACTGTTCTCGGGGATAATTGTGACCATCCGGTTATTTTGATCTGCCGGTCTTGTTATTATGTGCTGTAATTTACTAAGTGTGTTGTAATAGTCTATTACAACGCGTGTAGCACTTGCCTATGGTTCGTTAACTTGTACTTCTTCATTTCGACAATATCAGGATGACGTTTACATATCTCGCGTACGTAATTGAAAACAAAGAGTATTTTCCTGTCCTACGGACACCTTGTGCGTCATTTGTCCAGTTAATTTATTTATTTATTCAGTTACCCTCAAGTCCCGAGGGCATTACAGAGGGGAGTGGGTACATACATACATGTACAGCATACAAAGCAAAATACAACAACAGAAAAATTGCAATCATCGCTTGCTACAGGGTTGAACTGAGGCTACGTACAAATAAAATTAGTGACGGCAATTTTAAATAAAGCGGCATCTTTTATACCAACAATATCACAAGGAAGATGATTCGAACATACAGATGTTTTTGGCACAAATGAATCATGAAAACACTTGGTGTGCGCTAAAGGAAGTCCTACTTTATGGCAATGATCAATGCGAGTGGAAACGTAAGTTGGTTGGGCCAATAATCTGCTTCTGAGTAACGGATTGGTGAAGTAAATTTTATGGAATATACACAGCCGAGACACTTTCCTGCGAAGAGACAGTAGGGGTAATGCTAGTGTAGTTTTCATTGATGTGACGCTCGAGGTGCGATGGTAATTTGAAAGGATGAAGTGCGCTGCCCGATTCTGCACTCGTTCTAATTCATAGATAAGCGAGTCATGACCAGGGTCCCAAACAGATGCTGCATATTCTAATCTGCTACGTACCAATACTTTGTAGAATAAGAGTTTCAAGGAAACGGGTGCCTGATTAAAATTTCTTCGAAGGTAACCCAACGTGCTATTAGCTTTACCTGCAATATATTCGATGTGTGTCTTCCAAGACAATGTAGAAGTTATGTGGATACCCAGATACTTATAAGAATTTACTACTTCGAGAAGAACATTATTAATATGATACGACCTGATACTAGTGCCGTGTCGGTTAACATGCATGTACTTGCATTTGTTAACGTTTAACGCCATGCCCCAAGTCTCACACCATTCCTGAACCCGATCCATATCAGCCTGCAATTCTAGAACGTCTGAATGACCCTTAATTGCCCGATAAATTACGCAGTCATCTGCGAAAAGACTCACTGAAGAAGTAATGTTTAGAGGCAAATCATTTATATAGACCAGAAAGAGCAATGGTCCCAACACGGAGCCCTGGGGAACCCCAGAGCCAACCGGGACCCTGGGCGAATCAAAGTTATTAACAGTTACAAATTGGGAACGGTTACTGAGAAAAGCAATCACCCACGCGAGGACGTTATCATCTATATTGAGGCTCCGTAATTTTAAAATGAGTAAATCATGAGGTACTTTGTCAAACGCTTTTGAGAAATCTAAAGATACAGTCAATGGGTGTGCCGTTGTCGAGAATAAAATGCAAATCATGTATAAAACATATTAGTTGCGTTTCACAGGAAAAGTTTTTACGAAATCCATGCTGCGAATCAGTAAAGAAAGAATTGCCCTCTAAAAATTTTACAAGCTGCGAATAAATTACGTGTTCCATTATTTTGCATGGTATCGAAGTGATTGATACTGGTCTGTAATTTTCCGGACAAAGTTTATCACCTGACTTAAAGAATGGAATAATTCTTCCCACACTCCAATCATCCGGAAGACAGCCCGCTTCCAGAGATTGCTCAAATATTTTTGTTAAGATTATGGCGCTGTAGACTTTAGTGTTGATTAAAAACTTGGAAGTAATGTTGTCAATTCCGGCGGAAGACGAGACTTTAAGATTTTCTATTATTTTTTGTACACCTGCTGTGTCGAAACGAATTGCTTCCATCGGGAGATAACCACTAGCTTGACAAACAGGGTTTGAACCTTTGTTGAGGAGACCTGACACTGCCGCCGCGAAGGTGTCACAGAGAATAACAGCGCAGTCATCTTTGTGGATAATGATAATACGTCGAGACTATTCCTCTCATAAATTATCACAATCGCATTCACACACTATTTTGGATTAGATAGTCAAAAGCCGGGTACCAAAGACTTAGAAACGGGGCAAAAAAGGTAGTAACGGCTGCAGTTACTACCTCTTTCACTCTAGCTACTATTTAATAACGTAGGTAGTAAACAGTTTGCAAAAATTAGTAACGGTTGCAGGCAGTAACTGTTTCCTAACGTAGGAAATAAACAGGTAGCAAACGGGTAGTAGCCATCGAAGAAAGGTAGTAAGGTAGAACTGCAGTTACTACCTATTTGCACAGTTACTACCTTTCTATTAATTTTTTTAACAGTGTGGGGCGGTGGGTGAAGAAATTCTTCGCTGACACCGTGATCATCGTCACTCAAGTAAGAGGTGTTAAATTACTTAATTTTGCCGTAGATGCTAACGTTTGCTTCTGTTCAGGTTAAACTCCCAGTGTGTTCACATGGCTCCGTCGACGTCTTGTTCATGGGCAAGAGTGATGGCGAGGTCCTTACCGCGCACTGCACATGCATGTCCGGGAACATCGAAGACTGCTCGCATCCCACTGCGTTGTTATTCTACGTGGAGTACAACGCGCGTGCACGGGAAGAGCGCTCCTCCATTTTTTTAACACATCTTACTTGAGTGACGATGACCACAGTGTCAGGGGCGACTTTCTTCCCCCACGGCTCCCGCACTTGATCAATCTTCACATTGTTGTGGGCCTCAAGGGCCTTTCTAGACTTGAACAGCACCCAAGTTATCAAACTCATCCTCGAAACGGGAAATTCTTGAATATCGGAGCTGTCGACGCGCGGTCACATTTTCACGTCACTTACACAGTCGCCCACACGAAGCGTGAATGGGTCCTCTCGGAGTTGATTTTCGTCTCTTCTTTGTACCACTCGAGGTCTTTCTGGCACAGCGTTACGGTGTAGTCTTCCGGTGAAGCTGACATCGTGCACGACACTTCTTGGAGTTAAATTTGCGTCGCGCTCGCACTCGATTACGCTTGCAAGCTACGCCAACGCTTGCAAACACAACTGCGCTGCGGCACTTATCGGCCCCCTCTGACAAAAAAAAAAAAAAAGACTGCCTACCCAGATTGCATAGCGTCACCGCCGTTCATGCAAGTGCCCTATAATAAAGCATGAAATTAACGGAAGCAATTCTACCTAAACAGGAGAATGCTGAGATTAAGATTGAACAATCTTTCAACAGATTATACCCAGCATGAAAGGAGGTAGGAAAACAGTCATGCGATCATTGTGCAGCATTAAAGAGATTTTAGGGCATTGAGTAAATTGCGTTTCATCGTTACAGACAAAACCCTGTCGGGAAGATCATTAATAACAGAAGGAACGTAGACCTTTCTAATAGCTTTGTCATATCGTGTTTTGACGAATCGTACAAAAAAAGCGGGAAGTTTTCCTAATATACGAAAGGCAATGCATTGTTTTTTGAACTCATATTTCGAGAAATGCTGTTACCACGGTTAGAATAAAGGAAGCTTTGAAAGGTGGCAGGCGAATTAACAAAAAAGAAAATTACATTGTCAGTATAAGTACGATTGTAAACAATGAATTTCAACATGCTTTTCAAAATGTATAAATCCTACACTGCCATCGGTAAAAACAGGAAGCAAATAATGTGATGCCACAATGCAGGACACTGTACGCAAGAGTAAGCACAATGGTCGCTTCAATATTGGTGGCCGCAATCGATCTAATAATAAAAGGTAACCATGCGATTTTTCGTAGTCTGCCACATCTGTGAGCCAAATGATAAGTCCAAGAGAGGCCACTATTGAAGAACACACCAAGATACTTTACAGAATTGACATATTCATTAGGAGTACACATACAGGAAGCGCAATCACGGGCATGAATACGGGCGCCTTTGTCACTATTGCTTTCAAGAAATTTTTATTGTAAATTGGTTTTCGTTTGTTTAATTAATCACTAAGCAATTATTATTGAACCATGACGCAGCATCATGAACACTGTCTTATAGTAGTGACAACGCTTTGTTGTAACAGACATGTTTGGTTAAAAGAACAGTTTTGTCAGCGTGCAGAATTACGAGGCTTTTGGCAACAGCAGTAGGAAAATGATTTATGAATAAATTAAACAAGTAGGGCGACAAAATGAAACCCTGTAGTAGACCAGCTTTCAAGCAAAGCTTGTTGCTGAAAGGCAACCAATTGTCTATTCGAACTACCAGGTAGCGCTGAGATAGTTTACAAGAAAGTCGTAGAACGAATCTCTGAAGCCAAGAAGGTGTATTTCTTCAAGCAGGAGAGAATGGTTAACAGTGTCGAATGCTTTGGAGATATACAAAGATAGAGCACAGGCAAACATACTATGTTCCAAACCATCATACAGTTCGCCAGAAAATTTGTCAGGTAGATCAATGGTACCGCGACCTGCGACAAGACCAAAGTGGCGATTTGAAATAAGCGAAATTTTTTATAGAAACAATGATGATGATGATGATGATAGTACAACATTTTCATTTATGAAAAAAAGGAAAAAAACAGGAGGGGAGATTGCCAAGGGTGGTTACCCCATTCCAGGACACCAGTGGCCGCTGCTGCTCGACCGGTTTGATCCAGGAGGCCCCTTTGGGTCTTGAGGGCAGGTTGGGCAAAGATGGCTTCCCAAGGCTCCCGCAGTAGCTTGAGTATGAGAGGCGACTGCACCTCTATAGGCTTGTGCCGGCAGTCCCATATGACGTGTTGCAACGTCGGTCGTGACTCGCACCACAGTCATTGGTTTACATTGGGGTTTTTGTGATGCCACCTTTCCAAATGTAGATAGGTATTAACCTGAATTTGTCTTAGCTGGCGAGATTCTTCATCTTTGAGCGATTTGTGTGGAGGGGCATACCGCTGTCTTGTCTTCCGTTGATGCTCGACTATATCGCGTGCTGTGCATGGTTCGAACTGATTATCGGTGTCGTTGCTCACTCGGTTGTTCAAATCATGAGCGAAACTGTGCGCCAGCGTATTACCCGAGATACCCTCGTGGCCTGGGCACCAAATTATAGCATGGTCCTGTATCAGCCTGCCACCTGCTTTTTCAAGGCGACATTCGATAGTGCACCACGGAGAAACATTCTGCAGGTTTCCTGGCTGATTATCGGCGTCGTTGCTCACTCGGTTGCTCAAATCACGAGCGAAACTGCGCGCCAGCGCATTACCCGAGATACTCTCGTTGCCTGGGCACCAAATTATAGCATGGTCCTGTATCAGCCTGCCACCTGCTTTTTCAAGGCGACATTCGGTAGTGCACCACGGAGAAACATTCTGCAGGTTTCCTGGCTGATTATCGGCGTCGTTGCTCACTCGGTTGCTCAAATCACGAGCGAAACTGCGCGCCAGCGCATTACCCGAGATACTCTCGTTGCCAGGGCACCAAATCATAGCATGGTCCTGTATCAGCCTGTCACCTGGTATTTTCAATGCGACATTCGGTAGTGCACCACGGAGAAACATTTTGCAGGCTTCCTGGCTGATTATCGGCGTCGTTGCTCACTCGGTTGCTCAAATCACGAGCGAAACTGCGCGCCAGCGCATTAGCCGAGATAGTCTCGTGGCCTGGGCACCGAATTGTAGCATGGTCCTGTATGAGCCTGTCCCCTTGTATTTTAAATGCGACATTCGGTAGTGCACCACGGAGAAATTTTGCAGGTTTCCTGGGAATCAGACAAGACTAATGCGGAGGGATTCTCTGCCCCTTTAGTTCGTATAGCTACCGCAATCGCCGCCGCCTCCGCCATCGCTGTACAGGTTGTTTTAATTGACGCTGCGACAATTTCAGCGGTATGCGGCATTGGTTGAACTGCTAATATAACGAAACTCTCGTTTGATTTACCGGCATCTGTGTATATAATATACTTCGTGGTTTTCGCCAAACTGTCTTTGAAACTCGCGAGCTCTAGCTTGTTTTCTCGCCCCATGGTACAACTTACTCATGTTTCGCGGAATGGGGCAGACAGTTATGTGTTGGCGTGTTCCGCTAACCATCGTAGTAATGTTCTCCCGGCAGTATTGTGGTCTAGTAGGGTATCCCAAGCGAGTGAGGGTTTCTCTGCCTACCTTTGTAAGGCTTAGTCATTCCTTCAGCGAGAGAAATGTTGCTGCCGCAAGCTCTTCGAAAGTGTTGTACACAACAAGCGTTTCCCCTTCGTCCTTGGGTGCATAGAGCAGTATACCTAAGGCAGCTTTGTATGCTCCCCGTATTACCAAGTCCACCTGGTTAATTTCCGTTGGTGAGAGCTCCTGATATGATAGTCCATATGTGACTATGCTAAGGAGAAAGGCTTGTACCAAGCGTAGAGTTTCTCCTTCGTTTGGCTCTTTGCCCTTTCTTGTTATGCTGTGAATCATTCGAGCGACGTTTTTCAGTGTACATTTAAGCATTTTGATTGTATAGCTTGGTCTTTTGTTGCTTCGCAGCCATAAACCTAATATTCTTATCGTTTGTCTCTCCGGCAGCGTTTGATCTCCTATGCTTAGTTGTATGGCTGATTTGTTTCTATAATTTCTGCCATGAACGCGGATAAATTCTTATTTATCTGGGACACATGTCATGCCATTATCTTCAGCAAACGCCTGGACGGTTTTGATTCCTTCTTGTAAAGTTTGCTCCTTCTTTCTAAGTGAGCATTTGTTGACCCACAAAGTGATATCATCGGCGTAGAGCGCGAATTGGAGTTTAGGAATTCACTCCAGCTGCTCGGCTAGTCGATTCATCGCCATAATAAAGAGGAGTGGAAAAAGGACTGCGCCTTGCGGTTCGCCTCTATTTGGCAGTGGGAGGATTTGGAGCGTATGTTCTCCATGCCAATGGTTGTTGTGTGGTTAGAAAGAAATAATTTATTATAGCACAATATTAGAACACCACAATTCAATGAACGAGGTTGTTCCAGTACAAGTCTATAAGAGATTGTATCGAATGCCTGTCTCAAATCCAGCGCTGCGACTACGTTCTCGCCTCCAGCGGTTACATTCTGAATAACTTCATCCTTTATTCACAGGAATATATCCTGCGTTTACAATGCTGTCTGAATCCATACATGTTGTGAGACAGATAATTCTCCTTTTCTTTATATTCAGAAAGCCTGGTGTGCACAACCGTCTCACAAAAATTTGCCTAGGCATGATGGCAACGATATGGGCCGAAGGTTGTGGAGCGTTTTATCTTTTCCAGGTTTTGGAATAAGAAATATGTTGGCCTCCTTCCATTGCCTAGGGATTTCTCCCCCTGCACAGACTTTTTCACTAATGTATTGGGTAATTTTTATAAGTTGCTTATCGCTCATATTTCCCAACATCGCATCAGTTATTCCGTCCTCTCCCGGAGCCGAATGCTTCTTACGCGACATGGCAGCCGCGAAGACATCTTGCTAACTTATCGGGGAATCTTGGTCCGGATTTTCTAAACCCTTGTATTCTAGATCCTGTATAGTTTCCCCTCTGCTGCCAATGTATTTCTCCCGAAAGATTTGCAGTAAAGCGTCATCATCCCTTTTGAAGTCTCCCGCTAAAGTTCGCAATGTTCTAGTTTTAGTAGCTTTCGTGTTCATGGGGTCTAACATACTTTTAAATATTGTCAACGTTTTGGTTGTAGAGAGCGTTTCCCTCAGGAAATCACAGAAGGTGACCCAATTACTAGCCTGAAGCTCTCGGGTATATTCATTAGCTTTACGGACAATTCTGCGATTCTGGATTTCAGCTTTCTATTCAATCTCTGCCTTTCCCACCTTTATATGATGATGCGCCGGCCTTCCCGCAAGTGCATGAGGTGGGGGTCCACCGCTGAAGTTTTTTCATTTATTTTGATGTGCTTGGTATGTAAGCTGTACGCCTTCCTCGTATCGTCTACCAAGTCGTTTAGCGTTTCTAGCGGCTGCTGTGTCACCGAATACTGCCTGTAGGCCTCCCAATTGGTTATTTTAGCAATGCCATACGCTTTTTTGAGCTTCGGAGTGGTAGTAGAAAAACTGATTATGAAGTGCTCACTCTCCATATTCTCATCAAGATTTTTCCACGATCCGTTTTAATATTGTACGAGAATGTTAGATCTGGATATGTGTTCATGCAAACACTATTGCCTAGGCTAGTGGCCGCCTGGGGCGTGGTCTCTCGTTGCAGCTCGTATGTCTATACTTGCTGCAATAAATCTGCGCCTTTCCTGGTGTTTTTGCGGTATCCCCAACAAGTATGGGGAGCACTGAAGTCGCCTGCGAAGACTAATATGTCTTTATGTCCCATGTGCCCAAAAGCCCACTCGACATTTCGAGAAAGTTGACATGACGCTTTCTTGGAGGGCTGTAAATATTAGGAATAAACGTTTTGACTTTACCACTTTTGGTGGTATGGAGCTCAATCAGTTAGTGCTTGGTTGGGCACTCAGAATAATGGTATACAGTGCTCGCAATACTTTTGTGCACCAATGTGGCGATCCTAGAGTATTTTAAATTCTGTATGGTGTAATAATATCTTAATTTTATTACGCCCTTGCCAATTTCCTGCCAACATATCACGTCAGGTTGCCTAATTGCAGTGCCGCCACTCATCTTTGGAACGAGTGGCAGTTCCACTGCCATATCTCAACGAAGTCAGTGGTGCGAGGTGTACTACTGGCCATGGCTAATCACACTCTCGACATCAATTGAGACAGACGCTGCCCCATTTTTATTTTATTTGCCATAGGAGCATCTGGATTACTGCAAGCCCTTTTACGCGAGCTTTGCTGTTTTTCCAATTGCACATACACATAAGCCTTGTGGCTCTGAAGCTCCATTATACAATTGTTACTGTAAGTTTTGCAGACAGGGCATCTGTTGCACCAGTTGGCTCATCGTTTTTCCAATACTTTCTAACGTGATGTGCTGAGTGGAGGGTATATCTGCGTGATTAGTTTTGACTAATGCGCCCATGGAGTTTTATAATTGCATCCTGAAAGCTGCCACTTCTCATTTTAGTTCACCCAACGACAGCTTTAAATATTGGTTTTCGGAAAGTATTCTCTGATAATCGGGGTGCGATGTTATTGGGGTCGCCCCTCGCGCCGTCCCCGCCGCCCGGCTCACCTGCTGTTGGGTGGAGCTCCCGGCCACTCCAGGCATCCTGGTTGGGTAGGGGATCAGAATTGAGGACAGGAGGTAGGTGTGTGACTTTGGCGCTCCTAGTTTGTGATGTTGGATTTGTGGAGTTTAACGTCCCAAAACCACCATATGACTATGAGAGATGCCGTAGTGGAGGGCTCCGGAAATTTTGACCACCTGGGGTTCTTTAACGTGCACCCAAATCTGAGTACACGGGCCTACAACATTTCCGCCTCCATCGGAAATGCAGCCGCCGCAGCCGGGATTTGAACCCGCGACCTGCTGGTCAGCAGCCGAGTACCTTAGGCACTAGACCACCGCGGCGGGGCTTGTTTGTGATGTTTCTTCCTTTTCTCCCGTGATCGTGCCTTGTGCCTTTTCGTTTCAGCTGGGTCCGCCTGGTTTACAAGCTTTGGCCATTCTTCATTATCGTCAGTGTCTTCCGATGCATACCACCTTGGTTTTGGCCGCGATGGTAAGGCTCCGTTAGTTGCCTTCCTGTCTGTCGTCTGGTATGGCACCTTATGATGCTGCTGCCTTACTAGCCGCTTGAAGCACTGTTCGCATTCTTTGGTTCCCGTCAAGCGTCCCTCTCCCCACGTGGAACATACCGGGTTGCAAGGGTGGTCCAGTTGAGGCTACAGTTGTGACAAACGGCGATGGTGGGCGTCGGGCAAACATCTGTTCTGTGTTCCGTTTGCTTGCTTGCAGGCATAGCACAATTGCATGGTATTCTTGAATGGGAAACAGGAGATCTCGCCGCCCTTATAGTACAGAAATCTTGGGGTTATGAGGCCAAAAAACGTGATCACCGCTGTCTTTGTCTCTCCAAGTATTCTGGCTCTTAGGATCTCGACTCCTTGCGTCCGTATGCGTAGATTTGCTAGGAGAGTTTCTGGGCTTTAGTTGGGAGTCAGGCCTTGTATGACTCTTTTTCGTGTGCCGTCTCCCACTGCTGCATAGGCATTTACAGCGTGCAATCTTCCGTTGAGAATGAGGCTTGTGAATTTTCTGGTGATATCAGCCACGTCCTTGTTAAGAGTGGATTTGATTGATTTATTGATTGATTGATATGTTGAATTTAACGTTCCAAAACCACCATATGATTATGAGAGACGCCATAGTGGAATGCTCCGGAAATTTACCACCTGGGGTTCTCTAACGTGCACCCAAATCTGAGCACACGGGCCTACAATATTTCCGCCGCCATCGGAAATGCAGCCGTCGCAGCCGAGATTCGAACCTGTGACCTGCTGGTCAGCAGCCGAGTACCTTAGCCACTAGACCACCGCGGTGGGGCTGGTTAGGAGTGGAGATGATGAATATGTTAGATCATGGCTTCAGCCGGAGCAAAAACTGGCTCCTGCTTATTGTACCTTGACGCGCGTTCACAACTGCTTCTGCAATATGCGGTGCTGTTAGTTCTCTTATAGATGGTCCTTGGGATGTTCTTACGATAATTTTGAAGTCTTCCTTGGGGAGTGGTGGTAGCTTCCACTTCTGTGGTCTTCTTTGCGACGTAGGTTGCGAAAGTGACTTGGATGTAGGACTCATGAAGTCACAGTCTCCCTCTATTGTCGTGACTTTCTTTTCTGCTCTCGCGAGAGCTTTCTTTTGAGAAACGGTAAGTACCGTCTTCCAGCCTCCATCATCGTCGCGTTCCTTGCCTCTAGATGTACCGTCAGTCCCTTTGTTGTCTTGGTGGGTGATGCCATCACACGCAACGCTTTCCTGGCATTCCATTTCAGCCTGGTCCAAGGCCGACGTATCGGGCCCTGCTTTCTGGCCTGTCTCAGGACGTATTGTCTTTTTAAGTGGTGTCTTCGTCACTTTCAACCGGGCATGAGACGCCGCAGGCGCTCTCGTAAGAGCCAAGGAAGTTTTCACCATCGGACGCTACCGCGGCGTCAACGCTTGGCGCGTCTAAGGCGTAGGCGTCTCGCCACCACTGCGTTGCTCGCGCGGTCATAGCGGGCATGCCGTCGACCGAGAATAGATGTGAAGAGGCTGATCACCAAGAAAAGTTTGTCATCCACGCGTAGCCCTGATGTCTCTGAGTACAGTGTGACAGCACCGTCCAAGTAAGTCAACACAAAATCACATAAAATTACCAAAACTCGTAGGGCACATGCGAGCGGTGCTTCACTCGTCGGTGCCACATAGTGGTCTCCTAAAGAAACGGAGTAGTGCGTTGCAAAAAGAATTTCTGACCTATTTCAAATAAAACAGGCAAAACTTATGAAGGTCGACAACTGTCAACACTATCTTTAGGTCCTCTTTTATAAAGGTGCTTTACTCTTGCTGTTTTTAAATCTGGTGGAAGAGAAGCTGTCTTCAAGAATTCAATAAGCATGAAAAGCGAAACCTCGGATAATGCGTCGGAATTCCGCTGCAACAAAGATACAGAGTTACCATAAATACCTGCTGGTTTCTGCCATTTTAAACCAGAAACTATTTTAACGAGTTCGTCTATTCTTGAAGTTGGGAGGAAGGCAGAGACAGGTATTGCTTTATTTAAACCAGAGAGGCCGGTCAGCGCTGATGATACCCCACAAGACACTTTTGCAAAATTGCGAATAAATGTATTGGTTGTATGTACAGGATCACCAGTCAACACATCAGTAGGTTTAGCACCGATACTTTTTTAGCACAAAGGTGGTTTATCAGTGACCACATCCAGCCGGGGTTTCTGGCAGATAACTGAAGCTGATAGTGAAAATATCGTCGTTTAGCGATTCTGTGAAGGCAACTACTTCAGCTCTTGCAATTCTGTAGTTGATACCGAGTTGTGCATTACCGGGAGAGTGTTTAATTAAACCGTTTCCAAAGCAAATATCTGTCTAAAATCGCTTCACAAATACCTGGGGACAGCCATCTGTGACTACGTCTCTGCGTAGCTCTTCTAATACGAGTACAAGATTGTAGCAGACTACGTATTTTTGTGTGAAACCTATCATATCCTTCCCCAGGATATCCATCAGCAATAAGAGAAGACCAATCAACATCTTTATCCATTGAGTTCAATTTACAATAATAATAATAATAATAATAATAATAATAATAATAATAATAATAATAATAATAATAATAATAATAATAATAATAATAATAATAATAATAATAATAATAATAATAATAATAATAATAATAATAATAATAATAATAATAATATATTATTATATTTATATTATGTTCATTGATTTATTGATTCATTTATTAAACGTGCCCAGGAAGAACCATAACATCTATTGTGCAGGCGCAAACAAGAATAAAATAAAAGACAATACAATACAGTCTGCTTGAAAAAGAAAGTATGATAATGTCATACGCTTTGAAGAGGCCCCTTAACGCGGGTAATGTTGCGTCGCAGAAGTGTAGAATCGCACCAGCGTAAAACATTGAATTGCACATTTAGTGGCAGCTTAAAAAACTCGCCAATAAGTGCGCCACAAATGCACAAAAAAAATAGAGAATCCTTAAGCTTCGCCTTTAAAAGTTAAACGTGATAGCGATATCTTGTCCCTAGTGCGTGCTTCAAACATTTAGTGTATGGAATCTTTTCGGAGAATGATTGCTCCAACTACGCGGCCTTAAAAGAATATGCGCAGTAACATGTGTGCCTTTTGTAGTGGGTGACAGGCTTTAAACAATGAAGTCATTATGGTAATCACATGTTGAGAGAGAGTGAGCCAGTGAATATACTTTTATTGGGCCCAGCAAAACGCGTGAATAAATCGTGGGATTAGCCAGGTCCGCGTTTTATTCACATGTTTTGACGCCCGTTAGCAATGTGCGCTTGTACCACGAATTATCACTGCAATATTTATCATTGTATCGCGAAGCAGAGGACGCGTGTGTTTCGAAGCAGAGGAAGTTACTTTCATCACGCATAGAAGCAGGCGCGAGAGAGTGTTGTAGAACACCCGCTTACTACGCAAACGATCCGGGTTCGATCCTCCCTGCGGACTTTGAATCTTTTCATATTTTGTTTGCATCTTTCTCAAATTTTAGGTCACGCACAAGATGATTTTCCGCTCACAACCAACGACGCCAACATGAGAATATCTGCGAAACAAGCTCCTTAACACTATATCGTCAATAGGTCTTACAAGGTACCTTTTAAGAAACATTGCCGCGTAAAAATCTTACCAAGCTGTTCTTGAGCAAGGTGCGCCAAGAAACAATTACACTAGTAGTAGCATGGAAACCTGACAAGCGATATATCTTCAAACTTGCTTATGCGCGTTCCTCGTTTTAAATAAAATTGGCCGAAATAGCCGGGTCTCCAAACAAGACCTGATGCCACTGTGCAGACCGCATCGAAATTATAGCGTCTCTCATAATCAAATGGTGGTTCTAGGACATTAAATTCTACATGTTAATCAATGTGCAGACCGCTTAGCCATTCAATCAAAGAGGTGTGTTTTACAGCTGTGTACATCCAATTATCATTCCAGGTTTTACGCCCGAAAAACCGGACATGATTAGGAGGGAACCCAGTAAAGGCGCTGCGCCACTCTTCTAAGCCGGCGTTCCTGAATATGTGCTCCTGCAGTGTATTTGACTGTCAATAAATCAAAATTATTAAGCTATCACGGTTAGTTTGTCCTTCAATACATTCTTTGGAGTTCTGAATTAATAGTGCGAATGCGGGTGGGGCATATAAACTGAAGTACCAGCTGATAATTGGATGGTAAAAAAGCTGTTCCGGGGAAATTATACTAAGAGATCGTTGTGATTTACGGTGGTTCAAAATCCACCTTGAGTTTGCTCGTGCGCTGGAAACCTTTATTGCTCATTGACGCAAAAAAGAACTATTTGACTTGCACAATATGGCAGCTCAAATTGCGCTTAGGTAGCAATAGCTGTGCGCTGGAATGATGCACTCTTCTGTATTTGTGTTTCCTGAGCAGACGCTCGAACGCACACGGGATGGCTTTATGCTCTCCCATAATAGAGTACCTCGTACTCTAAATCGTTAAAACTTTGTCCAAACACAGAACTACGGGTGTGCACTCGTTTCGTCAATACTCACGGGACGGATTTATCACAGAACACCTATAGACTACTACCATTTAGAGAAGGGAAACTGTACCTTTGACAGTGCAACATAAATAAGGGTAGCGGTGGCGTTCTGAACTAACTTATCCGACCTAGAGACGGCGCTGGTAAGCCTATCATCATCATTGCTCTAAAGCAATATGGTGGCTGCTTTGGTAGTGGTTGCGGGGAGTCGCAGTGCGCGCCCGCAGGTTTATGAGCGTTTATTCGCTGCTATTGTGGGCTTCTATTTAGCACGCCATAAACCAATTAAACAATTTTAGCCACGCCCGACCTTCAACTTGAAGAGGAGAACGCGTTAGCGTAATCGAGCTTCGTTCGCTACGCCTCCTCAGTCGCTAGATTCACTTAATTTCTCGGTTAACACACCCACCCTGCAGCAAGGGAAAGTACACCTGTGCGAGTAACATATAGTATTTAAAACTATCCGACAATGCATTCTGTAAGAACACCATGCAAAAGGCTCGCTAGGGCATAAATTTTTCTCTGAGATCCTGTCGGTTACAGGCATAAATGCGTCGCAAAAGACTTGGTGGTGCTGATAATGATGATTACTTATTCTTGCGCACTTGGGAATAGATCAGCCTTCAAAGCAACTACCCACCGTGCAGTTAAATGTACGATGCTGGTGCGATTTTACATTCTGCCACCCAATATTACATTTGTGAGGGGGGTACTCGCACAACAAAACATTCTTATAGTTCATTTTTAAAGAAACAGCGTAGAACACAAGTTTTCAGTGCGACGTCTTAGATTGAATTTCCGCTCAAGCCGAATATTCGTATTGTTTATTTATTTGTATCAATCTCCAATTCTGGCCCTTGGGAGACACTTATTTTCGCTAAGAATACTCAGCCAACGTGTGGTTGGTGTACTCTTAAATGTAACATTCTTAGTTCACATTAGTGACGCCTTTGCTAAGACAACTATTCACTGTGCATAGTGCACATAATAATAATAATAATAATAATAATAATAATAATAATAATAATAATAATAATAATAATAATAATATATGATTATATAAATAATAATAATACTATTATTAACATTTTTTTATCATCATCATCACCACATAACCAGAAAGTGATATCGTTCTGTGGTTATCAAGCGTGCTGGACGTCCCAGCGTTATCAAGAAGAGATGTTTTTTAACAGCGAAGAACTTTTCTAATATTGGTTATCTATCTATCTATCTATCTATCTATCTATCTATCTATCTATCTATCTATCTATCTATCTATGAAATGTTGATGGATCATGCTCTCTCGCGCATGTGCGTGTAATTTTGTACGGGCCTAATGCAGATGGCTTCATGATAGTCAGAGCCGCCACCCCTCCCTTGGCGCTGGCTTGCGACATTTATTAAGAGATTCACTTTGGTCCCCATCCATATTTAGCTGACGGTTTGCTCTCTTTTTAGTGTGGCGAGATAGATTTTTGGTGCATACTTATGACGCACTACAGTGCCAAAATAACTTATTGATAGAACAAACATAAACGATGACGACGAGCTCCTGTGAAGCAGTAGTCCTAGCTGGCTGGTACATCTGCACCTCTTCACTAGGCTAAGACATATGACACTGTAGAACATGCCATCCCCTTCAATTTATAAAAAATCTTGAACTTCCCCCGATATGTCATTTATTGGGTGTATGAATTTATAAAGGATAGGAAATTGTATTGTTACTGACAAGGTTTATCCTCCTAAATATACCATTTGTTCAGTGCAGTCCGAAACTTTGATCCTCTCTCGCGTTTTATTTTTATTACATTATTGAGCTCAGTTCTGCTTCACAATGACGTCCAACTGTACATATCTGCTGATGACATTGTGTGCTTCGCTGCTGCTTGTGATATTCACTCTTCGCACGCAACACTACAACCATATTTTCGATCATTAGCGTTATGGTTTCAATTTGGGTGCATGTTAAAGAACCCTAGGTGGTCTAAATTTCCGGAGCTCTCCACTATGGCGTCTCTCATAATCATATCGTGCTTTTGAAACACTATTCCCCACATATCAGTATAAGAATTATGATCTTAACGTATTGGAATGACCTTAACTGTTACAAAAATTTTAAGGATTGTTTTTCTTTTAAATTTGGCACATGGCGTTGCCCTTTAGTACCGCCGGGAAATGATCTCTCAAAACGACTTTATTGCATACTACAATTGGACGAAACACTACCATAAGTGAAAATAAATAAAACAAAATAAATCTAAGGCAATCAAATGGCAAACTTGGTCGACACGCAAGTGCCTTACGGAGGGACATTCTAATTATTCTTTACCGTATGTATGTTCGCCGGGTTCTAGAACTTGGCTGTGTTTTACAATGGGGAGCCATCATACAAAAATAATATCTCGTTTTCTTAGAGAGAGAGGCTCATCAGAGTTGTTTCGAGGTTCCGAATGTTACTGCGACAAGTGTGTTATATCAAGAAGCCCGAATGCCCACCCTAACTTGTAGATTTACCGTGCCCACTATCCATGTCCGGCAATTCTGGACATCAACAACTAGCGCCATTTGTTGAAAGTCCTGCAAAACGGCAGCGTAACTCTAAGGAGACGACCTTAAAACATTTATCACAGCCCAAAGCCAGAGTATATGCTAATAGACTCCGTATATATGATGTGGGCGTATATATTTCATAATCAGAGAAAGTTCGCTCTGTTCCCATGACATTTCTGGGTTCGAGAGTGACGTTTATATGCTATGAGAGACTTCATTGAAGAGAATTTCAAAAATTTGTATAAAAACAAGTAGCCTTGGTCTACTTAAGTCACTCAAGTTACAAAATGTTGACGACTCTGTCTTCGTGCCTGTGAACATTGGTTGATGACGTTTGACGGGCACTTTGGTAAACACGTCTTTTGCAGTGAAACTCCTTTGCAGGGACACACGCACTTCGTGGCGCTTTCGGTTACTACAACACTTAAATGTTTGCAGCTCTTTTATGTAAGGTTGTTTTTCTTAAGGCTGCTCAACATGCGCCGAGTATTCATGCTGTGTAGATCTTACGTTGATTATTAGCAATAACATGTCTCTGATAACATAGAGTAAACAATCAAAGATAAGAATAGCTCTTCCTCATGCAATGTAAGTAGTACCAATCGACAAGACACATTGATATACATACATATTCTTCTTTCATAAACATAGTAAATAATGGTATACTGTTGAATGTAACAATTAAAATAAAAGATGTGAGAAAACTGTCAGCTTAGTAGGATATAATACAGTTATATTTATCGGTAGTATTGCCATTCACGCAATTATATTTGATTATGGCCGCATGTAAATAAACAACAGTAAAATTCGTTTAATGGTTCGGAGTAAAAAAGACTATACTGACAAGAAAACGAGTGACTGTGTAAGTTTTCTTGTTTCCACTTTCGTGCTCTGCAAGCGTGGTACCGTTTAGCAGATCCCTCTTACACGTGGCCAATCATGCGTGGAGCAGAGCGGCCGTCGCATTATAGTGCGTTTAATAGAGCACAGAAATTCGCCCAGGAATTCAAATGCCTTGCATCTGGCATCTCACTGCAGCACATGTGGCAGTTCATCTGTTTTTGCCGATACGTAGGTTTCCTCGAAGCCCAGATCCCAGATAACTCGGGAAGAGATAGAGGCTTTACATTGTAAACGAATGTATCAAGCGTGCGTCAGTGAGCCATCGTTATGTCTCACAGAAAAAGAGTTCGCATACTTTCTCCACACATGCGCCTTCAAATGATACCTTATGTAACTTTTTATATTCCTTTTTGACATTTCGGCGCAATGTTGTTATGTTTTTTTTTCAGGTCTTTATTTGACGTTCTTAGGTTCTTCAAATATCAATTTCAGTTGCGAGTAAGCGCTCGCTTGTGCCCTCTTGTTTCTTTGTTCATCGTTTTGGGCTGTAACTGAAAAATCCCTCGTACAAAAAAGCCCAACATTCAATAATACTGCATTTCAACTGCAAGTGTATTTCTCTGCAGCTTAAAATGTCATCGTCACACACCCCGAAGAAATATGCCTGTGTTATTTGCCTGTGCGCTTCTTCTCAGATATGCATTATCATAATCATCATCATCCGTCTGGGTCCCTGTCCTCATCTTCACTGGGTGCCACCACAATCACCATCGGGTGTGCGCGCGCTCAGTCTCCGAATGCGCGTTCGCTGCTGCGCTTGACTGGGAGGTCCCCTGGCAGCGCCAGTCTCGGTCGGCCAGCGCTGCTTATCCCCGGCTTGCGAGGCTGCCCCTCCATGTACAGCATAGTGAAGTCTGCATCTGAGCGGGTTGCACAGCATGAGTCACCCGCCTCATGGTCCCCAGGGGACATCACCGCCTCCATCGTGGGTACCACTATCGCCTGGGAGGTTGCCAGGAAAGGACCCCAGGAATTTCCGCCTGCAGTAGCCTCTGAAACTGGCAGGTCGGCGACAGCCCCAGGTCCGGTGGCTGTGACCCCATGTATGCCGGTCTCTGCTGCAGCCGCTGCTGCCCTTAGTTTCGTGGACCACGGCAGCAGTGAAGCGGCGGCCGCGTTGGAGGCTATCTCCGCGACGGAAGCAGCCACTTAGGTGTCAGTGGACACCTGGTCACAGCTGGGCAGTGCCGTGCTGCTGCAAGTGTCTTTACTGCCACCTTCATTACCACCCTGGTCGTACGCCCACCAGGGACAGTCGTAGATAAAAGCCCGGGAAGCGGCACCCGTGGTGCCGCTGCCGCAACGCTCCGTGCCTGCGACCGCTGTGGTCGAAGCGTCGCAAGCGTCCTTGATCTTGTTCCAGCTTGTGCTGTTTTCGCGGTACTGCTGGGAGGCGGCTGCCGAGAGCTCCTCGCTGCCGGGACCGGACCTCTCGTGGTGGCTAGTTTGACGACCGGAGTGGTGCTTCGCCGCCTGCCTGTACTCTTCGTTCCCACTCTCGAGCGGTTACTGTACGTTCTCTTCGACGAAGCAGCGCACAATTTCCTGATTCCTGTACTCTTCCTTCAGTGCTTCTTCGATTTCGACTAGGATCAGAGGCTTGCTACCTTTCGCACGATCCGCCTGTCGAGTTTTGCACGAGCACACCCGTTGGAAGTTATCGCTGTAAATGGAGCCGCAGTAAACCGCACCACAGCGGTTGCAGGAGGCCACCGATCGCCGACATCTGATTTCGGTGGTACCAGTTCCAGGCTTGCGGGTTACCTTGAGTGACGAGTCGCCTCTGTCCGACAAGGCGTCCCATACGTAGTCTTTGCATACCTGCATCGGCCCCTTGGTCGCCAGCGAACTTTGGAAGTCTCCTCCAGCTGTGCGAGCCTCATCGGGCGTCATTTTGAGCATATTCTGGGTCTACACATTGGACGGAAGAAGCACCGGTGCACTTGAGTGAGTTGGCGGCGGGCCCATGTGCTTTTCGAGCACGTTGACAGCACCGCTGCTGGCACTCCGTGGTCGGCATCCGCCACCTTTGGGACAGAACGCCATACCGGTATCATCAGGGGCGTCATTTTCGTGCTTTGCCTTGTAGTCTGCCACCAGACCATCGAGATGCTCCTTCACAGTTGTCGTATCCTCGGCAAAGTTGATGAGGCTCATGTCGCTTATGATCAACATGTTGTCTTGTGATAGTATGTTGCGTTATAATATATACACGCCATAATACATACATATATATTACATAAAATATTAGGGTGATCACCCCCGCTGTAGCTCAGTTGGTAGAGCGCCGGAGGCGTAATTCAAATGTCACGGGTTCGGTTCCTGTCCGTGGCAAATCATCTTTTCTTGCAATTTTCTCTCTACATTTTTTACTACAATTACCATACTAACATTTCTTATACTATTTCTAACAACATTGTGTGTTATTCCTCAGTCATACTGAAAATATTTGAGGCACTTGTTTCCATCGCGAAGAAAGACAGTTGACCTGGTGCCTTGTTAAACTTAAATCATATATAAATATAGCTTGTTCATTTGTGGAATTTTACAGGAGAACACGTGTATTGGGCACAGCACGTCAAGCACGTGATGTTCATAGAAGCTTCTTATTCAACGTGACATTTCTTGCCACTGGAGTACACCGATCAACGAACTTCTATTTAGCACGTATAAATCAATTAAACAACTTTTAGCAGCGCCCGACCTTCAAGTTGAAGAGGAGAACGCATTAGCGCAATCGAGCTTCGTTCGCGTCGCCTTCTCAGTCGCTAGATTCACTTAATTTCTCGGTTGACACACCCACACTGCAGCAAGGGAAAGTAAACCTGTGCGAGTAACATATAGTGTTTAAAAATATCCGACACTGCATTATCTAAGAACACGATGCAAAAGGCTCGCTAGGGCATAATTTTTTTCTGAGATCCTGACGGTTACAGGCGTAAATTCGTCGCAAAAGACTTTGTGGTGCTGACAACGATGATTACTTATTCTTGCGCACTTGGGAATAGATCGACCTTCAAAGCAACTACCCATCGTGCAGTTTGAGTGTACGATGTTTGTGCAATTTTACACTCTGCCACCCAATATTACATTTGAGATGGGGGCTACTCGCACAACAAAACATTCTGATAGTTTCTTTTTAGAGAAACAGCGTAAAACACAAATTTTCAGTGCAAAGTCTTATATTGGATTTCCGCTCAAGCCAAATATTCATATTCTTTATTTATTTGTATCAATCTCCAATTCCGCCCCTTGGGAGACACTTATTTTCGCTAAGAATACCAGCCACCAATGAAATCATGCGCTGCTGCAAAACGTGTGGTTGTTGTAATATTCAATGTAACAATCCTCGTTCACATTAGTGACGCCTTTGCTAAGACAACTATTCACTGTTTGTAGTGCATATAATAATAATAATAATAATAATAATAATAATAATAATAATAATAATAATAATAATAATAATAATAATAATAATAATAATAATAATAATAATAATAATAATAATAATAATAATAATATTATTATTATATGATTATATAAATCTCAATACTACTATTATTACCATTTTGTTATCATCATCATCACCACTTAACCAGAAAGTGATATTTGTTTGTGGTTATCAAGCGTGTTGGATGTCCTAGCGTTGTCAAGAAAAGATGTTTTTTAACTGCGAAGAACTTTTTTAATATTGGTTATCTATCTATCTATCTATCTATCTATCTATCTATCTATCTATCTATCTATCTATCTATCTATCTATCTATCTATCTATCTATCTATCTATGAAACGTTGATGAATCACGCTCTCTCGCGCATGTGCGTGTAATTTTGTACGGGCCTAATGAAGATGGCTTCATGATAGTCAGAGCCCCCACCCCTCCCTTGGCGCCGGCTTGCGACATTTAATAAGAGATTCACTTTGGTCCCCATCTATTTTTAGCTGACAGTTTGCTGTCTTTTTAGTGTGGCGAGATAGATTTTTGGTGCATACTTATGACGCACTACAGTGCGAAAATAACTTATTGATAGAACAAACATAAACGATGACGACGAGCTCCTGTGAAGCAGTAGTCCTAGCTGGCTGGTACATCTGCACCTCTTCACTAGGCTAAGACATATGACACTGTAGAACATGCCATCCTCTTCAATTCGTAAAAAATCTTGAACTTCCCGCGATATATCATTTATTGGGTGTATGAGTTTCTAAAGGATAGGAAATTGTATTGTTACTGACGAGGTTTATCCTCCCAAATATACCATTTGTTCAGTGCAGTCCGAAACTTTGATCCTCTCTCGCGTTTTATTTATTACATTATTGAGCTCAGTTCTGCTTCACAATGACGTCCGACTGTACATATCTGCTGATGACATTGTGTACTTCGCTGCTGCTTGTGATATTCACTCTTCGCACGCAACACTACAATCATATTTTCGATCATTAGCATTATGGATTCAATTTGGGTGCATGCTAAAGAACCCTAGGTGGTCTAAATTTCCGGAGCTCTCCACTGCGGCGTCTCTCATAATCATATCGTGCTTTTGAAACACTAATCCCCACATATCAGTATAAAAATTATGATCTTAACGTATTCGAATGACCTTAACTGTTACAAAAATTTTAAGGATTGTTTTTCTTTTAAATTTGGCACATGGCGTTGCCCTATAGTACCGCCAAGAATTGATCTCTCAGAACGACTTTATTGCATACTACAATTGGACGAAACACTACCTTAAGTAAAAATAAATAAAAGAAAATAAATCTAAGGCAATCAAATAGCAAACTTGGTCGACACGCGAGTGCATTACGGAGGGACATTCTAATTATTCTTTACCGTATATATGTTCGCCGGGTTCTAAAACTTGGCTGTGTTTTACCATGGGGAGCCATCATACAAAAATAATATCTCGTTTTCTTAGAGAGAGAGGCTCTTCGAAGTTGTTTCGAGGTTCTGAATGTTACTGCGACAAGTGTGTTATATCAAGAAGCCCGAATGCCCACCCTAACTTGTAGATTTACCGTGCCCATCATCCATGTCCGGCAATTCTGGACATCAACAACTAGCGCCATTTGTTGAATGTCCTGCAAAACGGCAGCGTAACTCTAAGGAGACGACATTAAAACATTTATCATAGCCCAAAGCCAGAGTATATGCTAAAAGACTCCGTATATATGAAGTGGGCGTATATATTTCATAATCAGAGAAAGTTCGCTCTGTTCCCATGACATTTCTAGGTTCGAGAGTGACGTTTATATGCTATGAGAGACTTCATTGAAGAGTATTTCAAAAATTTGTATAAAAACAATTAGCGTTGGTCTACTTAAGTCACTCAAATTACAAAATGTTGACGACTCTGTCTTCGTGCCTGTGAACTTTGGTTGATGACGTTTGACAGGCACTTTGGTAAACACGTCTTTTGCAGTGAAACTCCTTTGCAGGGACACACGCACTTCGTAGCGCTTTCGGTTACTACAACACATAAAATGTTTGCAGCTCTTTTATGTAAGGTTGTTTTTCTTGAGGCTGCTCAATATGCGCCGAGTATTTATGCTGTGTAGATCTTACGTTGATTATTAGCAATAACATGTCTCTGATAAATTAGAGTAAACAATCAAAGATAAGAATAGCTCTTCCTCATGCAATGTAAGTAGTATCAATCGACAAGACACATTGATATACATACATATTCTTCTTTCATAAACATAGTAAATTATGGTATATTGTTGAATGTAACAATTATATTAAAAGATATGAGAGAAAACTGTCAGCTTAGTAGGATATAATACAGTTATATTTATCGGTAGTATTGCCATTCATCCCATTATATTTGATTATGGCCGCATGTAAATAAACAGCAGTAAAATTCGTTTAATGGTTCGGGGTAAAATAGACTAAACTGACAAGAAAACGAGTGACTGTGTAAGTTCTCTTGTTTCCACGTTCGTGCTCTGCAAGCGTGGTACAGTTTAGCAGATCCCTCTTACACGTGGCCAATCATGCGTGGAGCAGAGCGGCCGTCGCATTATAGTGCGTTTAATAGAGCACAGAAGTTTGCCCAGGAATTCAAATGCCTTGCATCTGGCATCGCACTGCAGCACATGTGGCAGTTCATCTGTTTTTGCCGATCCGTAGGTTTCGTCGAAACACAGATCCCAGATAACTCGGGAAGAGATAGAGGCTTTACATTGTAAACGAATGTATCAAGTGTGCGTCAGTGAGCCATCTTTATGTCTCACAGAAAAAATAGTTCGCATACTTTCTCCACACTTGCGCCTTCAAATGATACCCTACACAGTAAAAAATTTTGCACCCAAAAGGGTGTAAAAAGGGTGCTTTTACGAGAAAGCACCCTTTGCAACTTCCTTTAACACCCATAAATGGTCGATTGAAAAAAAAGCACCCCTTTGTTTGGGTGCTTGCCTCGATAGCACCCTAAAATAGGCTCTAAGGGTGCTTTTGTGCCTGAGAAGGGTGTAGGTGCCGATTCATCAGATGGAATATGCAGCATATGAAGAACACATAATTATAATATTTGGGATTTTACGTCTCAAAAACCTCGATATGATTATGAGGGTCGGCGTAGTGGAAAGCTGCAGAGATTTTCACCATTTGGTGTTCTTTAATGAGCGCTCATATCGCAGTGCAAAGGCTTATACCTTTTCGCCTCCGCCCTAATTCGACTGCCACGGCCGGCATCGAACCCGCGACCTTCGGATTGGCGGCCGAGCAGCGCAGCAACTGCACGAATATGTGGACCTCGCGTTAAATGACGGCCTAATTGACTTAGAATGTGTGAAGGTGCTCTCCGAATACAGCAGAATGTCAGCAGAAGCAAATCGCGTTTCAACTATAATGGCAATTAACTGCAATCCATGTTACGAAAGCTTTCCTTAGCGTTGGTTATAAGCTGCATGTTTGCTATGGATTATATACACACAAATAATGTTCGCCCGAGTATGGGTGTGTGTGCGTGAGCCTGCGCATGTGTTCGCGTGTAAGCGCGATTGTGTGTACACCCGTGCATGTGTGCGTGCGCGTGTATGTGCGAGTCCGTGCTTGTGTTAAGCGTGCCTGTGCACATGTGTACGCCCATGCATGCGAGCGTTTACGGTCGCGTGTGTGTATACGTGTATGTGTGTGCGCCTGTGAATAAGTATGTGTGTGTATCAGCCCGTGCGCCCTCGAATTTCGTGTGTGTGTGTGTGTGTGTGTGTGTGTGTGTGTGTGTGTGTGTGTGTGTGTGTGTGTGTGTGTGTGTGTGTGTGTGTGTGTGTGTGTGTGTGTGTGTGTGTGCGGGGGGGGGGAGGCACTGCTTCTTATTGTGTAAGGTCCCACACCTGTTCAGACTGGGAGTCTATATGGGAGGTGGCTTAAGGAATGGCGGTGGTCAACGCACTGTACACGGACTATTCAGTACATGGAAAACAGCTGCACATTTTCGTACCTGATCGTTGCTTACGAACTTGCTGTGGTAGCTGATTAGGTCCGCTGAGGTGCTTCTACGCTCGAAAACGTGGGTTATGACCAATTCCCACGGAAAGCTGTCACTGCACTTATGCACAACCGTTGTTTATATTAACAACGTTTAACAAGAACGTGCCCTGCCTTTGCTACAGGTGCTTAGCTAGCTCATTGAGTAACCATATTGAATTATGTGCTGATCATGTGGTCAGCAAAAAGTTTGTTATAACAACCTCGGCACGTTTCGTGGTGCGTGACAAGCCTTCTAAACATCCGTGACTGTGGATTAATTTGTTCCAGCTTCAACTACGCATTCAGTGTTTGCGGCACCATACGCGGAAGTGCCAGACACAGACAATGCAAAAAGAAATTCCTCTGGAAAGAGGTGTAGCGATGCTCTCCCGCTAATGCCACCGAGGACGAAATAATTATTGTTTCTGGCCATTCCATGGTGCACTTTGTTTTCCGCAAGTTTTGCTTCACTATTTTTCGCCCTCTGCAATCGCATTCCGTCAAAATACTCAAAGAACCCGAGGCTGGTAAATAACCTGCGTCGCTGTGCGACTGGCTGGAAGGAGAGTTGCCATTTACAAGGAGTCATTCCGTGTCGAACGGCCGTCCGCCGTATGCGCCATAGCGTTTGCCTTTCGGCGCCGTCCTGGCGGGTTTCCCGCTCCTTCCCCCCCCCCCCGCCGCTCACCCCGGCCAGCATTGCTCCCACAACGGCGGTGTCGATAAGCGAATAGTTGCGTCACCGAACACCTGCGTCGACAGCTTGGGCGCCGTCGCCAGTGCCTCCTCCTTCTCTCTCTCAACGTCGCTCTCTCTATCTCATCGTCTTTCAAATGCGTCGCGTTGGTCTGGGGTCTTGGTCGCTGTGTGTGTTCTAGCGAACAGGCGCATATTCAATGGTGGTCACGCATGACACCGTGTTCAAATTGACGCTCAGATTAAGGAATATTCATGGAGTGGCGGACATGGACAACGTGGGCCTGTTAACGGTGAGTGTACTGTTTTCGTAGGTAGTAATCATACAGCGCTAGCTGGGCGCCTGCAGCAGCTCTGCCGAAGTAAGCTGCCAGCCATTTACAACAGCATGCGTTCGCGGGCCTGTTGCAGATGCCCGATTAACAGTGTGACTTAACGAGTTCACACTGCTATGCGCGATGTTGTGTAAGTGCCTGCATCACTCATACAGTGAGTGATGTGATCACTTAACAAGGGCGGGATTAGTTGCTGATCGCACATTGTCTCTACACTGCACAAAGTGATTGATATTGTTTTAAGATGTGCTTTGGGCTACATCGTAATAACATTTCTATTAATACTCAAATGTGCAACGTGCTTCTGTAGGTGTAAGCGTAAAAAAAGAAAGAAAAAGCAAAAATTATGTACAGAGGCGCAATGTACGAAATGGCTTTTTTTTTTCTTAAAGACGGTATAGTTGGAGGTGCTGATATGCCGCGATGCTCCCAGCACGTGTGCCTTGGTCTTTTAAGCTATTTAGGACAAGTGCCACCAGCAACAGGGAAAGATCTAGCAGACTTCCAAAGGCGCGTTGTTGTGGCCATCGCCCTGCGTTGTTTTCCCTCGTTTCTGTTTGCTGTTTTCGTGCTTCGCTTTCATCTGCGATAATGTTCGGCGTTATAACAGAATCGAGAGAGTATACGTGACTGTTGGAGCTATGTGCGGTTGCTCTAGCATAAGCCATGGCTGCTGCAACGTAGTCGGCGTCCGCGCGCGTTGGTGTCGTTCGAGCGCTCTTACTTGCATGATTGTGTTTAACTGAGTATTTAGGCACGGGCTACGTTTGTAAATCCCGTAGTCAATAATCGCTAATAGCGTGCCCCTGATTGCCATCAGAGGATGGGCTTGGTTGTCGAAATATGCCAGACGCTTTTTCTAAAAGCAAGCTTTGAAATTTTTTTTAAAAAGAAGTACTTTCATACGTGCAAGGCAGTGCCTATTGCAGGCCCGCAACTCTTTAAAAACTGGACGAGCTATCACATCTTCTATCAAATTACAATGAATTAAGATGATTGAATTATAGATGACGAATTTCTGTGCTAGATTAGGTGGACAAAACATATGTTCGCAGCCCTACGTCTAGAAAGCAGGCAAATAGGAAGCAAAGCGTCAAATTTGGATTAGATTCCATTGACGGAGCATCTTGTGAGGGTAGAAAGAACGAGAAAATTGTTCATTTTTGATACCCTTATAGAGGCAGTCAGAATTGCACTGATTGGTGACTTGTAACAATTCCTCAGATTGTTAGAGGCGTGATTAAAGTCAGTAAATCTTTTACTTTTTTTTTGCAGACCTTTTCGCTAGTGCCACGCCCAAGATCATTTGTTCTCATGTAAAAGAGAAAGCAGAGATGTCTTCACTGTTTGTACATGAAGAGGTAAGTTTCTTGTGCATTTTGATTAATGTTACATGTTCTGAACGTTGTACTTTAGGAATTGTTTTTCACGCTGGCTCACTACCCTAGAAGGAATTTGATTCTTAGGTGAGTTCAGGCTTTCGTAAGTGCCATTTTTGAGCTGTAGTCTTACACTTCACCTCATTTCGGGAATTTGCTGTCTGCTGGAAAACTCTTATCTTTATCATACGAAATTATTCGAATGTATGGGTTGTATGCTTCGAGTTCAGTGTAATGTCAATTACACGCCATTTCGAAGGATACACACTACACATTCTTTATATATGGTGCTGCCAGAACAGCACGAACATCCTTTTATGAGAAGTCATATTTGCTTTATTACAGGATGAGAGGGTGCCGCTGACGTCCTGCATAGTCTACCCCCCGGCCCCAGCCTAGAGCAAGCCTACTTTCTGAACCTCCACATGGATAACCGAAAAATCTTCCGTGTCAGTAATGACGAAGAAGGAGTGACAGCACTGATGAGTTGATTTTTTTTTATTTTCAACATTGTCTACGGCCGCAAGGCCTTTAACAACCACCGTGATTGAGCGGCTTTTTCTCGGCGTGAGTTTGGAGTTTATCAAAGAAGTTGTTCAGGCAGTACGACGCTGAAAATTTTAGTGTCACAATGCCTGAACAACTTTTTCTAGTGTGGTCATGGAAGATGAACAAACATTGTTATTTGTGTAAGTTATTTTGCTTAAATATAGCTGGACCATTCCATGCCAAACGTCCCAGCCACTTTGGCGACCATCTGAATTGTATTTGAAAAAAAAAAGTGCTGACTTACTGCGTTGAAAACAGTGAACTGCTAGAATATTTCAGCGAGAAAAAAAGTTTTGTTCATGTGGCTGGCTTATAACTTCCTGGCATAATGCCGTCTGTGTGCTGTTTGTGGAAAATTTCGTTTTAAAACTACCGCTTATTTTTTCTAAAGCAAATTCGGTCTACCTGTTAAGTAAATGTGCTTCTGTAAGGTATTTGAAGCTCATTAATAATAGTGCAATTTTTTGCCACATTCGCTTCCAAGAATAAAGCCAAAATGTGTTATGTTTGCATTTTTTTATTGCAATATTGCACTTTGTATGAATATCTGAGCAGTGAATACTTACTCCACAGAAGGTATATTTTGAGAAAAAAATATCTTTAGACCTCTCAAGCTGCTGAAATATACGAGAAAATATCACGAATTTCACAAAATTGTGATTTATGTTCGTATTGAGATGCAATTTGCTCCATGTTGTGATACAATGAAAACTCATCATTATACCTAAATTGTAAGAAAATGAAATTTTTTCTGTAATAAAAATCTCATCGCAAAAAGGACAGGAAAGAGCGCTGTCAACTGAATTTTATTGAAGGTGCTACGAGCGTTTTTATACTGAGCACAAGACCAGGACTCATCTGCAACAACACATGTGTGACCATGACAAAATAATTTTAACCGAGAAAAGAATACTCTTTTTCGGAAAAGATAAGTGAAGGTGTACTGATGCATTGATCCTTGGCCTTCCTGATAAAGAGTTCTAAATGCATTTTTCTGCTTGTTTTTTTTTTCAAAAACCGTGTTTTATGAAACCTAGGACTACACTTACATTCTTTACGGTGCCCGGCCATGAGACTACTATAGCCCTTCTTAACATTTAAAGCATGCTGTCTTGCTTGATCATTGAAGCATTGCCCAGTTTGTCCTATGTTTACTTTTCCACATGTTAGCGGCATCTTATACACAATAGATTGGCATTCAGTAAACGTATTCTAGTGACGAATGGTGCAAGATTGACTATTCCTGTTGCTGTAAGTACATGCACTTCTGAAAGCTTGCAAGGGGTGGAAAACAACAATGTCATATCTGCTGGCTCTTTTTCTAAAATTGTGAGACACCTTATGTTCCCCTCATGTAAAACCCCACTCATTGGGGTCTTTGAGGTACCTGTAAATAAATAAATAAATGTACGTAGTACCGTGTGACATGCAAAGGTGATTGGTCATTCTCTTTTTCTTTTGGTCCTGTTTCCTTTAACTTTACTTTCTGCAGGAGGGTTTCGCAAACAAGTGTGATGATGCTGTTGGGGTATTGGCTGGTGCTATCAGCCCAGGAGTGCTAAGAATGTTCTGCCTTTTCATAGTGGGCATTCAAAATTGGTAGAAAGAGGAATTGATACCACATGTACTCAGGCCACCCTTCAGAAGTCATGTTAGCACAAGGGTGAGGTCAGGTTTAAAAACCAGATTAAAAGACTAAAAGATGCTGGGTATCCCAACAGAATCATCACACCCGTTTGCAAAACCCTCCTGCAGAAAGTAAAGTTAAAGAAGACAGGACCAACAAAAAACAATGACCAATACCTTTGCATGTTATACCACATCATGTGTCTCACAATTAAAAAAATAGCCAGCAGATATGATATTAGCGTGTTGTTTTCCACCCCTTGCAAGCTTTCAAAAGTGTGTGTACTGAACAGCAACAGGAATAGTCAATCTTGCCCCATTAATCACGAGAATAGGTTTACCTAATGCCAATTTAACGTTTGTAGAAGTATTTTTTATCAGGTAAACCAATGATCAGTGCATCACTACACGTTCACTTATCCTTTCCGAGAGGGAGTATTCTTTTCACAGTTAAGATCATTTTGTAGTGCTCACACGTGTCGTCGCGCATGAACACGGTTCTTGTACTCCGTATAAAAGCGCTCGTAGCACATTCATTAAATTCAGTTGACTGTCGGTGCTCTTTCCTGTCCTTTCTGTCTCTTCCTAAAGTTTCGCGCTGTGACTAGCACACAACCACGATGAACCAACTCTCCCAAATTAAGCTGTTGTTACGTAACACGTAGACCGAGTTTCGTATGGAAAGAAGGAGCGGTGCCTATAAAATAAAATTTTTCACATACAAGACCTAGACGGCATTCCAGGAAGTTCAGAGGGCAGCCACGTGACCAAATATTTTTCCTCTCCTAAATATTCCAGAAGTTAACTATTTTCAATGCAGCACAATTTTTTCGAATACATTTGAGATGGTCGCCAAAATGGCTGGGACATTTGGCATAAAGTGACCCAGCTGTGTCATTAGCCATAATTATGCATTACCTCTTTTGTTTTTTGTGTGTTTTGACTCAGTTTTGTGTTCATTTTTAGCTTATTGTGTTTCTGATCATTGTATTGGTTTCTTAAGTATTCGCTAAAGTTATATGTGCGAAAACCCGTATATATTTGCAGGTACATCATTTCTGATAACCAATTGTTATACATCCAGGAATACAAAGCTTAATCCACTGTGATTGTATACATTTGAAAACACTATCCATATATATTTTTGTGTGCATCACTTCTTGGGAACGATTGTGTACATGAAGGCGTATATAGTGAAATCATGGTGATTGTATATATTTGAAAGAATCATAAGTATATATTTGCCTGTATTTCATTCCTATTAACCTATTGTGTACATGAAGGATTATTAAACTGGAAACCACTGGGATTGTAGATACTTGAAAGAATTATAGGGATATATTAGCGTATATTTCATTTGTAGTCTCTATGTACTTGAAGCAGTATACTAAACTGAAACCAGTGCAATTGTATGTTGCAAAGAATTGTTAATGAAGTGAAACTGAATAAATATAATAAACATTTGAGGTGTTGCATGTGTAGTGTACGTATACGGGAACGTATATCTGGTGAAAAAGTTGTGTGGCAGAAGAAAAGTTTATGTTTCATTTGCCTAATAAATAAACGCAATATGCAAGGGCAGCAAGGCTTCATTTTCTGTAATGCGCATTATGCATATACTGTGAAGTATATATAGATCCAGCACAAGTTCATACACGATAGTACATGTTTATATTTTTGCCCAGACGCAATGAATGGAGCTCGACAGGTGGCGCACCATTGATAATCAGGACCACTTTCTTCAAGTAGTGTGTAATCAGTGCATGCTGATATCTATTAGTGCAGTCTAAAAGAATACTGGCACCCCTGCCATGGGCACTCAACACCTTTGTGCACCCTTCTCGCACCCTCCTCAGAGGGTGCTAAAAAAGTGATGGACATCGAAGGCACCCTTCCTTAAGGGTGTTTTTGTAACACCCTACAGTTTTTTTACATGTACACCCTATTCTAAGGGTGCATGAAAAAGCACCCTTTTTGGAAGGTGCTGAATTAACACCCTTAGGATGTCCTCCAGGGGACAAGCTCATTTACACCCTTCTGGGTGTAAAAATTTTTACTGTTATGGCAGCATAGCACGTGTGGTGTCGCACTGCTATTCTTAAGGGCGCGAGATAGATCAACGACCACGGCGGCCGCACTTCGATGGGGGTGAAGTATAAAAAGAATACTCGTGAACCAAAATGTATGTGCGGATTGGAGAACCCCAAGTGGTCACAATCTTGATACGCGCACTACATAGTACATCAAAATGATATTTTGTTCGTCACATGAAAGACTAGCAATCATCGATGTTGAACAGACACCTTCATTTTAAGCCGACGCAGGCAAGCGGAAAAACTGAAACTGAGTGTTAGGCGAACTAAACGATGAGTAAAAATCGAAGACATTTGATACTTACTAGCAAGGCATAATTTCCGATGTTACTTAGCCACGGCAGCCAGTGAGAAAAACGCTTGCCGCACTGGCTGACTCCACAAAGCTGAGCTTCGTGTATTCCACTGCATTGGTCGTACCAATAACCCTGTCTTTTGCACAAACTAAGTTAAACAGAGGCACCTCGGCATCGAGTGTTCACCGTGAGAGTATACCTTTCAGTTCAGAGGCGTAGGTGAGCGTGGCCCCGCACAAGTCTGGTGGACAAGACAGCTTTCCTTAGACGCAACTGTTTAGAAAAAAAATTATAACTACCTGCCTATCGTATCATTCACCTCACGCGGTGGCATCAGATGAAGTTTGGCGGTGGTGGTCAGATGAATGGACGCATGGAAACTTTTAGTCCTGAAGTGCACGACTCAACGCTCAGCGAGCAAGGTAAAAAAAGAAGTATACATATACCGTTGTTGCATAATACGCTCGTTTTATTTCCACCAAAACGCCATTTAAACTCGACTGTTTGGCACTGGTTTCCACTGGTGGCCGTCTTCACTATCGAATAAATATAGCAGACACGCCATTCGGTTTAGAAACGAACCCGACCACACTAGACAGGAGAGCGAGAGCATAATTTTGCTCGCCTGACCACTTTGATATAACGCCACCTCCTCTTTCTACCACTCCCCTTTCCTCTATACGTCCACCCTCTTTTCATACATTCTTGCACTTGAATACGTAGCAGTACCACCAGCGCCCTTTGGTTTTGTTACGGCGATATGTGCACCATCACCGCCTCTTCGCGCCGCCACTCTCGTATGCGGGAGCAGCTGAGAAGGGCGCGCTTTGACCGCCAAAGTGGCTGAGGAAACTCCAGCGCTAGTTCCCTATGGGCCCGCTATCCCTGCATCATGGCAGTATTGTACAAGTTCAACACAAAATACAAGCAATTCAAAATAAGAAAAGAAAAAATCATCAGAGGCACCATGTACGTATATGTACATATATATGTACACACACACACACACATATATATATATATATATATATATATATATATATATATATATATATATATATATATATATATATATATATATATATATATATATATATATATATATATATATATATATATATATTGCTTACAACGCATGAATGAGCACAGTATAAGTATATGAACGTAGTTCAGTTCAAATATCGTGATCACATTGCGGATAGAGTTCGCACACATAGTGACAAGGTATATATATATATGAACTAAAGACAGGTAACAAAATTTGTGTCAATTAAGAAATCACAGAGGGCACTCACTACGTGCCTTTGATTATTGGAATGTGGCCACGGTCCAAGTACTTTTTCGATCGTAAATGGTCGTCTGTCGAGTCGGTTCAAGCGATCACTCAGTTCAGCGCATAGTTCATCATATTGCGGACATTCTATGCTTCTCTGGCGCATCGACATGACCACAAAGGTCGCTGTGCGGGGACGTTCTTCTTTTTATGTGGCATAAGAAGTAAGGTGTGTGTGCAACACCTAACGTAGACGCTGCCGTAGTGTGTCAAATGACCTGTCGATCTTTCGATTTGGTGAAAATCGGACAGACGGATCTATTTGATATAAGCTAGAGCAAAGACTTTGCAGTTTCGTTAAACCAAGCGTCCTTGCACAATGTGTGGCGCAGTTAGGTAAGAATCTTCTTACTTTAAGAGAAACTTACGGGCGCTGGTGCCAAGTGAACTATTTGTGTGATGCAGTGGATAAATATAGGAAACGCGTGTTCTCGTGAATACAGGGAAAATACTTCATCTGCTTGGAAATGCAGAGAAAGTAACTTTCATGCTTCAGTAACACAGGCGTCCTGTATACCTTCACAGTACAACTTTTACTGTATACCTTCATAGTACACAGTAGGAGATGTGAAGCCGCTGATAACTATTTCATTCTTTAAACGGAATGTACCGGTCATTTTTTGTATTTAGCTTAATGAAGCCGTTATTATTGCGAGAATCGAAGTTCTCGTAATAAGAGCGCACGCATATCCGGGTTCAGACAAATATAACGTTAAACATTCGTGTCAGAATTATTTGTGATCTTCATAACCACCGGCAGTCAATTTCACTGCCGCGACTTTGCCGTCCGAATCTGTGGTAGTCTGCAGGATTCAAAGTTGTCTCAGAGTCCTTAAGGGCCTTTTCTATACGTATGTGATCATGCGTGAGAAAACTACCTTTTTAAAAGTGTGGCAGCTTGGACTAGCGCTATAACTATCGTCATGCCTTTTTAAGCTTCACAGATATATTTTTTTCGTTTGTTTATGCTTGTAAAAAAATTATCTCCGTAATTTCCTCTCCCAGTCGGCGGGAGCTACGCTGTCGTCAGGGGTCGCGAGGGCACGACAGTCCAGCTTGAAATCCTCCGAGCGAGTCAGTGGTGGTTGTGATTAGAGGAAAGAAAAGACGCCTAATTTTTGCAGCCCGTTAGGGAGCACGGCGCACCGTCTTGTTGGGGGAGGGAAGAGGTGAGTAGAGAGAAGGAAGATGGAAACGTAGGAGCACTCAGTCGGCGGAAGGGGCAACTGTCACAGCAAATACAGTAGCCAGTAGTGTACGAGAGGCCGGTGGAACCTCTCCGAGCGAATACCGCCAGTGGTACTCCGTCGTCAGACTCCTGCAACCGTGTCCTTCTTTCCTGTCTTCTCCTTACTTCCGTCACTCCTTCTCCCTGCGCCTCACTCTCTCCTTTCTATCTCTCTATCTCTCTACCTTCTAATCCTATCCTTTTATTCCCTTCTCTACCCCCATCCCTCGTGAGCTGCTGTTGAGGTTTCCTCCCCCTGAGAGACAGTCACGGGGCTCTTTTCTCTTGTTTTCACTTAAAATGCCCCCCCCCCCCCCCCGTCATGAGCGGGACGGCTGGTGACTCCGCCTTTCGAGAGCAGTGCACAGAGCACGTGATGGACTATTTCTTTCGTCGCGCTTACATCGCCTGGGCGGAGTGTACTGAGTCCCGCCCAGATGCTGCTTACACTTACCGACGTTACGTCAGACGACCTTCACCTGACTCTGCTGCTGCTGTCGTGACTCTATTGACCATCTCGACCCCGAGGATGTCGACCGGCTACAACGTTGCTCCCATAGGACGTGGCCGTGGCAGAGGTCAGCTCAGGTATGTTTTTCCACGTTATTTTATCATTTCGATAGCGATTATATGGACCATATCGGCTCGGTTTTACCGTTTCCAAAGCCGTCGTATGTGTATACGTATTTATATATAGGAAAACTCAAGAAAAAAAAAAATCCGCCTGCGCTCGGCCACCAGCTCATCGCGATGCGCCAACGCGCACGTATCTCTCACGCGTTCTTGGTCCCGCATGGGGTTGGGTAGGGGTTAGGTGCTTGTGCGCTCGGGCTCATCTTTCGTTGGGAAGAATCGTGTACCTTGGTCTTTGACCGAAATCATTACGTTAGTTGGTTGGGCCACAAAGGTCAACTTCGATCGCTGGGAAGAGCCGTTTACAAAAAGAGTGCACTTTCCAACACTGCGAAGCAACAACCGGGTCACTCGTTAGTTCTCACTCATATCTGTACCTGTTATTACGTTTTGTGCATCGTTTTTGTTTGAACAATGCGTTAAGCAACGGGTTGTAAATGTTGTTAGCGCTAGTCTTGTGTGTGTAGTTCTTGTGCGTCACTTGTGCGTGAGCAGCGCGCCACAAGTTTTGATCTGCTAGCCGTTCTTCGCCATACACTCTAAGTTATTGCTATCGTATTCGTTGCTTTGCTCTTGCGGCGAAACGGTGACTTTTTTTTTCAAGACTTCTGGGGTAGGCGTCGGGGTACTTCATGTTTCTCCACATCGAAAGTATAACTTTCTTGCTGTAAGAAATATAATTCAATAAGTGATCTATCACGGCACCACAGATTGCGGCCTCTGAGAGACCAGTAAGCGAGCTGCTATAGCAGGCGACACGCCTGTGGATCCCAGGAAAGCAGCGGTTTTAGGAGACGGCCGAGACCATACCAGAAATGATGCAAATGTAGCCCATTGGAGGTCTGTGAGGCTTTGGCTCACTTCTCACCTTCGATTATCGCGCACTGTCTATAGGCCAGGTGAAGCGAGCAGTGGTTCCATATTAATGACCAAAGATCTCCGTTGCAAAGATGTCGTGTTCACGCAGCTGCTCTGAAATTCTCGCCGGTGTTCGCCACAGTGGTGCGGCGGTTACGGGGCTCGGCTCCTGAGCGACCCAAAATTCGCGGGTTCGATTCACTTCCCGGGGATTGCATTTATAATATTAACGATTGTCGGAGTTTAACGTCCCAAAAACCCTGATATGAATATATGAGAGAGCCGTTGAAGAGGGAGTGGGGTAAGGGGTCCGCTAATTGCACCTAAATCTAAGCACACGGGCGTTGGGCATCGGGAAAGCGGCCACCGCGGACGGGATCGAATCGTGCGACTTTGCGGGACAGTAGCTGAATACCTTAGCCTCTACAGGGTAAAGAGGACAGAGGTAAGCACGACCACCTCGGCGGGTTGGTAACAATTTCGATGGAGGTGAAATGCTAGCGACTCGTGTAGCGCGCGATGTCAGAACATTCTGAAAAGATGTAAAAGAAAAATTTTGAAAAAAAAATACTAAAGACAATGTGGAAATTTTGCTCAAAACATTAGTGTCCCAATGCACAGTTGATGTCAATTATTTTTTAATAGTTGGCTGTACCAATAACTCAGTGTCAGCGCGTGGTGGCCGCACGCCGTCACATTTTCCGCGAGGTGCTTAGAGGGTGCTCATAAGGTTCCTAGATTTTTCGCTCTGTTTTCTCAGTTACCGACAACCATTGGAGCGGCACCGACGAATTTCCCTGGACAACGCTCGTATTCGGTTGCCAAACGCTTTTCCGAAACCTAGCGGAATGCGTCCCCTGGTCACTAAGGAAGAGGGTGGTAGTGGTAGTGGTTAGAAGAAGGCGCCCATATAATTTCTGCGGCCCGGATGTGGGAGCACGGGGCAGCGCCTGGAAGAGGGCTGGCGGGAGCAGAAAGGCGCATCGCGTTAGCATATTATCCCTGAAAGATGCGTGGCTAAAATACTTAGACGCACGTACACTCTTATTCAGATCCTGGCTCGATTCCAAGCTTGCAAGCAGGAAATCAAGCGAAATTTTCGCCGCGAATTGGCCGTTCGATAGGCGGCTCGATATGTGGCGCCAAGAGCAAGCGGCCCATTTCTACGAGGCCCTCTGAGTAGCCGTGACACAAGATAAGCAGGATTTTAAGTCAAATTTTTCCTGGTTAGGTACGGCTTACACTTCAGCTGTCGGGAGTCGTTACTTCATGTCTATGAGCGGCCTGTTATTTAGGTGGCCCAAACGCAATTGCGGCAGCAAAACTTGATATCTCAATGATTTTAAGCGTTTCGTGATTTTATTTTCTACCAGGTGCGACAGCGGCACATTAGAAGATAATTAAGAATGCACTTGCACACACACATAGCACACACACTTTGCATTCACAATGGCGGATTCAAACTCGGCACCCACACATTACAAAGCAGACACGGTAACCACTACACCACAGCGCACCACGATCGAGAAAGAATTTCGCGGTGGTATATATCTACCAATCGCTCTTTACGTTGCCTTTTCCGCTGTTGTGTGCGGTTTGTGTTTTGTTGCCATTTTCATTCGGCGAATGTATACAGGTTGCGGAGCCGGCAGATCGTCGTGAGAGCTGCTTCATTCCGGTTGTGACTGTGTTCTTCGGCTCGTCCTTGCCGCACGATGATAACGTGACCTTCAGCGCAGTTTCGTGCATCATGGTTACTTCGCCAAAAATGTGTCAGCGCTCATTGTGAAAGGTCACATGTCAGCGCTCATTGTGAAAGGTTTGAAAAGCACATTTGAAGGCCCTACACGTTGCGTTGAACAGTACATATATATCTGTAGCGAAGTACTATAGTTTGCTGTTTCAGAAAGGGAGCCAAAAGTCTCAGGACCTTCGTCCAATTCTCAGATTCGGTTGGCGGCCGTTCCAGCCACGGCTTTTCTTTTGTTACGTGTATTGGTCGCTGACTCATTACCTTGTTCTCGAATACACATGATCAGCTAACAGCATGCTCGCATACCATAGGTACTCTTCATGCTAATGGACGTTCAGTCATTGGCTCACATATGAAGTTTCCGTTTAATGTTTTTGCATCTTTTTGTCAAAAACCCTCAGGGCCAGAGAGAGCCATTAAAGAGGCGAGTGGTCACAAAAAAGTGACACAGAAGCAAACAAAAAAAGCATATAGAACATATCATTGTAAAAGGCAGGTAGTTGTACAGTTCTAGTAAACATAACAAAGACAGATAAATTGATCACAGACAAGTGATAAAGAATAATGGCAAATGCACTTACGAAAAGAAAAAGGTCCTACAGTCACCCATGTTGCACAAAGTAAAAAAAAAAGAGTAGAATTAGTTTATAGAATATTCGTTAAGGCTGCATTAAAAAATGACCACCATGAATTGATGTGATGGCTTTGGGAAGTTGGTTCCATTCAGAGGATGAACTGACTGAAAACAAGGTTTTGGTGGGACAAGCTTGAAAACAAACCTTGTAACGATAGCCCATTCGAGGCAGCGTATATTGCGGCTGAGAAATTAGTTCGTTTCAGAGAGTTGGATGATGTAATATTTTGTGAAAAAGAATGAGACGCGTAAATTTAAAACGAGAAGATCGTGGCATGATTTTTTTCATAGCGGACACACTTGCATTTCTGTTGTAGTTGCATAAGATGAAGTGAGCTGAATTATTTTTTACGAGTTCTAATGAAGATACTAGTTTGTCAGTATACTACTGTGCCAGATAGCGCATGCGTATTCTAACTTTGGTCGCACAAGGGTATAGTATAAAAAACATTTTCAGAAAGGAAGATGCAAATGGAAAGTTACGGCGTAAATAACCTATAGTGCACGTTTAGCTATACTAATTACGTAGTTGATACGGGTGCTACGAAACAAGTTCGAAGTTATATGTACACCAAGATGTACAGTACAGCAGGCGCAAAGCGCGCAGCCAAAGCAGTTGAGCGCTTTCTAAGTAACTATGTTGACGAACAAGTGCAAGTTGCCGAACTCAAAAGCTCCGCCGTCTCCATGCCTCGCGATAGCGCGGCCGCACAACGAACACGAAACTTCTCAGCTTCCGCGCTTCTCGCCTTTGTTAGCTTTTTTTTTTCCTTCCCACGTGCGCGTCGGAGAACATGAGTGGGCGCGCGTCTCAATTTTTTGTCTACCCCCCCCCCCCCCTCGCCACTTTCGCCGTTCATGGTGCAGGTGTTGCCGACGCTTCGCTGCCGCTTCGGCGCACCCTTTCCCTTCCCTCTCAAGCGCATCCGCGTGCGGGGGCCATATACGCATTTCGGCCGCTTATCAGCGATTGCTCTAGGCGGCATTTCTCAAGTTCGAGGCCAACTAAAGGCAGTCACGTATCTCTCTTCGCCGGGGAGTCCAAATCCGTGATAATAAACAGTACGTATACTAGTGCGCTGCCTCTATGCCACCCGTCATCCGGCACCTGACTGAGAGTGTAGCTTTGTAACCTTTTAACCTAGGAAGATAATCGCGGCAGACGTCGGCTGCGCGTGACAGAGGGCCTGATTGACTGAACTTCACGTGCTCGCGTTCGTGTCCTACTTTTCTCTTACCCCAACGCATGTGCTCCACCAGTCTTATCATCCCACTAAACCCTTTCGCATTATCGCTGAAGATTATTCCCAGCCTGAAAAATTCTTCGCTGGTCATCGGAACCGTAGCTGAGCGTTTCAAGGGGCACGCTGAATTCATGATAAATTTATAACAGATGTGGTATTGGCAAGCCTCTTCCGGTGAAGGCATACCGTAAGCTATGGTTCGTGACGAGGTGGCCAGACATTGCAGTTTCTGAAAAAGTCGTTATTTTGTTTTTTTCTAGTTTCCGTTGGATATAAAAGTTGCAACATTTGATTTCAGCAGAAAGTCTTTTAATTAGCTCACAATCTTGGCCGCAACAAACTTGTTATACCGATCCCGAGTTTTGACCTGCCCCCTCCTGAGAGCAAACGTAGTCAAAACAATGCGTAAACTACCCACCTTCCTGCGCTCCTGAAAGCGTCTTTGTCGTGGACGTCCCCCCCCCCCCCCCCCCAGCTCCACCCTAGTCAAAAACCCTGGCGCCGCTCCTGCCACACTTGCCACTGTCCTCTTCAACCCCCCCCCCCCTTTTTTTTTGTCATGCGCTTTTCTCTCTGTCTTTTTTCTTGCCCAGCCACGAGACCCCAGCCAGCATTTTGCCTTTTACCATCGTACTGAAGCAAGGTGTTGAGGCAAAATATTTCTCATTTCGGTTTTAGTTTCGTTCCATCGCAAGAGCTTCTCTTCCGGAACAATGTATATGCGTGTGTGTGTGTGTTCCGTAACAATTTTACTTTGTATGCAAGTTTTGAATATAAACACGTTTTTTCCAATGGTACCAACTAGCGAACGAGTACCCTTCCCTTCCTACAGCGTTCAACTCAAAAGTGAATTGCTACTTTTTTGAGCGGGCTCAATGGTTTGCGTCAAGACTGAGCACGACCTGAGAAGCAGCATCGCATGCCGTGTTCTTTGTGATATTATAATACACGTTGGCGAGAGTGACACGCACACGAAACTCTATATCTGTTGATATAAACGTGTGTTACTGTCTTTTGCCCAAATTTTAGTGCCTCCTTAGGATTTCTGCCCGAGATAAGTGCTATTTATTGCACTCTCAGATATGCACAATTGTTCACGTTACGAGATCGTAGTAGTTCCGTTTTCACAACCTTTTCCGCGAACCAAAAGAAAAAAAAGACAATTAAAAGATTTTGTTTATTATGGAACGAGATAATAGATAACGTTTCGCTTAAGTTGTCCTTCCAGTCAGAAAAAGTATTTTTTTTTTCGATTTTTTGTTCTACTCCGACGCACTGTGAGGACTATGTACTAGTACTGAAACGTGGTAAGGGGGGAGGGAAGGGGGCGGCGTGCCCTTTGCTTCCTAGCGTTCTAAGTTGGCAACTTGATACGAGCAGCGCGAGTCTGTGCTGGTTTGTCGTTTCCTTTTTGTCCCATTCTGCGGCGGAATATGTTTTAGACGATGACCATCGCGTTCGTAGCACAATCTCGCTTAATCCTTGCGACTCCTCCCTTTTCGGTGTTACAGAAATTCGGCGACACCAACGCGTTTCTTCGTTTCATTGCAAACTTTGTAAATATGGGTGACCACACCCCGACGAGCAAGGAAGAAAAACGAGAGGGAGAGGAAAGGTAGGAACGTTAACCAGTTTTACATAAAGATGTGCTGCTTAAAAAGCATTTGTGTTACGATGCAAGTGTCCCGAAAAAGAGATGGCCTTTCCCTGTCATGGGCTTAAAAAGGTGCTTTTGGGAGTATATTTTCGGAAAAAATTCACCATATATCAGATCTTACTTCTGGCACATTCCCAATTCTCCAAAATTCGGTGTTGTAAGTTCGCATTACAAGATGTTGCGATGTGTTCTTCATAATCCTATTTTCAATGAAAATGTACTTCGCTGTTGCTGGCAGGCCTGTTTCTTTGTCTTTTTCATATTGCTAACTTTGTGTTTATTTAGTAATTTTTGGGGTTTAACGTCCCAAAACCACCGTATGATTGCGAGAGACGCCGCTGTGGAGGACTTCATGAAGTTAGACCACCTGGAGTTTTTTAACGTGCTCCCAAATCTGAGCATATGGGCCTACAGCAGCTTGGCGTTTATTTTTGCTGTTAATAAGAACGTTGATGTGCACTGCTGCAAAACTTGTTAGAGGGTACCTTTCGGTGCAGGACAACTTGTTTCTCCCAGCCTCCCTCAACCTACTATGCCCTGTCGAGTAGTGTTAGACAAGCTGCGTTTAAGAACGCGTAGCATGGTTGACTTCAGCAATCTGTCCTTTTCTGCCTGTTTCGCAGATCTTACCAATCTCCGAATTGTTCTTGTAGGTGACCTAACATGGGCCGTCCACCAGTCTCCATTTGCCAACACGTGTATACATGTAGCGGGGCTTCAAAGTGGTTTTTATGCCCAGCGGACTACCCGTGCTCTCCGAACAGGGTTTATTACACCTTGGAAAACATCGGAAACAGGCTCAATGGTGGGGGGCAGGTAAACCGTGAGTTTCAGAGTTTAATCGAACACTATTCGATTGGCCTCCGAAAAGAACAGTATGGCGATAGTTTCCAAAGCATACAGTGAAATGGTAATGCAACCATTTACGAAACAGCCCAATATTCACACAGCGTGTTATTGCAAGTATATATTCACCAACTTTAACAACAAGAAAATTCACGACCACTTCGAAGCTACAAAAAAAGATATACAGTTTTGTAAACTCTGGGAAGCTGGTTTACTGTGCAACTACAGCCTTAGAAATATTTTTAACATCCACTATAAAACCTACAGACATGAATATAGCACCAAAGGCCACACTTTTCCAAAAGCCTTTAAGTAAAACTGATTCAGATTTGAAAAAAATATTCGTGCGTCAAAGTGATCACGAGCGTCATGATGAAGATGGTGGATTGATGAATCTCGCCTCAACGACACTGGAGTAAACGCTAGGCTTGTAGGAATATTCGAAAGCTTCAAGTATTCAGACAAATATTATAGTATTAGAATTCACTTCGATTCAAGTTTCAAATATTGGACATTTTTGACGTGTTCAAAACAAACAAATAATTGCAACTTTTTTGCAAAGCTAGCTTCCCTGCAGTAGAGAATTGCTAAGCCACAAAAGCACCAACCCAAAAGAAATCTGCACTGCCGGGAAGCTCCACTTGAAGGTTACATGAACATCACACTCTCAGATCGTTTCGTCATTTTTTTCAGTATAAGAGCTTGTTGTAACGGCTTATATGCCCTAAATACACTTAATTTTAAAATAGCATATTTTTCAGGTTGTCGGGTTCACTCTACAGTGAAATTCTGCTAATATTCAAAAGTTGTTGTCACTTCCTTTGAACCAAAAGTCATTTGCCCAGGCTTTGTTCAATTTTTCCTAAATATTGCGCAGGTTAGTTTTGTCGTGACAAATTTGCCTGTTGTTTTTTTATAAGAAGCGATGCATACTTTTATAATTCAATTCTAAATGCTCCAACCAAAATCACTATTAGTTTTGAACGTAAATTTCACTATTCGCACAAGTCACATAGTAAATATGCCTTCGTCTTCTTATCAATAGATCCTCGATACTTCCGTAAGACCTTGGGATACATGCGTATTAGTGATTCAGTTGTTAAGACAGAGCGTGACCTTCGTCTTTTCCAATATTTCGTTTCTTCAAGTTTTGCTTATTTGTGCTTATTATTCAACGTGACAATAATAAAAACTATTCGGAATTTCCAATGTGGCTTATTCTATTTATTTATTATTATTCGCACATCCTTACTCAACCGACATTGTCTTTAGTTGTTAGGCAATCACCGTTCCTCTTCGTACGTGTTCTAAATTCGAGCATTTATTATGACACACTTATTTAACACGGCAAGCCAAAAGTAACGACGTCACTTCTGCACGGTTACTGTAAAAGTTACTCTTCAAAGGGAGGTGCGATTCGAGAAAAGCTTCTTTATTGTGTAGCCTAAGGCAAAAAAGTTTCCGAAGTGTATACATCAAATTTTATTTTAATTTGGTTTATATAATTAGTGTTATAGTTAGTTGCACAGTTTTCGTTTTCTGCCATGACAGTATGTAAAATATAGCTATTTTGGACAGACGTTTTCTTCCACCAAACTTTTATAGTCAGGTCATTAACTACTCGCATTGCTCCACAGTATCTGTAGAATGCAAACAACTATCAACAAAATGTATATAAAACACCTAAACAAAGAAGATAAATTGTAATGTGCGAAATCTTAAATGATCAGCCCAAATCAATTGCTTACTTTATATTCATAATAAATAAATAAATAAATAAATGCTATTGTATTTTAGAAGAGAGGCACTCTGGACTATTTAAAGAATATGTGGCAAAATTTCATCTCAATATGGCCACCAGAAATACCAAAAACAATTTCAAATCTCATGAAGTTGCCTAAAATTGAATCTCGAAAAAAAAAAAACTTGTTAAACGCAGAAAGAAAAAATGATCTGAGTGGCAATGTTGTGCTTTTTTATGCTACCTTTGACTGGCCATTTTGGAGCGCTATCTTGAGAGAAAGAGAAAAGTTGCGTCTTTTCCTTTAGTCAACCTCTCTCCCCCTCTCTGTTTCTCTCTCTCTAACGCGAGCACTCTGAACCGACCAGTCAAAGACAGCATGAAATGATTTCTCCCATCAGGCGAACCTGAGAGACATGGTTACTTTCACCATGTGGATTTGGTGATCTCATGCGGAATGCCATGGGGACTAGCCAATGAGTTTTTTTAGCTTATTTGTTGTGACCTTGTGCGCTTTAAAGACAATTTTAACCTACTTTGAGGGTAACTGAACCTTTTATTTTGTTTTTGTCGTGAAAGTAGAGAAATTGAACTTGTGATCTAATTTTGAAAGTCTCTTTTCGAGTAGCAATTTCCCTTGAAACTCACAGTAATGGAAGGGCTGCTCCCACTGCTCTAATCTGCTCCAAAAGAGAGTTGATGCTCCGGGCAGTAATAACACTTTTTGGAAATTCCTCGAGACATGCTCAGATGTCGCACAGGGCAGCGTCTCAATCCCCCTTGTTTTCGACATCTACACTGTCATGAGAAATATACAGAATGAGGCAAAATTCATTCTATACGCGGATGATACCGGTGTCTCTGGTCCAGAGGCCAGCGAGGTCATTTGTAAGGCGAATGCGCTCCTTTTCACGTTACCAGAATAGTCCTCTCGCAACAGCCTTAAAATGAATAACAAATTATCAAAATCAATCCTCTTTAAGACCAGAAGAAGACAGGTAACTTTATGCGACAAACTACTGCTACATAACGTACCAATTGAGATTGTTAGCAAATATACGGGGTACTTGGTGTTGCTTTCAATAGTGTGCTGAATTGTTGCTTTGTGCATCGCTACAAAGCAACAGGTGCCTTGTAGCGATGTCACCATTTCTTTCCGGAAAAGGTGAAATTGTAAATTTGTCGGGCACTTTTTGCATCCCACATTAACTACTGCATGCTTGTGTAGGGCACCACTACACATACTAACATATACACACACTTCTTGTTCTTGAGAAACGTGCACTTCGAATTATAGCCAATGCTCCTCATCTCCACACTACATTACCTCTGTTCGCTAAATTTAACATACTTGGTATCAGCAACAGGTGCCTTGTAGCGATGTCACCATTTCTTTCCGGAAAAGGTGAAATTGTAAATTTGTCGGGCACTTTTTGCATCCCACATTAACTACTGCATGCTTGTGTAGGGCACCACTACACATACTAACATATACACACACTTCTTGTTCTTGAGAAACGTGCACTTCGAATTATAGCCAATGTTCCTCATCTCCACATTACAATACCTCTGTTCGCTAAATTTAACATAATCAGTGTTACTGAGGTGTATCATTTTCGTTTGATCTATGCATACTTACTCTCCTCGAAAAAGTTATCTTCACTCCTAAAATCACTGTCAGTACCGCAACGGCACTTCAGTGACGAACGCACCCGTATAGTCAGGAGAAACGGCTTGCATCGAAAGGACGTGCTAATTAGCTATAATGCTAACAATCGTCAATAATTATCCTACAGTGATTACAATAGTGATGACAGCAGATTTGGTAGCACCGAGCATTCGTGCCCTGTGCACTGTCATTCCTTGCGTGAGCCCGCGAAAGTTGGCGGTTACCGTATTTTCTCGCATAATTTGCGCCCTCGCACAGTTTGGTACCCCTAATATTTTGCAACTGTGCTGAAATTAAATATTTACCCGCATATTTCGTGCTCCCAGACCCGATCGAGCCAGCTCGCCGGCGCGCACGAAGAGATTATGCACCTTTCGATACTTTGAACGGGCTCACGCCTCGCCGAGTAGACAAGCGCCGTCAAACGGGCTGTGCAAGCTAAGTCCCTTCTTCCGAGGACTTCCCTCAAACCTAAGTCCTTAGAAAACCGTATACCCGAACGGGTCGCTGAAACTGCTCAAGCGTTTGCCTCTCACTATCTCTATAACCGTGAGAATGCATGTTCCCGTCACGGCACGGACAACTTTAGGCATCGGAGGCGTGCTAAGGGCCACGCCATGCGAACTGTTCTCCTCGTTCTCTGCGTCCGCGCTGCAACGCACGCTTGGTCGATTTCAGAAGTTAGATTTTGCCATGCAGTTGGCGCCTTTTTACGGTTCCCTTGTGATGTCGAAGGAATGAGAACTGACGTTGAAGCACTTCAAGGTAAAGTACTTCTACGTGTTACGATCGGTGCGATCGGTACGCGACAAAGCAGATGTGCATGCTTGGTAATGCAAGTTTCTTCCCATTAAAGAAGGCCTTTTCAACTGAGTGCGGATGCTTAGGTCTTCCGGTTTGCCGTATCATGGGACCTAGTTTTTCCCAGGATTGTCGAGAAGAGCTTCAAGAAAATGGGGCATTCTAACCCACTCGACGGTACCGAGGACGATGCGCTTTGTGAAGGTGGTGACAGCGGCCGCGACGATAATTCCCGATCGAACTTCGCGATCAGTGTTTCCCACTAGACCCCGCGTGACTGGAGACTAATTGAAGAACGTGCTATTTTTTCAATTAACAAGTACGCTTCGTTGGCTCTTAAATTTGCTTTCTTTTTTTAATGTATATACTGCACGCGTTACGACTGTGACACAATATTTAGTATATGCGTTCGAAAAATCGCCGCGCAATTTGCACACCCCCTTTTGGGGGCCCAAAAATCGCTACAAAAAGTGCACAAATTATGCGAGTAGGTAGGTAATAAACTTAATTAGGGATCCAACGAACAATCACTGGCCCAGGCTAGGCCTCCATGAGCCGTCCTCCGCAGAGCATCGTGTGATGTCCTCGGCGATAGCTCTGGCTCGTAGGACATCCCAGCTTTGGTCCAGTGCACGTGGCCTGAGAAGCGTGGCTCGCCACCGCTCAGCCAGTTGTCCTTGGGTATATACTAACGCTCGTCTGAGCATTGACGCCAAACACCACACTCCCAAAGTATATCGGTCATGTCGGCTGTCTCGTCCCCGCACCACGGACAGCCTGGTGACGGGTGGAGCGAGGGACACAGTCTATGCAGGTGTCGGGGATTGTTAAATGTGTCTGTCTGTAGACTCCTCAGATCAGACGCCTGAGACCTCTCTAGCTGCTTGTGGGATGGTGGGTAACATCGTCGCGTTTTTCTATAATGGTTGAGAATCTCGTAAGTAACCATGATGTCCTTGCAGTGCTGTAAGACCTCTGGATCTGTTATCGTCATTGCAAAGGTATTATCTTACGACCTCGGGTTCCTTGCCATTGTTGATATGTCGCACATCGACGGCTCTTTCGCCTGCGTAGCAGCACGTTAGCAATCTTGCGACGAAGTGGGCGCGCTCGCTGTGGTTCGACGGGAAGTTAGATGTTTGGTCGCTGCCAAGCTCTCCTACGTGTGTGGGGAACCACTCGAGAGACTTGGCAGCAATCGCGCCAGACTTGAAATCTTCGGCTCTGGCGTTTAGCATGTGCGCTGCCTTGAAAGAAACCCATCCTTTCGTGAAGTTTCGGACTGCCGCCTTGGCGTCACTCACGATAAGTGTGTCCTCATTTCCCCTATGAACTATTGCGAGGGCTGCGGTCATTCGTCGCCCCGCCGTGGTGGTGTAGTGGCTATAGCCACTAGACCACCGCGTCAGCAGTAGACCACCGCGACAGCAGCCGAGTACCTTACAAGGTACTCGGCTGCTGTCCGACAGGTCGCGGCATCGAACACAGGCTGCGGCGGCTGCATTTCCGACGGAGACGGAAATGCTATAGGCCCGTGTGCTCAGATTTGGGTTCACATTCAAAAATCCCTGGTGGTCAAAATTTCCGGAGCCCTCCAATACAGTGTTTCTCATAATCATAAGGTGGTTTTGGGACGTTAAACCCCACATATCAATTATGATCATTTCTTCTGCTGCCTCAGACGATGTCAGCTTCGCAGATCCCGTCACCAAAGTTCGTTCCTACGTGTGGACGACCGCCATGCGGAAGGCAAGTGTCGATTGACTGCATTGTTGCTCTCGCTCATTTCTAGCAGCATCGACAAAAAGGACACCCTCTCGACTGCCGTGCTCTTTGAGGATCGCCTCCGCACTGCATTTGCGTCTTTCGGCATCGTGCACTGGGTTCATGTTTCTGGGCATATATATTCTCTGTGAGTATAGCGATCATGACCACTGGCAATAGTGCGTCCTTCAGTAGCCGCATCGTGTGGTAACGAATCTCGAGGGAGTCGAGGATGGTTCTTCCGGCCTTGGTGCCTGACAGTATCTCGAGCTGCGCAGTCATCTGAACTTCGATAATTTCGGTGAGCGTGTTGTGCACGCCCAGCTCAAAGAGCCTGCAGTTCGCCGTGTAGTGACGTACGCCTAATGAAATAAATACGGTAGTTCTTCCAAAGTTGTGCCAGGGTCTATCCCCTTAATACCTCCCCGCAAGATGCCCCCCCAGTCAAAAATATTCAATGGGTCCAACTGGAAAATTTCCATTTAAAATCAATGGGTGTTGGACCAGTAGGATTTTCGCCACCCATTGAACATTATCCCGTTCGAATCAATGGGTAAACCCTTATATTCCAAAGGGGGATCCAAGTGGCTCACCACTTCAATGCAACTGGTTCAACAGGGGACCCCATTGGCTACCAGTTAAGTGTGGCTGGTGCTGAGCAATTGCCAGTTAGTTGCAATGGTGCGCACCATTTGAAATTGGTTGGTGACAAACTGGTAGCCCCTTTGGCCTCACATGGCCAGCCCATGAAAACGAAATGGTACGCTGGTGGTTGTCCAATTGGTGTGAATTGGCTAACCCGTTGAATCTAACTGGTGGTCAATTAAATATCCCGTTGATTTCAAATGGTCAACCCATTAAGACTAAATGGTACGCAGGTGGTTGTCCACCTGGTGTGAATTGGCTGACCTGTTGAAGCTAACTGGTGGTCAATTGGAAACCCCATTGACCTCAAATGGTCAACCCATTAATACTAAATGGTATGCAGGTGGTTGTCCACCTGGTGTGAATTGGCTGACCTGTTGAAGCTAACTGGTGGTCAATAGGAAACCCCATTGACCTAAAATGGTCAACCCATTTATACTAAATGGTATACTGGTGGTTGTCCACTTGGTGTGAATAGGCTGACCTGTTGAAGCCAACTGGTGGTGAATAGAAAACCCGTTGACCTGAAATGGTCAACCCATTGAAAATTAATGGTAGGCACGTGGTTGCCCGGCAGGTCTCAGTAGACTAACCCGTTGAAGCTAACTGGTAATCCTGTGGTTCCAGATGTTTGGCCCACTGATCGTAACTGGCATTCCAAACAGCCCCCAATTCATTCTAGTTGGTAAGCAAATTCAATGTGGCTGGTAACCACATGACTTCCCACATTGTTGCAAATGGTCAGCACTTTGATGGTAATTGAGACTCCAATGATTCCATATGTTTCAATAAAAGGTTGAGTTGGGCTAGTTGATACATACTTGGATACATGCAGCGCGAACTTAGACAAAGAACACAGACAAGCGCTCGTCTGCGTTGTGACTCTCTGGTCTTCGACCAAGCTGCACTGCATGTATCCAGATGATTGGCCCAGTGACAAAAGCTGGTGTTTAGCCAGTCACCATTCTACCTGGTAAGCCAATTTAATATGGCTGGCCATTAGTTTCTGGTAAGCACTTGGTTGACGCTAAATTGCTAACTGCATTTCAGCCAGCCAGTGGTTGGTATACAGAGAGAGCCAACTGAAGCTAAGTAGTAGTGTAGTAATTGCAGTCTCTTGGCTGACCTATAAACATGATTATCACATTTCTGCGGATGCAAGTAGAAAATGACAATCCTGTAGAAGGCTGGCTGTCATCACACTGCACTTCATTAATTGCAATTTCACAACACAGTGGAAACAGCACAGGCTGGATTACCTAGTGTGAATGTGACATTAATGCACACTCAAATGCATGCACATACAAGATAAAAACAATGGTAGAGAAAAAAAAAATATGAAAGAATGAAAATTTATTCACACATTCCATAATATTTACACTATTTAGAAAATGCACCAATGGTCCTCCTCTGTTAAACTTCCGCAACGCCCTGGTTGTCCTTCGCCCTGCAAATGTTTTGCAGAATTTATACATTTAGTCAGCCACACAATGGCTTACATTCTTCCAAGTCTAGATGTGATTTAACATAAAAACATTAACATAAAAATAGCTATGCATGTTGAAGGGGTACAACAGCTGTGCCAATTACGCGAATTTGATACAATTCCCCGCTTTTGCGCCGAGCTGCCAAAACCATATTGCGCCACGCTGCGCCAAAATGCCAGACGAGCCTCCAAATTTTCTCAGTCTCTTTCTGTACATGCATGTTGCAAGCAGATGAATATGGCCAAGTTTCTCTTAAAAAAAGGGGGGGGGGGGAGTCCTTTGACACAAAGAACACACTTATCTTACCGCTTGGCAAGCTTCTCAATATCTGAAAGCTTCTCAACAATGAAGTGGTTCATCTGTTTGACTGCCAACGGCAGTACTCCTGCAGGCACGCCTTGATGCTCCAGACGTGCTCTGTAGCAGTCTGAAACAACAAAAATTATCAATAAATAGCCTTGAAGAAACCAGCTGCTTAAAGAACTAATAGCATCGATATTACTTTAAGAACACAAAAGTTCAAAATTGAACTTTTAGTCATATTTCTTGATGCAATGAAGTGTTATATGCTGAATGGCCTAGAATATGCCTTAGCAGCACAGGCTTGAACAATACAGAAAGCATTCTCCAGTTAGCAAAAGTGTTCCGTTCCAGCATTTATTAGAAAAAGGAAACTGCGAACTTAGCGTGCACATGCACAAAAATAATCTAAAAAAGTAACATTTCACAGCTCTCCACTCGCACCATGTAACTGTGTGGATTTATATAGTGCAGGAAGAAAGCAGAGAACACTATTTCTTTTTTTGTCATTTTTTATGAAAGAGATATAAGTTATGATGAAAAAAATGCTGGCAGTCTACACACTAGCTCTATTGTTGGCTTTTCTTTTTTTCGACTATCTTTTTGAACTACCAGTGCATTTAAGAGACTTAAGACTTTCACCTGCCTGCACTCCTGACTAAAACAAATGAATTTAATAGTAAGTAAGAGGCAAGGTGTTGGGTCACATTTTTACAACTACATAGTTTATGTAAAATTGTGTTCATAACTGAAGTCAAAGCAGACAGTAAAGTTTGTAGTGGCTTCAAAATAGACTCAATTGCAACCGAGCTTTGCTGTGATTTCATGTACTAAGAATAAGATTGGTTCAATATGCATTCCAAGAGACTGTCTGCACACTTACCACGCATTACGTCCAACTTCCACGGTGTTAGGGGAGCCTTGCGTGGACGGTTAGGGTACCGTGGACAATGTTTTCCTGCATAACAGATATCCACAACAACGAATTCCCCCGTTACCAACTGACACACACTATGCTTTTGTATTATAACCAACCATGCAGGGAGCGCTCCTTAAGGTTGTCTTTCGACCAGATGGTGACTAGCAGGTCCTTGACAAATAAGGAATCCTTATGATGGGACTGCACATGTTCCCATGCACCTTTCTTGACCATAAGCCCTCGTCCAATGTCCACCTGCACGGAACATATGCATTCTGAAGGCATCCATGTGCAGTGCAACCTGTATTGCATATCATAAACAACAAAGGTCTATTCATTTCACCAGCACTTTGTCAGCCAGTTTTGTGGTGCTGCACTCTAGCATTCTTTCTATGAACTGCACATGGTGGTGTCAGCACCACAGTATTCATTGAGAGAAAGTGCAGCCTTTGTGCAAGACCAGTTTACAAAGTGCCTGCACCTTCTCAGTGAGGTTGTGCTGAATCCGCGCAGCACGAGATGGCTAAAACAGCAGCAGACAAGGCCAAGTGTATTCCTTAATATTTCTGTCCAACAAGTACGTTAGTGAAGTTGTTTTAGTAAGTTGTGTTGCTGACAACGAAATTCATTTTTTTTGGTTGTTCATAAGTTCTGCTTAAAATTTACACATATCTATAATGATCACTGAACTCTTTTTGGAATGTCTTGCTCAGCTGTGCAGAGACAAACTTCTATGACAAGTAATCTATAATGCTCAATCTTGCTTTATATTATTTTAACATGCTTTCAAAAGAACAGTTGTTTGTAATTTGGACAGCTGCACATTATTGACATTCCAGATAGAATACCATTGTTTCACTGTCATTCGGTTGCGGATTGGATGAACCTGGGCGAAGGGCTCGCTCTGTCAAGGTGTCTTGTAGATCCTCAGACACGGAGGGGCTCGACTGGCTGCCATCCATGATCCTTTTCATAATTCTGCAGCCTGCATTTATACATGAGGTGCCGTGCTGTTTGCATTGCCCAGAGAGGAAAAAGAGCTGACAAAATATTTTCATTAAATTTCATCAAACAGCTGTAAACAATAGCCATTTGCAGTCTAAACTCGAAATATCTTCACTTAAAGACTGCCGAACGTTTTATGGTAACAAGCTGTACACACTGCTAAATGTCAGAAGAATGGCATTAATGCTTTCACAGCACAAAATCAGTACAATGAAGACATTTTCTGCTTCATACCTTTCATGTCTTCCAGTGCAGAAATAACCTTGTCCTGAAGCTCCATGTTCAGTCTTCTGAGTTGAGCCATCTCCCTGTCTTTTTCTTCATTTTGTTTTCGCAGTTGGCGAATGATGGTAGATTTTTTCTCTACCTGCTCTTCAAGGTTATCAATGGTTTCATGAGCCCCCTGAAGGCGCCCACTGTCCATTGCTTCTTTGTGGTGCTTTTTAGAATGTGGCCCATCTTGATTTTTCGCCTGCCTCTTCATATTTTCTTTCTTGCTTTTTAAAAGCTGAAGCAGGCGTGCCTCTGCACCACTTGTTGTTTTGTTTTTCGTTTTTTCTTTGATAGGGCTCTGGGCGAAAATAGAAAATAACTTGTTACACACTGTTTACACAAGTGTTGACAGGACCTTTTGTAGGAGGTTTAGATAATAATTTACCTCCGCTTCATTCTCGTAGTCCGAAGACGCCGGCGAATAAACCCTCTTCGGAATACGCGTTCTCTCTCTGGCCTCTGTCTCCGCGAAGTCCTCCGATTCTGGAAAACGTGAGGGCGGATTGCAACATTAACATTTACTGAGTTAGTGTCACATCATCCTCTGACGCGTGCACATTTCACGATCTCTAGCATGCACTTTTATTAGTTTTATTGCATTGTAAATTAACCATCGAACCTCGTGTGAATGCTTAAGTACCGTTGTAACACAACGTCATATGCCGCGAGCGAAATAGTAGCGTATAGACCTTGTCATTAGGTATAAAAGCTGCAGTGCCACAAACAAAGGCGCGTCCTACCGCAAAAGGGCCTTATATACTCCAGGCTGATATACCCGACGCTGTTGGTATCTCTCTGCGGCCAGGTAAATACCAGCGTCATCTCCGTAGAGTTTTCAGGTATATGCATAAATTAATAATGACACCATACTTATTTGCGATTGCACGCGGTAAATTAACAAAATGAACTATGCTAGTGGAGATTATCGATAAAATACTTTGTAGTTACTAACGGTGAACAGTGCTTAGCAGTCAGCCAGGCCAAAGAGAATGCATTTCGCCGGCAACATATCAAACAAAAGCAGGCTTACCTCCCAGTGCCAGAATCCGGGCCCTATAGTAATCGCTGTCTCCACTGTCGTCCGTCCATTTGACTAAATAGAGGGATTTGGACTTGAAGTCTTGCTGGTGACGGGGGAAGAAATCTTTAACGTCTTCTATTGGCACCGTTCCAATTTTTTTATCATCTTCGTACCGGACTCGAACGTGGGTAATCATCTTGCAATGCTGAAGAAAACATCTACACACGTGCGCTACAGCTGGTCAAACGCTGGTCGCACACAGCAAGCAACAAGGGTCGACCGCAGCTGCGGATCTGATAGTTTGTCAATGAAAATGTTATTCTTCATTATAAGTAAACAAAAAATCAGAATAATTTTAAAAGTATTTTTTTACTTTTATAATGTTTGTTTAACGCTACGCTGTTTCAATCAATTCACATGCAGACTGCTGGCTGCAGGGTGTCTATGCAATATGGCAGCCGCTGTGGCCGCAGGCAGCCGGTGCACATTGTCCTATCGCTTACATCGCCGTTTCTGTACTTCGTGTCCCGGAGTGAAATAAGCCGTCTTGTTGCTTCAAGACCTCGCGATGGAGCGCGGTCCGAAGAAAAGAAAGAGAGGACCCTACAAGACTTATTTAAATCCCAAGTCTCAGTTCCAGCTACCAAGGAGCACCGCACGCGCTTGCCCGCCGACCGTAAGTTCTGATCATTTTCAACATGGATGGGCACTTTCGATCGGGGTTTTAGCTTGATCCGGGCCCTGCTGGTATCAGATCAGCGGTTGTCCACAACATTAATCTGCATGTTGCTCAACGACTTCGATCGTTGCGCCGTGTTTTACGGTCTTCCTTTTTACCACCCTTTATAGTTCTGCCCGCGAATGATCGAATGTGCTCGGCCGTGTTAAATTGCTATTTTTTATCAGTGCATTTTCTTTTTCATTAATTTAGCGCAGCAATTTAAGTCCAAATCTCATTATTTTCTTCTAGGGTGCCAGCCCTAGCATGCCTTCTTCGAGTGATGAGGCAGACAGCGACACTGAAAGGGCAGATCCACCAAGTCGAACAACATCACTGAAGAGCCGGAATAGTCACATAGCTAGTCCGGGCTCCGAACGTCCGGAAAGTGAAGAAGATTTCCCCGAGTCCGATAATGAGCCGGTAAATTGAGCTGGTAGTAGAATGCTACGAGAACTATTGTTTCTATACGATAAACCGTTTACTATATCGGCGCACTTGTTCTATCACAGGTAACGTCAAGTGGAGGCCGGTTAGGCTCGTCAGCTGGCAGTGCTATGGAAGCTCCTGCTGCAGCCCCTGAAGCACAAGAGCAGAGGAACAGCGCTGATCCGTCACAGAAATTTCCTGCACGCGAGCCTCACGCCCCAGCAGATGAAGTTATTTTACTAAGGCTTATCAGTTAATTAGTAAGCATACACATGCTATTTTATGCTTATGTATTACGATGGGAAATTATAAATTTTGGTTGGTTTTTTTTAGGACTCTCCACTTCAAGACGGCATTGCAAGCCTTTCTGACGCAGATGATTCGTCACTGTTTGATAAGGATGAAGAGGTAACTTTTACACACTAGTTGCACTCTACAAATATGTGCAGCTGGAAGATTCACATCCACTAGAATAGCCTTGAGCAAGTGCATTGGCACTGTGGTTTTCTCTTGCATAATCAGTTCAAGACGAGTTATCACTTGGGACAATAAACTCTGGGAACAACCTGCAACAGGTTTTCAGACCATGTTCTTAACACTGTCTGTTGTCATGTAATTTACGTGCTATGAGTGAACTAGCACAGCTAACTAGAATAGGCAGATTGGGTTACTGTGGCACTAAATGCTTATTTTTTTTTTTCTTCACAGGAAGCTTTTTCAAGTGACCATGCTTCACAGCAAGGTTTCCCTGGAGATTTTCTCACATTAGATGATGACATGGTGTGTTTGTTTTCACTGGAAATAACTAGATTTATGGTCAGGTTTTAAGGGCACTACTTTCACAGGCTCTTTTATGTACTGGAAAATGTCTGTGTAAATTGGGCACTGTTAAGAGGGACACGTAGCGGTGATTTGGTGAATGATTCATTTCAAGATCACTGGCTCTTTCATTTTAAAGAATATCTCACCAGTTGGTCTGTAAAAAGTTATCAGCCTAGCAGGCATGATATTTTGTACTGATCAATAACAGAGTTGTTTGCTCATATTCATTGGGCTTATCACGGTTCACTATAACTGAATTCTGTGATAGCTTCATTGACGAAAGCTTTTTTTTTTTTTACTTTCAGCAGCCTGCTGCAGATCCAGTGACAGAGCCTGATCCATCTTGCAAGGCACGCTTTGGAGACCTTTTTACACAACTTGTCACTGAGAAAGTGGTTCTTTCGAAGGGAGATATTCTCCTAATGGCACTAAAGCATGCTGTGAAGAATAATTTGACTCTTTTGGGTTTAACTAGCTTAATAGATTTAATTAACAGAATTTTTGATAAACCTATATTACCTCACTCACAGTATCACCTACATAAACTTTTTAGCGAAACTGGCACCACTATGACTTTTTTCTTTTTTTGTCCGAGATGCTTTTCGCATATTGGCAGTCTTGAGACAAATTCTTACTTGAAATGCTCGAAGTGCAGTCACACAACTTTTGTGTCTTCCCTTTCGGATGCCCCCTTTTTTGTCACTCTCGATGTGGAGTCGCAACTTCAAAGGCTACTTAAGGACTGTGATCTTCTTGATTTAACAAAGCCCCTTCCGACGAATGGGACATTTTCAGACATCTGGGATGGTACAATGTATCGTACTTTTGTAGCCGAATCTCAACACTGTGGACCAAGAATCAGTTTCTCGTTGAATGCAGATGGGACCCCGCTTTTCAAATCAAGTGGGACATCAATTTGGCCCATCCAGCTAATTGTTAATGAGCTCCCTCCACAGCAAAGAATGTCCAAATTGGTCCTGGCCGCATTGTGGTTCTGGAAAGAAAAGCCAAACATGGCACTTTTCCAAGGTACTTTTGTTGAGAAAATGAACGAGCTGTGTGAGAATGGCGTTGAATTACAACGTCAAGGAAGGGTTGAAAAATATAAGGTCTATTGTATCTGTTCAAGTGTAGATTCTGTTGCTAGGGCACCGATGCAAGGTGTAACCCAATTTAATGGGTATTTTGGATGTAATTGGTGTCTCCAAAGAGGTGAGAGAGCTGGCGGGGCAACTAAATACCCAGTTGAGGAAGTTGAACCCACAGAAAGAAGTGAGCTCCAAATGCTAAATGACATGGAGATTGCTTTGAAAGGGGGGGTGCCTGTGCAAGGAGTCAAAACAGTGTCACCGTTGATAAACCTGCCCCATTTTAACATAGTGTGGAGCTTTGTGCCAGACTATATGCACTGTGTCTTGCTGGGGGTAGCGCGCCAGTTCCTAGAATTGTGGTTCAATTCTGATAGTGCCTGTTCAATAAGCCGACATCAGCACATAGTGGACCGCAGGCTTATGTCTATTAAGCCACCAATGGATGTGAAGCGATTGCCGAGGCCGACAAAAGAGCGGAAATGGTGGAAGGCCAAGGAACTTGAGAGCTGGCTACTTTGTTACAGTGTCCCTGTTTTGCATGGCATTCTTGAGAAGCCATACATGCAACACTGGGCTTGCCTAGTTGAAGCCTTGCACATAATGTTGCAGCGTGCAATCAGCCCAACTGAGCTCACCATTGCCGAGGGGCTATTGTTGGAGTTTCATGTGCGTGCAGAACTGCTGTTTGGCAAGTCAGTCATGACATTCAACATGCACCAACTGACTCATATAGCAAAGAGTGTGCGCCACTGGGGACCACTTTGGGCACACAGTGCGTTCCCATTTGAAGCTGGGAACGGCAGCCTAAAAAAAGCTGTAAAAGCAGCTAACGGAATTCCCCATCAAGTCTGCCGAGTCCTACAGATGGAAAGCATGGTAGTAGAACTTCAACGGCAGGCTATCAGTCCAAGTGTAGCAGAGTACTGCTCGTCTTTTGATGGCACAAAAACGCAAAAAAGCGTACTTAGTAGTGGTGGCTACCGTTTTTTCGGACACGGTTCCCGACGTGCATCAGCAGGTTTGCAGCCATCTTTACATGACACTACCCTTGAGTTCACCAAATACAGAAGAATGTTGGCGAAGGGATCAATTATCACTGATAGCATGTATGCATCTAACAAGAGGACCAATAGCTCTGTTGTTGAACTTCAAAATGGGCATTTTGTTATTGTTGAAGAAATATACCATGGCAGCGACAACAAAGCATATATATCTGCAAGGAAATTAAGCTGCAGTCCAGTGATGTACAACTTGGTGGCCATGTCACATGTGCTGAAAGTAAATCACAAGGCAGCGAATACATCACTGGTCGAATGCTCTGAAATCAGAAAGGTGGTTGTGTTTGTGGAACTCGAAAGAGCTTCCTATGTATGCTTCCCTCCAAGTTCCTTTACATTGTAATGTATTTGAAGTGAAGAACCTATGCTGTGTAAGTTTTAAAGGAACCCTGTTTAGTGCACACTATGCCTCAAAACATGAGCGTTTTTTTATGTGAGTGGCCCTTGAAATGCCTTGAGGCGATCGACGTGAAATCGCCACCCGTGACTAGTTAGCTCTTCTAGTAGGCAAGATGTTTGTCATGATGACTCATACCATTGAAACAATTCCGTTTGAGTATATATAATGTATATAGTTCATCAAAAAGTATATAGTGAATCCAAATGTAAATTAATAAACATTGAGTATGTTATGTATATATAACATTGCCACGTCTATATATGGTAATAGAAGATTTGTACGGAGGATTCGCGGGTGACCTGATCATCTCCAAGCAAGCTCACCTAACATCATTCACTTTCTGGATATGGTGATGATTTTTTGTTTCACGATTATGTTTCAATGCATGGTGACAACATGGTGTACCTCATAAAAATTGTTCTTTAGAGCAGTCATGCCTGTGTAGCTCATGAACATACCAAGAAAATGTTTTTAAATGTGCAGTGAAAATGGTTATGTGTGGGCCCGCACATGAGAGCCTCCCCGGCTGCATATTTGAGACCACTGATATAGAGGGATTTATCGTGCTGTGCAGATTAAATTGATTGACCACATGGCTGTGACAAATTGTGAAATATCTGTCTGTAAGCCAGCTTGCTCTCTAGGTTTGATTGTTTTTGGAAATATTTTTTTTTCGTTAAAGTCTAGTGTTTTGCATATTGTATTAGGTATCTGAATATTACCGAAAAGAGATCGGTGGGTCTGAATTTCTTTAAATTTATTATGTCTCTTTTTGTGTGTATTAATGTTTTATATTTGCATTGTGTACTGAATGTTTTCCTATATTTATTCAGTGGGTGCTGTATTTTTTTTATTCTTACTGCTATTGTATTCTTTATTTTAGTGTGTGTGTCGGGGTACTGCAATATTACATGACGCTTTTTATTCTTTTTCATACAAGTTCAGTCTTGTACACTATGCATAGAATGTGTGCTTGTCATTCATACATAATTCATTGTGCCACTGTGAGCATCCTTAAAGGCCAACTCCAGCGATTTTTCGACCATGTCAAGGTAATGGTGTTTCTGTGTTCCTGAGACACTCTTGTCACGAGCCCAATAGCTGAAATGCTCAGGAAATTCGAAAACAATTTTTAATAAGCAAAAAGGTGCAAAACCGAAACCCGACCGGGCGCCCGGTCTGCATATGATGTACTATTTGTTAAGAACTGGAGGCCGTATACTGGTTCTGCCGGCACGTAGTATGAAAACTGTGAAAGCCAGACCAGCGAAGCACCGGCAAAACACCACAGAGGAAGGAAGAAAGCTCTCCCGTGCTATGGTCGTGCCAAACACCACCGCTGTCGTCTTGGGGCCAGCACAATAAACAATGTAGGGGCCAAAGTAGCGATGCCATCGCCTGCGTCACTTTCGTTGACATGACAAACTTGACATCGCACTGACAGTGTTGCCAATAATTCTGGCAAGCGAGGCGAGTTTTTCGAGGCAATCTTTAAAATTCATTTGCAAATAATCTGCGCATCTCTCAAGCCTGTAATTGGCATAAATGACAGGAATGTGCGTAAGAGTGTACCCAGCGAATTTGATTGAGATTCGTTGACCTCGAAAAACCACCGGAGTTGACCTTTAAGCATCCTTAAATAAGTAAAGACATGCTGTTCACGTGTAAACTGTTAACCTGTATGAAACCTGTTTCTCAGTGCTTTACTGAAATGCCAGTTGTATGGCAATGCCTTTTTCCTCCTTTGGAACTAAAATTCCTTTTATTGTGATTCAATTTACTGTTATAAGTATTTGTAATATTTGAAGTATCTTGTACGCCTTGTGTTGCAGCACTGGCCAAGAAATTTTTTTACACCAAAATATGTTCTGTGCTATTTAAATCCTGTTTGCCTTGAAATAAAATTCTTTTTTTTTCAATGTTATTGTTGCCTTTCATACCTTCTTTCGGATATCTTGTTAGTGAGAACATCTAATTGTTTTCTCTTAGTTGCATAACCTTTTCTATCGTATGAATATTAAAAAAATTCAGTCATATCCTGCAGCAGCATTATATGCAGTGACAGGTAGCCCATAAACACGTGACATCAGGTGCTCACTGGTAGTTAGCCATATTCCCTAGTTTGGGAATAAGACATCGTTGGTACATTGTGATGCTGCAAACAGTAGAAGGTGCGGTTCCAATGTGTACTAGTACTTTAACTGCTGCATTTTCATGATGCATATATGGAAAGCTTAATCAGATGCCCTGATACAGTGGTTGTTTGTAAACCAGGCAAGTGTTGTAAACAAGCTTAATTTAATCCAAGGTTTAAGTAAGTGACCGAGCTCAGGGATTCCAAGCTGAAGCACTAGCTCGAATTCTGTTTGGGTAACACACATAAATGAATTGCTTTATATGGAGGGTTGGATGCATCACCGTAGATTTCCATTTATGACTTTCAATACTGCTCAGGTAGAGAATTGTAAAAAATAAACTTCAAAGTTATGCATGTACTGCAATTGGGGTGTCCTATTGGACTCTCCCATTGCAGCTTGGGTCCCATTGACGTCCATTTGAGTCCCATTGCAACCAACTGGAACCACCTATCATGACAGCAGGTCATCCTGTTAGAACTTCAAATATGCAGAGTTGGTTAAAATGTTAGAAGCCACTACATGGGAAGTCCAATTGGACAGTCCCATTGCAGCATGCACTTCCAATTGGGCACCAGTTAGACACCATTTGAACCCCACTTAGCCCCCTTTGCCACCCATTGCTCCTAACTGGAACATCCAGTTGGACCCATTAACTATTTTTGACTGGGCCAAGAACCACCACATAGGTATTAAATTCTTAGGTCTTCCCCTCAAGCGTAAAAGTGGTAATCCGACGAATAATTTGGGCCGTTTCAACATGAGGCGTGCTGGCATTAATGACGTTTGACCTAGAGCGAGTACGTATAATGAAGTGGTCACCCGTACAATGTTGTCGAGAATCGCCCGCCAACACTCGGGATATTTGATGCGTATAGGGAAGTTCCAAACGGCCAGGCCTCTTTTCGGGCCCATGATGATCTTTATATCAGTGCGAGGAAGTGGAGGCGGCTTTCGTCGTAGCTGGCGCGTCGTAGCTGGCGCGGCTTCTTTACGTGTGGTGGAATTCGCGCCGGCCGCGTCTCTCTGCGGAGCAGGAGTGTTTGCAGCCGCAGCAGCCCCGGCGCTGATGTGGCTTGTTGGAATGCATGTTGGAACGCTCTAGCTTGAGTCAGTCGTTTTGTGGCATTCACGTTGACGGCGGAAATATGCCAGTTTCCAGTTCGCGTCGGTGCCGTTCGCTGGTGCCAGTGATGCAGACAATGTGGGATGCAGTGCAGCAGCTTCATCTTCGCTCGCCGAGGTGAGTTCGTCGAGTTCGAGCGTCCGTGTTAACCTGGGTGTCATTGGGGCTGAATGCAGTTCGCACGCATCCGGTATACATAGTGTTCATGTGATGTGACTTCCGCCGTTGTCGCCCTTTCTCGGAATGACCGAGTACCTCCCTGCCTGTGTACCTATACAGCAGGCGCTGCGCCATGCTGCCTAGCAGGCTGCAGAAATTAGGTGCCCTCTTCTTCTAACCACCACCACCACCACCACATATAGCAGTTCACGTGCTGAAGCGCGGTTTGTTGAGGACTCGTAATCTGTTGCCGTGCGGGATGTTGAAAGGAAAGCAGTGCGAATTTTTTTTTTACGTTAATGAGCTCTTCGGATCAGAAAGGCCTCGCTTGTTCACTCTGTACAATACCAAAAGACCAAATGGCCGACATGTCGACCTACATTGGATTTTCATCAACACTGATGCCGCCGCGTACTCCGGCTGCCCGCCACGACAAACGATGTACAATAACTCGCTTTCATTGCAAATTGCGTGGCTCAAGAACAAGTGAAAGCCCGAAGTTCATCGAGCCGCAGTTTTAAGAGTGAATGAGTGAAGTGAAACAGCTCTCATTGAAAACGAGTCAACGTGCAGAGCTAGGCAAGTTTACAAATTATATTAATAATAATAGTTTTATTATAATGCTGCAGCCCACGCCACCAAGTAGCTCATTCAGCCCGGCTCCTCAAGTGTTTTAAACTGTGCTGATGTTGAGGCTCTCTAATCGGAATTTCTGGAAACAGCCAAAGGCAAAAAAAAAAAAACTTTACGAGGTAAAGACTTTCCGTGTCGCGGAAATATGCCGGTCACTTTCTTTTTCGCCTAAGTTTTGACACTTTTTTTGACCTTGTATTTTACTTTTGTTGTTGTGCGCTAATGCACAGTAGAGTCCCACAAGATAATAAAGGCTGTTTCAGGGAAACAATAGACCAAAGTTTAAAAAGAACCTGCCCCCCCCCCCCCCTCCCCATCGCAGTCAAACTCATAGGAATTTTAACCTATACTGGGGACTTATTTGCGCTATACGTCAAACTGCGAGTGAACGAAAAATGTTTCACACCCGTTTTCACAGGTCGTTTCAATGCAAAACCCAGTTTCCATGATCTTTGATCATCGCGATTTTAACTACCTCCTAGAGAGGCTGAATGTACATGCATTGGTCGCGGACAAGTTTGTATATAAGTAATCACGGTAAGCTGTCTCTGTTTGCATGTACGTGCTTGGATATAACAATTACCCGTAACGAAGTTACATCTGAAGATGCAAATATCATTGAGGTTGAAGTTATTTTTGTTAATCTGTTCCAGCCAAACATGCTAGTGCTTTTCGGAAAATCCCAATATGCGTTCTCAATTTTAGGTAATAACTTTCGGCCAAAAGAACACCATGAGGCTCTGCTTCCTCTCCCTCTTCGTGGGGTGCTAAATCAACTTGAATAACTAGCAGCTTATAATGGCTAAAACTTACATTGTGAGGCAAAGCTGAACAGTTGCCAGCATGGGAAAAGAACACGACAGCGGTTGGCGACGGGAGTTGAATACCCTGGCATTCGGTGGCACATTCTGGAAGTGACGAAAGGGCGCTGCGTGACGCACGTGCACACTATGTATTCGCCTTTTCGCTTGGTATCAAGATTGCTATAGCAAAAAGCACGTGTTGCTTCCCAAGAAACTTCCAGTCACTTCAAATATCACTCTCCAACACCGAAACAGATACTTTTTATAGGTTGTGCTAGAGTAAATAAACGCTCTTTTTCGTCTTTCAGGTAAATGGAGTACGCCTAAACTGAACGGCTTTATCATATATTGTGTGCAGATTACAAAAAAAACTGTATGTCAAATACTCGGCAAGTCACAGGGACAAACGTGTTGAAAATAAGTGGGCTACTTGCTAAGGCCTTCTTTCCCCGCCAACGCAACCAGGCTGTGTCAGTGCACAAAGCCAGAAGCCCTCCAGGGCCTGTGTTTGTGAACAGTGATAAGGTCTATAGTCATGCCAGTAGTTGTTGTAGTGCTAGCGTCCATATTGTTGTGGAAGAGTCACGTCGTCAGGTCAAGCCACTCGTACTCGTGAGCGCTGCGATCGCGGTGAGGTGCAAGGTTGGATCACGTGATCTCTCCTCGCTCTGGCGAAGGAAAGCTGGCGGTTGGATGCGTTGCTTTTAACTGCGACTTCGCGGTATTTCCACTTTTGAACAGCATAGTTATGCTCTCACTTCATGTGTGCGGACTTCTATAGACTACACAATCCAAAAATTTGCAGTAAACGTTATCGGCGGTGCGCCACAGTGCACTGCTACGTATGTGATGCCACTGCCACGGCCGCTAGAAGTGCCACTGTCACCTCTCTCTTTCTATACCGTTGTGGTCGTTAATTGAAGCCCATAATGTTAAATTTAGCACTAGCCACTATTGTGCCCATAACAGCAGAATGTTTCAGTCACCGCACAGGAGCCTTTTTCGCAAGGCAAAATGAATGTGCAAACGGCTCCATTATGTATATATTGAAATACAACGTGCGTGCGTACATGTGGAGGAAGCTTTTGTCATTCATTTAAGAATGCGCGTCGTCGTCTGAATTGTCAGAGAGTCAAGATAAAGCACGGAAGCCCAGTTTTTTCCCTAATGTTGGTTGATTTAACCGTATTCCGATCTATTTCGTAGCCAGTTCCTTCTGTGTGTTCAGCCAGCGCGTTCGTTCTACGACATTTTGTTTCCTACACCATATAATATATAAATGTGCCGCTTCAGTCTGCTAAAGCTACTTCTCTCGCCAAGGTAACTTTTACCACAGTCTGCAGAACCACACCCCCATCCCCCCTCCTCGCCAGGTGTATGTCACCCATGTGTGTACCCGACCACACGAGTTTCCGTCCCCCAGTGGTTCAGTCAGGCGGTGCCACACCACGTGCCCCCCCTCCCCTCCAGGCAGTAAAGGCAGTATGAGGCCTACATAACGATCGGCCACATACTGCCTTTCTAAATAAACATTACCCTGTGGTTACTCATCTTACCTGCCTCCTATTCTCATTTTTTCTTCCAAAACTCAGGTTGACAAGTTTGTGATCACTACCTAAGCTTTTCGAACTATATTATTCAAACTACCACTTCAACTTTATTACTTTTTCTAGTACAAACTAGAAACTACCTGCCATCAGCAGCTTGACTGGACTGGGGAGGCGTTGTACATTGACGGTGCGAGAACATAAATATTTTAGTACAAAAGAAATCTAACAATCTGATGCATGATTAGAGGATGCTGAACCTTCAATGATACAAATATTTGCATAAATGGCAAAGCGCTCAAACAAAATATGATCATTAGTTTTACATTGCTAAACATGAATATGCCGTATACATGCTTACATGTTAGCGAAGAACATATCAAACTACTTCCGAGATAATTCAGTGACACAAACACGAGTGTTTAGAATTTGCGGTAAATTCGTCTAGGTTTATCGCACTTCGCTTATCATACATCCTATGTGACATAAATGCGTAATTTGTCATTGATAGATAACACATTGATTACGCCTTCCCACTATGCATGTCATGACTCCTTCGCACTTACGAGTGCTGTTGCGAATGAAAGAGGTAGAAACGCTGCGCCAATTGCACCGTTCTGCGCCAATCTGACCCGCTGCATCTGAATGGCAATTGGTGACCCGCCGGTGTTTTATAGTGGCTAGGGCACTCGGCCGCTGACCCGCAAGTCGCGGGATCGAAATCTGGCCACGGCGGCCACATTTGCGGTGGAGGGGAAAATGCTTGAGGCCCGTGTGCTAAGATTTAGGTGCACGGTAAAGAACCTCAGGTTGTAGGAATTTTTAAAACCCTATATTACGCCGTCTGTCATAATCATGTGGTGGTGCGGGGACGTTAAACCTCACAAAAAAAAAGTAAACAGTGATTTGCGTGTTCAAAGCCAAATTTAGCCGAGTCTTGTCATCAACCGAGCTATACGCGTTAGCGTTAGGTAAGTACGGTCACGTCATATTTCAGTTCAAGCATTCTGCTTGCACCATGCGTGAACTTAACACCATGTATGAATCTTGTGCCGTATGAAAAAAAGGCATGCATCTTGTTAAGGTTAGCGTTTGTGTGAAAACCTCATTATTGGAAGACAAGCAGCGAAGCTGTAATTCAAACCTCACCACACCACTGCTAATCATCTGCCAAGCACAGCAAGCGCTGTGTGAGTGAGACCATTGAACCATAAAAAGTGGAAAAAACGAATAAAGGGGAATTTAACCTACGAAGCAATGAATACAACAGTGGAACGGGCTTTATTGGCACAAGTAGTGCTTGCACAGCAGGTCTATTGATGCGGGAACCGGGCGGCAGGAACCGACGCAGGATACACAACGCTCGGGGCAACAGCTCGCGCTCGGCTCCTCTTCCTAAAGGCGTGACCCACTGCGGCACATATTCTTCTTCCTCTCTACAATACCCCGGCGACGAAGACGAGCCATCCTGGCAAGTCAAGGTGATGATATTAGGAGTGGGTCGTGATATGGCTTGAGACGACTCACGTGGACAGTCTCACGACCAAGGCGTCGCCTGTCTGTAGATGGCGTGACCGGCTCGATCACGTATGTGACAGGAGATCGACGTTCGACGACGCGATAAGGACCGTGAAACTTGGGGGCAAACTTAGCGGACAGACCTGGGGAGTGGAAGGGCAGTCGAAGCCAGACAAGCGAGCCCACGGCAAAAGTCTCGACTTGCTGGTCGCGGTCGTGGCGGTCTTTTTCGAATGCTTGCTTGTCCGAGGTGAATGATCGGGCCAACTGACGACACTCTTCAGCGTGGTGCAAAATTTCAGAAAGAGGGCTGAACTCTGAGACGTCGGGACGATACGGCAAAATGGTGTCAAGGGTGGAGCATGGCTCACGCTCATATAGAAGAAAGAAAGGCGAGAAGCCTGTGGTTGACTGCGTCGCGGTGTTGTACGCATAGGTCACAAATGGGAGAATGACATCCCAGTTTGATTGGTCGGAATTGACATACATGGCGAGCATGTCTCCTAGCGTTCGGTTGAAGCGCTCAGTTAGACTGTTGGTCTGCGGGTGGTAGGCTGTAGAGGTGCGGTGCACCGTGCGGCATGCCTGAAGGAGTTGTTGTACAACTTCGGATAAAAAGACACGCCCTTGATCACTTAGCAGTTCACGTGGTGCCCCGTGACGCAGTACGAAGCGTCGCAAAATGAAATTGGCTACGTCACGTGCACCAGCCGTAGGTAGTGGAGCTGTTTCAGCATACCTCGTCAGATGGTCGACGGCGACAATGATCCATCGATTTCCAGTGTCAGTGTAAGGAAGGGGACCATATAGATCGATACCAACGCGGTCGAAAGGGTGCACCGGACACGGTAGAGGCTGTAATAATCCGGGTGAATGGGCAGCTGTCTTTCGTCGTTGGCATAATGAACAAGACCGAATGTATTTTCGTACAAAAGTGTACATACCACGCCAGTAGTAACGCTGGCAGATCCGCTGATATGTTTTTAACACACCAGCGTGAGCATGTTGTGGGTCGGCATAAAAATACGCACAGACATCAGATCGCATGTGGCGTGGTATAACCAAGAGCCATTTACGACCATCCGCGTGGTAGTTTCTGCGGTATAGTTGCGCGTCCCGTATCGCGAAATGTGTGGCTTGGCGGCGAAGAGCGCGTGGGTACGCAGACGTTGAAGAGTCGGAAAGAATGTTAAGGAGAGATGTTATCCATGGGTCTTTCCGCTGTTCAGACGACATGCTTTTGACGAAAATGGAAGCGATGGAGAAGTTGGTGTCCGAATGCAGGTCTGCGGTGGATCTCACTGGTGATCGTGAGAGGGCGTCCGCATCAGAGTGTTTTCGTCCTGAGCAGTAGACGACACGAATGTCGAATTCTTGTAGTCGAAGAGCCCAACGTCCAAGGCGACCTGAAGGATCTTTTAGCGACGCCAACCAACAAAGTGCATGGTGATCGGTCACAACGTCGAAACTCTGTCCGTACAAGTAAGGACGAAACTTGCTTAACGCCCAAACGATTGCGAGGCATTCTTTTTCAGTTACGGAGTAGTTCATCTCCGCTTTTGTGAGTGCGCGGCTTGCGTATGTGACGACGTACTCTGGAATACCTGGCTTTCGTTGCGCGAGTACTGCTCCCAGACCAACGCCACTGGCATCTGTGTGCACTTCAGTGGGGGCACTTGGGTCGTAATGGCGTAAAATCGGTGGGGACGTAAGTAGGCGGCGCAGTGTAAGGAAAGCTTCGTCGCATGCCGGGGTCCAGTTCGAAAGATTAGCTGGACCGTTCAGTAGTTGTGTAAGTGGGGCTATTATTGTTGCAAAGTTGTGGACGAAACGACGAAAATACGAGCACAAGCCGATGAAGCTCCTAAGTTCTTTGAGTGAAGTCGGCTTCGGAAAGTCTGCTACGGCTCGAAGTTTGTCGGGGTCGGGGGAAATTCCATCCTTTGTCACAACGTGACCAAGTATCGTAAGTTGGCTAGCCCCAAAGCGGCACTTCTTTAGGTTAAGCTGCAGGTTTGCCTTGGTAAGACACTGAAGAATGGTGCGCAGACGGTCGACGTGGGTAGGGAAATCAGGAGAAAATACAATAACATCATCGAGGTAACATAAGCATATCTGCCATTTAAGGCCGCGTAAAATGCTGTCCATCATTCGCTCAAACGTTGCAGGTGCATTGCACAGACCGAATGGCATAACCATGAATTCGTATAGGCCATCCGGCGTAACGAATGCTGTTTTGGGACGGTCACACTCTGCCATCGGAACCTGCCAGTAACCTGAACGTAAGTCCAGCGAAGAAAAGAATTCCGCACCTTGTAGGCAATCGATAGCGTCGTTGATGCGAGGAAGAGGGTATACATCTTTCCGGGTAATTTTGTTCAGTCGCCGGTAGTCGACACAAAATCTAATCGAACCGTCTTTTTTCTTCACTAGCACCACAGGTGAAGACCAGGGGCTAGAAGATGGTTTGATGACGCCGCGCTGAAGCATATCATCCACCTGTTCTGCAATTACACTTCGTTCCTTGGGTGATACGCGGTAGGGGGGTTGCCGCAAAGGAGGGTGCGTTCCAGTGTAGATTGTGTGAGTGACGGTGTTAGTTTGACTCAGTGCCTTTTGAGGAAGGTCAAATGAATCTCGGAATTCATAGAGAAGGGCCATTAGCTGGTCCCGTTGATCCGGAGGAAGCTTGCTGTCGATGGAACGATTGAAGATATCCGAGTAGTAGTCATCCGGCGTGAAAAGAGGAGTAACGGCGTTCAGTTGAAGTTGCTGGCCAGGGTCGTGGGACTCAATAGGCACAATAACGTTGTCATCAACAGAATGAACATAGCCCAGTGTTTCGTGAGCTCTTAAGGTGAGAGGGCATGAGCTAGGATTGCAAACGACAATTCCGGAAGTATCCTGGTGAGGTGGCAGAACGGCGTATGGCAGAGACGTACCGTGGCGGCGACTGAAAACGTCAGATGACGAGAACACAACGGTAGAGCCGGATAATTCAGTGCGATTGACGAGGACAACGATGGCACTAAGAGGAGGAACATCAACGTCAGAAGCAACAAGAAGCTTGCCCAGGTGAGTGCACTCATTGTCGGTAGATGGCGCATCTGAAAACACAGATAATTCCACCTGCGCGCGAGCGCAGTCAATTACGGCGTGGTGGCTTGACAAAAAATCCCATCTAAGTATCATGTCATGGGCACAAGTGGTCAACACGAGAAACTCGATGTGGTACAGGACGTCTTGAATGTTTACTCTCGCCATACATGCTCCGACTGGTCGAAGTGGTTGCGCACTCGCGGTATTCAGCGAAACGTCGGAAGGCGGCGTCGTTACTTTTCGTATCGAACGGCAGAGTTTCTGACTCATCACAGATACGGCGGCACCCATATCAACAAGCGCAAGAGTTCGTATACCTTCAACAAACACTTCCAGAACGTTTGTGGGGGACGGGCGAGGACTTGTACAATGCACCGATTTCGCAGCTCGTGCCTCTGGAGCTGCGGCAGTCAGTTTTCCATCTCTACAGGGTTCGGTCGGCGACGCAGAGGGGACGGAGAGCGGTAGCGGCGTGGTGAGGATGAGCGACGGGGACCGAATGATCGGTAGTCGGCAGCAGGGCGGTGGTCTAGTTCGGTTGGTGACGGGTCGCGTTCCACTGATTGTCGGTCGCATTGACATGGCAGTTCTCGTTGCGCGTTGTACGGGGCCGGTAAAGAGTAGTCAGGGTACCTCGGAGGTGCAGCCGGACCCGTTGCGAAGCGCCGGCGACAGAAGCGCGCTACGTGACCTGGATATCCGCATGCGTAACAGATCGGGCGATTGTCAACTGTGCGCCAAGGGTTTCCGTTATAGCGCTGTTGTGTTGCTGGAAATGGCGTCGTTGATACTCGTACAGGCTGGGGAGTTGGCCCAAGCGGAGGTAATGGTGGAGTAGCAGCAACAGCAGCATAAGTCAATGGTGCGGTGACGGGTGCTGTCTGAGAGACGGACGGCAATGCCTCAGAGACCTGCGCCTGTATTACCTGTCTGATGGCGGGCGCGAGACGCTCAGAAGAGGGTTCCGTTGCCGGTAGATACGACAGGCACAAAAGTTGTCGGGCGACCTCCTCGCGCACATATCGTTTGATTTCGGACATTATTGCGCTGTGGTCTCCACCCAGGCTCAATGCCGCGAGAGTTTCATCGGTAGCCGCTGGACGCCGTGTCATGACTCGTTGTTTGCGCAACTCCTCGAAGCTCTGGCAAAGAGTGGCGAGTTCGGACACGCTACGTGGGCCCTTGGCCAGCAGCATCTGGAAGGCGTCGTCGTCTATCCCCTTCAAAATATGTTTGATCTTGTCTGCCTCAATCATTGAAGGGTCAAGGCGCTTGCACAAGTCGAGCACATCCTCGATGTAGCTTGTGAAGCCTTCTCCTTGAAGCTGTGCGCGTCCCCGTAGGCGCTGTTCGGCACGGAGCTTGCGTATTTCGGGGCAACCGAACACATCGGCAATGCGTAGCTTAAAGGCACCCCAAGTGGCAAATTCCAACTGGTGGTTGTTAAACCAGAGACTAGCCACCTCTTTCAGGTAGAAGGGTACATATTGCAGCTTCGAAGGGTCGTCCCACTTGTTGCTTGCGCCTACCTTTTCAAATGTCGACAGCCAATCTTCGACGTCTTGCTCATCAGTACCGTCGAAAAAAGGTGGATCGCGTACGCGTAGCGCAGTGGGAACGATGACCATCGGAGGCTGGGTCGTACCTTGCTGGATGGTTTCTTCAGCCATGTCTGGGATGGCAGGTAGTTTCCGGTTGCGGAGTTCCAGGTTGAGTTACCCAGCACCTGCACCACTCTGGAACGGGCTTTATTGGCACAAGTAGTGCTTGCACAGCAGGTCTATTGATGCGGGAACGGGGTGGCAGGAACCGACGCAGGATACACAACGCTCGGGGCAACAGCTCGCGCTCGGCTCCTCTTCCTAAAGGCGTGACCCACTGCGGCACATATTCTTCTTCCTCTCTACAACAGCAACAAACTTTGATGTTGTAATGCGCAGGCACTCCTTTGTAGTTTTATTACCACCACCCCCACCCCCCCCAACGCAAGAGCGGTAATAGTTTGAATACATCATCCCAGTGTGCCACAAATGTGCAGCATTATCAACTCCAACCTTATTTATGCAACATGAGTTGGTATATTAAGCATCACGCTTACTTGGCTGTTTATTTTTTCTGAACTAGACATGCAGGTTGGTGTGGTGAAATGCAAAATTGAGCAGAATTGCTTTTATTTCATACCGGTTATCTATTGCAGATTTGGCAACAATTATATGGTACTTTGCTTACGTCTTAACTGTGGCACTCAGCTTTTCCGGTTTGATTTATTTTTGCCACAAATACTAGCATTTAAATTAGAGCTGAATTCACGGCACATTTTTGATGACCCACGATTTCTTGCTTCGTGATATTTACATATATTGTTGTCTGCTAACTATATTGCATGATGAAAACTAATATTGCGAGATACTTCGACAAAGCTCTGACCTCCAAGTAATGTATGATAAAATTAGTATCTGCTCCTAAAACACCAACAGCTGCTCGAAACTGTCATTTTTTCTGCTTTGAAAATACTTACGGCTGCTCCACCGCTGTAATTTTGTGCTTCAAAAAGGCTCCAGAAAGAAAAAGTCCCTTCCATCACTGGCCATCATTTTGCAATGAAACACTCTTTCGTGGTCCACTTTTCATGTCAGTATAGGCGTACTACATCTTTTATAGCTAGCTTAATGTGCTGAAAACCACACAACTGTGGGTGACCATGCTATGGCCTCTTTGACTGAGGTGGTGAACCTTAGTTTGGAGACACTACTGTTAGTGGAAGAACTGGCTTGGAGACACTACTGTTAGTGGAAGAACTGCCGTTAGGTCTTCAATGGCAGGAAGCAACTACGCTTTAGGGGGAACTAATGTTGGCGTGCCCGTGTAGCTACGATCATCGCGGTGACGCTGCTGCCACCTATATTGCGAATTAAGGGCGAATTTCAGAGCGAATCTCAGGGCGAATGTTGGGGCGCAGAAGGGGGCGAGTACAAGTTTTGTGAGCCTTTCAAAAACGCTTCTTAGTCACCTGTGTGTATGAAAGTGACAGCTGAAGAAATTTCTCAATTCCAGCGCTATCTGCAGTTTGATTAACCTTCCGACTACATTGTTCGCATTCACATTGCACCTCACTTAGTGAAACACTAGTTCGGAAAAATAATTCATCCATGTCTTGCCTGATTAGCAATGTTTAGTGGTGCCACTTTCGATAAAGGATTTTAATTATTTTTATTTTATTTATTTATCAGATACTGCCGGCTGCCTTTTGGGAGCCATGGCAGGAGTGGGTACATCACATTACAATGTTACACATTGCATCGTTTCAGTCGACAACCGAAATAAAAAAAGGAAGAAAAACAGAACAAATGCACATATGTCTAATGATAACAACACATGCGGCCGAATGTGAACTCAAGACGCAAACATAAAAAACAATCCCAACAGCATTTGCAATAATACACTGTGGTGGGACACAGGAGCAATAACGCGTACAGGATCGAGATGATAAAATTAGTATCTGCTCTTAAAACACCAACAGCTGCTGAACAACAACTGACATGAGACCGGTTAACATTTTTTCACAATTGACGTCACCATTAAAATGCACCTGCAACATTCAATATTGATTGAAAACATTTTCCTCGCACTAGTTTACTGAATGAGCGATTACAAGTACTTATGATGCATTATATGGCTTCCATATTGCATCCTATTTAATTGTTCAAAATTGGCGTGCAAAAGAAAATTTAACTTCTTGGTACCTGCAAGCAAAATCGTTGGCTAAATTCACTGCTGTGCTAGAGATTCTGCAAAAAAGAACAGGCTTTTCTCTTCATGGAATCTTCTAGAAGGGCTTGCTGCTTGATTATTGAAAATGTTAGGCATGGAGCTTGGATTTTTTGCCTCTTCATCGGTTATGCACGAACAAGCAAAGCCACACATTGCCAAAGTGATCTAATAATAATTCATGAACAGTTCAATACCAAAAAAATTCCACGTCGCCGTGAAGCTCATTGTAGCCCGGACCCACCCAATATTGTTGTCTCCACTTCACTGGCATTTTGTTTGCGGTGCTCGACTACTCAACCGAGACTAGCGGGTTGGATCTCGGCTGCGGCGGGTTCATTTCGTTTAAGGCGAAAGGCAAGTGGCCCATGTGTTAGTGCACGTTCAAGAACACCATGTAGTCAAACTTTCCAAAGTCCTCCACGGCGGAATTTATATTAGTAATATCCACGTTTTGAAATGTGAGGACTGAAGATACCACTCCTCAGCGTGCTAATTGAATAGAAAAATACCAATACACATATCTTGCTTCTTATGTAACAGCGAAAAATAAAGAAAAGGGGAATGAGGCGAAAGAAGAGCAGAAATCACAAACAGGATATGTCAATTGAGTGAATGCTTCTTACAAAGAAGGAGCCAATATAAAGGCCTACTCAAGATAGGATAAACTGCATAACAGGAAAAAGTGGGATGATATAAGAACGTGGGGACCTACACGAACGAAAGCCGGCGATGCTTGAACCTGGGCACACCCTTCAAACATGTAAAAGTCAAACAAGTCTTAGTCACAGCTGAAGCATCAAAGTGATAATTTTTCTATAGTCGCAGCTTGAACAAGTTCGTGTGCTCTGGTTTCCGTGTCGAAAGAAAACTGAGGTTTCACAAATTAACGATGCACTACAGCTACAGTTCTTGCAATGCATCACTGAATGAGGTCCAGTGTGTCATGCACATATTTTAAGGAGATCCACAGTTGGGGCGACGTCTGTTTTTGTTGATGTGGATCCTGGCTGCAAACATACTCCTCAGTGTGCTAATTGAATAGAAAAATACCAATACACATATCTTGCTTCTTATGTAACAGCGAAAAATAAAGAAAAGGAGAATGAGGCAAAAGAAGAGCAGAAATCACAAACAGGATATGGCGATTGAGTGAATGCTTCTTACAAAGAAGGAGCCAATATAAAGGCCTACTCAAGATAGGATAAACTGCATAACAGGAAAAAGTGGGATGATATAATAATGTGGGGACCTACACGAACGAAAGCCGGTGACGCTTGAACCTTGGCACACCCTTCAAACATGTAAAAGTCAAACAAGTCCAAGTCACAGCTGAAGCATCAAAGCGATAATTTTTATGTAGTCTCAGCCTAAACAAGTTCGTGTGCTCTGGTTTCTGTGTCGAAAGAAAACTGAGGTTTCACAAATTAACGATGCACTACAGCTACAGTTCTTGCAATGCATCACTGAATGAGGTCCAGTGTGTCATGCACATATTTTAAGGATGTCCACAGTTGGGGCGACGTCTGTTTTTGTTGATGTGGATCCTGACTGCAAACATCCCCCACTCTAAGCCGAAAAGGACTAAAACGGGGTATGCCATTAGACCTTTGGGAGACCAACTGCGCTGCCACAGATTTTGAACCAATTTTGGGCTAACTGCGGGAGCAACTGCCGTGGTCTAATGGCGGGACCAACCGCCGCGGGGTAACCGCAGGAGGATCTGTCAGCCAACCGCATTTACCCCCTAAAGGTTTAACGGTTGGCCCGCTCACGTTACACCTCAAGGACTAAATGTAGGATCAACTGTTGCTCTACCCCATTTAGCCCTGAAAGGTTTAACAGTTGGTCTGCTCATGTTAGACCCCCAAGATCTAAATGTAGGACCAACTGTTGCTCCACGTCATTTAGCCCTGAAAGGTTTAACAGTTGGTTTGCTCACGTTAGACCCGAAAGACTAAATACCATAAATGCCAGATCAACTGTTGCTTCACCCCATTTAGTCCTGAAAGGTTTAACAAATGGCCTGCTCATGTTAGACCACAAGTACTAAATACAGGAGTAACTGTTAGCCTCCTTCAGTTAATCTAGAGGAGTTTAACAGTTTTAAGTTGGTCAACAAAGACTAAGTGGAGGAGCAATATTTAGCACCCTTCATTGGTCCCAGCTAGTGTAATGGATCATGGCTAGCTAGACCACAAGGAGAACCTCTTACCTCTTTCAGAAGAAACGCTCGTGCATAATTACGCCACTAGAAAATGCGTCTAAAGCAACATTTAGGCTTACAAAGTCTGTCGTCCCAATCAGTTCAAATGTAACCCCACACAAAGGGGTTTTACCACAACTGAATAAATACCAATGATTTATCCAGAAAATGTCGGCTAGTGAAAGAATTTCTGGCACTTTGTGATGCTCATTATCATTTGCCAGTCTGTCATTGCGATAACGTTTTCAGTGTTTCCAGGACATTCTTCCTATTCAAGTAAAAAGAAAAATCAGAATCAAGTGAAGCCTGTTGATCCACATTGCAAGAAACGAACGGTACGGCATTGCCACTTTGAGCAGCAATTTGTGTTTGCCAAATGCCCTGAATCCTGCTGAACTTTGCTTTTACTCTGTGGAAGAGTGAACAAAATACGTAGTAGAAGTGGCCCAGAACTTAGTGCAGAAAGCCTGCCGTCACTCGCAGTTTATAAAGACTCTTATTGAGCAGCTTTGCAGAGCACAGCGTAATCAAAGCACATGTTCACCAACCAATTGATCATTTTTATTATTATAATACAATACTGTATTTAAAAAACAAAAATGCGAGCCAAATTGTGATTTTTCAGGTGTCTGGCTGTCACTCTACGAGTAAACCATAGAAAACATGAATTTTATAGAAAAAAAAACGGCAAGACAATGCTAATCAACATGACGGAAGTAAACAGGATGGCATGTCAACTAGGGCTTATGATGAAAAAAAAACACACATCAACATATCATAAGTGATTAGTCAAACATCTAGTAGTTAAATGAACACAAGAATAAGTAAGGAAAGTCCCACTTTTAACCACAAACAGCTCTTGAGTAGGACTATGACGATTATGTGACACGAGCAGTGCATGATCTAGCACAGTAACAAAATGAATAGATACCACGTCATATGCCCGGAATAGACGTGGAATCGGCAATGAGTAAGGTAAAAACTAAGTATACTATACTGATGGGAGACTTTAATGCAGAAGTAGGGAAGAAGCAGGCTGGAGACCAGGCAGTAGGAGATAATGGAATCGGTACTAGAAACGCCAGAGGAGAGCTACTAGTAGAATTCACAGAACACAATAATTTACGGATTTTGAATACCTTCTACCAAAAACGAGGAAACCGCAAGTGGACACGGAGGAGCCCTAATGGTGCGAAAATAAGAATGAAACAGACTATATAATGAGTGCACACCCAGGCATCGTGCAGGATGTGGAAGTGCTTGGTAAGGGACGATGCAGTGACCATAGAGTGGTACAGTCTCGAATTCGCTTAGACTTGAAGAAGGAATGACAGAAACTGATACGCAAGAAGCCAATCAATGAGCTAGCGCTGAGAGGGAAAGTACAGGAATTCAGAGTCTCGCTTCAGAACAGGTACTCGGCTCTTAGGAAACCAACCTTAGCTGAATGGCCTCATGCGCAAGCTGTATTAGCTTGTTACGGAAAGAAGCAGGGGGAATCACGCGTTCATCGCGGAAAAGCAAGTCCTCGACACAAGACAGTTCCTGTCGGACTGTGAAGTAAGGCAAGAATTCAGAAGCAAGAGCACTTTTGGAAGGCCATCCTTCATGTAAATATTTGAGAACTTGAGACAAAGTGGAATCTGCAGCTGTAGCTGCCTGAAGCTCAGCTTTAGTAATGCAGGAAGTAACTAATGAAACAACTTCCTCATCCCGCTCTTCAGTAACCGGTATCTGAAGAGGAAGGCACGACAGTGCATCAGCAACCACGTTATTGGAACCTTTACAATATTGAACACTGAAATTATAATACATGAGTTTGGCACATCAACGGGAAATGCGAATGGGGCGGCGGCCTTCGGATCCTGCAGAAAGAAGAGCAACTAGTGCTTGGTGATCTGTACGTAATGTGAAGTGCCGGCCCCACAAGTAAACATGCCATTTTTCACAGGCAAAAAGACACGCGAGAGCTTCACGCTCTCCTACTGAATATTTGCGTTCAGCAGGGGTCAATGTACGAGATGCAAATGCGATAGTGATCAGCTGATCACCTCTGAGTTGTTGAAACACTGATCCCAGTCCAACATCGGACGCATCTGTCATGATGACGATGGGAAGCTTCTCATTGAAAATACTAACAGCTGGCTTTGAGGCCAGTATTGACTTAACTTGAATGAAACTCTGCTAAGCTTCAGCTGACCAGTTAAAAGGCTGTGCTTGACGAAGTAAAGTACACAGTGGTTCAACAACATCAGCATAGTGAGGAACAAACTTGGCATAATAACCAACAAGACCTAAAAAAGATTGCAAGGTTTTGGCATCAGTAGGCCGTGGGGCATTGAAAATGGCCTGAACTTTAGATTCAACAGGTGTCAAGTCGCAGGAACTGACATTATGTCCTAGAAATTGTAACTCATTCACAGAAAAAATGCACTTGTTATTAAGTTTCATACCACATTCACTGATGCGGTTGAGAACAGTATGCAAGTTAGCATCATGCTCTTCGCGAGTACGTTCCCACACCAAAATGTCATCCAAGTAACAAAGGGCGCCATTACAACCCTTAAGAATAATTGACATCATTTTCTGAAACACTGCAGGGGCAGATGCAAGCCCGAAACACACACGGCGAAACCGAAACAAGCCTTCTTGCTATACAAATGTGGTCAAGTCTCTACTGCACTCAGAAAGTTTAACTTGGTGATAAGCGGACGCGAGGTCCAGCTTGGAAAAACATACCACTCCGGAGAGCTGATGAAGCAGTTCTTCAATGTGAGGAAGTGGAAACCCGTCTACGACGATCGCCTTGTTCGGTTCTCATAAGTCGACGCATAGTCGAAGGGATCCATCTTTTTTCTTGATGACGACCAGTGGAGAAACCCAGTCGGAAGCAGAGACAGGCTCGATGATTCCGCTGGCTTGAAGGCGAGACAGTTCCGCAGAGACTTGCTCACGGAGAAGAAGAGGAATGCGGCGCAGCTTGGCATGCACAGGGCACACACCTGGTCGACGCATCACTTTATGCACAAAACCGCGCACACAACCCAGCTCATGGGTGAACAGGTGGTGGAATTCAGAAGGCGCGTTGGCCGGAAGATCATCTTGGACGTCGACTTGAGCACACGTCATAGACGCACCGACGATGTTGATGGACAAAGCCCTGATGGCGTCACATCCCAAAAGCGAGCTGCCATTGGCAGTTACATAAAAAGTAATGGAAGCAGTGCGACTGCGATAGGAGACCTGAGCTGTAATTTGACCTAAATTATCAATCGTTTCCTTGGAATATGTTTGTAGAACGACGTGTGAAGGCAAAAGCCGAATGTTGGAAAAATGACTATGAAAGTCAGCGGCACTGATTAAAGAGACTGAGGCACCAGGGTCCATGAGAAATGACAAGGGCACATGGCCCACTGAAGCTACGATGCTGGGCTCGGACGTAGTGTGGAGGCCATCCACATTTAAAACAGTGACCGTATTGGTTTGTGCAGTGCTCGGAGGAGCGGACGAAGAAACTGGTTCAGGAAGATTTGCTGGACGGGAATTGCATACGGACTGAAAATGTCCGATTGTTCCACACGCAAGACAAGTGCGGTTTCTCGCGGGACACTGCGCAAAATTGGCTAAATGCCGAGCTGATCCACAACGAAAGCAATGCGCGGTTGCGCTTGGAGAAGAAAATTGTGAACGCGAGTTAGGAGCTCGGTGCTGTTCCTGAAAACCAGAATTTGGCAGAATGGGGTCGCCATATTGTCGGCTTCCTCGCCCCCGTGATGCAGAGGGGCCGCCATGTTGGCCGCCGCGCCGAGACGAAGATTAAGGGTTGCCATGTTGACGCGTCCCGGGAAACGAAGAGCCGCCACCTTGGCCCCCCGCAGCAGAAAGTTGCTGCACTGAATGCGGAGCGAATTGCTCCAACTGAGAGCGAATAAGCTCGTCCTCTCGCGCAATCGAGAGGGCTTCGGATAATGAAATCGAGGAGCCCTTTTGAAGCATGCGGCAGCGAACGTTTTGCAAGGCTACCCCGGTAAAAAGCTGATGGCGAATCATATCGTCCTCAAGTGCGCCGAAGCCGCACGACGCGGCAAGCGTTCGAAGAGAAGTAATGAACTCGGCGACTGGCTCACCAGGCAATTGTCGCCTTTCTTGGAGTTTTACGCGTGCGAGATAATCGCACAAGACATCTTTAAAATGCTCATCGAAAAGAGCAAGAGCATTCTTGAAGGCATCGCCCGACGCTGGCGTCGGCGACGCTTTGGTTGCTTCCAAAGTATAGAAGAGCTTTAACCCGGCAGAGCCCAACGCGTTGAGCAGCAGGGCCTTGCGACGCTCGGGCTTGCTGGCGTCCTCCCTGGCCACATCTGCGTAGGCCTGAAACACCAATTTCCAGTCCGCCCACGGAAGTCGCGGGTCTCCGGGCGAATGAAGAAATAGGGGAGGTGGAATAGGCGACGCCATTTCAAACAAGAAGAATGGAGAGGTGTAGACGAGAAGAAAATGACGCCAGTACACTGTTTGAAAACGAAGGCAGAGGCGGAGTAGCTGAATGAAGAAATGAAGCGACGCAGCACGCAGAAGCCACCTTGCTGGGAACAAGAGCGTCTAGGGTTATCAGGGTAAGTCCGTTACAAGCAAGAAAAAGACGGACACGGAGAACGAAATGGGTTCTTACAGGTCCTCGTCGCCATTGCTGTGTGGGGGCTGGCTGGTCCCGACGAAGCAGAAGAAGAAGAAGACGGCCGACGGAGACGTATGCGGCCGGCGGGGCCGCCGACCAGCCCGAACACGTGGGTTGGCGCGAAACGCCGAAGGAAATAACAACCGCCCTCCACGGTTACCCAACACACACTCGTTTTATTTTACAGTCGCCTTGAAATCCTAGATGCCAGAGCGGCGCCCCCTGGCATCCTCACATGTCATTTCGAAACCGAAACCCAGAACACAACAAGAATGAATGATAATCTGATGAGTATCATTACGGACTGTGCAGTGGAAGTTGGAGCCAGGGTAGTTAGACAGGGCACTGGTAAGCTTTCCCAGGAAACGAAGAATCTCATTAAGAAGCATCAAAGCATGAAAGTGTCAAGTACAACAGACAAAATACAACTGGCAGAACTTTCGAAGGTGATTAATAGGCGTAAGGTATGCAATGTAAAAAAGTATAACATGGAGAGAATCGAACACGCTCTAAAAAATGAAGGAAGCGTCAAAGCAGTGAAAAGGAAAATGGGATAGGCAAAAATCGGATGTATGCACTATGGGACAATGAAGGCAAAATATCTACCAATATGGATAGGATAGTTAAAATAGCGGAGGAGTTTTACAGAGATCTGTAGAGTAGCCGGGACAACCACGACCTTAAAACTATAAGAACTAGCAGTAACCCAGATGACACCCCACCAGTAATGATCGAAGAAGTCAGAAAAGCCTTGGAGAGCATGCAAAGAGGCAAAGCTGCTGTTGAGGATCAGGTAACATCAGATTTGCTGAAAGTTGGAGGACAGATTGTGTTAGACAAACTAGTCGTCCTGTTTACGAGGTGTCTCCTGACGGGAAGAGTACCAGAGTCTTGGAAGAATGCTAACGTCATCTTAATACATAAGAAATGAGATGACAAGGACTTGAAGAATTACAGGTCGATCAGTTTGCTCTCTGTAGTATACAAGCTATTTACAAAGGTAATTGCTAACAGAGTAAAGAAAACATTAGAATTCAAACAACCAAAGGAACAAGCAGGATTTCGAAAAGGCTACTCAACAATCGACCAAATTCATACCATAAATCAGGTAATAGAGAAATGCTCAGAATGTAGCCAACCGCTATATATAGCCTTCATAAATTACGAGAGGGCCTTTGATTTAGTAGAAATATCGGCAGTCATGCAGACACTGTGGAATCAGGGCATCGATGGAGCATATATAAACATCCTGGAAGAAATCTACAGGGGATCAACTGCTACCATAGTGCTTCATAAAGAAAGCAACAGAATACCAATCAAGAAGGGTGTAAGGCAGGGGGACACAATCTCCCCAATGCTATTTACCACGTGCTTACAGGAGGTTTTCAGAAGCCTAGAATGGGAACAGTTAGGGATAAGAGTTAATGGAGAGTACCTTAGTAACCTGCGCTTCACCGATGACATTGCATTGCTGAGTAACTCAGGGGACGAATTGCAACTCATGATTACGGAGTTAGACAAAGAAAGCCGAAAGGTGGGTCTTAAAATTAATCTACAGAAAACGAAAGTAATGTAAAACAACCTCGAAAAAGAGCAATGCTTCGAGATAGGTAATAGTGCACTTAAAGTTGTAAAAGACTATGTCTACTTAGGGCAGGTAATAACCGCGGAGCCGAACCACGAGGTAGAAGTAACTAGAAGAATAAGAATGGGGTGGAGCACATTTGGCAAGCACTCTCAAATTATGACAGGTAGATTACCCCTATCCCTCAAGAGGAAGGTATATAACAGCTGTGTCTTGCCGGTACTTAGCTACGGAGCAAAAACCTGGCGACTTACAAAGAGGGTTCAGCTTAAATTGAGGACAATGCAGGGAACAATGGAAAGAAAACAGGTAGGTGTAATCGTAAGAGACAAGAAGAGAGCAGAGTGGATTAGGGAACAAACGGGGGTTAAGGATATCATAGTTGAAATCAAGAAGAGAAAATGGACATGGGCTGGGCATGTAGCGCGTAGACAGGATAACTGCTGGTCATAAAGGGTAACTACCTGGTTTCGCAGAAAAGGCAAGCGAGTTAGGGGGAGACAGAAGGTTAGGTGGGCAGATGAGATTAAGAAGTTTGCGGGTATAAATTGGCAGCAACAAGCACAGGACCGAGTTGACTGGTGGCGAAACATGGGAGTGGCCTTTGTCCTGCAGTGGACGTACTCAGGTTGATGATGATGATGCCCAGAATATTTAGTAGTTAGGAATATCACGGCTTCACAGTAATGCTCAAATGTATATTTTTTTCAATTAAAACAAATTTAGTAAGTGAGAATTTGTTATATCAGCACTGTAGAGTTTATATTCATTACATTCATATAAAAAATGTTTTTTTCCCAGCACTTATTTTCTATCACAATAGAAAATGTATTGCACTTTTACAAAAAAGAAAAGGTCTCTGGACTAGCTAGTCAAAAATGAAAGTGCCATCTACAATGACAATGACACAGCCTAACAAAGCAAGAAAATATTTTGAAAATCTACATAAAGCTGAAGTAGTCAAGCAATACAGCGTAGTGTAAGAAAGCATCATTAAAGCCATGAACATATTTAATAACTACTTGCCGTAATCCTATTTGCTAGGCAGCATTTAGAAAACCAGAAGTAACAAACAACATTAAATCTCACACTTGTCTGTAATAAAATGGTATTTTCAAAACATAACACCTCCACGTAAAATATTGCAACAAAATAGCACAAAACCATAACATGAAGTAAGTGGACAGACTTGAAATATCACAGCTCAATAATGGCTTCATAGAACACTACATATTTTCTTTCTTTGACGATACAAACACTAAATGGCAAAATAGATGTCCTGAGAAATTTCATTGAAAGCTTTTTAGATGACATTTACCTGAATGAAACACCCATGATCTGCAAGTATCAAGTGCAAAACATTTGATTTATATGTGGGTTTTAACTTCCAAAAACTACCGTATGATTATGGGAGACGCCGTGGAGGGCTCCGGAAATTTTGACCACCTGAAGTTCTTTAACGTGCACTCAAATCTGAGCCCACCTGCCTACAGAATTTTCGCCTCCATGGAAAATACAGCCGCCGCAGCCATGATTAGATCCTGCGACCTGTAGGTCAGCAGCTGAGTACCTTAGCCACTATAGACCACAGCAGCGAGGCGTGCAAAAAGAAAAAAAAGTATATGTACCAGTTGCAGTACTCCAGTGGTTATAGTGATCAAGTGCTGACCCGGAGGTTACATTATTGAAACCTATTCACCACGGCTGCATTTTCGATAGAAGCAAAAATGCTTGAGGCCAGTGTACTTAGTTTAGGTGGCATCGACACACCATCTAGCAATGAGACGCCTGCTGTGGTGTGCATGCATGTCCCGGCGTATCAATTGGCCTCTCATTTCAGTCTTTCTGATGCGTTTGCAGCATTCATAGCAAAAACAACAACTGGGTGTCACTTTTTTTGCTCCATCGAATTCGTGCTGTTATTTAATGTAGCGGCAGTGACGGGGCCTGTTCAAGCACTGGGCTTGCGTTATTTATAACGGTTGATTAGCATAACTAAACATAGCTACCATCACACACCCTAATAAACCAAAAAAATAAATTAAGTTTTCTCAGCTGAGCTTGCCTTGTCAGGTTAAGCCAAGTTAGACACTAATGAGCTTAGTTATGTAATGTCACTGTAGAAAAAACTAATCAAATTTATGTGAGCAAGGTGTCACCTAATACACTCGTGTGTGTGTGTAGGCTTAATTAGTACAGTCCAGCTTCCTTTCATGCTAATTTAAGCTTCATTACACCCAGATGGGTTAAGATAAGTACAGCCAAATCTAATTAAGCACAGTTAATCATGATATCCCTTAATTTAGATCAGCAAAATTAGCTTAAAAAGGCTACCCTTAGCCCGGCACTTGAACCGGCCCCATCACAGCTGCTATGTAAAAGAACGGCACAAATTTAATAGAGCAAAGAAAGCGGCACCCAGTTGTCATTTTGGCTGCAAGCGGCGTAACAGCGTCAGACAGAGTGGCATGAGAGGCCAACTGATACAACTAGACGTGCTTACTTACTGCAGATGGTGTCACGTCGCTAGATAGCGCGTGTATGCCTTCTGCCACACGATTCAGTAGTCTGCACATTACAGAAACCCAGGTGGTCGAAGTTACCAGAGCTCTACACTTCAGTGTCTCTCAATCAAATCATCGTTTTATGATAATAAACCCCAGCAATTACTACATTACAATAAAAACAACAACAGAGACATAAACAGAAATTAGCTTCATCCTGAAATTTTCTTTTATGATAAAACATACACAGTTGAACCCCTTTATAGTAAGAGACAGAGGAGTGTCCTCATAGAAATATGGATAGATTAAAAAAAGTGAACAGGTACATTGCTTATAAGAGACACTTCGTAAAATGTACAACAACAGCTTCCAGTGACGTTTCCTTCAAAGGGTTACAAATGCGTGTTCTACAAACAAACCCATAATAAATGAATTTCGCCACCAAGATGGAAAGTACAAAAGCATGGATGCATTTAATGGGCATGTATATCAAGTATGTATCTTAAGAAGGCCAGTACTTTCATAGTCAGAAAAAAGAATGTTATAATGACACACTCAGACTCTACTCTCATGCTGCCATTAGGATGCCTCAACAATACGCTGTGCATGCTTATAACTATTCCGAAACGAAACAGTTTATTTCTCAAACAACAGCTTGCACTTGCACACATTCCAATGAATAGCCTGATTAGCAAAGCTCCCAATAGTGGTCCCCTTTCCACTTTATTAGCATGTTCATGCAGGCGATGTTTAAGTCACTGAAACAGTCTGGCCAGAATATCAGCTGCATGATCATGTTCATGTAGTGGAACAAGGGCACTGATGGCAACTTGGCTATCCAGGCTATTCATTGCAATGTGCGCAAGTGCAAGCTGTTGTTTGAGAAATACACTATTTGGTTTTGGGATGGCTATAATCACAGATAGGAGATTGCCGAAACATCCAGCTGCAGCCTGAGGGCTGTAACTATCCCCTTTTTTGACGTTGAAAGAGCTGGCCTTCATGAGAGACATATTTGATCTATGTGCTCAATGAGTGTATGAATGCTTGTATAGCACATGCTTGTGTGGTGAAATTAATTCGTTATTATTTGTTTTGTTTGTAGGGTATACATGTCTTGTGTAAATTTTTAATTTCATTCTGGAGCTAATGCCTGCTCACATCTGTATTATCCTTTAGTCTGAAAATATTTGCACTCGACATTGTTGGACTATGCAGTAACAGTTGGCTTAAATTATTGCACTATTAAAAATTATTTAGGCCTACATGTTACTGTGCAAACAGTGCTACAGCAAGCCGAGTGAGGGGTGTAGCGCTCACTCCGCTGTCAACTTGAGTAGCGCGGCAAAACAAGTCCAGGGATTTTTTCGCTTTCTGATCAAACACAATGTCAAAAATCCAATACAAAGCTATTTGTGTTGCAACTGCTGCCAGTAAATTTTCTTCAATTATAGAGATGTCCTCTAGCCGCACAGTAAATAGTGTGGCATCAAAAATGCTGCTTCCTCTGTATGTAACTTTTGGAAACAGGTAGGTGGCCTCTGGGTTCTGAAAGAGAATGCGTTGAGCAGTAGGTTATTATCTTTCGAACTGCACAACATCAAGAAAAGTTTTTTTTGCCAAGAGCAGAAGACTAAGTGAAGATCCACTAAGTACAGAAAGCCCCGCTTACTATGTTCACAATTGGATAAATTGGTAGAGAAAAAGTGTTTTTTGATACTCCTCAGCAGTTCATCAGTATCACAATATAGATTATCCAATGTGCTTTGTCCTAAACCAAGTGGACCGAAGAAGCCTATACGTTTTAATGAAAATTAAAAGATCCTCCCTGATTGCTCAACTCCAAGTCCACAGGCTGCCTGCCACAATGGGCAAAAATTGCACTTGTTATTGAAATTAGTCAATTAGCAGAAGACATTATAAGAGAATTACAGTGCAGGCTAGAAAAAAGTAAATAAAAGCAGGAAAATTTCTTTGTGATGGTTTCCTGTAAAAATGTAATGTCAAAACATACTAAAGCCGATAGAAAGTCTATTGGGCATGAGGACATATTGTGGCGCCACCATGCAAAGGCGGCCCTGTGACGTACGTGATTGAATTGCTCCGCCATCCTCTCGCGCACAGCCCGCAGCCGCTCTCGCATCTCCTCTTTTTATTATTCTTTTTAATGTACTTCACCCAACAAAATCAGTAAAATACACCTGTAGCTTCTTCCCTGACTGTACAAAGAGCTAAATAACTGCAGTGTAAATATTTTACACTTCTCATATTGCTGACTACTGACATCGTCTGCTATGGTCACCTCAACGAAAAACTTGAGGGCCGAGCGGGCCACCTCTTGAAAAGTCGGAACTCATTCTGTGTCGAATTGAAGTATCAAATAGGTAATAACGGTAAAGAAACTTATCTTTGCTGCACGAAATACGTACAACCAAGCTACTTCATTCATTGTGGGTTTGCGTCAAAGAGGGTCTGCGGTTGACATCACAAGCATGTGCAAATTGCATCTTTGTTTAGCACACATAGTCCTACAAAGCACAGCACAAGCGATTTCTGCACTTTGTGGGTAGCGACACAGCATTATTACAGCCGCATGCCGCCGCAACCTTTCTGTTATCATTGCAGGCAAATGTGAGAATCATGCACGCGCGTGCCTCATTCAGTGTTGTAAATTTTCTTTGTGGCACAATCCTAATATTTATTGTGCAAAAATTTCTATGGTGGTCACGCGTTGCTCAATAAATCGCCATCGAGCCACACATGGGTGAAAATTCTGAATGATTGGTTCAGTTCCAGAGCTTCTATACAGGGATAAATCATGATAAAATTACGATCAGCCTGCCGTATCATTTTGCACCCTTGAAAGTGGATCCTGCGAAGTCTTGCGTACCGTGATCTAAATGGCAATATCATGTTTCAGCAAAATAGCCAATGTCCAGTTTTTTTTCTTTCTTCTTACAGCTTTATTCATAAACTGTGCAATATTCACGGCAGCTCTTTTCTCCTGTAGATCAGAACAACATTGAGAGGTAGTGACAGTGGCTATGGCCCATTCCACACGTAATCTATAAGCAAGGAACTAAACCTGTGAGCTGAAGTTATGGACAACCCCAGCGTTGGTAGAAATTTTTTTTTTCACGAAGCACCACCTATATCCCAGATTAGAATTGGGCCCGGGCAGGCAGCGGTAGTAAACCATCAGTTTGTGCGCATATACCACGGAATTGGGGGGGGGGGGGGGGGGTCAGGGGCTTGGTGTGCCAACCCCTGCCTACGCCACCACTGGCGGATGGAAACCCGTGTGGTCGAGTACACACACAAGGACGGACGACCAAGAAGGAGGATGGTGGTGGCGCAGACTGGGGTAAAGGTTACCTTGGCGAGAGAAGTAAGCTTTTGTGAAGACTGGATCAGCACATGTATAATGTAAGGTAAGAAAGAAGGTTTTGTCAAACGCGCTCCTCGAACATGCAGAAGCAACTGGCCATGAAATAGACCGAAATAAGATGAAAATAACAAAAATAAAGGAAAAAAAGTTGGACTTGCGGGCTATCTTGACTCTGAGAATTCAGACAACAGCGCACATTTTTTTAATGCAATAACGGCAACTTCCAGCAGATGTACACTTCTACGTCCTATTTTTTAAAATATACATAATGGGACCATTTGCATATTCATTTTTCGCGGTGAATGAGGCTCCTGTGCAGAATCTGAAATGATCTGCTTTTATGTGAACAGTCATAGCCTATGCTCATTTCAACCCCATGGACTCGAAAACAACAACAAAGAAAGAGAGAATTAACAGTGACAGTGCCAGTGGCATCGCATATGCAGCAAACTGCACGCAGCCGGTAACTTTTACTGCGACTTTTCGCATTGTGTAGTCTGCAGAAGTCCGTGCACCATAAGTCAGAGCAATACAATGCCTTTAAAAAATAAAAACACCGCGAAGTCGCAGCTAAAAACAATGCATCCAACTGCCAGTTTTCATCCGCCAGAGCAAAGCGAGATCACGTGATCCAACCCTGCACATCACAGTGATTTCAGCAAACAAACCTGTTTGCCTGGTGTCACTCTATCAATAAACAAGGGCTATATTTTGAACTTAGTGCCCCACTGGTATCAACAGCAGCTCTACCTCCCTCTAACTTTTTTATTTTTTATATTCATATGGCATTTGAACGTGGTTATGAGTGGGTTAGCTTCAACAATAGTCAGCTGAAGTTATTAAACTGCTCAGCACAAAATTTAAAAATGAACAGAAGAGACGATGACTGCGCTGGTCGTCTTCATCTCTTGTGTTTGTTGTCTAAAAATGTTTGCGCTGAGCAGTTTAATAATGGAATACCAACTAACCTAATCTCACACTTCATGTTATTTGAAAACTTTTCTAATGCTCCAGCTTAGTAGATCACCACTGTTCCCCCAAAATAACTTCATTGTCAAAGGTTACGTGCCTCAGGACAAATGAAGGCTTCCATACGCTCTTTCACGAGACTTGGCAAAACACACACTGCTGCCGTTAGCAGGACATCTGAATTAGGGAACAAATTGGTCAGTAGCTTTATCACATTATGTTGCAAGAAATTCATCGAGAAAATACCATACACAGTTATCTACAAGCCCTTTTTAATACAGTTAAACCCCTTTAGAAGAGGCATGCTCCAAGCAGCAATTTTTGTATTTTATGTGAGACGTCTCTTATAAACAGGGTATCTCGTATTAATTTGCTTATTAAGCTGTATTTTACTGTAGACACACTGCTGCCTCTTATACCCATTTGTGTCATATGGGTGTGCCTCTTATAAATGAGCTCGACTGTACCTAAATATGTCAATGAGCACTACAGTCTATTTATCACCCACATTATGGTGGTGCACAATCTCAGTCGGTTTTTTTCTCTCAAAACAAAAAATTCATTTAGTATTATCACAATTTATTTATTTGTTTATAAATGCATGTACAGGGCACATCTAGTACCCGTCTCATGCTCTGTTGCATTTTGCACAACTGAGCACAAAATAAATTTCCCCATAGCATGCGTGACGACTTCATTATAGTACTAATAACCGATGACTACCTAGACAGCATGTTTGCATTGGTTGCATTGGTTACTCTTGGCCACAGGCATAAAATGCACACATTGCCACTTTCAGCTCACAGCACTTTTCTGTGATCATAAGGCCAACTGTGTTGACAAAAACCAACAACTTGGTTCTGCCTCTGACTGTGCTTTCTGAAACCAAAGCTGCAGCTGAGTGCTACAAAATCTTCACCAAAATTTAACCATCATGCACTCAAGTAATGAGGTGTCCCAACTATGATCAGTGAGTTGCTGGCTACACACTGTAACAGGAAAAGCTAAAGACATTATTTTTGTAACAGTACTTCGTAAGAAATAACAAACTGCTCCTTCACCTTTGCCTAGTGCTGACAATTCTGCATATTGAACCACACCTATCAAATGAAAGCTTCGTTGCAGAACTTCAGCTTGCACTGTGGCTGTTTACTGAATATCATTAACATGTGCCAGACCGTTTTCTTCCAAGTGCAGTGCTTTAAAATATGGATAAAAGATGCTGCTGAAGAATAACCATAATTTTCTTGCTTGTCCATACCAAATCCTATTGGACAACTATTATGCTTGTGGCCTTTATCTCCTTAAAAAAGCCTTTTGAACCAAAGATAGTGACTCTTTGTACCATGAAAGTATTTAGATCATTACCATTAATTTTTGGGGCCTCGAGAGCATAGTCGGCACGGTCCACAAGCTCTTTCATAAACCCGTCCAAGTGCCGCTTTTTCCGAGCGGCATCAACAATTTTAGCAGCTGCAGCTACAAAAGAGTACTCCAAGGCATCCACTAGCTGCATCTTTGTAAGCAGATGGAACTCCAAGTGGGCCTAAAAAAAGTAAGGTTACAGCCAAAAGTTACCATAATTCTTTTGGCGACTGTCACAGCAAGATATAAAAAGTGTAATATAGGAGAAATTATGCACTCTCTGTTGCAAACTAAAGAGCCACAGAATGCCATTTATTGCTTCTTTCTTAGTTCTTTTTCTATTTTTTTCCTGTGACGATATTGCTGATTTATGCATGAATTATTGAAAACAGGTAACAGAACACTTCTGAAAGACCAATGACCATTTCTCTTTATTAGCATCTCAAAAGCTTATTTAATTGAGTTAAGCATGATAACTTTTATAAAATTTCTACAAGATAAGATTTATTCACAAAATCAAAAGATTTTGATGTTGCTATGAAGCACTTTGTTCCTTTCACTACAATGACTATTTAGCTGCATATATGATAAAGTTGTTGCCGTAATTTGAAACTTTCTAAAGGAGTACCAAAGACCTTTTTAACATATCATTTTTTTTGTTTTTAAGTGAAAATTATGAATCTTGAAGTAAAAAAAGAAGTGCTGGCACTTATTAAATTATTTTTTTGGTTTACCACTTTTTAGTTTGATTTACCAAGAGGTACTTGTGTCTGAATACAATTATACAGAGAGAGTTACATAAAACTAGAACTATGTTTTGCCACTCACAAATCCGGGTTGATAATCGTTTGCTACACAACTGACACAATCACCTACTCACAAACTAAATCAATAAAAAAATTAGGTGTGGAGTAAAAACAACTAGCAACTTATTCAAAGCTCTTTCAGGCACACGAACATATTTTAAGTGTTGCGAGCATTTCCTAACTTCTGCCTTTAATTCAGCAAAATAAAAGTAAAAATTAAGTTCTTCAAACTTATACAACAAATCTCAGATAATAGCATTCTAAACAAGAGTTTCACAAATATAAGACTTATTTTTAATGTCCTGCAGGGTGATGGTAAATGCAGTTGGGAATAATATGAGTGTTCTACAGCTACATTTAAAGGTGTGGCCAGGAACTGGCCAAAGGGTGCAGGTAAGCCACGCGAGTGTGCCCTTTGAAAGAATGAGTTCTGCAACACAGACACAAATCACTATACCATGAGTAAATAAGTGAATGTGAATGCTTACAATGGTGCTTGTTGTAAGTGCTGGATATTTTTCCCCAACATCAGCCACACTTGGAATTTCTTTGGAAATCCATAATTTTTGCTCCGAATACGTTCTGGATATGGAGTCCATGAGATATTCATAGTTCGGACTGGCTTTTAACATTTCTTTTTGCATGCAAGCAATGTGAGCTGCAATGCTGTCTTCATCCTCAGCATCATTGAGGTTCAAAGCCTAGAGATAGAACAAACCTATTACCTTTGTAAAAGCAATGCTGTCATGTAGAGATGCGCAGTGAATGTTTGCATGCACTAGTGGGAACAAGTTATCCTTTACTTGATTTGGCATTAGTAGAGGGGTTTAGATGTGGAGAATAACAGAAATACTAAGGGCCAAGAAGCACACTTAGCCTTGATGTTAGCTTCTGCCTTGACACCTGGTTACATACCCACTAGCTGGAAATAGCAGTTTTCTCTTGCCGAGACCACTCAAGAGGTCCAGACTGAACGTTTCTTTCACACTGTGGCTGTTAATGAGGTATATATGTGCATTTTAAACGTGGAACCATCAGTCAGTGTCGCCAGTAGCTGTGGCGGCAATCGTGGAACATCCTCCTTTCTGCCTGGCCACTTACTTTCTTAACAATCCCATAACATTCACTACTAATACCATCCCCTACATTTCCCTTGGCATTATTTTCTATTAGTTCTCACTAATATTGCTGCTGTTGCAGGGTATTTCGAAGTGTGTACAATTGCAAATGCCATCATGCTGTGGCTTTCATACTTTAACAAAAAAACCTCAATAGATAACAAAAATAGGTTGTACCAGCAGTACGACTTGTTCTGGCATTTTGACTTAGCTTTAAAAACTAGCAGTTGCTATGCCTCTGCACATCAGATAGACAACTTATTTGTGGCAAGATAAGCTTTAAGGGGGTATGGTAAGAAAAAAGAAGAGACTCTAGCAGGAGACTAGTTCTCACTCGATGTAGCCCATGCTCCATAGGATTCTTTCCTTACAACAAGCCAGTTTTAATAAAGCTTTATTAAAGAGTGCTCTAAGACAGTATAAAATGCCACCTGTGCCATTCATCATTTTTTTTTACCTAAGGCAGCGTATAGCTCTCATACTTCCCACTCCCATAACTTGCGTGCCATAGACAATTTCATGTAGCAGCAACCAATTACAAAAAAAAGGTAGCTGTTTTCAGGACTAGCAAGTGTAAGATTCTATAGCAGGAGCTGCTTCTGTGATGACATCTGACATCATGCTTTTGCACCACCACACATGCTCGGAAGTTTATTTTGTTAGCAGCTTTGACAGTCAATGAACAGTTGGTAGTTAGCCTTCCTCTGTCTCTTCTGTGCTTTCTTCATGTTTCAAGCATTGTGCCAGGATTAAGATGTTCAGTAAGCATAGGCACCAACTAGACAAGCAGCAAGTTCTTCTAACCACAAGCATATCATGGCTACCATGCGATGACACCGTCTGTAGACAATGATCCAAGTAATAAAAAAGTTTGATCACCCTTGCAGTTTAGTACTACTGGTTTTACTGAAGCGTTATGCTTGCTGGCTTTACTTGTTATAGATTCAAAAGAGAGAAAATTGCATGTCTATTGATGTTGTCAGCTCACTTCAGAGATGCGATTTTGAATTTTAGGCTCATTTTGAGCAAGAGTCTGTAGTACTCCTTGAAGGACAAAAAAAGGGTGGTGGTGGCATAGGTGGCATCACTCTACTGGTTTGGTATTGGGCAATTAAGATAGTGCTGTGTGGGAATACCCCCCCAATAATCAATTTCTCTTGATTTAAATAGACATGAAACCGGTTCTGAGAGGTTTCTGTAATGATACCTTAACAATATACACTGACTTATTTGTCTTTTGTCCCTTTAAGATACCCACTGAACAATAAACACATTTGTACATACAGCACTGGGCCTTGTGATCCTAAGAGACAGCTTATTTTAAGGGCTGCTTCTTGGATCTTTTCGGTGGTGCAGCACTGGTTTCCCCTTCATTGGCCTTCTTAAGATTATATCTTTCATATTTTTCTTTGAATCGGAGGCCCTCACGCCATGAATCCTGCAATGTTGTACAGCCATCAGTAAAAACAAGCAAAAAATTTTCTCCACACAGACCCTAGTTATCAGGTATAAAGTTTGGTTGTGTTGTCTGACAGTACGTATATTAAGGTTGGCAACATAAACTCAACTCACTCAGGTTCATTAAAAATACTTATATGTATGCCACTCAATCGCACTCATATTCACCAATGTTTTCAACTAGGTCTACTCATACCGACCAGACTCTGTAAATTGGCTCATTCGTACTCATTTGTATATACTCATATTCACTGAAATCCTGTTCCACAAGGTCCATTCAGACTAGACTAACCAAACTCATTGGAATTTCATCAGCTGGGTTTTCTCAAACTGGCTCGTCAAAATTTTGCCCAACTAGAGTCCTGAGTCGGTCTGAGTATGAATGAGTCGACCCATAAAAAATGGCGTTTTAAACTTGAATATCCAGAGTCCAGAGTGCCACCTAAACCTTAGAGTGAGTACTCGGATTGCATCAAGCCAAATCTGCCAGTGAAACACGAAAATGCCCCGTTGGAGGTCGTTGCAGAAGTTGTTTATGTTTACGTCACTAAACCAGTTTCGGAAACAATTTCATTTTTTCCTCTCTACGCTTCCTTGGCAAATTAGTCACCACTGCAAAGCGTGCATTTCGACAAGATTGTCGCACAAAGCATGGGTACAGTTTTCTAGTGTTGCGCTGACAAATATGAACCAGCACATGGTAATCTATCCAGTTGCGCGTCGGCTGCTGCTGAACGTGCTCGTCGCTAAACCCCAGTTCCTCCACGGCAAAGAACGCAGCATTTGCAAAGCGCAGCCTATGCACAATGACAAAAGTGACGTATACTGCTCCTCATACTGTCGCCCGAATATGCGACTTGGCGACAGTGTGGTGGGAGCAATCTGCCTCGGAGGGAGTTGCTCTGAAACTACCAGTAAATAGCGCACATTCGCTCTAAATGTACCAGAGAAATTCAGATTTGTCACCACAGGGCAAAAAAACTTTCCATGAATCTACCAGTGAAAAATGCCATAAAGAGTTTGTCTATAGTTAAAGTCGGCAGTGTAGCCAGAAATATTTTCAGGGAGTGTTATACGCCACCGGTTAAAAAGTTAAAACTATGAGAGCCTGTTTCAAACAATATCTAGTGATTTTTATGCTGTAATAACAACGAAAAAGGGTTGATTATTTTGCTAACTTTCATATTTACTATTTACATAGGCTGAAAGGCAGGGAAGACCGGGGGTATGCAACACCCAAAAACTTTGGGGTGGCACTGAAACATTCCTCATTTGCTTCAAATACATTAACAAAAACACACTGAACTTTGTTTACCCAGTAATATGTCATGAAGCCAAATGCCAACTGAATTAACATACAAGAAACAAAAACAGTGCCTCCTTACATGTTTAGTTCCTGTGGAGTCTGCCAAATTGGGAAACTTGGCAATGAGGGCTCTTGCAGCTTCTTCATAAAGCTTCCCAGGGTACCTAGTATATGTTTGTAAATAGGGAATAACATACATTTCGTCATGTCTTCTGACTACAGAAGAAGAATGGCACCAACTTGCTGATTCAAGTTTTGTCACAGTCATCACTGAATATTTACAATACAGTAATGATTGTGAAATTGAGCAGATAACAACTTCAAGTTATTTAAGTTACCAGGCCGGAGCTACTGTTTCGTATTCACTACTTGCATTTTTATGTGCATTGGCGAAATTACAAAAGCAAGATGTGCAGACACTACTACAGGCTGTAAAAGAGTTGCATTTTAGTATCACATTCTTAAACAGGGGTTCTGGAACTCAAATTTGAGTGAAGCAGAAAAGGGGGCACATTTTGTCATGGCATACTTTTGAAAACCTCTAAACAAGACCTTTATTATAAATTTAGGAAGGGAAGGAGGGGGAGGCTTTCAGCAGCTACACCACCACGATGGGGCATGTACCTCCAAGTGCACTGTTCCTATTTTCACGAGGCTGGCTTGCAGCAACACTTACATTCTGTAAGAGCACAAGTCATTATACAGCCACCGGAGAACTCTGCAGTGATTTCCAAAATAGTGCCCCTGCTCATGTCTGTCGATGCTCAGTTTGACATCGAGAGGCATGTTTGGCAGAAGATAAACAGTTCGTTCATCCCCGCAGACTGTAGATGGTATGGCTTCTTCAACATTCAGCACGTCAACAATCCTGCATAAAAATTAAGGATAAAGTGTCACACAGCCTTGACTACTAGGAAGTCGGGGGTTAGCAAGTTTCAGAAGTTGCAGATTGACGCTCAACAGGGCCTAAGTATGGAGCCTAGAATACACTGGCTAATGTGTCGTCCGTAGCCTTCTAGGTGGCACCAAATTGGATGAATGCCGGCGACTGCTGCGTGGGGCGCTGTGACCCGGGTGGGTGCCGCGCCGCCGCCTGCTTCTCGTAGCCCAGTTTTCCCCCAGCATTGACAAGAGGGCCGTTGCAGATTTTGTTTTTATAAAACTGCAGCGATTACTCTGTTCTCATGATAAAAAATGACCAGAGGTTTAGGCGTTTGTTTTAATAAAAAAACAGCTTGCTGAGAATGTTGCGCTTCGGCGCACAGCTAAAGTTGTCAGGCTCATCGAGCGTCGAACTGCGGCAGCTAGTCAAAGCAGGCAAAGGAAACATTTTACTTGTATTGTAACAATGCTTGCCACATTTTTTTTTCGACATACAAACTCGGGCTGTTTTGTTCAAATGAAATACAATAATGTGGGTGTACATATAAGCGCACCGGCAAGATTCTGTCTTAGAGGGGTACGTGGGGCAGTAGCCGTTTACACACAAGCTCTAGAAACTTCTAGTCACCTTACCCCCACTACTGTGATTAGGCACTTAGCTGTGTCCCCGATAAGGGAGATATAAAAAAGCAAAAAGGCCCCCTTCTTTTCTCTATTAATAAAGAGCCACTATATGCTGTGAAGACTAAGTTCTGTTGTCTTAATTTGCTGTAAAGGCACCCACTTGATATGGTTACCTCATGTCATTTCTTTCTTAATTAGCAGTACTATATAAAGTTTGACATAGCTTTTATTAACAAAAATTTATTGAAACAAAACAACACGACGTACACATGATAGCACTACATCTACATGAAGTGATGAATAATTATTCAACATAGCGACGCAAAAACACAGAAATTCTACAGGGTGGAGAATTCTCTCGCTCGTCTAGCGCCAGTCATTCTCTTCCTCGTCGGAGTTTATTAGTGCTATGCCACATTTTGAAGCATTTATAAGCAATATAACTAGCCCAAAAAGCCACATTGACAGAACTTCTTTGCCCTAGAGCCTTGTATAGTAAAGTAATATATGGAAAGGTGTGGAAAAGGGGATCAACAGTAAGAAATGGATAGAGAAAAACATATAGTATGGAATGAAAGATATAACGAAAGAGTAAAAAGAAAGCAAGATAAAGAGAGAAAAAGGAAGAGAGAATTTTAGAGAAAGAGAAAGAAAGACCGCCACAAAAAAAAAATAATAGAGAGATAGCAAGAGAGAAAGCAGTTCAATTAAACAGATACAAAAAAAGACATACACACAGGATACAGAAAAATGAAGATTGATTGATTGATATGTGGGGTTTAACGTCCCAAAATCACCATACGATTATGAGACGCTGTAAAGGACCGCTGCAGAAATTTTGACCACCTGAGGTTCTTTAACAGGCACCGAAATCTGAGCCCACGGGCCTACAGCATTTCCGCCTCCATCGGAAATGCAGCCGCCGCAGCTGGAATTCGATCCCGCGACCTGCGGGTCGGCAGCGTAGTACCTTAGCCACTAAACCACTGCAGCGGGGCAGAAAAATGAAGAAATAGAAGAAGAAAGAACGAAAAAAATTGCAAACCTTAGCAAAACATGAAAGCCTACAGTGAACACATAGACGGGGACGAAGGAAGAATACATAGTGCTATGCGCATGTCTTGAGTGTTCATCCTTCGTCCCGATCAGTGTGCGCTGTGTAGCCTTCCATGATGCATTACCAGCTAGTCTACCAAGCCCTGCATAACCAAACAACAGCCGCAAGAATTATACCTCAATTGGTTCCCACCAGCTCCACTGTTTCTTTGGCATTGGGCATATATGGGTGCAAGATGCACTAATTTTATTTTTCCAGAAAAAAAAACATGGTTCTCAAGGAGTACTTACTGTGAACATTTTGTTTGCATGAAACCACAATCACTACAAAGAGCTGTTTTGAAAGCTAAGGGATGCGGCCTCAGCGATACGAGTGAGGACTCCTTGATTTTTCTTTTGTACTCTGCGGTACAGCCTATGGTTAGAGTGGTGGCTACAATGCCGGAGCAACGATTGCCTGTAGCCAAACTAGGCCATTTTAAAGTGCATCATTTCAATGAATAGGACACGGTGATGCTATTCACTTTACTTTTATAAATTAATAAGCGCAAGCTACCATTCCTGCTGGCATGGATCGACACTTTGAGCTAACATGGCAGGAATGTGCGGTTCATAGATGTCCAATGATGACTCTGTGGTGGGTGTTCCGCTTCAAAATTTTGTGCACTATTTTGGGCACCAACTATTTTGCGCACTATTTCTACAAACCAGCTAGTACTATGAGTCTCGCTATTTCAGATCTTCAGGGTGTAGTGCACTCTTCAAGTTCAGGACCTTCGACGGTCGAGCTCACTTCAGAGCACTACTGCGACGCGTGTTGCTGAAATGTCTCCACAGACCAATTCGTTTTTGTCGTTTTGCTGGTACTTCGCTCACATTTTGCTCAGAATATTCAGGGAGTATTGTGGGCACCGCAGGCGTGCCTTGTTGTGGGGGATCTTGCTGAACACGCCGTTTACGGCAATGGTGAACATTCGCTCAATAAAACTCTTTTCAAAGTGTTTCTCACCAAACTCTATGGCTTTTCACAGACCACAGCAGTTGGTGGCAGTCTCCTGTCCGCTTCTTTATTTTTCTGTCCTGTTCCGCGAGATGTGCTTCATCTGTTGGCGTCATGAATAATGATAGTCGCTGTTAGTTCGAACGATATAACCAGTTGCACAGAATGGTACGAAGCAGATCCTTTCTTTCAATCGCCTTGACTTTGACATTCTATCATTGACCTCATAGTTCCCGTTGGGACAGGCACAGAAACACGACAACCACTCACTCACTATTTGACGACGTGAACAACAAACGCACCACCCGGTAATAACACTGAAAAACATGAAAACGAAAATCCACGCAACAGCTGCAAATCGGCTATGCGGGGCAGACGACACACTCTGTCCACACCCTCCTGCTTGGCAGCGCCCTCAGCGGCCACCGTGGGCATACATCCAAATCGGTGCTACTCTCCTCTATTGAAAAGAGCTGGCAAACGGCACACTAGCCAGTATATTCTAGGCACTATAGCCTAAGTGCAACCCCTGCACAAAGACCTTGGTCAAGCATCAATCTGAGGGCAAATGGAATGGAAGTGGCCACTGTGCAAAATTTATAGTCAACCTCTGTGATCAACACCAGAGCACTATGAAGCTATCCAAGCCCGCCAGTACTACGAGTCTCACATATTAACAGTTTAAGAGCCATACTGGAATAAGGCATCAACACTACAATATCTTGTCATTAAAGCAACAAAACACGCTGAAAGATACTGACAAGAGTGCAATAAGGGACAAGAGATAGGAAGAAGCAGAGACGAGTGCTGAACAGCCTTCCTATCTCTTGTTCCTTGTTGTGCAGTTGTTGGTATAAATGAGCTAAGCACAAGCAATGCTCGATAAATCTCTAGTGACAATTGCAGAACAAGAACGAAAACAGGGGGATGCATGAAACCATGCTTATATAATGACAATAAAAGAGATCTCGTAAAAAAAACAACTAATGACTACAAATAGCTTGAAGCAGTGTAAAAAAATGAGGACAAGAATCGCGAATGAAGACAAGATGAGCACAATAGCACTCATGCTGTTGTGTTCGTTAGTAATTCTTGTCCTGATATTTTTCTTGTCCTGAGTTATTTGCAAGATGAACTGACTCGCCCAAACCAACACGTTGTTGCTAATGGGTGCAGTGACATTTGCAGAACTATTTATGTGTTCTATACACAAGCTCATGCTAAGATTTCTACAAAATTAATTACCTTTGGTCAATGAAAACACCTTAAAATACGCAATTTTTGTTCATTATGGTTTACATAATATAAAAGGAAGACCAGAATGATTAAAATTAATACACCATGCAAAACAACAAAAATCAAGTAGTAACCATGAACAAATATCAATGAGATCAGCATGCTTCAGTTTCATTCACACCTGCAACTAGCACTGGTTATACGACCATTCATGGCTGCCAACCAAAAAGTGACTCAAGGCAATTGATGTTAACACCTACTAGTGAGACTTGTATGTAGTATATCGCGCACCAATGAATGATGTGATGTGACAATGCCATATGTATTCAAAAGTGATGTTTTTTTCTTTAGCTTTTTGCTACCTAAAGTCAACCCTAGAGCTACATCGTATACCGAAATTCTATTTTTTTCTTCCTGGATACTATGAGAAGTCGCCTTATACGTTTATGGTCACATTACAATCGAGTACATACGGTACCTTTTTTTTAAAGCCTAGACTTCCAGGCAGCCTTCTTGTGTACATGGAACACCTTGGAAGTTCTGAGACTACAACCCAATGAATGAAGTGGTAACTGCTCGCGTTACTACTGCCTTGCTGACCTCCTCTTCCTGACCTGATAAATAAGCTAATGTCCTGTTCTGTGTATTTGTTTGGTACAAAGGCTTGCCGCTGCAATCTTGTGACTAAAAAATTGAGCGACAAGTGATTGAGCCAAAACAGTAGTTTTTATAGACAAGAGGCCATTTGCAAACATTTGCAACTAACATAATCGCATGACCATTTCTAGTTGCATGTGCAAATGAACCGTTGTGATACTTTACACACTTCCAATACTTACGAATCGAACTTATTTCCATTTAACTAGAGTCAGTAGCAGCAAGATGGCAGTAATAGCAACCATATGATCATAGTAATACAATTGCTTGTGTGGCCATTTTGTGAATTTATATGACATATCAAGTTCCATGTTCTCCAGCAATTTAATTTCCAAAAAAACTCACTGTGTGGGCACTTAAATACGTGATGGCACTGCTATGACAATGTGACACCCCAGCATTGATGGCATCACCCAATTGCATGTTGGCATAGCAAACTGTTAAAAACAAATCACTGCAGAATAGTTCCTGGGGCGAAGTACATACATAAATCTTGGCTATGCAATGTGCACTGGGTATATCAATAGTTTTCTTATAATACATTAGAGTGAAATCTGGCACTAGTGTTTATGGGAGCTGCAATGCATGGCACCTTTGCCATCATTGGAATGATGGGTACTACACAGATTTGTCTAAGCTTCATTCTTTTGGCTCCATGTAATTTGGAGCTGCTTTGTTTTAAGACGAAGCTCAGCAAATGTTCAGGAGGTCCACTTAACAACCTTAACCTTTCTAGACTCACCAATTCAAAATGCTCACGTAGGTAACACCAATCTATTCTTTTATCCAGAATGCACACATAGGTACTTTTTACAGGCATCAAGTGATGTGTGAATTAGAAATGACATCAAAGTTTTGAGCTCAAGATAATTGTGTTCTTTCATTCTAATGCATGCATGTGTACCTCGGACTGAGCATTAGCAGCGAGCATAGCCTTGAGCATATCTTAATACGGTTTCAAAGTAAGCATGAATGATCATTCAGCTGAGCTAACAGTACCTGGTAATGTCTTCATTAACTTATTAACATTATATTTTTAGTGGCTGCTTGTGCTTTGCTGTGATGTCTTGCCCCTTCCCCAAGTAATGATGGCATCACAGACAAGCTTGCAGAGCTCACACAGCAGCACCTTGAGTAGCAAATGACAATGGCTTCTGTTTTTCTTCCCTAGTTCTGCAGTCCAGCTGATCAATAGATGGTTGTGGCTGCTAATGTCAGTGCCATTATAAATGGCATAGTCAGCTTGCTGTCACACCATGGTAAGATTTGAGTCAGGTGATATATCATTTAAGCACTGAGTATTGCTACAAAAAACATGCAATTGATAAGCAACCTTACCTGTACTGTACTGTCTCCTTGATGAGAAGCCTTGCTTTGTTTGGGATGACGAAGTCATCGTCAATGTCGACATACATGTCAAAGTCTTTGTCGAAGACCTAGTGAAAACATATTTCACTAAAATGTACACACCTCGCTCTTCCTAAATCATTGCCAACTTTTTTATTTTCCCAGCATGATCTTTCGATGAATTATTAGTGCACTTAACAAGTAGACTAATTTAGCTAGACATGTAAACATTGCACGAGTGCTTTGTGGCATTTTTAAAGTGAATTTGCACATTTTACAACACCTGAGTAGACAAAAAAATATGGAACTATCAGCACAAGTCACATGAAACCATATTATAATGCCATTAAGTCACACTGTCCTTATTTTTATCTCATGGAGTTAAAGTGATGAGGTTGGCTGATATATTAGTTGATAAAGCAAAGTATACATACTTGATAATATAATGTCCCAGCTATACTTCTTTTCTTGGAATTGGTAGTATGAATGAATACATAAATAAATACAGGTCAAACCTATGTGTAAAAAATATTAAGGAACTTCTTTAGCCTTTTGCATTATTCGCAAAGCTGTATTAACAAGGCAGACTTCAGCATTATAGTTTAAGAAAACAATTTCAGGCAATCGATGTTTCTGGAAATTAATTGAATTCAGCATCAGTATAGGGAAATACCCTAGTATGCCTTTGATTGGATATGAATGGATGGAAAAGTTGTGTTCATTTTCCCAGCTACTATAGCTGAATTGGCAGAGCACTGTATGTGTTATCAGAACATTGTGGGTCAGTTCGTTCACCTTGAAATTTCTTACATTTATGTCATAGTTACTATACATTTAAAAAATACAATTAATGACCTTTGTGCCTCCGTTTGCTTTACTGCCTGCGAGTTTAATTTGGCTGCGTACAATAAAAAATGAGACCTTCATATCCATTCCCTTTGCAGTCATTGACGGATACAGCAAAAGTGTTGCGCGTGTGTGAGCATTTCAAGCAAGTAGCCTTGACCACAGACTGGTGGTTGTCAATTTATGCTCTACATTTTTTTTAATACTCTACGCTGTTACAGCGTGAGTGGCATGCACGTTAAATCAACCTGAGCTCACGCTTTGCACTGCGGGAAGTGTAACATCCTGATCCGAGCGCTCCTTCATTGAGCACCATGAATGCTGCATCCTACTCAAGTGACAGTCGAAGGCGGGCTACCATTTGTGCGACGAGTACTTTTTTTTTCATTAACCCTTTCCTGCCTTTGCTTTTGTCATTTGTCCCTTTGGTTCTGTACCACAAGGAACCTACAATGAGGCATTAATCACACAGAAATTACGTCAACTTTGTTCACCTCACCTCCTCCCCCCCCACTTCCCGCGTGCGCAAGCCTGTTGACTGTCATACAGTGTGACAGGAACATAACTCACCTTCAAGCTCATTGCGGAGAAGTCGAGACCTTCGAAAGGCTTGCTTGTTTTGACGTGCTCAGTTAAATTTTCCTTTGTCCACGGTCCATGAAACGTGACGACGACGTTTTTATTGCCGTAGGCGACTAAACACTTCGATGCCGCTATCAAACGTGCGGCGAACTTGCGTGACAAAAGAAAAAGAACTGGGCTGCCGTTGACGCGGGAAATCTCTGTAGTGCAGCCACAGAACACTGTGCAGCTGGGGCAGAGGAAATGATGGCTGAACACGTGCTTTACTTTTTGTCGCCACCGGCGCTACCACAGAACAGGTTCTGTGGCACATTTGCGGATAAAAACACCTATGAAATGATAGACGCTTCACAATCTAAAAGAATAAAGTTTTATGTCATTAAATACACAGCGCACTGAAAAGATGTGTGAGCTTTTTTCATTCTTACTCTCCGTCGCAAGAGGCGCCGTGCGACATCCACTTGTGCATGCTCAACAGAGCGCATACTGAATGGTCCTCTGGAGGCAGCCGTGTCATAACCTTGTTAGTGGCTCACGAAAATCAATTGAAGCTGAAGAAAAAATGGTGTGTCAGAGAGTGATTAGAAGTGGCATAATCGCCAACCACTATTCCTGTGCCCGCTACGCGACCGCCGGATGTGCAGGCTGAACGAAACGCTACGGGGGCATCTTTTTGGACTGTGCACATGCAGCGATTGTTTTTATTTTCTTGTGCACAGTGGCGTGCGTGCGTAATTGTATATTTAACTATTTGGGATGACTCGGTTCATTCCCGTCATTGGCAGCCCAGGTTCTGTGACTGTCTCATTAAGGAGCAACAAACGTATCCACATTTGTGACCCGCAATGGATGTGAAATGCTGCCCGAGGTGTCCGTTCTCATCCCCTCAATTTAAGAAGATTGTAAGCCACATAGATTTAGCCCACAGCTCTGAACCTGGATTCAAGATTTTTTGTGGTATTGGCGGCTGTGCAAACACATACAAAATTTTTTCCTCATACCGTTCCCACCTCAACCGTCAGCAAGGATGTGCTAGAGGAGATTGGAAGCAACTTTTCAGGCTCTCATTCTGCGGCAACTGACAATGTCAGCTGTTCGCTGTTCGATCAGTTCTGCCCTGAGTACCCTTCTGATGTGAACTGTGCGGAGGGAATAAATGGCGGGGATCAGGCGAAGCAGCCGCCGCAGAAGAGCAGTGCAACGCAAAGCAACGGTTAATGTACCTTTGTAGAGCAAACAAAGAGCACCTTTTGGAACCTTTTTTTTAGTGTGATTGATCAGCACAGCTTGCCACACACTGCTCTGGAAAAATTATTTTCAGAACTGCGCTTTGTTTTTGAGCAGTTGTTTGTCACTTACGCGAATGAAATATCAAATGCCATGTCAGCATCTCAGCCAACATCTATCCTGAATGATTTGCTGAAATGTAATTTTGTTGAACAAATTTTAAGTGGCCTGCAAAGCAGGCGAAAGAGGGATAAATATGCGGAGATCAATTTCCCTCTTGTTGCATCAAAGCAACAGATCATTGGCCAAAATTCTAAATATCACTATGTGCCACTGCCTAACCTCCTTTCTGTTTTTTGCAATGTACCAGACATTGCTGCTCACCTAACAACGCCAGAGGCTGAGAACCACACACCTAGGGTCTACAGAGATTTTACAGATGGCCAGCTGTACCGACAGCACCTTGGTCTCTTGTCTCACCAACAACAACACACACAATTGTTCTTTTATTTTACTCAGACGAAATAGAAATCATCAATCCACTGGGTGCCAAGCGAGGCAAGCACAAGCTTCTGGCTGTTTACTGTACTCTTTTAAATCTCCATGTCAAATACAGGTCGCAACTGCGCAACATCTATCTGGTGATGATTGTACGGTACATTGATGTTAATCAGTATGGCCTGAAAGCTATTTTACAGCCACTAGTAGATGATCTTAAGCACCTGTATGAGCATGACATGAGCTTTAATTTGGATGGCATGGAGCAGCGTGCTGAGGTGCTTGTTTTCGGCTTTTGCGGTGACAACCTATCACTGAACTGCTTGGGAGGTTTTTGATGTTGTTTCAGCAGCGGCCGAGTGTGCAGATTTTGCATGGTGTCTTCAAAACAGCTTGCAGACAAAACTAGTGATGATGTGTGTCAAGCACGTACGGCAAACAGGCACCAGCTCCATCTACAAGCACTTGTTGTAAGCAGCCTTTATAACAAGCGTCTATATGGTGTGAATGAAGAGTCGCCACTTCTTTAACTGCCTTACTTTGACGTTACCAGCCAGCTGCCCCCAGATATTATGCACGACATCTTGGAAGGAACAGCTGAATGTGTCCTGCGTGAAGTACTGAAAGGCCTCCTTTCCTCTGCTGTCATTTCAAAAAAAGATGTGGAGGACATCTCTTCATTTGAGTTTGGTCCCAATGACACAAAGAACAAGCCTGCTCAAATCAACATAACCTTCGTCTTGAAGAAAGCAAACCTGAGAGGGACAGCATCAGGCAAATGGTGTTTGCTGCGATTCATACCGCTTATGCTTGAAGGGAAACTTTCTGAGGGAAATGCGGACTGGGAACTTCTATTACAGTTTCGCAAGATCATGGACATTGTTTTTGCTCCGGAAATCGAAGCAAAGCGCCTCGCGTACCTTGATATACTTGTACAAACTTTTCTAACAGAGTTTGCCAACAGGTATGGCTGCCATGTTGTGTCACCAAAAATGCACTATATGGTGCACTATGCAAGGTACGTGCATGAAGTGGGGCCATTAAAACATCTTTGGTCTATGCGCTTTGAGAGCAAGCACCAGGAGTTGAAGAAGCAAGCCCTGTGTGTGAAGAATTTCAAGAACAATACATTCACACTTTCAAAATGACATCAGCTAAAGCAGAGCTTTCAGATGAACTTCTACGAACTGTATGAAGGACTTTCAACATTGCAGAGCAAGCCCGTTGATGTCAGCAAACTGCCAGAGTGTGCCAAAGGGCTCCTACCTCCTACCACCCATGAAGTCAAATTTGCAGCGATTGACAAGTGCAAGTTCAGGAGTGGAAGTGTCTTGGTTTCACAAAACTCTGATTCCTTTCACTTTCTTCAAATAGAGTCACTTTTCGTCGCCAGTGGCAGGCTGTACATCCTTACGAGGACTCTGGTAATTGAGCGCTTTGACTGGCACCGGTTTTGTTATGTTGTTTCAAGGTCGGATCAGCGGCACCGGTTTCGTTATGTTGTTTCAAGGTCGGATCAGCAGCAAATTTATGAAACTGCTGATACCTTTGCTCCTTGCCTTTTGGATCTCTACAAAAATGGAGAAATTGTCCCAAAATGGGAGTTGTGGTAACTGATAGTTGGGTTCTGTGTATTCAATTTATTTTGTGTGTAATGACGAATACGGGCTCTGCTATAGAAGCGACGAAAAAGACGTTTGTTGTGGCGGAGGCTCGTGCTAATGCAGCTGCTGCTGAAACCACTGGCTGCTGTTTCACTGCTGTTAGGCCCATTAAACGGTTGCTTCACCCCGGCATGGCGTCTAACAGTATTCTTACATTTAGTGGAGAGTGCCGGTTGTCTGAAACTGGAACTCCGTTCCCGAACTCTACCTCAACCCCTTGCCTCGCCAATTCCCGATGACATGACCCAGCCACCTGCAGTCATAATCCCATCTATCACCTGTTCCGGAATGCCACAACAGTGAGATCCAGTGATTTTCAACGCGACCGACGACTAAGACTGGCTGGCCCAGTATGAAGTCGTAAGCGCTCACAATAAGTGGAATGACACAAACAAGCTCGCTTACCTTAATTTCTATCTCGCGGGTGTGGCAGAACTGTGGTTTAGCAACCACAAAGTGGAAATACCCTCTTGGTCAACCTTCAAGACACGCTTTGCAGAAGTCTTTGACTGACCCGCTGTTTGCAAGCTCCGCGCCGAACAGCGCTTGCGCTTCCAAGCACAGCGCTTTGGCGAGACCTTTACCTCGTATATTGAGGATGTTCTGGACCTCTGCCGTCATATCGATTCCAACATGTCTGACACTGACAAAATACGGCACATCATGAAAGGTATCAAGGATGACGCTTTTCATATGCTCGTTGCGAAAAACCCGCAAACCGTCGCCCAGCTTATTCAGCACTGTCAAAGTTTCGACGAGCTGCAGAGAGAGCGCATTTCTACTCAACGTCCTAACCTCGACACGACCTCTACATCTGCGTTGACCATTGGCGCTGTTTCCTCCGAACAAACCACGTTAATGCAGCAAATCCAGCAGTTCGTCCGAGAAGAAGTGTCGCGCCAATTGTCTCTTGTGCCGTACGTCGTCCCGACCAGTGCACACATGCTGACCCCAACGCTTCACAAGGCAATCGAAGAGCAAGTTTTTGACGCCGTGTCTCCCACATACCATCCTTCGCCTATCTCTGCCCCTCTCTCTTACGCTGAGGTTGCCAGACCGCTGCTGTCGCTACCAACCATCACGGATCTTGCTTGACAGCCTCGTCTTCTTTACGCAGCAAGTCCACCTATCCGTCCCCACCCACCTCCTGTTCGCCACCTTGCACCACCATCAACTAACCCTTGGAGCACTTCGGACAACAGGCCAATTTGCTACTTCTGCCGTCTTCCCGGTCACATAGCATGCTACTGCCATCGTCGGGACTACAACCCAACTGCTGGTGAGGCGACTTACGACTCCTATCGTCCAGAGCCACCACAGTCATCTCCGTTCCCCACCACGTCGGATCAGTCACCGCCACTTCGTCTGCAGTGTCACTGCAGCAGTCTGCGTGCTGACCTTTCTTGTTTGGCAAGACACATATGCAGCTTGCTATAGCTAGGCTTTGATTTGTTCAGCTTGTATAATGTGGAATGAAACTTCTGGCACTGTTAGTATAAACCATGAATGTAAAACCTATGTTGCCAATGGTTGCTAAAATCTGTCAGCATGGAGGTTGGAGATATGAAACAGCATATTTGTTTGTTTTTCTGATGTTTTATTTTGTTAGATGTATTACCAACCATCTTAAGAGCATATTTCTAGGACTGTGCGCCAGTCTTTTTATATTTCAAGCCTTTGCCTCAGCTGATGTACCGGTGCTCAACATTATTGAAGCCACATGTCAAGCAAGAAGATGTGTGCTCTTATCCGCAAGGCTACCCCATAAGAAGTAATAACCATAATAAGATTTGAGGTTTTACATTTAAATACCGCTATATAATTGAGGGATGCCATAATGAAGGGCTTCAGAATTTTTTATTACCTGGGGTGTTCTTTAATGTACATTGGCATTGCACAGTACACAGCCCTCTAGCATTTTACTGCCATCAAAATGCGACTACTGCAATTGGGAACTAACTCGCGACCTTCGAGTCCGCAGTAGAGAATCGTTATTTCACACCACTGTGGCGTACTCCACAAGAAGTAAATGACCAGCTTCACTATGTCATACTATCATTAAACTTCTTGAAGACATTCTTAAAAGATTTTTGGCTTTAAATTATGGCATCAAATTTGCCTCTTTGACTGTGAGAATATCTTTCAAGTTTGCCAGTCATTAGGAAGAACTTTGGTGGCATAATAACAAAGAGTGGTGAAAGGTTTACTCTGAGAACTTCAGCAGGGAGGTTGGCCAGATGGTACTTCCTAGGGCAGTAGAAATTTGCAAATGCAGTAGTGTGTTCTTCTTCAGAAAGATTCACAAGCCTGGTACTCTTTCCATGTCTATTTCTCTTTGTGTAAGTCTAAATGCGTAAGTGTATATGTGTACTGTAAAGTATTGTGAAGTGTAAAGTGCTGTGTACTATGTTTAAAGCACTGTTTTTGCCATTACATTTATTACTTTTATGTGAGAAAGACTAGCCCTTAAAGCACAAATCCTGATGTGTACCGTGAGGCCTGGGATCTTCATGAAATAAAGTGTTTTGAGTATTATGTCCTTATGTATCTACTGGTCATAGCTCGTCACAACACTATAGCGGAGACCGACTTACATTAGAAGAAAGAATGTTCAAATTGTGCACCTGGGCTTGTTTTGTATGGGGTGGCATACATTTTACATCACTGAGACACAGAAGTATTCGGGGCCATGGTCAGTCACAGTTAATGATAGGTGCTGGAAGTTCAATGTTCCTGCAAAGTAAGGTTCCTGCAGAATGAGCTGAAGATTTTCGAAGTAGATCCCTTTGGCATTAATCTCTTCATAGACAATGTCTTCATAAATGCTAGGATTTGTTTCGTTCAGTTTTGCATGCAAGTTAGTTTTTTTTCGTGTAGTGTCATTTATTATATAGCAGGTGCAATTGTCAAAATAATAGAGTTTTATGTGAATGTGACATTATCTTTGAGGATGAGCCCTACCTTATGCGGCGAGTAGTATTGGTTTCTCAGTCGTACTAGTTCTGTATAACTTTTTGCAGATGCATACATAGGGGATTTCATGACATTTTTAAAGGTGAGCGGTATGTAATAATTTTGTGATATGTGGATTACTTTAGATGTCTTGAGATAAACTTGATAATCATGTATTCTTGTTAACTGCAGAGAGCGAGGTAGGGCCTTAATTTTACTGTAGAGAAACCTCACAAACCTTGCTTGAAAGTTTTATATCTGCGACTCGTGTAATGACAATAAGCTTTGTTGGTGCTATCAATTCAGAGTAAAAACAGACAGCTGTGGCTGTTTGATACAGCACATTGTAAGATCGTTAGATGTGTCAGCTCATTTTGCTTCAAGTCTGCACTGATCAAATCATGCCTACACAAGATGCAGTGAAACTTAAAAAACTAGGTGAGCCAGTTTTTGGCTGCAAGCTTCTCGTCTTCCATCATTTCCGTAATTGCTGAGATGCTATTGCAGAAGTGAAAATGTGGAGCAGGTGAGAGATGGCTGCCATGCTAAAAGATCAGACCTCAAGTTGTGCTCGATATCCACAAATCCTCCCATAGTCTCAGCAAAGTTTAGGGTAGGTACACAGTGCCGAAGGTCCTTTCCACACCCAAGAAACTTGGGAGGCTATGCCCTTGCGTGTGAAATGCCAAGCAATCTGGCAGTGCAAAAAAGCCTGCGACAACTTTCATGCAGTGTTCCACAGGAATTGTTACTCTTCCATGCAGTAAAAAGTCTATTAGGCAAACTGAGTGACATTTGAACAGTCAAATGCGAGAGCTTTTGCACAAGAAGTAAAGGAACTATGCACACTTGATTATGCATGATGCATCTAGTGGCTGTGAGCCACCGTTCATGACATGAAAGCTTTTGGCACAAGTGCAAAAAAAGTGAAAGTTTCCCTAGAGGCCTTTTTCAAAATTTAGAGGATAGAACACCACTGAAGCATCTGTAACTTTGTCATCTGCAATTTACACTCTTCTAGTTATTAAAAAGTGTTATTGACTACTCAAGATCAGGTTCTTTGGTGCCATACAATTTGAATAAAATAAAAGCGTACCATATTTTAGTTTGCAGTATGCTATTTTTAGCAAATGCCAGCTGAACCTGTCAGATATTTTCACTTGCTCTAAGTAATTGTATAATTTTATTGGTACTGACCTTACTATTCACTGCCCAATCCATCTGTATTGTTTTCCACAATGTTGATATTTTTTTCTGTGTTAAGCATCATTGATTAGCTTGCTACCAACATATATCTGTTACTAGCCCTATTACTTGCCTTTGGGTGATGGGCAATAAAATATTTGCAAGCAATTTGTATTTGCTGTATCAGTAATAAAATTCAAATCGTGATGGGACAAGAAGTCACTAATGGCCAATTAGCTGCATTTACTAGTGCTATTACTTTGCTTTCACTTTTTCATGGCATTATTATTATTGTTATTTAATTTTGATACACAAGAAACACGAAAACACAAGCGAATGAGGATGGAACAGGCTCACAACCGCCACCTAATGGGGCACAATGCGGGTTCGCCTTGTTGGATCAGTGGCTTGGGTGCTCGGCTGCTAACTCAAAGGTCGAGTATTCGATACCAGCCTCGGCAGTCACATTTCAATGGAGGGGAAATGGTAGAGGCTCGGGCACTATGCAATGTCAGTGCACGTCAAAGAACACAAAATGGTCAAAATTTCAAAGTCCTCCACTGTGGTGTTTCGCATAAACATGTGATTTTGGTATTTAAAACTCCATGTATTATTATTAGGGGCACAATGCCTGCCTTTAGTTGTGCAATATTTGCATGCAATTTCAATTTGCTGCATTGATAATGAAGTTCGAATGATGATGGCACAAGAAGTCACTAATGGCGAATAGGCTTGATTCACTGGTGGTATTATTACTTTGCTTTCACTTTTTCATGGAATAGAGGAAAGAAAGGTAGGAGGAAGTGAGACTTAACAAGGCCTGTGAAGCATTGACTAAAATTTTATGACTAGCACAAAAGAGATGACTACAAATAATGAAAAATTCAGTGCAAATAAAGATTGCAATAATGCTTGTGGTCACAAAGCACACGGTGGTGCAGCGTCTACTTGGACTGTAAAATAAGGCAAATAAATGCGGACATCCAAGCAGATAAGCTTGTCTTGTTTCTTCACTCATCATTAGTTTTCTACATTTTGCTTTGACAACCTTTGCCTGGACAGATTTCAGTCATCTCGCATTCCAACGTGCCTTATACTTAATGAACTGCATGCTCTTGCAATTTAGTGGAGAGTGAACGCTCTCTACATATCATTGGTGGTGATAGCAGACCTTTAGCTGGAGGGCTATTTGAATTGATAGCCTCAACATCCCCGGCGGTCAGCCTAATGAGCATGTAGAACACACACATTCTGCAGGAAACCTATTTGCTACTTACAGATCTTACTGTGACAGGCTTAAGCTTAAGCTGTTTGGTAGTTTTGACTATGCACAAGCACAATAAGTTCTGAAAGTTCAACGATGCACTGTATCGCACTGCTGATTTAATGTGCCCATAGTAGAACTAGTGTGACGATCATGCTACCAGCATACTTGCTGAGACAGAGTGGGTAACATATCTTTCATGTCTTTGAATAGATTTGGACAGTGAGGTCTGGGACCTTTGGAGTGACCCCATGTCGATAATCTGTATTGTCACTTGGAGGACCCCGGAGCGTTGGGAAAGGGGAATCATAACAGAGATCTTTGTCACGAATGGGTTGAAGGAGGACAGGTTTGCAGCGCATTTGGTTGTGGCATAAAATATTGTGGTCCAGTTGGCACAACCTGAGCAATCGTCGCATAACAACTAGTGGGGGCTTGGTACATTATTCAGAGATGAACAATTTAGAAAAGTATTGGTCTGTGATTAGCATAATGCTACTGCCTCCTCTCGCAAAGAAGGTAACTAACGATATGGTGCGCTGCGAAGTGCGACGCCACTATATACGGAATGGTGGACAGTATCTTGGAGTTTGCACCCACAGAATACAACTCCTACGCCGGTTCCTGAAGCTAAGCCCAGAATTGGCTAGCTTACCGAGTTTTGATTATCCAACATTAAGGGCCGGGCGACATTCACAAATTGTCAACTTTTGGGGGCAATCGGCCGACTGTGCAGAGAACGAACAAACGACGATGTTTTTTATTTATTTATTTACGTGGAGAAGCCGCAGCAGCGCTTGACGGCCTATCAACATTCAAGGCTTTATATGAGAACCGTTTTGGCAACTGTAAAGGGATAAGTGAGCACCACCTTTTAGCGCTTCGCATTCTACCCCCCGTAGTCGGGAAGCGACATACGAGGCCTAGGGCTACTTACGATGCCGTGCAGTTAAATATCCACCGTTTAGACTGTACTTTACATTCCTGACTTTCTGAATTTCTCCAGAAAGCATTGTCATAGGTGATTGTTCTGGGACGTAATCGTGGATAGCAGAGTCACGCGAACACTTTGGGCATGATCAATGCAATTCCACTCACATAGGAATTCTTTAAATCGCAGTTAACGTGTAACCGTCGCTGCTGAACGGTACAAAGCCGCAGCAGCAATTGACGGCCTATCGACATTCAAGGCTTTATATGAGAACCGTTTCAGCAACTGTAAAGGGATAAGTGAGCACCACCTTTTAGCGCTTCGCATTCTACCTCCCGTAGTCGGGAATTACGCGACATATGAGGCCTAGGGCAACTTACGATGCCGTGCAGTTAAATAATCACCGTTTATACTGTACTTTACATTCCTGACTTTCCGAATTTCTCCAGAAAGCATTGCCATAGGTGATTGTTCTGGGACGTAATCGTGGATAGCAGAGTCACGCGAACACTTTGGGCGTGATCAATGCAATTCCACTCACATAGGAATTCCTTAAATCGCAGTTAACGTGTAACCGTCGCTGCTGAACGGTACAAAGCCACAGCAGCAATTGACGGCCTATCGACATTCAAGGCTTTATATGAGAACCGTTTCAGCAACTGTAAAGGGATAAGTGAGCACCACCTTTTAGCGCTTCGCATTCTACCCCCTGTAGTCGGGAATCACGCGATATACGAGGCCTAGGGCAACTTACGTTGCCATGCAGTTAAATATCCACCGTTTAGACTGTACTTTACGTTTCTGACTTTCTGAATTTCTCCAGAAAGCATTGTCATAGGTGATTGTTCTGGGACGTAATCGTGGATAGCAGAGTCACGCGAACACTTTGGGCGTGATCAATGCAATTCCACTCACATAGGAATTCTTTAAATCGCAGTTAACGTGTAACCGTCGCTGCTGAACGGTACAAAGCCGCAGCAGCAATTGACGGCCTATCGACATTCAAGGCTTTATATGAGAACCGTTTCAGCAACTGTAAAGGGATAAGTGAGCACCACCTTTTAGCGCTTCGCATTCTACCTCCCGTAGTCGGGAATTACGCGACATATGAGGCCTAGGGCAACTTACGATGCCGTGCAGTTAAATATCCACCGTTTATACTGTACTTTACATTCCTGACTTTCCGAATTTCTCCAGAAAGCATTGCCATAGGTGATTGTTCTGGGACGTAATCGTGGATAGCAGAGTCACGCGAACACTTTGGGCGTGATCAATGCAATTCCACTCACATAGGAATTCCTTAAATCGCAGTTAACGTGTAACCGTCGCTGCTGAACGGTACAAAGCCACAGCAGCAATTGACGGCCTATCGACATTCAAGGCTTTATATGAGAACCGTTTCAGCAACTGTAAAGGGATAAGTGAGCACCACCTTTTAGCGCTTCGCATTCTACCCCCTGTAGTCGGGAATCACGCGATATACGAGGCCTAGGGCAACTTACGTTGCCATGCAGTTAAATATCCACCGTTTAGACTGTACTTTACGTTTCTGACTTTCTGAATTTCTCCAGAAAGCATTGTCATAGGTGATTGTTCTGGGACGTAATCGAGTAGAGCAGAGTCACGCGAACACTTTGGGCGCGATCAATGCGATGCCATTCACATAGGAATTCTTTAAATCACAGTCAACGTGTAACCGTCGCTGCTGCACGGTACAAATCCGGATCGTGTTTGACTGCCAAAATGTGATCTATGAAGCAGATCAGCCCGTAATCACAACTATGAGCGATAGCGTAGCAGCACCTGCTTTGGCCGGTCGCGATCAACCAGACGTTGCAGCGGTATGACAACATCGGACTAATAAGAACATTCCTGATTTAGCAGCGGCAGCTGCAACATCAGAAGAGTTGAAAGAGCTGGTTCTTTCACTCGTATCTATCTGGATATGTGACCGTGAGCCTCGCAACTCGTTATCACGGCAAGTTGCAATTCTGCTAAATTGTATGGCGTTTTGATGAACACACACCGTATGCGAAGCTCAAGTTGTCAAAAAAAAAAACTGCTCGCTGCTGCTTTTATGACCTCTTCCCGCGAGTAAAATATTTAGCAATGATTCATGGTCAGTCTGCATGGCAACGCAAAGTGTTGCCCCAATACCAAGATAAGATTATGATAGACGCTGCAAAGCGCTCCAGAAATTTCGACCATCTGGTGTTCATCAATGGACACTGATATCGCACAGTACACTGGCCTCAATCAATTTTTTCCCCTCTATCGAAATGGGACCGCCGCGGCTGTAATCAAGCCCACGACCTTCGGGTCAGCAGCCGAGCACCATAAACACTGCTCCACCACGGCGCGCACCAGTCCCGATGAACGGTTGACTAGAAAAATGACAGATACAGAGGTGGTCAAAATTAGTTCTGAAGCCATGGATTATTATATATGTATGGCAGTGCGACCCAGAAACTTTTAGACTAGCCCTCTACATTTTAGACTACCCCTCTACACACAGTCATAAAAAAAAGTTCAGAAGCAGGCCCTTATAAACAGCCATAATACTGCTCTCAGAAGTTTATGAATACTGGTGAAAAGGGCTACTGATGAAACATTTTTGGATCAATGACAGTTTTACAACATTTTCTGGAGGCAGGACATGCTGAAACGGTACCTGACAATGTCCCTATTCTCTGATTTGTTAGCTATTCTGAACACCAGGAAGCCGTTAGACAGGTGTCAATAACTGCTTTGTCAAAGATGCAAAGCATCCCATCCCTCAATGACACCGAATAAAACAATGAACCTCAATGAATCGCTTGTTTCCAATTACCGAAAACTGAGATATCGAGAAGGCATTCTAAGAGACCAGAATTCATTCTATTTTCTGTGGTTCAATGCCATTCATATCAGCCAAAACATTAAAACTGAAATCATGTGTCAAATGACACACGATACGCATTACACATGTGTCATCAATTTGAATCACTGTCAACTGCTTTTGTGCTCATGGCGACTGCAATATTCCTTCCCTCTTACCTAATGCTTGTGATATGACATATAGTGGTTACATTTATTTCAAAGAAGTCTTGTAGGTACTGGTGGGCGTGAAACACTCAATGAAGGACTGAGCATAAATGATTGATGAGAGATGCATGAATTATTTTAAAAAAAGTAGCTACAGAACATCTTTGAAAACTGGAAGAAGCATGTAGAATGTGCAACAAGAAAATAAATCGCAGTTTTGGTGATGCACTGGTGGTGCACTGAAACAGACAACTATAACTGCTTTGAATTTTCTGCTGCATCTGCACTCAAATGTTTAGACTAAGCCCAGCTGCAGCCTGACACAGAATGTGCACAGCTTAAGGCTACTTTCTGAATTTTCAACCTTTTTGGCTCTGTCATGGCAAATCCTTTGTTTCAGTGCTTCTGGGCTTTGGGCTATTCCTGAGGGTGACAAGTTACCGGACAAGGATTGGGACACCGTGAACATCATGGTGCTCACACGTAGTCCTGCTTTGCTGGACCAAACATTCACACCGAAGGCAAAATGAGATAGATTGAGCATTTAGAAAAGCAGAGCGACGGTCCAAGCAAGCTAGAAGGCTTATGGAGCATGTGCAGAGCGGTTAGATGATTGTGCAAATTAAGCTGCATGACTTACGCTAGTAGCCATTAAATCTCAAGTAGTGTAGCTACCAATACTAATGCTGCCACAGCATGGCATTTATTTATCATAAAATTTGACACACTTTCCCCCCGTCATGTAGACAGACTTACGATTAATTGTTCTAAAACCGGATCAGGGGTGACCACATTAAGTTAGGTTAGCATGTAAAGTGTGGAGAGACTGAAATCATGGTAGTGTCTGACCCCATACTATGGCGCTACTACGCAGCTGAAGACAACCCATCAGGTTTATTGACTAGGTATGTGCTTGTAAGGGTGAAACATTCATGTACCTGGTGAAGTGGACTTAATGATTGCCCCAGCCAAAATTAATCTGGTCTACAGGGCCACATGTGAGTATGCAGATCATCAAAAATTAAGAGAATTACTCGCAAGATTTATTTATTGAAAGAACAAGAAAGCTTGATACCCTTGACTTAAGGAGCAAATTTGGGCTTGTTGGCAAAACATTAAGGAACAAACAGTGAAAGTAACAAAAGGACACAGGAAAGGAACGTACACAGCACTGTGTGTGTTCCCTTCCTGTATACCTGTCTTCACACTGTGCTGCAGAAATTTCTGTGGTAAATACCTTCACATTAATCTATGTGTGTTTATGCCATTGTACTCAAAAACTGCACAGTGAAACAGTTTCGGCACACAAGTTACACAAGACAGAAATGTTCTGGACCTATTTTGTCGAGCACAAAGTATGTGTAGATGACTTTAAACACCGTTGGATTAAAGATGCTGTTACATCGTGCTTATTTACGTTCATCCTTACCAGTACCAAAGTGAACAGCTTCATCTTGATGACTCAATTAAAAGAATTAATATGTATAGACACTAAAAACACCAAGTCAAGAAATGTGTTGCAGAATTGACAGCATACTGGGTCATTTGTGCCTGACAAGATAGTAACTAAATCATTAATATTTGCTGTCTCTCAGAAAGATACGAAAAGACTGCAAATGGGCAATAATGAGCTCGCAGCTGAGCAGCAAAACTGTTTCAAGTCGACAATTAGATTTTGCAGGTCCATTATATGTAAAGCAATGTCAGTCAGCTGAGGTTACACTCAAAGTTTATATCCAAGTGTTCACTTGTGCAACCAGAAAAGCAGCTCACCTTGAATCGCCAAGCAAAATTTCTGCATGTGTGTTCTTCCTAGTATTTCACAGGTTTCTTGTTATAATCAATAATAACCTAAGAACACATACCAGCTGAGCCCAAAGAACTGTGTTATTAATCTGTGCAACAGTCGTGGTACATGACTTCCATTCTAATCATAAGTACTTTTTCATAGCTAATGAAAGTGCTACACACATTGAAAAATTATAGTATATGATGCCTAATGTGAGTATATAATGCTTGCCAAAGAAGTAATATTGGAATCTTCATTGAAGTTTGCCAAGTCTTTATGTTTTCGACAAAAAACCAGCGACATGAATATGTGTCTGTGTGGGAAAATTAATGTAACACTGCACTGGGATACATAACACACTCACACCAGTGGCATAGCCAGAAATTTTTTTGGGGGGAGAGTGTTCAACCATACTTTATGTATGTTTATGCATGCATTCGTATGTGTATGTGCATTATATGCAAGCAAAATTAAAAAAACATCACAGAGGGGGGGGGGGGGTGAACACATCAAGTCTCCACACTCCATCATGGCTACGCACCTGGCTCGCACTTAAAAAAAGTACAAGCATTGTGAGGTCTGTAGGACAACTGGAAACATCAAAAAGAACTCTTTTATTTCCGTCTTTGCTCTTGATGCATCATATGAGGTGTAAGTTTATGTTTGCATTCATGGGTGAGAGCTGGTTGGAAAGACTTGTCACACAGCATATTTAAGCAAGTGCTTGGAGAAAGCAAGCTCAGCAGCTACTGAGACTGTGCTGCTGGAGGTAGAAAAATAAAATCTCAACCTGCAAACATAAGGCTGGCCCTCTCCTGTGTGTCCAGCTAATTCCCTGTTTGGGTGTTCATTATTAGCATCTTCAGAGTGAATCAACAGTAACAGCAAAGTGCAAAGTGTTCAGGCTTCTATATATGACCTCAGCAAGAAGTTGTGTTACTACATGGAGCTTGTGGACCACTTATGAATTGGATAAAAGAGTATCTCCTCAATCTTCCAGCACTTCATCCCTCTTCATCCTAAGTTACTGTGTTTAAAAATTGGGACATAACCGTGTTCACATGAACACAAATCTCGAGCTTTGTTATGTTAATGTTGATTCAGGAGTACGACAAGAGTAGCTATAAGTTACGAGAAGAAGCATAATTCAGTGATGTCTAGTTTATTCATTGGTTCAGGCCTTCAGCGTGCATCTATGCTAAACTAAGCAATGTTGTGATGTAGAAAACTGATATTGAAATGTCTTTTCTATGCAATACAGTATAATTGGTCTGTATTACAGTTGTACATTTTGCTTAGCACAAATAGTGTGTGGTGAGAACCATATACCAGTGGCTAAAATAGAAAATTTCGAGGGACAGAATTATTTAAGGTACAATCAGCAATTTTTGGAATGATGAAATTGATGCTGCACCTTCTTGACATTACAAAGTAAATTAAGTTTTCTATAAGATGGGGGAGGCTAAGAAGGGATGCTATACTTGGCTAACCCCTGCTGATACTGTTAAGGCTTATTTCATCCACTAAAGCAGAAAATAAGTGCAACGATGTTGTGGAGTAGTAGTACAATACTTTCTTCAGAACCTGGTGGTTGTTAGAATAAAACTGCATGAAATAGCAAGACTTTTTTATTTTTGTCTTTTAGGCTTTCAGCTTGGTATTTCAAGATGCTGCACTGTCACAGGGATGCCCTATACCTAGCTAATAAATTTTTATTGTGTAATTAGGAAAGATAGCATTGATTCGTCTAGGTTGCCTGGTGCAAGTTGCCAGGTATAATCAAATCAACCAAACCTAGCTTCCTAGAATTCATTTGTTTGTTTATTGGCTTAGGTACATTTTATTGTCTCGCACAAAAAGTCTCACACACTCTAAGTGGTGTTAGCCTGACTATGTTTTATAAGTTCACTAGTTTTTGCCCAATTGAAGCAGTTGGAGCTCAAAAGCTAATAGTCTGTCTGTATGATAGTCTGCCTGTATTTATTTTTATTGCTGTTGATATTTATTGTTTGCATATACCTGAAGAAATCAAACATGTTCCACACTGTCTAAAGTGCAACATGCACAACTACAGAAGACTTGTTTGGCACTTTTTGTTACGCTAAATTTTAATTTACGCTATATGGGGTCGAGCAAAAAGAACCATTTCTGCACAGTACACACAGCTGGTCGGCACAACTTGTGGAGCTCACTCACACTCACTCTATAAACATACTTTGCGCTTTCGAATAAATTGAATGCATACTTACCAAACTTTTCCTGAGACGAACTCACACTCACGAAAACTTTCTTCCACCGAACTCACTTGGCCTCAAACTCACACCAAAACGTTACTCACCCGAACTCACTCAGACTCAGGCGCACGGCTTGGACTGAGTGTAACTGAGACCGAGTGAGTCGACTCACGAGTTCGTTAGTCTTGAATGAACTTTTTCAAACCTGGTGTCTACGCTCATTAACGCCAATATCTCACGTAATCAGTGCTCCTCTTGGTGCCGATTGATATAGTACCTTCAAATAGGTTTGAGCTATGACTAAGGTCAATTTTCTTCAAAGAGCTGACAACATAAGATATATTTAACAAGAACTTTCTCAGAAGAGCTGGTGAGCTAGAAATCAAAATACCCTTTTCTTAATTCACACCTCTGATCAATAACTATTGAAATGGTGTATAAATTGAAATAGGTGGGGGTAGTCATGAGTCCAGGTAATGTTGATAGTAATGCTGAACAGTGTACACTTTGGACCATAAGTCGGTATAAAAAAAAAAAAGAACTCACTCAGACTCACTCAAAAAATGTGTCTTGTGCTGTAGGCTCACTTGGACTCAGACTCGCCAAAATATTCTTGGGTCTAGACTCATTCAGACTCATGGCTCTATCTGAGTCTGAGTGAGTTAGCCAACCTATAGCCATATAGTTAGCCAACCTAGTCATAGTGTAAGCTTGAGAAATGGTATTTCAGGCGCATGTCGGAAACTATTTCAAAGATGCAATGCAAAGACATGTCATGATAGAAGTATAACATGCATAGATTTATAATGATAATGTGTGAGGTAAATGCTGTAATCAAAATGGAACTTTGTAAGGGAGTGTGTTATTAGTATAAATAATGGTGGCATATCTATGTGCAGTTAGTGAGCCACATTCCAACACACGCCCACATTATGAATTTGAGTTGATGTCTCTGTTAGGGCAGAAATACATAAAAGCAAGATGTGAACCCATGTAGCAACAAGTGAGTTCTCCAAAGATAACTCGAGTTGATTGCTGCAGTGGTGATGATCATGATGTGTGGCATGGTTCGTTGTAATGGAGAGAAGTGTTTGAGCATGCATTTTGTCAGCATGCATTTATTCAAACCCAGTAAAATGCTCTTTATTAGCTATTTACACAGCTGGCATGTCGAATGCTGAAAATCTGGGCAAAAACAATTAGGGCAGTACTGAGGCATATTTATCTGCATTGTTCAAGGGCAACAGAATATGTTTGGCAATACAGTGAAAAACTGTCTACAGAATTGAATACTGCTGTCACACATAAAGGATAGAAACAGTTTGTTTGGAACAGTAATAGCTAGTTTGAAAATGGGGACTAGAGAAACTGCATCATCTTCACTTTTGCACGTACTTGATTAGCAATGAAATACAAATCGAAAAGATGCTTTAAAAGCATGGGCAGGAGTTTACACAGGATTCTAGTAGACTCCCACCCACAGGATGGGTGGGAGTCTACAAAATAGTGGGGGGTTGTAGGCGAGTGAGAAGGAGAGTGTGTTGGTGCTTGTCCAGAACTATCTCTTTACGGCATTTGGGCATTGCAGGAAAATTTTCATTACAGGGTGTACAGTGCAGTGACTCAGCGAACCAGTGATGAAAATAGGGAAGCGATTTTGGACGAATAAAATCATTTGCCATACAATTTCCCTCACTTCCTGCACACTATGATTTCATTTCAGGAGATAAACGACATCATGTGACGCCAGAACTGCTGTCGTGTGCTAGTTCGTTTGTTGCCAAAGCGGGTTTTAAAAGGTTTGTTGCCAAAGCGGGTTTTAAAAGTTAGCTTCTTCACAAAGCAAACCTGCTATGCAACAAAGCATATTAGAATATGGAAGGGTCCACTGTCACGAAACACTGTAGTATGTAGATGAGGTCGGCCGAGTCGGTAGTGTATCATTATTGTGTACCAGTTTTCAATGCACTCCCGGCTAAAACGTAGTTATGGCGAATGTCCAACACAGTCTAGATAAGCCATATGTTTACACTGCCTTCGCGGCAGTGGCCTAATTTTCATGCGCATACCAGTTTGTGCGTCCTTCGCGACAGTGGCCTAATTTTCATGCGCATACCAGTTTGTGCGTCCTGCGATCACTTTTATTCAAACGAGGGGGAATCAAACAAGCACGCATTAGACTTCTCAGATGACTTCACTGTCCATACGGAGTCCGAAAAAATGGAATGTAGACAGTACTCGGCGACACAGAAAGCAAAAGTTTGAAGTCCGAGAAGTTGGGCAGTACACGTTCAGTGATGTAAGCGAACGGCCGTTCGTCCGCATGATCGAACGGCGCTATACAGTGGGAGAACACTCTACAACACTGAAATACGGTGATGAAGCGCGGTTAATCAGAAATGAGCACAACATCAAGCGCCACTTTCCGCCTATAGCACATGCCCATGATCTTTGCGCGCTTCACTTCGTGTTCACGCCATCGTCATCTACCAACTCGAGTATTCACATCCCACTCAATAAAGATTACCGACGCAGTGCGATATGAAATTTGAAAACTGCACTCTGCTATAATGCATGATTGAGTACACGTTAACTGTTCCAAATTCAAGTGTATTGGCACAGAGTGGTCATGGACTAACTGAGAGGACCAAATCTCGTGGACTAAATGCTGCGGTTGATTCCCACCTTCGACCATTGTCCGGTGAAGACGAACAGTTAGTCTCTAAATTTTGCTCATGTCACTCTCGCTCTGCGCACGGCACGCACGGTGGACTAATGGTTGATCAAAATGACTAACGGCTGCCGTTAGTCCTTCTTTCTCTGATTTCGGCTTAGAATGCACCACCCCTTTCATTCTGGAGATTTTTTCTAGACTTGCCTCTCATATAGAGTTGTTTTTTTTTCGAACAAATCTTCAGGTGGTAGACAGTGCCTGTTTCTGTATTCGACTATTCTCTGTTATAACCCGATTCTTCTTGCATAGTTCAGCCACGCGCCATTACCGGCTGGTCCACCTTTCCACTATTGTGCATCTCTTTTATTCCTTGTTTTGTTTTTTCGCTTCAGGCTCAGCCAGCCAATCCCGACCCCCAACAGTGGATCGAGGGAAGCTAATAATGCCAAGCCGCCTGTGGCTGTCTCCGACCAGAGTGCATCATGCACATATGCATCATCAATTCCCTCCTGTGATTCCGCTTATAACAAGCTGCCACACAAGCGCTCCGTTCCCAACTATGAGGGAGGTGGTGGCCCTGTCGTGAAACTTGGTGTGCTCAACAACAGGCCCGCCGAACCGGCCATCCCGCTACCTGGAGTGGCGCAGCATATTCGGTGCGACGAACCAAGTGTTTTGACAAGCCGCCAGCCATGCTTGACCACGCGTGGCAGGGGTACCCCCAGGCTTGTTTCTCATCAAGAAGCCGACCAACAACAACACAAGCCAGCTGATGGAAGCTTCCGAAATGACTTTTGCCCTGACAGGACCAACTCAGCGAATGCCGGGCCCTCTTCTAGGCCCCAGCCCCAAACCGCCGCAGGTCGACCTTCCAAACCAAGTCCAGGTGTCAAAAAAATTGTGGCATCCCCGAACATGCACGAAAGCCTGTTCTACAGTAGTGAGGCACGACTTCAGCGACCTGCTGCCGCCACAAGGACAGTTGGCATTGCCCATCTGTACGCTGTCCATTTGCACAAGAACTGTCCAGGTTTGCCGCCAGTTGAGGATATCGCAAAGCAGCTACAAAATTTACAGAGGAGGTGTCAACGTGCAGGACTCAGAGTGGACACGCCCTGCTCGATGACAGACATTGAGCCTTGTTGGATCTTCAACAGTCTGAGCACGTTCAACCACATCCTCTTAGGGGCTAACATGGAAGTGAAAGAAGAAGAGCCCCGAAAATTCAGTGTCTGCTTCCTTGATGGGATCGAACGCTCTAACCACGACTCTACTTTTAATGCCTGCATTCTGCTCCACATTCTCCTCGAGAGGCACAAGTGTGTACAGTCGCTGCTCCTAGACGAGAAGACCATGGGGACCCATTTCCCCGAGATACTTTGTAATGCACTGGCCTGCAACAGGGGCCTTAAGCACCTCGCCATTACTGGTTGGAACTTTTCGCCTGGCACCAAGTACAGGCTCGTCCACTCTCTCTGCAAGATGCCGGCGAAATTAGAAACGATCGCCATCTCCTATCTGTCTATAGGGCCAAATGAAGCTGCGCTCATTGGGGACATGGTAGCGAGAACAGAGTGCGTACGCACCATCAAGTTCCTGGTGAATGACATGCGACCCGAGGCTGGCACAGAGCTCATGAAGGGTGTGTGTCGCAACGGCAGCGTCGAGCTTATCTGGCTCAAAAGCAACGCCCTTGGGTTCGGCGGAGCATGCATCCTCGGCGAATACCTCTCCAGGTCTTCGAAGCTGCGAGATCTGTCACTCAGCCATGTGCCATGCTTCGATGAAGGCCAGCTCCTGCTCATCGCGGAGGGGCTGAAGACGAATCGAAGTCTTGAAACACTCAAGATTCAATATTGCCATGTTACTCCAACCGGCATCGACAGGCTGGCCGAAGTTCTAAAAACCAACGGCACTCTCAAGAGCTTGGCGGTGTCTGCGTGCGGCCTTGCACAAGCCGCAGCTAAGTCCCTCGGAATCCTTCTGGAGTTTAACTCCGCCCTTCTCGACGTGGACTTGAGAGACAACGATATCGACGACACTGGAGCAATGTGGTTGGCTATGTCACTGAAGATGAACACGCACCTCAAGACGCTGAACCTCGAGGCTAACCATATTAGCTCAGTAGGGGTTCTAATGCTCGTCGAAGCACTTAGAAGCAACGAAGTTCTGAAAGAGCTGAGGCTGGGTTTCTTTCGGGCACGAAATGCAGATGAGAGGGCTGTCACGGCAGCTTTGAGTCGCACTGCCGCTCACGGCCGAGTGAGACTGTGCTACAACCGGCTCTCGGATGTCTTCAAGCTTGCAGCGGGCCTGCGCATCAATGCAGAACGAATCACATCAATACACCTGGACGCCAACGTCAAGGTAAAGGGCGACTGCCTCAAGAAACTTTTTGTTTCACTGGCTGAACTTTCCTGCCTCGAGTCCCTCTGCTTCGACTCCCCAGTAAGAATGGATGATTCAGCTGCAAGGAGGTTTGCCCATCTACTGATCAAAACGAAGACGTTGAAACGCATTCAGATAAACGACTGCAATGCCGGAAAAAGTGCTTTAAAAGTAATCATGAAAGGCTTGAAATTAAACCAGTCTGTCTCGCACATGGAGATGGACTTCTCGGCCACCCTCAGTTCATGCACCCATGCATTTGCGGACATGCTGAAAGGAAACAAGACACTGACCTACTTTGGACACATTACGACCAAGAAGTCACAACTACATTTGATTGCCGAGGAGCTGCGTGCGAATCGCGTCCTCACTTCTCTCAAGATCTGGAAGGAGCCTGGATATGAGGAAGACATTTTTGAAATCAACGAGATCCTTCGCCGAAACGTCTCCCACCTCAACCGAGCGGTAGAGTTTGCCCTGGACCCGGAGAAATTTGGCATCGAGCGGGAGCCGGCGGAGATTTTCGAAGAGCTCTGCGACACTCAAACGTTCCAGAACCATCTCTTCAGGGTTGCCGGCCCAGATCATGCGTGCGAGGCCATGCGCTATGCACGTCGACACATCACCACAAACTTGTTTGCCATCACGGGGGTTTCCCAAGTACCAGTCGCTTGCTGGCCCCATCCAGATAGTGCGCCGCAAATTGACTCTCTCAATGTATGGTGCTGGATGCACATTTTTAAGTATCTGAAAATTGCAGACATACCACGTACTTCGCAGGACTGATGGCATCCCTAATTTTCTTCTTATTGCCATTTAAAACTCACAGCAATGTTTGAGTGATTGAGAACAGGGATCATTGTAACGCAAGCAGAGTCATTTTTAGAATGATATACAGTAAAAGCTCATTTCAGTTAAGATTGCACAGGACCAGAAAAAATATCCAAATGAACCAAATTATCGGAAATAACGGAAATTTAATGTTTATAAATAAAAACGAACTCCTTTTCTTGATTAGTACGTAAATTTTATAGTTATATTGCCTAAGGGCTGCGAAAAATTTCCATTCTTATTTATCCTGTGACATCGCTCTCACCGCGACAATGTTTGACTATAGCGCGAAATCTCCGTGTTTCTCCATGCTCTTGTGTTTTATTAGGAAGCCTGACTTATTATCGCTATCACCACCACGTGATGATAGTTCTTTCGCACGTGAAATGGCCGGCAACTAATAGTTCCTCCATCACGACGTGGCAAGCAAGTTTTATTCCACCACACCAGCCACACCTGACAGGTTTTCATGTTCTGTAGGGAGACGTCGGCTGATTTTTTTTTTTTTTTGGGGGGGGGGGGTACCTTGCTGAAATTTTGATCTGTAAGCCATGACGAAAAAAAAAACGTTTCGATGGAGAAGGGGGGCCATTGCTGTGTCATTGCCATCATTACTAGTCATTGCTGGGATGTAGTTGTCGTCGTGTTCGCCCGATTTGTTAGTTCTTGTGGGCGTCTTGACTGTATTGTTTGATATTTATTACCTTGTGATTTCTATTACATTGCGATTGTTTTTGTGATATCACGACTGCGTGCTTGCCTTGCATAAATCCACACACACGTCCCGCACTTTTTGTGTTAAGCTAGTCATTGCTTTGTGTGTAGGTTTTGTTACCTTGTGATTGTTTCTGCGATATGACGACTGCGTGTTTGCCTGGTGTGAATTCGCACATACGTTTGCAATTTTTTTCTGCATTAAACTATCCATTGCTGTGTGTGTAGTTGTTGTATTCGACCGATTTGTTAGCGTTTTGACTGTATTGTTCAAATATTTTCCTTGGTTTTTTTCGAAATCTCGCCTGCAATTAAAATACACTTTTCGAGTATCTTTAAGGCAATGCTGTCCTTGTCCAGACTTCTATGCTTGCTGGAAGTTCGACCGAGGGAATACAACTATAAAATTCAATAACGAAAGGGAATGCACTGGAGCTTGTCTCATTAAATAAACACTACCTAATCAAACCAACTGACAATTAAGTCACTAGGAAATATTACCTGTAGTTCTTAGATGTATCGATAACACTTCCAAAGTACATGGGACGAAACTAAGGTTGATGAGATTTCGGTATTTCTGTGTGTTAAACAAAAGCGTAAATACCAATCAAACTGGACGGGGAATGGATCACCGGCGCTGCTCAAGTGATGGAGCACTCGACGTGTTATCGAAAGGTTCAGTCCCCACCGCCGGAAAGTTATTTTTCATCCGCTTTTATTATTTTACATTTATAACTACTGCACCGCACCTGAAGGCGCAAATAATGTCCCTTATGCTTACTTCGATCGGCTTCATGTTAGAGTATAAGTTGGTTGTGTCACCGAATGTCGGTTGTGTGTAACATACAATATACAGTGGTACTTGCGGATGCATTGCTTAAAAGAACTTTAAGGTCCCACTAAAAAAAAAAAGAAAAGGAGAAATGTGCAAATACTGAGATTCATTTATCTTATGAACCAGTCATACCTCTGACCAACATTTTTTACGCTTGTTTTCTAGGCAGAATAGCTCGCTGGCAAGGTGGCCACATTTATTGCGGCAAAGGTTGTATGTCCTTTCACTACCTGTACTATTTCTGGCCTTCCTTTCAACTAAAAGTAATCACACTACTAAAGCAATGTGGTACGCTGAGAGCCACTACAAGCTTCACTTTATGAACTGGACTACAGGGATGCTTTGGTCTCCGCATTGAATACGCGACGTACTGGAGCGTTATGCAGGATGGCGTGAGCTTGGCGAAACCCGCGATCTTTGCAAGTTCTGGCGAGACTCCCTTTTGAACGAGCCAACAGTACAAAAAGATCAAGCGAGCACTGCGTTACATTGGTTACAATAGAACGTGGTGTGACGTCAAGGACGGTTCACAAAGTTGGGCGGCATTTTCAAACCTAGCAAGTTGGGCGGCGTTTTCAAACCTAGCACCTTCTTTCGTGCGTTTGTCATTCCACTAAGTGCAGAAGCGCACCCAATGCAACAAAAGTGTCAGATACGTTTGCTTGTGATAATTTTCCTGAGGGGTACAGTCTGTTTAAATTTATCTTGAAGCGTTTAGTGCGAACGCTATATCCATTAGACTAATCAGCAAAGTGGCCTCCGAGATAAGGTCCGGCCTCGTAACTTAGAACATCGCGACCGCAGCCAAAGTGTAGGCCACGTGTACAATTATAATGCTTCACCTTTACGTACGCGCTGTTCGGCCGGAGCACGCCCTCTTCGTAGTCTTCATTGCGTGCTCGCTCCCCGAGGACAGGCGGCCGGGTGTTTAACTATTTGGCTGGGCATTATGGTTTGCTAGTTTGTCAGGACATGCTCTGACCAAACTAATTAAAGAGGCACTAAAGAAAAACAATAAATGACTTGATTTTGATTGACAAACTGAAGCTCTGAGAACTCTAACCCCACATGTGTTCCTATGGTAAGTTCATTATTAGCAGATGAAGTCGAGGTTGAGGTTTCGTTTACAAATTTTGTGCCGAAATCTCCATGCGTGGAGTCAAATATTTCAAAATGTATTTATCGTATTCTTGCAACATTGACTCGCTGAAAATTTTCGAAACTTCTTTTTTGTATACCAAGTCTACGGCACCCACAGATGACAGTGCATTTTATTTTAGTCGATTAGAAGCTCCCTAGGACCCAGCAGAAGGCTTTAGAATCTGTCGTTATGGGGTTTAGTGCGGGAATGTCAAGGTGGCGTCCCCACCTGCGTTTTCTTTTCGTGCGTTTCCTCGCTTAACAAGCTTACTAATACGTGAAAAAAAAATGTTTTACCATTGAATGACCCTTTGAGCCAATTCATGCTAAGACAGAGGCAATTAAGCGCTACCTCAAGATTATGTCAATGAAGCCATGTAAAGCTAAGACCATGCTAATTAAGGCGACGCTAAGTAAAATTCCGCTAACTAGACGTTACTTATACATAGCTGATGAGCATCGTGCCAATCCGATTCATGTTGATTAACTCTACCTTATTCAACACCTTGCTAATTGCCCCTGAGGTTGTTATTGCCATTTGAAATGTAAACGATGGCTTTTGCGATGCGCTTACGGTATGCGGACAGTTTCAACGAACACATGACACAGTGTTAACAACAAGAGTGAACGAAAACAGTGCACTTTTAAATCCCTACCGAAAGCGCATCACAAAAGCTAACATGAACCAATCAGCCCCATTACAGACAATTAAAACCTGCCAATTCAAGAAAAGACAGTTCAGACATGTTAATTAAGGTCCAGCTATTTTACAACCAAAATACAAAGCTGATGCAGTCTTCACACCGAAGCAGACTGTGCAGATGACCTACTTTAACAGCTGGAACCAGCTAGGTGTTCACAAGCTTCATTGATGGCTTCAGCTTTGCTCAATAAGTAGTGCAAGTTCGCGAAATGAGATACAATGAAGATGCTGCTCATCGTCCGTACACCACATGAAACACTTGACAGTCACACGGGTACTATGACAATCGGGAGTCGAGCTCGTGACTGTCAATGAGTTAGTATTCGAGTTCACACTTCAATCAGTTTGATGGACAGATGCCCGCGGGAGAGATCGGGCCCTCCCACCACGTTTGCTCTTGCCGAGGAGCAGTGCACATGCCGCAACGCCAGCGAGCGACGGAATTTAATTGTCTAGGCCCTTTGGACAGCCCTTCGGTGATTATGGAGATCGCCGAATCGGGGGCTTTCTCCCAGTCCTCTTATTAAAAGAAGCATTTTCTTACGCTGAACATCGCGAAAGCGTGTAAGCTAATGATCAATAATCTTCATGGCACTCAGGATAGTGTGGATTGATGTCTGGAGCAAAGCGACTGGACCTTCCTCTCGACGGGAAAGTTCCCGTTTGTAACATTCTAAGGGTGGAAGATCGAGGTCTAGTCAGCTTTGTGTGCGGGAGTGGAAATTTCTTACGCCCAAAGCTGTTGATGGGGCTCTTCGATTTTCAGGCCTCCGGCTGGTCTCTGGCAGCCAGAGTTTGCCAGAAACTGCAGGGAGCCAAACCAAAAAGAATTATCAGTTAAAAAGAAGGTGAATGAAGCCGAGACTGATATGTGTAGGATTGGAACGATTAAGAAGTCCGCAGTAGAGATCTACCGAACTTTTAAGCAAGAAATTGCCAAGGAAAGAATCTATGATAATACTCGGGGTAGTTCTCTACTGTTTGTGGCGAGAACGGGTGTATTGCGAACCTAAACATATCGGGCCAAATACGAAGGGGTAGAAACAGTACGCAGTGCGTGTGGAGAGGAGGAGAAAACTGCCGAACACTTGATAATGTTCTGTAAAAGGCTTCACCCTATAGTTCCGGATGATGGCACAGAGGTTTTCAAAGCACTGGGGTTTAAGGAAAGGCAGGGCAAAGTAGCTTTAAGCGGGTACAATTAACTAGAAGGAGGTTATCTGATTGGTGGCTAAAGTCAAGGCGCGAGTGAAAACTGAAACCTTCGCTGCAAAGTACCAGTCCTCAACCTCACTGTTTAAAGAAAAAAAAAGATAAATCTAGTTTTTGGTTCACTAATTATTACGGCATGGTTTGGTGACGTTAGCCACCGTCCGATCTAAAGAGTACAGCTATATCAATCCATCCATCCATCGAGCGGACAGCGCGGCAGGCAGCAGAGCACGCGAGATTCCAGCGTGCGCATATTTTTTTTTTTTTTGCGTGCGAGCAAAAATGACTGCCAGGACTTTCTGGCTAAACTGAAGAGAAGTATTTTTCGGCAGACACCACGGCAGACCGAAAAGCGCATGGGATTCCAGCGTGCGCATTTTTTCCCCGTTTTTTCGTGTACGAGCAAGAACTAGCGCCAGAATCTTCTGGCTGAACTGAAGGAAAGTTTTTTTTGTTACTTCATTTATTTTGGTCCCATTTACGAAGAAAAGCATGGTAACTGCGGCATTTTCCTGATAGGTAATTGTATGGAAGTATCAATTTGTCTGTGGCAGTATTGCTTTTTTTTTCATTACAGTCCGTTTTGGCTCGGTGCTAAACACCTCGATTTGAGAAATATAGAGGCATTCTAGCATTCCTACTTTCTGGAGACTTGAATAAGAGAAAACTGGGCTAATGCTCACCGTTGAATCGTATTGCTTTCATATCCTGTCACATAACCTTACTGTTATATCGCACACGGACATTTATGAGGTGGTCCACCGAAGCGCAGTTACGCTCTGGGTAACTGAGTGTCCTGTTCATGTCATTCAAGTAAGGCACATGAGAAGTAATTTTGCTGGGATATTGTAGAAGGCTTCGATTAGCCGATCTATATTCACTCCCCACGTTTTGACAGTGAAAGTGCCTGAGTTGTGATCGTCTCTTTTTTCGTCATCTGAACTTTATGTTTTGGTAGCACAATAGCAATACTAGTACTCTCGACTGCATCCAAATCAAAGGGTTGAACATGTAGCACAACGGTGTCTTTCTCACGAAAATTAAGTATTTGCCGAAGTAGCCTACTGAAGAAGAATATGTGCAAATTGTCACTGATATGTAACACAGCAGTGTTTCATACCAGGTACTTCAAACTCTGAAAGCCTGTTGCGTACTTCTTTAACAAGCAAAGCATATTGATGTTCGTTCTTATATTGCCCATTGTATCCATTGAACACCATAAAATTCACAGTGCGAATGGGTGACCGTAAGTGACTAAAACGTGCCTGTAACCAGCCCGTGGTCGTCGCAGAACCGGTGACGTTCAGTCTATACATAGTCTAGACGCATGGCGACCGCCTGCACCCTCCTCTATGTATCCTGCTTCTGCGGCTCGACGGGAGGATTCTTACAAAGGCGCTACAATAAAAAGCAGCGCTAGTTCCATGGAAGCAAATATAAAGCAACCATTTCAATCCCGTGAAACCCGTGAGAGTAGACCGCGGAACTCTTCCGACTTCGCTTGTTGATCATGCTGTCATTTTTTTTTCTTCGCCAGTGTCCACCCTACTATAGAGTTTGCAAACTTCGAAGTACAGTAAGTTTCCAGGCTCCAGCAGTTCCTGATCACTTGCAGAGGCATCGCAATTATAAGTGCTCTAATATGGGCGGTGCAAATCTGCAGTAAAACAAGTCAATTTTAGAACTTATACGCCGAAACATCCACTTCGCCTCTCGTTCACCTTGACTCGAAATTTCCAAACGAACGCAAAGTTATATCAAAGCGCGAAACCGTTTATTTTTCGCCATATAGAAGCTTCGCCGATGGCGCGGCAGCCTTTTCGACCGAAAGAGAGAGCGCCGCGGTGTGAAGAAAAAAAGCACGCCACGCCCAGCTCTGGTAACACGTGGTCTCCGTGCAAATGGGACGGCCGGAGAAAAACCCGTCGCGTGCTCACACGGAGGAAAAAAAGGTAAGGAGAGGCCCTGACGTCACTCGTTGTGAAGCCGCGACGAAGCCGGAAGTCAGCCATATTGACTGGGCAAATTCTCCTCTCTTGTTTATATACGAATGCGAAGCAGAAGGCGCGGCTCCCTCTCTTTCTCAAAAAGCACGTGGCCTGCGCGCCATGTGCGCCGGTGCTATCCGAAACCAACAAAACGGATTTCAACACGCTGTTCTGCCGCGATATGGTTGACGAAATCTCTGCGTATGGGTGTTGTACTCATGCACTGCCGGCGTTTACGATAAACACGGCAAGTTGCGCGTTCAGCTTTTTTTATTTGATGTGTTCTTTGTGAAAATAAAGATGATATTTCGGACATTGCCGTGCGACGAACCAGGCACCGAAATTTGTACAGCTTCTTTCAGATCACTTTATTCCCCTTTTGCGCTTCTCTTGAGGCTTTATGAAATTTTCGGTCAGGCTGTGGGCTAGACACAACGATAAAAAAAAAATGTCTTCCCTGCAATAAACCGGAGGTTCGTAATTATGCCAGTAAAGTCGGCGTCGGTGGAGGTTGTGTGCGTGGCAGCCTGTTGAATTTGCGCCAGCCTCTTTGTTTTCACCCCTCTTTTGTCCAACGCGCAGTGGTTCCTTCGGATATCCCAAAGGCCATGATTTCATTAGGACGAAAGCAGCGAAGACCACATGAAAGTGCGTGGGAACACGCCTCCAGTGTGATTCACACGCACTAGTTGCTACGGAGAACGGAAACCAGGATCGCGTTAAGGCGAAAGGTGGGAAAGTTAGCCGAAGGAATGCGTGAGAAAAAGGTCAACATCACTTGGTCAACATCGTTCGAACGGCTTTGTCAGCTTCTGAATGCACAAGCACGCGCATCTAGTGAGGTGCACCTAGTTACCTTGTGCAGGTGCGTGTAGACATTTTAACGAGTTTTGCTACAATACAGACAATATGGCAGAGAGCGAGACAATATTGCGAAGAGGGAGCTGTTGTGTTCTGGGTTTTCGGTTTCGGATTGACATGTGAGGATGCCAGGGGGCGCCGCTCTGGCATCTAGGATTTCAAGGCGACTGTAAAATAAAGGCAGTGTATGTTGGGTAACCGTGGAGTGCGGTTGTTGTTCTTTCCTTCGGCGTTTCGCGCCAACCCGCGTGTTCGGGCTGGTCGGCGTCCCCGCCGGCCGCGTACGTTTCCCTTCGGCCGTCTTCTTCTGCTTCGTCGGGACCAGCCAGCCCCCAACACAGCAGGAGCATCTTAACCGAAGCAGAACAGGAACTTCAATGCGCAGAAGCATGTGGTAACTGTACAGGAACATGAAAAGCAAGATTAGATTACAGTATTAATAAGGGCCTGTGGACCGCAAATGCATCGTCCGTTGTCATAAGAAGCAACACCGCATGAAAGCGGTATGGTCACCCTACACTGCACTTAACATAAATATGCTCGAGGGCATACAGAAAAAAGCAATACGATTTATATTTGGCTGGTATGACCGCAATTTTTCTCCCTCATCTCACGCATGCTCATTGTCGTTAGAACCCCTTGCTTTCCGACGCACACATGACCGTATCACTCTGCTACATAAGATTGTACGCAGCCGCAGTTGCATTAAAGCACCGATTACTTTTTGTGATTCAGCACGACGAACCACGCGCCGATCTCACCCACTCAACATTGTTCCCTTCCAGCCATTTGTAAATTTCTTTAAGCATTCCTTTTTTCCAGCCGTTGTTGAGATTTGGAACAACCTAGATGGTTCCCTACGCGAAAAACCAATTGAACTGTTTTTGAAAGAACTGCGTAACCATATTTTGTAATATGTTTTAAATGCTTTGTATGTTTCTTTGGTATTGCTTAATGTATGTTCGTTCCTTTTTCTAATGTACCCACTCCTGCTATGTCTCGTGTATCGAGACAGCAGTATCTGTAAATAAATAAATAAAATAAATAAACTGTCACTAACCTGCAAGTCATTCATTGAACGAATTCTTGAGCACAGTTGTTATCTTCTATGATGGCTTTCAGCATAATTTTGACGGACGCTGCAAATTCGGAGTACGTATACGCGCGTTCGTTCCGTGGTTTCTAGTTCAGACGCCTGGTTACAACCACCACCGGAGGAAAAATCGCGTAGCTAACAATGCGGCACAAAGAATGGATGCTCTCGAACACCTGCAGTACGCCACGGTTAGGTGCGAGACCCATGAAAACGCGCACACCGCCGCTGGACCGCCTGAACGGTGCCGCACCGCACTACATCAACAATAACAAAACGCCGCCATTGTGCCCAGTGAATATGGCCGCGCGTGACGTAGTTTCCGCCGCATTTTTTACGCCCTCCGTGCCATGCATTAGATCTCATTCTGCTGCAGTATGGTGCCTATACCGATGAGCGCTGCGATCTCATCGCCGCGTATCAACGATAGGGTCTCGCCGCTACCACCATGGAAGAACTGTTCCCAAGGACAGACGCGAGCTTGGAAGCGTGTGCTGGGTGCGCTTAGGACACGGCGCTCTTTCAGCGCCTCTGACTTCGTGACGTGTTTCCTTTTTTTTAACCTTCATTTCTGCTGAGCCGCGGCTACGAGACCCGGCGAGTGTTCCGCGCCAACCCGACATCAAACGCGCCTACACGGCCCGTCACACCTCTTAAACTCGGCGGATCAACTTCTCCCAATTTTCTCGGCGGCCTTCCTGAATGGTTGTGTGTTGTGATTGTTCGGAAATGCGCTGGTGAAGACGAATCGAATGTGACCCTCCTTTTTTTTCTCTCTTCCTCTTTTGCATTTTTTTCTACCTATCCACTTTCACTCCCAATACCCCATCCCTTGTGCCGACCTGTTGAGGAGTCATCTAAGTGATAGACAGTTTCAGGCGGCACTTTTCTCTTCCTTTCATTTATATAATCACTTGGAGAGAGAGAGACCTTGTCCTAAACTGCAGCAGTAATGCCAGTAGGGTAACCGAAATCTTACCAGTTCTGAGTGTCGTTTCTTTTCTTTATTGCAGTTTTTAAAATTAGTATTGGGTTCAAATCAAGGTCTTTCATCATTATAGACCACTTTATTTTTCAACATAGTTGATTTAGTGCATTCGTCATGATAAACATTTCATTTTCCAGTAAACAAGTGTCACTGACTGGACTAAGTGAAAAGCTTCTGCGACGGTACTTCAGACCGTACAGGGTGGTTCGACGTCTCGGCCCACTTGATTACGAGGTTGTCCCCGACGGCATCACGAACTCTCAACGACGCCGATCGCGACCTGAAGTCGTACATGTCGCGCGCCTCAAGCCGTTTCATGCACGTTAACAAACTGAAACAGTGTTTTTTTTGTATTATTGTTGTATCGTAATTTATTCATTGTAATTTCTTGCATTATTATTGTACCTTCATATTTAGTTAAAGCATCGGGACGATGCCTGTTATCAGAGGGGGGCAATGCCACGTTCCATATCCAAAGTTTTTGTTATCGTCCGAAAACACCACACGATTCTCAGCGCAAACCGCGCCTGCAGTTTTCGAGAAGGTTCCGGACTGTAGTAGATCATTTCGATAAGATCACGCCCACTGTGCGAACGGTACAGATTGTTCTGGAACCTACGCCACCGCCAGCAATAACGCTAGAACATTCGACAGCAAGAGTATAAATGCCGACACGCTTCGCCGCTTGTCAGTTGTTGATCGAAGGCCGACGCTCCGTTCCCCGCTATCAGTCCGAGACGGCTATCTGTGCAAGACTACTGCTGTAATTGTACTTTCCGTTTACCGGGCGCAGGTTTGCCCAAATAAACAGTTAAATCCCAACACAAAGTCTCCTCTCTTCGGCCACGTCACGACCCCGTGACATCTGGTGGAGATGCTGCTTCGTTCATGTACCGGACGCCCCCGTTAAGCCGTGAACCCAGCCCACGTCGCGGAGAAGACACCGACGCCAACCAAGAGCAGCGAACAAGCCGCCTCGCACGATGGAGCCTGAGACTTCAAGAGTATGACATTACTGTCATTTACAAGTCCGGCAAAAAACACTCCGACGCCGACTGTCTCTCTCGTGCGCCTGTCGACCAACCGCTACCCGACGACCCGGATGACGAGTACTTCTTGGGAACGATAACTACCGACGACTTCGCTGAACGACAGCGGGCCGACCCGGAACTTAAGGCCCTAATAGAATACCTCGAAGGCAGGACCGCCGAAGTCCCGAAGGTATTCAAGCGCACACTTGCGTCGTTCTTTCTACGAAACGGTCTTCTACAAAAGAAAAACTTCTCACCGCTTCGAGCTAAGTACCTCCTTGTGGTGCCTTCAGCTTTGCGACCAGAACTCCTGCAGGCCCTGCACGACGATCTGACGGCAGGGCACCTCGGTGTTTCTCGCACGCTCGCGAGGATACAAGAAAGGTACTACTGGCCACGTCTTACCGCCGACGTCACTCGTTATGTGAAGACATGCCGGGACTCTCAGCGACGCAAGACACCGCCGAGAAGACCAGCGGGACTTCTGCAGCCAATTGATCCACCTTGCCGACCTTTCCAGCAGATTGGTATGGACCTACTGGGGCCGTTCCCGACGTCGGCTTTCGGAAACAAGTGGATCGTGGTAGCTACCGACTACCTCACCCGCTACGCCGAGACAAAAGCCCTGCCAAAAGGCAGTGCATCCGAGGTAGCTAAGTTCTTCGTCGAAAATATCGTCCTACGTCACGGCGCCCCGGAGGTCCTTATCACCGACAGAGGAACGGCATTCACTGCCGACTTAACTCAAGCGATCTTGGCATACAGCCAAACAAACCACCGCCGGACGACAGCGTACCACCCACAGACCGACGGCCTCACCGAGCGGCTTAACAAGACGATCGCCGACATGCTGTCAATGTACGTCGATGTCGAACACAAGACGTGGGACGCCATTCTTCCGTATGTGACCTTCGCATACAACACGGCGGTGCAGGAGACGACGCAGATATCTCCATACAAATTGGTTTACGGAAGGAGCCCGGCAACGACGCTCGATGCCATGTTACCCAACGTCACCGACGAAGAAAACCTCGATGTGAGCGAGTACCTTCACCGCGCCAAAGAAGCCCGACAACTTGCGCGTCTCCGTATCAAGAATCAACAGGCGACCGACAGCCACCGTTACAACCTTCGACGACGCTTCGTGGAATGCCAGCCCGGTGAACGTGTTTGGGTGTGGACGCCGATACGCCGACGTGGACTAAGTGAAAAGCTTCTGCGACGGTACTTCAGACCGTACAGGGTGGTTCGACGTCTCGGCCCACTTGATTACGAGGTTGTCCCCGACGGCATCACGAACTCTCAACGACGCCGATCGCGACCTGAAGTCGTACATGTCGCGCGCCTCAAGCCGTTTCATGCACGTTAACAAACTGAAACAGTGTTTTTTTTTTGTATTATTGTTGTATCGTAATTTATTCATTGTACTTGCATTATTATTGTACCTTCATCTTTAGTTAAAGCATCGGGACGATGCCTGTTATCAGAGGGGGGCAATGCCACGTTCCATATCCAAAGTTTTTGTTATCGTCCGAAAACACCACACGATTCTCAGCGCAAACCGTGCCTGCAGTTTTCGAGAAGGTTCCGGACTGTAGTAGATCATTTCGATAAGATCACGCCCTTTGTGCGAACGGTACAGATTGTTCTGGAACCTACGCCACCGCCAGCAATAACGCTAGAACATTCGACAGCAAGAGTATAAATGCCGACGCGCTTCGCCGCTTGTCAGTTGTTGATCGAAGGCCGACGCTCCGTTCGCCGCTATCAGTCCGAGACGGCTATCTGTGCAAGACTACTGCTGTAATTGGACTTTCCGTTTACCGGGCGCAGGTTCGCCCAAATAAACAGTTAAATCCCAACACGAAGTCTCCTGTCTTCGGCCACGTCACGACCCCGTGACAATATTGTGAATTTATATTTATTGAGTGACCAATAAAGCAACGTGACAAATAGAAGAATTTATTGACATGTTCACAATTAAAGTTTGAGAGCAACAGCATCAATCCAATATTCAATATCAAGCACATGATAACAGCACAAACACAGCCGGAAGACTGTTGTTCCTTAATTGCGCGTATTTTACTAGTATCTGGAGATATGAACAAACTAAGTTGGCAGGCAAACAAACTTTCAGAATGAATCAATTGCACAGCATGCATTCTGCAAAATGTGTACATGCATACCCTGCATGAAAATCAACAACCATATAATCATCGCAACTCCCAATAAAAATCCAAGAAAAGAACTGACACACCATAAAACACCTTTACGAGCAACAACAGTTGTTGAAGAGCAAATCTAGATAAATTTAAAGGATGGTTAAATGTTAGAAAGCTTCGTGAAAATTTCACCACTGCAAGGTATTGCCAAAAAGCAATGCTTGACACAGTGTTGTGCTTTATTGATGCCTCCTACAAAGTAAAAATTTCATGGCATAGACATATTTTGCAGAAACAATACAAAAGCAATCAATAACTTCTTGATATCAAAATATAATTGAGAAGCCACAAATAATCACTTTGTAGTCTAAATCTCATCAGATATTTGCAGGCACTAAATAAATATAGAGGACAGCACAACGAATTTTTTACAAGGCTTATCTCCAGTTGTATTGTGTCATGGTAACCGATGTCTATGCGTGGATTAGTTTCTTAATGTAAAAGCTGAAATCAAAGTTCTCATGAACAGTCATAGACTGTTTAAGAAATGCTTCATCTCGCTGTACCACAATCGCAATGCTTTGCCCAGACAAGTACACAAAAAAGACGCATCGGCTTGTATTTGTCACATACATTGCGACTTGAACTTTGGTATAATACTGGTGACGTTTCTTAAGCCTAAGCTCACCGCCTTTATTACTTTATTAAAAATATAGTTAACAAAGCTCATTTTATGGTCCTCATCGATCAGCATGTAGTCTTTTTCTCGAGAACGGACACTTTATCTCAAGAAACACAGTTTCGTCGCCACTCTTGCACTCTCCATCATGGCTGGCACAGAGCCACGGCTGCTTCAGGCTCACTATTTGTCCGACCTGCGTTTAGATCTCACACCATTACGCAACTTTCCATACACACTCCTATTTCATTCTCAGTGAACAAGCAATAAGCACAAATGGGACCATAAAAATTCATGCACAGTTGTAGCACAGCTATCCCTACTCTGAGTCACAATTACAAAATAAAATTAGAAAGGAATGAAGGAACATTGCATTATATATTTTTGCAAGGCATGAATTCTCTTAATCTTGGCATTTCGCGGAGTGAAAAAATACTGCACCTGCTATTAGTACTGAGCCTTGTAAAATTAGAGTACTTTCTGTATAATACCTTGATGACAAATTTTGTCTTTGTTTATATCATCATGTGAAAAAAACTACTTGGGGAACTATTCCTGAAGCTTAAGGTTATGGCATTTCAATGTATTCAAAAAGATATATCCTTATTTTGAGCATGTGGAAATGTGAATACGGCACAGTTACTTGGGACTGCTTTCCAGAGGCACCAAATGTATCACATTGGTTTAATAGCATGCAAGCTAGAAAAGTTGACTTGAACCATTGTGATCTACTTTCTTGCTTCACTTGACTGCAGAGAGAGAGAAAGAGAAGGACGAGATCAGGAAGGAAGGAGTAGGTATTGTGATTTGCACCTGTCTCCCACCCATAGGTCAGCCAACTCCCTCATGAGTCGACTGACTCGGACTCACTCAGACTTTGATCGAGTCGTGAGTCTGAGTGAGTGAGTACGGGCGAGTAATATTTTGTTGAGTCTGAGTCCAAGTCGTGCAAGATATATTTCTTGAATGAGTCTGAGTGAGTTCAACTTGTTTTTTCCATCCTATGCTTGCAAAACATATGTGCAAGCACACAGTTACTGCTCGAGCCAAGATTTGTTGGGTTAAAATGAACTGACACAGCTGTTTATGCCAACATGTCATCAAGAAATGATGTCCCCTAATGTAACCTTTACTGATTAGCTGTGTCACGTAGTAACATGATAAAATACTCATGTACTCTGTGTCATTTGAAACACGGTTCTTCATATACATAACTACAAGTTAAGGTTACTTATGTTATACAACACATTTAGAGATATAACAATTACAATAATTTCTAGTTTGCTAGGATGTCTCTCTGAAATATTGTAACAGCTGCTGTGGTAAGAAAACCTCCACATGCTTAACTCACCTCATCAACTGACATAGGAGCTTTCTGCTTCTTTCCTTGCCTCAGCTTCTGTGCTTATCCCTAAAGTACGAAAAGCAATCAGTTGTAATAATAATGTTAAGAACAATTCTTTGTGAGCGTGAGCGTGTGCAAACAATAGTGAACATGCGTTACCATCCAAAAGTGGCTTTCCATTCGAAGGCTTTCTGCGAAGAAAGTGTCCAGGAGTCTCAAGTGCAGCCTACGAGCCACAACTCTATGGGCAATTGACATCGACAAACATATTCTCCGCTCTTTGGACCACGTATGTAAATGTAGAGGCCTTAAAATTGGAACTTTCTTTTCTGCATGTTGATCATCACAATCGCCGATCCAAAAAACACACAACTCAAACATTTTTTTACTATATTTGCCAAGAGAACACGAGGAGGTATACCTTACACATCTTGCCTGTTTCACTGTGCTGAGAGCGATTTCTTCAGCACCTTCCTGACTGAGCATAACACCGGACAAGAAGTGTCGCTCTGCAAGTGACATGAGATCCACTTGTTGGCAGCGTGAAAGCCTGATTGGGGTTGCTGTCTTAAGCTGAGAAGTCATCACAATATAAACAGGCATCCTGCTGTCCAAAGTACAAACTTCTTGCAAGCTTGATAGTTCTGCGGCCTTGCACACCTCATTCAGTGAACTGGCAAGGATAGACTTCACTCCTTTGTCAACCATAATGAGGGCAGCAAGCTCTTGTATTTGATTTTGTGGTGACGCAATTGCAGGAAAGTGGCCCTATGCATACGAAGGCGGTATTCTGCTTGGCCTTGATCCACCTAAAAAAAACTTCTTTGTCATCTGGTTCGAAAAGTCCATGCATAAATTTACGCCAACAAAGTGGGAAGGGTCTGCCTAATGAACATAAAAAATACAGGAGGAACGTAAGACCAAACAGTTCTTCAATAGACTCGTTGGCATCAATGTCAAGCTTTGACGAATGGCCGCATGCCTGTGGCTGCTCTGTGCATGAAGTTTGCTGTACTTCATTTATGATCACGGCTACAGTGGCTACGTGCTTGCATGTGCCACGGCACCCAGCCTTGCAGGTGCATTTTGCAATTACAATGCGTCGATAAGACAATAGTTATAGCGCGAGAACAAAACGACGACACAGAGACATGAAGGACACGAAGAACACGAGCATCTCTGTGTAGTCGTTTTGTTCTCGCGCTATAACTATCGTCATGCCATACCAACTAGCCCAAGCTGCCACACTTCTAAGCGTCGATGAGAGGTGAGCTGCAGAGCAACGTCGGCAGAATATAAAGGGATGCACGTAACATGCACGACAAAACTCATTGCGCGCAGACACATAACACACCTCTGTCAAGTACTCTGGTAATCTGTTTCGTTAGAAGTATTCATCAATGTATGGCAAGAGTACAAATTTAGAGCCGACACGCACCATATATACGCAGTAACCCTTGCACGGTTTGTTTCAAATGCCCTCCCCCGCTTGTTAGATATTCCTATTTTATGGCATGAACTGCCCCGCTTAGGTATACGTGGAATTTTTTTCAAGCGCCTGACGTCTCTTCGATATATTTTTTAATGTTTTGCATAGCACTTCGGCGGCTTTCGTTGGCGCATCCGTACGTGCGCACGTGATGCGGCTGGTTTCAGTTTGGTCATTTAGCTGGTTATCGCTTCTCGAGCCCTCAAGGCTGATGGCTCGCTTCTTATGTGTTAAAGGGTGACCGCTTCCGACTCTCTCGTTTATTGCTCTTCGGGGCGCGATTACATCTGTTTCCGTGTGGCGCTAAATTACACAAAGGACGCCGCCCTGCTTGCGTTTCTTGTTTTGGGGACTCTGAAAAACTAATACCGTCTGGTTGGCGATAAGATGAAGGATTGTTAATGTGTTTTTTCTCGTTTTTCCTTCAGAAGAGAAACATAACCACACAGTTTTTTTTTTCGTGTGCTCCCCCACACAGTTCGCTTATGCTACGAAGGGGGGTCAGGCAAGGCGACCCGCGCTCGCCTGCCCTTTGCGTGCTCGCTTTTGAGCCGCTTGTGCAGAGACTGTCTGGCGACAGCAGGCTCTGTCAGTTCTCCCCCCCCCCCCCCAGTCACGCTGTTTGCTTGCGCGAATGACTTGTCTATTGTCATACGAGACGAGGCAACCGTTTGCACCGTTCTGGGGGTTTTAGACGAGTACTGCGAGGCGAGCGGCGCACGTGTTAATCGGTCGAAACGTGCAGTAATGTACTTAAACTCAGCTCCAACGAGCGCGCAGCCCGTACACGGCTTACCCGTGAAGGCGAGGCTGCGTATCCCAAGTTTCCACTTCAAACCGTGAGGCCTGATTCCTGAAAACTGGCAGATAGCTGAAGATAAGCTAGAAGCCAGAATTCAGGAGCTCGGCGCGCTCTCTTGTCCGCTGACTGCAAGGGTAACAATCGTAAGATCATTACTCTTTTCGTTTTTAACTTACGTGGCTTGTGTTATGCCGGCCACGAGTCGAACCAAGAAGTGCTGGGAACAGACTCTCTTTGGCTTTCAATGGAGTGGTTCATGTATTTACGTGGGGCGTCGGGTCCTGAAGTTGCCCAGAGATCGGGGAGGACTTGGAATTCCCGACCTGGGTCTCAAGGCCAAAGCCTTTCACGTCACATGGACCCGTGTAGCATTAGACTTGGACATGAAACTCACTCGAAGCTTCGCGTCGTTCTTCCTTAGCACGAGTTTGCGGCAGCTGGCAGCAGGCGCCCTCTCTCACTGCGTGCCCCGCGCGGGAACACTGTCAGCTTTTACGCGAGCGCGGCTATGACACTCGCGGAGAAACAGCGCGTCGATCCAGCGTACGACGTATTCGAGGTGCAACTCCAAGAGTTATTTGATTTGGTAACCCCGCCTCTGTCCGAGCACTACAAGATGTTTGACCTGTCCCTGCACAAGCCGAACTATTATCTCATCAGTGCCAGTTTTCTCGACGGCAGGCGGGCTTCTTTTATGTACCGTCTGCCAGTGTTGTGCAGTCATTTCACGACAGACATCCAGCGAGATGTTTGTTCTTTTTTGTCGAAGTTGAGAGAGCCCGGTTCATATCTTCCGAGAGTGCGCTCTTACAAAAGCCCTACTCTGAAAGATAGCCATCTTATTTGAGCTCCCGAGAGTGTCATATCCCACGGTGAGCTATTTAAATCCGCTCCCTTTTCACGCGGTCAACCAGTTTGTGCTTCTTCTCGTCAAGTGCCTATACCAAGAAGTGTGGCAGCTTGGGCTAGTTGGTAAGGCATGACGATAGTTATAGCGCGAGAACAAAACGACGACACAGAGACAAGAAGGACACGAGCTCTAACTTACAGCTGATTTTATTGCGGAGAGCACGAAAATATATAGATGAGACAGTAACCATGTTAAAAAAACCATATGGCACAAAGAGCAAAACATGAGTAAGAGAAAAAACAAAAACAAAAAACAAAAGCACAGAAAAAAGCAAAGAAAAGTCTATAAGGAAACGAAACAGAAAAGGAAAGATAATATAACTACTTGCGCGCACCGAAACCTTCGAGGAACCTTGGTTCCTTCTCGGACAGAGACACGGAGGGCTTGCTAATGCAGAACATCTGTTCTCGTGTCATCTGCGTGGCCTCGACAATGACTCGGGTGCGCTCATCTTTGTGCTCTTACAGCGTCGCTGTGTCCTTGAAAAGGGGCACGCAGTTTAACTCAGTTCAGTGCTGAGCAAGAAAACCATCTTTCCCGTTTCTAACATTGTTAGCGTGTTCTCTCAGTCGATCGTTCAGACACCTTTCGGTCGTTCCGACATAACAAGCACCGCATGAAAGGGGAGTCCTATGCCTATACCAAGTTTGGTTGGCGCGATGTGAGGCCGTTCAAGGAGGGGTCGTGCTAGTTCTTAACGAAGTACTTGTAAACGTACGGAAGGAAGTCTGTTTCCATCTCTTCCGTGAGTGGCCTCGCCTGGGCGCGAAAAAGATTTTCGAAGTCTGGCCCCGACCGGCAATGACCTGCAGCAAGTCTAAAGGGCAACTAACCATGACGATAGTTATAGCACGAAAACAGAACAACGACAAAGAGACACGAGCACTAACCTTCACAACGAGTTGGAAGTTAGCGCGCATGTCTTTTTGTCGTCGTTCTGTTCTCGCGCTATAACTATTGTCATGCCATACCAACTAGCCCACACTGCCACACTTGTAAGTTACGCCCGACAGCGCGTTTCCTTCGCAGTGTGGCAGCTTGGCCTAGTTGGTATGGTATGACGATAGTTATAGCGCGAGAACAAAACGACGACACAGAGACAAGAAGGACGCGAAAGACACGAGCGCTCGTGTCTTTCGTGTCCTTCTTGTCTCTGTGTCGTCGTTTTGTTCTCGCGCTATAACTATCGTTTCCTTCGCACTCGGCGAGCACTCATGCAGCGCGGTTTCTTTACTTTTTGTTCAGCTGCTCTGTCCTCCTCTCTTCTACGGGGAATTGCAGTCTGTTTCCTGCTGCGCGCGCTTAGGTGGGCGCTCCCTCCTCCTGTTTTCTCCCGCTCCTCTCGCATGTCTTCTTTCCCCCTCGGCGCTGAACATGGAGGAAGGAAGTGGCGCCGAACTCGTTTCCTCCACTGACGATAGTTATAGCACGAGAACAGAACGACGACAAAGGGTGTGTTCCAATACTCACCTTAGACGGCTAAATAGACAGCTAAATGGACAGCGGCCATCTTAAGTCCCATTCCAATAGGTGACTGGTTAAAGAGCGAGGGATTGTGGGATGCACCGTGTGCTACCGGCTTCCGGTTCGAGAAGAGTAGACGACGGTGAACCGCTTCGCCGCAAGCCTCAGATTATTCGGGATTCGTGCGCGTGGTTGCCCGTTTACCCTCGTCCTGATAAACCATGATCGGTTGTTGAGCCGTTGGCTGCTTCAACTCGAGCGTGAAAGGCAAACGCATGAATCGATTGCCACAAAAAGAAGAAAGAAAAAGTGAGGTGGACCGCGGCTGTGAAGAGAGCCACGGCGACAGGTAGCCTTTTAGTATACAAGGAACGTTAAATCCAGAGTGTGCGAAAAGAATTTTATCACAGATACATGTGTATTCCACACTGAAAAAAGCTTACGTATGAATTTGCTGTGAATATTATATTGAGAAATAAACTGTCGCACAGGTGCGCCTAGCAAAGATCTTACGGGAACGCGCGGGGGAAATCTACCGGCCATACGAGGTGAGCGCCTGGCTTTGCACCCATATATATGACAAAAAAGGCAAAAGCTTCACTCAAGAGTAAATTTGCACGAAGCGCTGGACGAGTGCATTTGCGTTTATCTTGGTCAAACTGTGCGCCAGGACGGCAATCAAAGGAAGGAGTGCGTTAAATAAGTGCAGGGTTTACAATATTCGGCGCCGTCTATGTCTGACTGTATTGTTTATGTGCCGCCGTGCCGCGCAGTTTAATCAAGATCAGCGTTTATATAGCATCTGGCTTCGACTAAGAAATGCATCTTATAGTGCGCAGAAGGCGAGAAAAAAATATCTCAATTCGTTTATTAAGTGCTGCGCTTCATGCCGATCGACCGACGATGTCGGCTGAAACAGCGCTCCCGAAATGAACTTTTAGTACACTGCTACAGTCATCCCCATCCCCTGACATCTTTAAAATGGTGATCTTTTATCTGCAGTAACGTATCATACATTGAAAACTGTCTTCTGTATCGACTGATCTGCTAGCCAAACTGACAGTACCCCCGAGCAGCATGAATGCATTGCAGATCATCTTAGTGTGATAAAAAGTTTCCCTACCGTTCATGGCTTTCGTAGCTTGTCATTGTCACAACCACGGTCAGCGAAAACAAAAAAAAACAACTTCTAAAGCACTGAAAATAAACGGAGAGGTGTTTTTTTTTCAATTTTTTTTTTCAACGGCGTGGTACAAAATTGAGCGCATACCGCTGTTAATCAGCGTGGTGCGTCAAACTGGAAGCCGTCGTATCCCACGGTTCCCTGTGATTGCCCATATTACCGGTCACCAATTCTCCCGTAGCCGCCAAATAGACAGCTTCGAGAAGACCGCATCGTAGACAAATGCGATGCACGCTACTCTGCTGTCTATACAAGATGGCGACTTGGCGAATCGCTCAGATAGATAGGATCTCGCCGGAATTGTCGACTGCACACAAGCAGACGCTTTCCTAGACGCTCAATGTGAGTAACGTTTATTTGTTTTCGATTTAAACACGAAATCAACCAGAAAATACAACAGTTATGTTTGTTTATTTTGGCTTTTTTTTTCGATGCGAGGTGGCGCATCGTCGCGTAAAAGCCGCCTAGACGTGTTCAAATTTTCGGACAGCATAGGCTTGGTGCTGCCTTCTAAGCAGTCTGCGTAGCCTGTCTACGTGCTGTCTAAAAATTGGAACACAGCCAAAGATTCAAGAAGGACCCGAGTTTCGTTTCCTTCGCTAGCCCCACCTTCGGCGTGGGTGCACCGGTTGCTTGCTCACGTGGATGCTCCTTCGCGCGCGTAATTCAAGCCACTCGCTGGCATACAACTAGTTGGCACAATGTATTACGCATGTGTTTCTCGCGCGCACTGCTTTTCTTCGGCGCGCCATAGAGGGTAAGTAGTGCGCTCTCATTTCAAAACAATCGAGTAATAGAAAAGGTCAAGACAGGACGCTTCCATAGGCCCCTGCGGCTGATTTGGGTTCGCAGCACACCAAACAGGTGTGGTGAAACTTTGCAGCCTCAGAGATGGCATACCGCAGAAAAGACTGTCTCGAAGGCCATTTTGTAGTGACTAGGAGTATTATACTGCCTCCGAGACCACACTAACGAGCGTGCTCATCTCTGAGCACGGACGTTATTCATTTTTTTATTTTAATTTTTAACGCGTCGTTTGCATGAATTGATGAGCTTCGTGTAAGCAGCACTGCTGGAGTGGCAAGCACACGATGTCAATGTGTGTCTTTGATTGATTTGTGGGGTTTAACGTCCCAAAACCACCATTTGATTATGAGAGACGCCGTAGTGGAGGGCTCCGGAAATTTTGACCACCTGGGGTTCTTTAACGTGCACCCAAATCTGAGTACACGGGCCTACAACATTTCCGCCTCCATCGGAAATGCAGCCGCCGCAGCCGGGAATCGAACCCGCGACCTGCGGGTCAGCAGCCGAGTACCTTAGCCACTAGACCACCGCGGCGGGGCAATGTGTGTCTTTGTACACAATTTAATTAAAACATGAGGATCATTGGAGGAGCGAAAACTTTTATTTTCAAGTCATATTCTCGGTAAGCACATGCCCACTTGATGTTTGATGAACGCAGGCACAAAAAAGGCTCATTGCACTGTGAGACTCGAAAATGCCGCTGCCATATCATTACTACAAATTACACACAAGAAATAAACACATAGGTAACAATATAACGAAACCCGCAGTAGAATAACGCTGCAATAACCACACACAACTACACATACAGTGCACAACACGACACGGCAGTAGTTGCCACAGCACTTGACTCTGGCATGAACCGAAAAAATAAATTAAAAATGTTGGCTTCGTTTTCTTTCCTACCTTCGTACTAATTTTCTGCTAGACACTTTACATCGCTTTTTTTGCGAAAAACAGCCACAAGCACTTGCCGCAGAAAATTTAAAGCAATTTCAGGTTCATGCAAGCCATTGTTGCGACTCCGGGTCCCGCGGGTCTCAGTTTGGTAGCGGGCGATGGTAGCGGGCGACTTGTTCGACGATGGGTCCTAGGACCCATCGTCGAACAAGTCAGATGAGGCGCTCGTAAAAACGACAACAATTTATTTACATGGCTAGTAATATCACGGCCGGACTCGACGCTCCTTCCGCACGCTCCTTACGGCCTTCTCAATACCGGCGCCGCGCATATATTTTTTTCTGACGCGTAGTGCGGCGGCTAACCGCGCGAAGGCAGCACCACCTCACTGTAAGCTCCGCCGGCTCCCCGCGCGTCCCCGCGCTTCGTTCTCCACGGTGTCACCAATTCCTACAAGGTTCCTTGTGCCTACTACTTCACGAAGCACCTAAGCGGTAGGAACTTATTTGCATGGACCAAAGAGGTAATCGCTGCAGTGGAATCGTGTGGATTCCTTACTGTCAGAATCGTGACGGACAACTACTCTGCAAACGTAACTATGTTTACGCACATGGGTAATGAAAATTTGTCAACTGTTGTCACTCACCCACACGATCCAAATAGGGTCATATTTCTGAGTTTTGACCCTTGTCATGTGCTCAAGAACGTGCGCAGCCAATTCTTGGAACGTGAGCTGCATGACAGCATTGGGGTCATCTCTGGAACGTTTGTCCAAAAGCTGTACAACTTTCAGAAGGACAAAACTGTAAAACTGGCTTGAAACTTGACCAGAAAACACGTTTTTCCATCAAACTTGGAAAAGATGAACGTGCTTCGGGCAGTTCAAGTATTTTCTGCGCAGGTAACTGCTGCGTTGTGTCATCTCAAAGAGAACCGTGGTGGGGACCCCAGTCTCTACGGTTACAGGGAAGCCAGCCAAACCATTTTCTTCATGAACATGATGAGACAGTGGTTTGACGTTCATGACACAACGTACAAAGGGAGTGACCACAAGAGGCCAATATCTAACGAGGATGACCCTACTCGCGTGGCTTGAGAAGGAGTTCACCGACTACATAAAAGAGGTACAAGAGGCTTCACTTGCATCGGGAGAAGGTTCATTCACAAAGCAAACGTTTCATGCTTTGTTGTTCACGTCGAGGGCCACAGTGGACGCAAGACGGTTTCTTTTAAGAAGGGGTGTCAGGTACGTCTCTACCAAGAACTTTAACAGTGATCCTGTGGAGGCACTTTTTGGCCGGCTAAGGTCCATGTGTCGGGGCAACGTTTGAGTGTGATGCTTGTGTTACGATGCTGACGACTACGAACAAAGCTGATCCTTTGTATGTTCTGTTGCACAGCCAGGACAAAAGTGCACTCCACTACCCAAACCGTATGTTTTTGACACTGTTGGACAACATTGTTACTTTCTTTGAAAAAGCTGCTAGCAAACTTCCGCGTACAAAAGTGCATGAAGTGCTGCTACTTCTGGTTACCCCACACCTCGAACAATCACCCGTCCTCCTCTGCCCAGAGGGTGTAGAGAGCAGCCACGCAAGGCGCACAGCTCGTTTAATTGCGGACAAATTCATCAGACTTCTTCTCGTTAACTACACCAAGATGGTGAGCGATAGAAATGAAAAAACCACTTGCGTATGTGCACAAGCCGTCTAGAAAATATTTCAGACTGTTATGAGTATGTCATGGAGGTTCGCTTTATTTGTACCTTGCATTTGTCTTTGTGTTAATTTGTATTGCTAGCGTGGGTTTGAAAGAAAAAGGTATGTGTGCTCACCTCGCACAGAAATTGTTTTTCTATTTAAGTTCTAGTCCACCTTACGACAAAATAAATATTGTTTTTTCTCTCTGAATTTTGTGTGCTGTAATGAATTACTGTTGCTTGTGACAACACGCGTGTGCGAAAATCCGGGAAAGCTGCCGGAATGGTTGCGACTGGGTAAGCGGTGCTCTCAGAGGTCGACTATACCATTTTAACCTCATCACATGCAACGACCGAGCTGTATTGTGTGGATAAAACGTTCATCTTTAAGAATTCAGGCGCCGCAGTTGGTTCTGTTCCTCATACTCAGCGCTGTTATGATGGCCATATGGCCATAGCGCTGTGGCGCGCACACTGTGCCCGTGAACGCACTTGGAGGCGGCGGAGCAACAGTGGTCTAGCAGCGCGACCCCGAACTTGCGGCGGCAGGCAGCAAAACGCCCCAATGCGAAGGCCGTAAGGGGAGCGCCGGAGAAGGAGTCGAGTCCGGCCGTGGTAATATAGCGCCGCATTGCCAACGCTGGGCGCACTGTCCGCGGCTTCAGCCAATACGGCGCTCCATGGTCTAGATGCTCCACCCACGAAGAAGAGGAAAGACACCACACAATGCATGTGGAGAGGGCACAGTCCGCAAGATGCCCAAATATGGTCGCCAAAGCACTGCACCCACGTTTTCGCACACGTCACCAAGTTTCACGCACGTCCGATGATTTTGGTTTCCAAGATTCTTCTGGCAGCTGGAGGCTCGTTTACATTGACCCGACGAGGGCGCGTTGAGTCGAAATAAACAGGTTTTCTGGACTCGCCCTCCCCATGTATAAGCGGACGCGTCGGGGCGGAGAGTCGTCGCGGCGAGTCCCGTCGACCCGGAAACAGGGGGTAGGTTCACCGAACTCGCCGCGCTCAGAAAGGGCATGTATAACCGGTCGCGCTGAGTTGATGGCTCGTGACCTCTCCCGCCCGTCGCGGTCTCCGCTTCCCCTGTCCCCATCACTCCGACGTGATGGGGACAGGGGACGGGACCATCTGCGATTACACTATAAAAAGTAATGGTTGGTCACTTTACTACACTATTCATTTTTGGAACCAATTTTCTAAAGAAAATTTTAATTTCTTAAATATGGTGGCAGTTAGGTTGCGACAAAACTTCGAAAAAGTTAAATATTATACGCAGCACGGTAAAACGATTCCAGTCGGTAGGAAAAGAACCGCATTTCCTTGTTAAAACGCATTCACCACTAGTGTATGTTAATGTGCTTTGCGGGGAAGCAATGCAGTGTTCTTGACCAAAGTCAGAAATTTTTACACCTTTTCATCTTTTCCAGAGACAACGCAGCTGCATAGCTTGCTTGCATTGTTGACGGTAAGTGGGGGAAAAACACGAGTCGCGAAGACAGTAGTTTGGATTCGCTGGCACATGAACTTTGAAAAATTTGCAATATTGCTCATGTTCAGGCACTTATCGGTCTGTGTGGCGCTCCATATAAAAATATACACTTTGGATCATTTCAAAGGGCGCAGAAACGATATTTATTTCTGTAAGTTTAATACGAATCTTTGTTTTACGCGAGAAAATATTATTTATATTGAGCTGCCCCCAAGGCTGTCAACGGCGGACCGTAAGCGCACTTCACTGCACCGAGGGTTCCTCGGCAGCCTCCTAAATGCACCAAAGCCGGCTTGTTGATTCGTGCGCCATTTTCCTGCGCTTACCGCCAGTAATAGAAACAAATTATGCAGCTGCGTTATCTCATAAAAAGTTGTAAGAGCTGTAAAAAATGTTTAAACATCGCCCAAGAACAACGCATTGCTTCCCCTCAAACAATATCTTGAGACAACCTAGTAGCTGTGAACGTGTTGTGCCAAGGAAACGCTGTGTTCTTCCTACCCACGAGTTTTTTTCACAACCTAGTTATTGGGCGCTGCCACGATATTTAAATTGCTCTGAGAGTTGGAAAAAAATTTCCTCCGAAAACTGGTCTCAAAACAAAAATGGAAGACGGGCTTTCGGCTCGCCTCGACGCAAAGCGTCGCTGCGATCACCGCTCACCTCAACTCGTCCATGCGAGTTCATATAAATTCGGGTGCGTCGAGGTAAGCTGAACCCGCCACTCAACTCAGCCCGCCCCCGTCGCGTCCATGTACATGGGGCTTGGGTGAGGTTCGAAAAACCAGCTGCCAGTACACGTGTCAAATTTGCTTGACTGTTTGGGTAGGAAGATGTCGTGGTGGGCCCGCATATCGTCAAAATATACCATCCCATTCAGCTGATCCTATGGAGAAAGGGGGAAGGAGGGGTGGTCGACTAATCCCTCGTCTTCGAGGCGGGCTCAAGCAAGGGCTGCAGCACATAGTGCATTATCCTTTTTTTCACCCCCACATTCCATTCCTGGTTTGCTAGAAGCAGGGGCTTAGCTGCACATATTCCAGGGCTCCCCTTGTCCTCCCAAGATGAAACCACAACCAATTTGGCTTTAGCTTGCAGCCTGAACTGCAAATACCTTGCTGGTTCCGAGATTTTCAGATCCTCGGTGACCTTGAAAACGGCCCAGCTGCCTCCTTGTCTGCCTCGAAAGCATTGCTTGCAGCAAACACAATGGCCTTTCTTGAGTCGAGCTCACAATGGCCTCTCTTGGCTCGTGTGTTTTCTTGGCGCGAACCAGCCCCGGACCCATCGTTCAGGTTTTGCCGAGAGGAAATCAACCCGTCTTGACGGCACACCCTTGCTTGGAATGCGTCGAAATATTTTCGACCCGTTCACAAAGGCCGAAAAACTTCAATAATTATGACGGTCGTAACACCATTAACGAGGCAGGAGGCTTTTCTAAAAAAATCGCTTGAAGCTCGTTCGATCTTCAAGCAATATGCGAACGGCACAGATAATGATACTGAGCGCACCTGCACTTTTCACAAAATCCCACTCATGCCGTGAACTCGAATGCATGTAGCGCCACAAAGAAAACATAACAACGCGAGCGGCGACTCAATTTCTTGAGCCAAGAAATAACTTTCTCGCAAACGTGCTGCGAAGCGTTCCAGATAATTTTCTTTCGTGTGAAGTAAACCACGAAAAGAGTACGCGAAGTGAAGAGCACTCAAAATATCTTTGCGCCAAACAGCACAATGCCAGAAACGTTGATTGATTGATTTGTGGGGTTTAACGTCCCAAAACCACCATTTGATTATGAGAGACGCCGTAGTGGAGGGCTCCGGAAATTTTGACCACCTGGGGTTCTTTAACGTGCACCCAAATCTGAGCACACGGGCCTACAACATTTCCGCCTCCATCGGAAATGCAGCCGCCGCAGCCGGGATTTGAACCCGCGACCTGCGGGTCAGCAGCCGAGTACCTTAGCCACTAGACCACCGCGGCGGGGCAATGCCAGAAACGTTAGGTTAAGGCTTCATGACAAGTGCAACACGCACTTCATAAAGTATTGATGGCGTTCGTACCTAGCAGCAGCCAAGCTTAGAGGCCGCTGAAACAGCGAAGACCACGACGCACGCCTGGTACGTTATCGCACATCTTTTGCGGCATCTCCCTGCTGCTGCCCGTACTTCTTCGTTGCCGCAAATGTTCATGAACACGGAGCGTGACAACGTTGCCGTTGAGTCGACGCCATATGCACTTCTCTCGCGTCCATTTCATGCCCGATCCCAGCCAGACGTTATCGCACCATACAATCGCAGACAATAAAGATGGACTCAGGCATGGAGGAAGGGAAAAACTTAGGAGAAACCCTGACGTCGCTCATTGTGAAGCTGTCGTGAAGCCGGAAGTCGGCCATATTGACTGGGCATATTTTCCTCTCTTGTTTACATCCGAATCTAAAGCTGAAGGCGCGACTCTCTCTCCGGCTTGGAAAGCACGTGAGCTGCGCAGCGCGCCTGTCATGATGATCCGAAACCAATGTAACGGGGCTCAGCTCACTGGGCGAGCGCGACACCTTCGCGAAATCATTTCGTCCGAGTATTAACAGCGAGTAACAGCTCGCCGACACTGAAGCAAGTACAAAAGAACGCGCGCTAGATGCACTGACAACGGCGAGTGTTTTCACGTCGTTAATTCAGCAACTGTACAGACAACACGATCGGTCGTGCGCCTTCTACGGTTGCATTCAACCATGCGGCTGACGCGGCGCAAGGCCACTGTATCCGTGTTCCGCGTGAAACTCGCCGGTGTCAGCATACTACGACCGTGTTGACTTTGAGCACAGTGCAAGTGACACTTCAACGCAGTTGCTGTTACATTGAGATTACATGCATTTCTGCGGGAGAGTATAAGAAGCGGAACAGAAAAGGTGTTTTACTACGCACATGCAAGTTCTTACTGTACAAATACGGATCACAAAACTACGTATGTGAACATGGTCCTCTATGCGTCTTGCTGGACACAACAGTTTCGTCCGTTGCCACAAAGAGGAGCACTGCCTAACCGTCACTGACCTGCAAGGCGTTCCTCGTCTTTCCGCTTCTTCATGGTGCCCAACGTAATTTCGCTGAACACTTCAAATGCTTCATCCGTGTCACCCACCGGACGACACATGGATATATGCGCTCGTTCTACGCACTGTTCAGGCCCCGTGGTGGACGAAAGGTTTTGTAAGCATTGCTAAGAGTACAGTAACTGTCAGGAGAACACGACGTAATCAATAACGCGATGCAGAGCACGGATATTGTCCGCCACGGTGCAGCACGAGACCTGCGGAGGCACACATGCCACCGCCAGCCGCGGCCGCTCACTGCTAGACCAGCTACACGGCGCAACACGTAACCATACCAACGCCACAATTGTGCCCAGTGAATATGGCCGCCATGACATCATTTCCTCCACACTTTTCACGTAGCACGCTGGCTGGGCATGCCCTCTCCTATCTTTCCTTCCTCCGTGGACTCAGGCAACGCCACCTAGAAAAAAATCAGGCCCACTCACTCTTCCAGCTGTGGGCTGTGACGTCAATATTCTTGACCGTCGTATTTGACCGCACAGACGTGCCTGTGCCTGCTCATCCCATTGGAACAGCTGCATTAGTAAGCCTCACGAACCCTTTCGCGTTCTGCTGGTGGTGCTGTTGGCGAGTGAACAAGACCATGTCTGTGTCTGTGAACTGCGGCATGGATGTGTGTTGCACTTTGTGCACGGGATATTCACGTAGTGTACGGCTGCAAACCAGCACGATGGGGCGGTGCTGCGTGCCCAACTGTCGCGCCAACTATGGCAACGGACCGAAGGTTCGCGTCATCTCCTTTCCAAAGGACGACCGAAGGGCGAAATGGGAGCGTGCCGTTCGTCGAGACGACATCCTTTCTCTCCGTGATCCGAAGGTATGCGCACTTCTATGATGCATGCTTCTGAGTGATTCCTAAGGGCACCACCCCATACATGTCACGTTCTTGCCCCAAAGTAACGATCTTGTGTGCACTTCAGAGCAGACTTAGGGTAAGCCTTGGCATTAGAGAATTTTCAACTGAGCGTCGCTGACGCTCACCACCGCGATGATGTAGCGTCCCGAGACAGTGATTAAAACAGCATGGATTTCGCGTTTTATACGAGCAAGTCTTGACGCGACGCAGTCAGCGTGGCTGCAAAAAGACGGCGAAAAGCAGACGCACCTTCACGCTCCACTCAATCGAATTCATAGGCGGTGCGAGAAATGCGTTCTACGTTACGCCGCTCGCACCTCGCACTCGTCGAAATCACTGACCTCCACTAGGGAGCTGGATGGCGCTTAGAGCGCGCCGGCTTGAAGCCACCGGAAGGCGGCGGCCTTGTCCCGGAAGCCGGTGCTTGCTCCCGCCTGACTGCTGCCGGCGTGCGTGTTTTCTGGACTTCTCTCAAAAGAATGCCTGCCTGCTGTGCTGTTAATTGCACAAGCAGGCCAGAAAAGTCTTCTGGAAAGACGTTTCATGCGTAAGTGCCCTTAAATCATTCTTAATTCCCCGTAACTGACTTGCACGGAGCATGAGCACGGAGCTTTTGCGATGCGTTGAACGGCGTGTTAAAGCTGTCCGGTATTTGTCTCGCAGGTTTCCGCGTTCCCAGCCCCACTTGTACCAGCAGTGGGTTGTTAACCTCTGCAGTTAGCCTCTGCTCTAGTCTGCAGAAGCCGTCATCATCTACAATTTACATCTGCCAGACCACAGAGAAAGTGATACGCAGAGAAGACAACTTGCATGGCACAAGCCTTCCAAAGAAGGGGGATCTTTCCGATTCATTGACAGTTTCAGTTATGACAGAGCTTTCCGGTCACCTTGAGAAGCTATACCCCGAGTTACATGATCACATGTTCGAATCCGCGGCTGACTCAAACCACTTTGTGCGACTGGTAAAGTGTGTGATCACCTCCTATATAAAGATAAGGATGCATCACACCGCGAAGACGGCGACGGCCAAGATAACTGGATCAAACATCCGCAAGCAGCTGACAAAGCTTATCCTATTCAAGCCCCAGTAAAACATTCACACAAATTGACCAGTACGTGTCTTCTACATCAGCTCCAATAAACAGGCCATTCGGCCTTCAGGTCCTTTTCTTCAGTTTCATGTTCTCTGTTACTATAAATCGATATCAAGCTTATGTGGAGTGAATTCTATTCACACGGTTTTTGTTATAAAACACACTGGTTATAATAAAACAGAGAACAGCTTGGTCTGAGTTATAGGAAACTTTGTTGCTGAAGTTCTCATTTAGGTGCAGTAAAGGTTAAGGTAAGTTGAGGATTCGACCCTATGACCTTGTGTCGTGGTTTTGATGGGTTACTTAGGCTCCAACCCTCGATACACAGACCAATCACTGTCTCCTGGGGACTTGATTTGGTGGATTACCAAATCCGGGCTGAAAACACTGTTGGCAACGCCCCCCGTAACCCTCAAGCGACGGCCACTCTCTACCACGAGAAAAAAAGGAAAAGATCGAGAGCAAAGCAAACAAATACAACAAACACTCAGAAACCCGCAGAGACACGTGCGAGCGGCCGTAAAAGCTTCTATGAACGTGGCCTGCGTCGCTAGATCCCACGCCTTGTACAAGACCGGACAGCCACTCCGAATCTTGAGAAAAAGAAAACGGACGCGGGTCAGAAAAAAGGCAGTTTTACGTGCATACGCTGTCTCATTAAAAGCGCATTAAACAAACCCTGATCTGTGCCTACATAGCCCTTATTGTTACTTGGCTTACTCTTCTAACCACGAGCAAGTATTTACAAAAAAGAAATTAACGAAACGCGATCCAAAGAACAGCAGCACGCCGGCATAACTCGCGTCGCGCGTACCGCGTAGCGCAAAAGACGACCTCCTTCCGGGACAAGCGGCGGCACTTCCGGTGGCTTCGCAAGCTCCCGCTTCGGGTAGCGCCGGTGCGCCATCCAGCTCCCTAGTGGAGGTCAGTGGTCGAAATAAAGCAGTAAACGCACGTAGCAGTATATCCTCACAATAAGCGTTATCCCTTCAGTGTCAATATTATTTCACTAGCCACCATGGCGAGCTTCTAGTAACGCCTCTGATTACTTGATTGAGAAACGGGAAGGTGTGCTAGTGTGTCGAGTCATGCATCTGATTTGTACATAGTGTTTCTTACCGCTAGTTGACACCTGTTCGCGGTGCTATGCGCCATTCTTGCCGGAACGTTTGCCTAATTTGTTTCCTTGAAATATGTGCTACTGCAAGACAGCTAAATTTAGATGCCAGTAGACACCTCAATGCCTTCCTTGTTTTATGACGTAGTAAATAGAGGGCGTGCGGAGCAAAAAGCCTATGATAAAGCGCTTTCTTACATGGTTTTCAGGGCGCCCCGCCGCGGTGGTCTAGTGGCTAAGGTACTCGGCTGTTGACCCGCAGGTCGCGGGTTCAAATTCCGGCTGCGGCGGCTGCATTTCCGATGGAGGCGGAAATGTTGTAGGCCCGTGTGCTCAGATTTGGGTGCACGTTAAAGAACCCCAGGTGGTCGAAATTTCTGGAGCCCTCCACTACGGCGTCTCTCATAATCATATTGTCACGATGAGTCACAAGTACTGGGGGATTTATTAAACCACCAGGTAGCTAGCACTAGGACGATGCGTCAGTCGTGGCTGGCTCTCGAGCAAAGAAGAACGCGATCTTCTTTTTTCCTCCAGATTTAGAGCCGCTCTTGCTGTCAACCCACTACGTGCTGGCGGCATTATCCCCCCTTCCGAAAAGAAAAAAAAAACAAGTACCAAAAAGAGGAAAGGAAAGTACATAGCAGCACCGCGATGCTACTACATAGGCACGTGAAAAAAAAATGAAAATTCGGATGAAGTGAAAGTAAAAACTGAAGAGCGTGCCAACATAGGAAACGTCAATGAACGAGAAAGTAAGTTCACAAAATAAACAAAAAACACAAAGAACGCTGTACGGTAAAGTAAAAGTTACGAACAACGCGCAATAAATGGCTTCATGCGCAACACATGAACGACGTCCGGCCTCAGCCGTGTCCTGCTCCGTGCATGGGGTGTTGAGTCCGGAACCACTTCGTAGTTCACGTCACTGACGCGGCGTAACACTTTATATGGGCCAAAGTACCGGCTCAGCAACTTTTCGCTAAGGCCACGGCGGCGGACGGGCGTCCACACCCAAACTTGATCTCCGGGGCTGTAAAACACTTCTCTGTGGCGGGTATTATAGCGTCGTGCGTCTGCCTGCTGTTGCTGGCCGATGTGCAGTCGCGCGAGCTGCCGGGCTTCCTCGGCACGCTCTGCGAATTCTTCGGCGTCTGTTGCCAACTCGTCTTCGTCCTGACACGGTAGCATTGAGTCTAGCATGGTCTGCACTTCGCGGCCGTAGAGAAGCCGAAATGGCGTGAATCGCGTGGTCTCTTGCACGGCGGTATTATACGCGAAGGTCACGTAAGGCAAGATCCGGTCCCATGTTTTGTGCTGTACGTCGATGTACATTGAGATCATGTCTGCGAGGGTCTTATTCAGTCGTTCAGTAAGTCCGTTGGTTTGCGGGTGGTACGCAGTTGTCCTTCGGTGTCTGGTGTTGCTCAGTTTGAAAACTTCGTCCGTAAGCTGCGCCGTGAATGCCGTCCCTCTGTCCGTTATTACACTGGAAGGAGCACCGTGTCGTAACACGATGTGGCGCATGAAAAATTGTGCTACCTCAGAAGCCGTGGCTAGTGGGATCGCCTGGGTTTCAGCGTATAGCGTGTCAAATAGTCGGTCGCGACGATCACCCATTTGTTGCTGTCCGCAGACATAGGAAACGGCCCGAGAATGTCCATGCCGAATTGGTCGAACGGCGTGCAGGGTGCTTCAATGGGCTGAAGCAAACCAGCTGGCTTAACAGATGGTTGCTTTCGGCGCTGACATTCCCGACAGCTCTTTACGTACTTCTTTACGCTTGCTGAAAGTCCTGGCCAATAGTACCTCTCGCTCACTCTGGCAAGTCTCCTTGAGTAGCCCAGATGACCGGATGTGGGTTCGTCATGGCAAGCGAAGAGGACGTCGTCTCGCATGTCTCGAGGAACCACCAGGAGGTAAGCACGATTGTTCGAACGAGCGTTCTTCTTGTACAGCACACCGTCTCGTAGGCAGAACGACGTCAACGAGCGGGATAAATGACGTGGTATGATGGTGCCCTGGCCCTCTAAATGATCAATGATTGGACGAATCTCTGCATCATCTCGCTGTCGTTTGCTCAAGTCTGATGCACTAACGGCGCCCAGAAAGCCTTCGTCTTCCTCTGCTTCCTGACTGACGACATGAAGGGGTGCGCGTGACAGGGTGTCAGCGTCTTCATGCTTACGGCCGGACTTATGGACGATGGTGACATCAAATTCCTGCAGCCGCAAACTCCACCGTGCTAGCCGACCTGAAGGGTCACGCAGGCTTGCCAACCAACAGAGCGCGTGATGGTCCGTCACTATCTTGAAGGGACGACCATAAAGGTACGGGCGGAACTTGGTGATTGCCCACACGACTGCGAGGCACTCTTTCTCCGTAGTGGAATAATTCGCCTCGGCACGGGATAGAGAGCGGCTGGCGTAGGCTATCACTCTTTCGATGTCCTCTTGACGCTGAACGAGCACTGCACCGAGCCCAATGTTACTAGCGTCGGTATGGACCTCCGTGTCAGCGTCATCGTCGAAATGAGCGAGAACGGGCGCTGATTGCATGCGCTGTCGCAGCTCATCAAAAGCTGCTTGTTGCTCGTTTTCCCAGACAAACGGCGTGTCGTCCCTTGTGAGACGAGTCAGAGGTTCTGCTATCTGTGAAAAGCCATGAATGAATCGGCGATAGTAGGCGCACAAACCAAGGAAGCGCCGGACGGCTTTCTTATCGACAGGAGCTGCTAATCCGGCAACAGCGGCAAGCTTGTCCGGATCGGGACGGATTCCTTCGGCGCTAACTACATGTCCAAGAAATTTTAGTTTTTTATAGCCGAAGTGGCACTTCTGTGGCTTTAGTGTGAGGTCCGCCGATCGGATAGCCTCCAGCACGCTGCGCAGGCGGTAAAGGTGCTGCTCAAACGTGGTAGAGAAGACCACCACATCATCAAGGTAGACAAGACAAGTCTGCCACTTGAGCCCTGTGAGGACAGTGTCCATCATTCGCTGGAAAGTTGCCGGTGCTGAACACAAGCCAAAAGGGAGCACTCGAAATTGGTATAGGCCGTCTGGAGTCACAAAGGCTGTTTTCTCACGGTCTCGCTGATCTACTTCGATTTGCCAATACCCGCTTTTGAGATCGAGAGAAGTGAAATAATGGGCACGACGAAGTCTATCCAGCGAATCGTCGATACGTGGCAGCGGATACACATCCTTTTTCGTCACGTTGTTAAGCTTTCGGTAGTCGACGCAGAAGCGTAGCGACCCGTCCTTCTTTTTGACAAGTACGACTGGAGATGACCACCGGCTGTTAGATGGTTCAATAACGCCATCTTCAAGCATCTCGGTGACTTGCGTACGTATTGCTTCACGTTATTTGGCCGACACGCGGTAGGGGTTCTGGTGTATCGGACGTGCGTCCTCGTACGTGATGATCCTGTGTTGAGTGATGGATGTCTGGCGGATCTTTGAGCAAGTTGCGAAGCAAGACCTGAACTCGAACAAGAGCGCTCGTAGTGCAGTCTGGTTAACGGTGGACAGATCAGGATTGATGTCAATATTACTCATTGACGTGTCGGCGGTATCCACTATTTCCGACGTGAAACAGTTGGTGACGTTTGCTACTTCGTGGGCAAACGCTATCGAAGTGCCACGGAAAAGATGTCGATGCTCGTTGCTAAAGTTGGTTACGAGCAATTCAGATCGACCATCACGAAGGTGTATTACACTTCTAGCTACACAAATGCCTTGCTGCAGGAGGTGTTCTAAATTTGTCTCAGCCACCACATCGCCATCGCCCAAACCACAGCATGTTACGTCGACTAGAACACTTGTTCGTGGAGGAAGCGTCACACTCTGTTCAGAAATACGGAGTACGTCGACACGCCTTCCACCATCCTGTACGTTGATTGCTCGCTGGGCTGAGAACGTGACGCGGCGCTCTTGCAGATCAATGATAGCTCCATTTTCTTGTAGAAAGTCAACTCCCAGAATGACGTCACGGGAACATTCGCGTAGAACAAGGCAGCTTGCTACGAATGTGTACCCTTGAATCTGTACTCTAGTTGTGCAGGCACCCAGTGGAGTAACGACGTGGCCACCAGCTGTCCGAATCTGCGAGTTATGCCACGGCGTGATGACTTTCTTCAGCTGCGTTGTCAGTTTCCCGCTCAGTATGGAATAGTCTGCGCCGGTGTCCACTAACGCATTAACTGCACAACCATCAATTGTCACTGCTATGTCGAGTGAAAGTCGGCCATCTTTTGCAGCAGTATGTGATGTCGGACCGGTTTCTGTACAGTTCTGCGTCAATAGGAGGTCTTCAGCGCTTCGACGTTCAGCGACCCCGCCCCCAGAGGTCGCTTTGGCTAGTTTTCCCGGCGGGGGCTGGGAGACCGTGTGGTAGAATACCGCTGGGGCGTTGATGAAAATCGCCTCAGTGATGGCGAGCGCGACTGGCGCCCGGCAGATGGTGGTGCATGCTGCTGGGAGAGGTAGTTTTCGATGTCGCGCGGTCTCTGGCCGTAACGGGGTGGTGGTGAGTACGCAGAGAAGCCGCGAAGCCCAAGACGGCGATATGGGCACTGGCGGTACAAGTGATCAACTTCTCCGCAGTGAAAGCACAGAGGCCGGCGATCAGGTGTGCGCCAAACCTCAGACTTTCGAGGAGACGTGCGCCGATCGTCGATGTACTGAACTGGTTGCACTGAACGATGGGCGACAGAAGCACCAGGGACAAAGGCCAACGGTGGTGGCGTGTACGTGCCTTCGTAGTACGGTATGTGCTGCGCTGACTGTAGTGAAACAGCAGGAACAGGATGGACGAATAATGGCGGCGTTGCAGCAGGGCGTTTCAAGGCTTCCGCGTAGGTTGTCTCACGGCGGTATTCAGCAGGAGCTGGCACAGCTGTATCATGAGGCAAGGTGTCCCGGAGGGCCTGGTGCAGCTCATCCTTGATCACAGTTGCAATAGAGTTGACTGTAGGATGAGGTGTTACACCAGCCTTTTGTAACTCTTCACGTACTATATCACGGATGAGTTCACGTAGACAGTCGTTGTTGGTTCTAGTGGCGGTGAAAATGTCGGCAGTAGACATGCCACTGACTTGCCTGTCGTATTGGTTGGATCGCTGCTGCAGCATTTTTTCCATTGTCACGGCCTCGGACAAGAACTCCGCGACCGTCTTCGGAGGACTTCGCACGAGGCCAGCAAAAAGCTGGTCCTTGACACCGCGCATCAAGCGACGCAACTTCTTGTCCTCCGTCATTCTTGAATCGGCCCGTCGGAAGAGGCGCGTCATGTCTTCGACGAACGTGGTCACAGTTTCGTTTGGCAGCTGGACGCGGGCCAGAATAGCTCGTCCAGCTCGTTCTTGGTGATCAGCACTGGCATGCGTCTGCAGAAGTCTACGAGAGAATTCGGGCCACGTCGTCAGCTGCTCCTCTCGGTTTTGATACCACGTACGCGCCCCGTCTTCGAGATAGAAGTAGACACGACCCAGTTTCGCCGCGTCGTCCCACTGATTCAAGGTGGCTACGCTCTCGAAATCCGCCAACTAGTCCTCAACGTCCTCGTGCTCCGAGCCATGGAACGTCGCCGGTGCGCGTGGGCTTTCCAACGTGTAGCGGTTCGACGTAGTGCTTCCCGTGCCGGTTGCCGAGGTTTGCACCGAAGCGCTGGTCATGTTTGTCGACGTAGTGGGAGCAGTATCGTCGGCTTCCGGAGGCAATCCCCTGATTCGGCGGCTGGTCCGATGCACGGGAGTATTGACTGGCACTGGACTCGTATCGCGGCTTCCTGGGGGGGTCTGCAGCATCCGTGAGACTACCCAGCACTTCCACCAGTTTGTCACGATGAGTCACAAGTACTGGGGGATTTATTAAACCACCAGGTAGCTAGCACTAGGACGATGCGTCAGTCGTGGCTAGCTCTCGAGCAAAGAAGAACGCGATCTTCTTTTTTCCTCCAGATTTATAGCCGCTCTTGCTGTCAACCCACTACGTGCTGGCGGCAATATGGTGGTTTTGGGACGTTAAACCCCACATATCAATCAAATCAACATGGTTTTCAGGTGTGCGAGCTCCATTTCTAGCCGCAGTACTTTAAAACGACAACAAAATACACGCATCCAAGAACCGGCAGGATAACATAAGCTCCCATGGGTGCTACTCGGCTTACTCCGGACGCAGTACCGACAACATTTCCCAATGCCCTAAGTTATTTGAGCAACTATTCACCAGTGCGAGAGGGCCCAGACCTTAAGAAAAAAACGCCTAGAAGCATCCTATCTAGAAGAAGCCATTCGACAGTCGATAGCACTGCATGAGGAAGAAGAGCACCGCAATAAGCTGTCGCCGTATGAGGACCTCGTATCGCGCCTGCCGGGTCTCGGCCTCTCCACCTACTGGGCCACAGTAAAAGCAGAAAATGCTGTGCTGTTTGTTCACATAAGTGGCGAATATCCACCAGTCGTCAAAAGGTCTGTAATTGTTATTATGAACATGGAAATTACGGCCTTCTGCAAGAAAGTGAAAGTTCTTGCCAAGGACCTCCTCATTCCTGCTACACTGGACGATCTGCGCAGCCTTCACATCATACTAGACCGTATGAGCAGTTTCAAGGCTCCAGACGTTTGCGACAAGGAGGAAAAAGTGAAGTCAACCTTCAGCTTGCTTTTCTCTTTGCTCAATGACCTCAAGGCGGGTGATCTTTTACCGCAAGAGAAAAGAGAAGCACTTGATTTCATAAAGAAGCAGCTTGACCTACTGCACAGAAAGGACCAATCATTGCGATACTCTGCAGAACATTTAATATTCTCCAGTATACTACACATTATTTCCCCACACACCTATCAATTCATTCACGGTGCTGGCAAATAACACTGCCACATCCATCTACGCTCATGCAAATTCGCTCGCAATATAACGTGAACCCTGCTAATGAGCAGAACGATGAGTGGTTTTTGCGTTATGTGAAGAAGTGGTCAAGCGTTCTCAAACCACATGAAAAAATTGTCGTTATAATGATGGACGAGATTCATATTCAGCCATACTTTGAATACAAAGGTTGCTCAGTGACCGGGGCAGCTTCTAGTTCCTCCGAAGCGGCCAAAACCGCGCATGTTTTTATCATTCAGTCGTTGCTATCAGCGCACAAGGATGTTGCTCTCATTCTGCCAGTAGCCAACAATGAAGCAGTTCAACTGCATGCAGCCCTGACAAAAACAATTTTAGAGCTTGAAAATACAGGCCTGCCCTGCCACGGTGGTCTAGTGGCTGAGGTACTCGGCTGCTGAACCACAGGTCGCGGGTTCGAAACCCAGCTGCGGTGGCTGCATTTCCGATGGAGGCGGAAATGTTGTAGGCCCGTGTGCTCAGATTTTGGCGCACGTTAAAGAACCCCAGGTGGTCGAAAATTTCCGGAGCCCTCCACTACGGCGTCTCTCATAATCATATGGTGGTTTTGGGACGTTAAACCCCACATATCAATTAATCAAAATGCAGGCCTTACTGTAATCGCAGTAATAACAGATAACGATTCCATAAACAGAAAAGTGATGTCCTTGTTTTCTGAAACACGGACAGTTGATATTGTGTACCCTCACTCAGTGGACAAAACAAGACCCTTTTTTTATGTAGTAGACCCCGTCCACCTTCTTATGTGCATCAGAAACAACTGGTTGAACCAAAAGAATCCAGGAACGTGTATCTTTTACCCTGAAACTTTCAGCACATCATCGTTACTACGGGTTAACGGAGCATCTTTCAAAGCTATTCGAGACTTGCACCCTCCAGAGCAACACAGCGTCACAAAGTTTGGTTATGGATTGAGCTACAAGGCCTTGCACCCGTCCGTCATTGAGCGGCAGAATGTGAAGCTTGTTTCAAAAGTTTTCAGTTCATTTGGAGTAGAGGCTCTAAAATTGCGCGGAGCCGAGCTCAATTTGAACTACGCCGAAGGCACAGCGCACTTCATTGACCTAATTTTGAAGTAGTGGCATGTGCTCAACGTGAAAAGCTCCTCCAAGGGCCGTCACCTAAGAGATCCTCTCCAGTACCCAGTCAGAAGTTTGACTGGCAAGCAGATAGAATTTCCTAATAATTTCCTGGATTGCTTGGACACATGGCGACACATCAAGATGGATACAGGTGCACTATCCATGGAAACGCACTCAGCATTGTGGCTGACTTGTTACGCGCTTGTAGAGCTGTGCCGTTACTGTCTTGAAGAATTGAATTTCGACTACGTGTTGCTGGGCGAATTTCAAACGGACAGCCTTGAGAAAAGGTTTGGACAGTACGGGCGGCTGTCAGGCACGAATTATCACATCTCAATACAGCAAGTGTTCAAGTCGCAAAAAAAAACTGAGGCTACAGGACAGTTTGGTATTTCCAGATATGCAAGAATTACAAAAGCCATTAGTTGTGCCACTTGACGGGGCTCAGTTGACAGAGGAGTACAGTATAAAGATATCAGACCGTGATACAACAAATAGGAGGTCAATTTTGCCAGTAATCACGTACATCGCTGGCTTTTTGCGCCCATGCTGCGTTGAGAAAGCTGCCTAGTGAGTATTGTGCCAAGAATACTACAGCCCAGTACCAGGAAATTCAACTTGAGAGCAATCAGTTAATTGAAAACCTTTCGAGAAGCGCTCTGAAGTTTTTCAAGCCGGCTGTCGTTAGTGCAGTCTTGTATGCCCATATTGTACTTGAACAGCTTACAAAAAAAAAGAGAATGCAACGCGTTTTCACGCAACGCCAAATCAAAGGGGGCTTCTTGTGGCTGTCACAACACACTTTTGTGAAAATGAAGATTTCGATGTCTGTTTTAATGGCCATCACCCAGAAATTGTGTTAAATAACATACTTGTGGCAGCAGCGAACACTCTCCTCAATGACTATGTGTCTGTGAAGACAGATGTTCTGAAGAGCACAAAAGCGCAGGCACAACCGATAAAAGTGCAGAAATTCAGAAAATGAGTATTACCAGTCTCGGCGCATCTTCTGGAAGTGTGCATCTTGTGTGTGTGTGCGTGTGTGTGTCGTGTATGTCTCTGAATAAAGCATAAAAATAAATAAATTTTATTTCATTTATTTCATCAACTGAATGCGCCATCAAACTTTTTTTCTCTGATCCAGCGGTCCCACGCTGTATAGCGTATAATCTTTTTAAGTGGAATAATAAATGGCTTACAGGCAAATCGTCAAAAACGCCAAAGCGTAATGCATTTCTAAAATTAATGCCAATCGCGACGCTAAAGGCGAAATGAAGTTGTCGCACACGCAGAAAAGGTGCCGCGAACGCTTCATCTTCTCACGGGAGACGCTGCATAGTGGCAATGCCTTCAGCCTCCCGTGCTCTCGCTCGCTCGGTCAAGACGGGTGACGTCACGGCGGCAGTGAGTGGGTCTGCATTTTTTTTTCTAGATGGCGTTGACTCAGGCCATTATCACATGCGCAAAAAACACGTAGACGTATACCACACTCAGTTGTGTAGTGAATGACTAGTACACATGTTTTCTTGTAGCAGTAAGTGATGAGTGATTGATATGTGGGGTTTAACATCCCAAAACCACCATATCATTATGAGAGACACCGTAGTGGAGAGCTCTGGGACATGGCGCTTTCGAGTGCCCAGCTCCCCTTCCTTTTTGACAACAGCAGGTGCGTGCCGTGATTCTTCCGATGAGAACTATTCCCAGTGTGCCAGATTTGATTATTGGATTTAGGTTCATCTGATGAGAATTTACATACACGAGTTCAGACTCAGATGAGCATGAATCACCGATACCTCGAAAGCGTGCACGGTGAGACGGATTGGATCAAAGGTGATATTCTGCAGTGTGCTAGAGCAAAACATTTCTTTTTTACGGGAAAAGTACTCTGCTGCGCTTACTTCAATCTGTGAGCTATGTTTAACGAAATGCATAATTTATTTTATAAAGATACAAACGTGTTTTTAAAGGACATTGCCGAAGAATAAACCACCTCTATGTAATAACAAAAAATATCCCTCGCTTTGCTGGCGCCACATTTGTTGACGCAGCTCAGTATCCTCAAGGCCCACGCTTCGTAGCTGTCGTCACACGCACAGGAGTCCTACGCCATGAAACCAGTGTCAATACTTCCTCTGCCGAGATGACTGAAGAGGTGACCATCGCCCTGGCCACTCTAGATCCCACCTGTGACACCATCGTATGCGACTCTCGCCCAGCCATCACTAACTACAGCAAAGGCCGTATTTGTCCTCAAGCGCTTCGCATCCTCTGCCAGGCACCACACTCCAAAGAAAACATTATCACCCTGACATGGATCCCCGCTCACGCGGACCCAATCCACCCACGCCTCTCCAACCTCAACGAGGTCACCCACTCTCTTGTGCGTGGCCACGTCAACCGCACTGGAGCTACTAGAGACGAGATGGACACCAGGGACAACCTGACTACCTACAATGATCTGGTTAAGAACTTTTATCTCAGACGCCGAACCTTTCCCCCACCTCACCCCAAGCTCAACCGGGCACAGGCCACCGCTTTGCGTATACTTGAAACAAACAGGTATCCCTCACCTGCCCGCTTTCACCTCATGTTCCCGGACGTGTACACAACCTCCCACTACCGGTGCTGCGGCACTCACCCGGCTACGCTCCCGCACATGCTGTGGGAGTGCCCGGCACAATACAGACACACTAACCCCATGACCCTTTCTTCGAAGCTCCATGAAGCTCTGCGGAGCCCCGCTTTTTACGACCAAACCTGGGTGACCCAGCACGCCCGTGAAGCGGCGTCGAGGCAAGCCCTTGACGTCCCCTCATGGGAAGCTTATGCCCGGCCACCTAAACCTGCTGGTCTCTTATAATAAAGTTTATTCCTCCTCCTCCCTCCCTTCGCGGTCACGCAAAACAATGTTAGACAGTGTTTTTCTTCTACAGAATTGTCTGAACAATTTATTTGAACAATATAGATATGACACGCTTTCGGACTGAATTTCACAAAAAGATTCCACCCTGAAAGGTTCAAAACCGAAATATGTGGAACGACTATAGACATACTAATTATTTATGCTTTGAGGGATCTTCGCAAGCTGTTTGCTCCTACTTTTGTATATCCGCTGCTTGCAGAACTTTAAACAACAAATTCGTTTTGTTTTCAATTAGGCACAATTTTCGCGTTCGAAAGCATTCGTCTCTGAGACAGTCCCATGCAGATAAAAAAACCCGCCTCGCGGGGTCTCCCTTCGTTCATTAACGGCTGTTTTGAGCTAGACACATTCCCACAGGCTAAGCATGGTCAGCGTGTCCCTGAGCGCGGCACTATTCATGTGAGTAATCATCATCATCATCGTCATCATCAGCCTGACCACGCCCACTGCACAGCAAAGTCCTCGCCCATGATCCGCCGATCAACCCGGTCTTGTGCTTTCCGTTGCCACGTTATACCCGCAAACTTTTTAATCTTATCGGCCCACCTAACTTTCTGTCTCCACTATGTGCGTTTGCCTTCTCTGGGAATCTCTGGAAATCCTTAATGACCACCGGTTATCCTGCCGACGTGCTGTGTGTCCAGCCCATGTCTATTTCCTCTTCTTGATTTCAACTATGATATCCTTTACCCCGAATTGTTCTCTGACCCCCTCTGCTCTCTTTTTGCCTCTCCAGGTTTCACCTATAATTTTCCTTTCCATCACTCACTGCTTCGTCATCAATTTAAGCTGAACCCTCTTTGTAAGCCTCCAGGTTTCCAATCCGTAGGTAAGTACTGGCAAGATGAAGCTGTTTTACACCTTCCTCCTGAGCGATAGTAGCAATCTACCAGTCATGAATTGACAGTGCTTGCCTAATTTGCTCCACCCCATTTTTATTCTTCTAGTTACTTCAATCTCGTGGTTCGGCTCCGCGGTTATTACCTGTCCTAAGTAGACATATTTCTTTACAACTTCGCACGTCTCTCCACGTACCACAAAGGGCTGTTTTCTGCCGAGAGTCTTGCACATTACTTTAGTTTTGTGCATATTAATTTTCAGACCTATTTTACTGCTTTCCGTGTTCAGTTCAGTAATCATCAACTGCAACTCGTCCCATGAGATACTCATCAAGGCAGTGTCATCAGCGAATCGCAGGTTACTAAGGTACTCTTCATTAACCCTTATTCCTAACTATTCCCCGTCTAGGGTCCTGAATACCTCTTGTAAACACACGGTGACTAGCATTGGAGAGATCATGTCTCCCTCCCTGCCTTACGCCTTCTTTTTTGGGATTCTTTCGCTCATTTTATGGAGAACTATAGTGGCTGTGGATCCTCTGTAGATTTCTTCCAGTATGTTTATGTAGAGTTCTTCGATGCCCTGATTCCATAGTGCCTGGATTACTGCTGATGTCTCGATTGAGTCAAACGCCTTCTAGTAATCTATATACGAAAGCTATGTATAGGGGCTGGTTGTATTCAGCGCATTTCTCTATTACATGATTGATAGCATGAATATGGTCTATTGTGGAGTAGCCGGTACGAAATCTTGCTTGCTTGATTGGCTGATTGAACTCTAATATCGTCTTAATTCTATTAGCTATTATTTCTGTTAATAGTTTGTAGAGAACGGAGAGTAAGCTGATTGGCCTGTTTTTTTTTCAAGTTCTTGACATCTTTTTTCTTATGGATTAAGATGATGTTGGCGTTCTTCCAAGATTCTGGTATCCTTCCCGTCAAGAGACACTTTGTATATAAGGTGGCTTATTTTTGTAACACAATTTCTCCGCCATCTTTCAGGAGGTCCGTTGTTATTTTATCCTACTCGGCGGCTTTGCCTCCTTGCATTTCTTCTAGGGCTTTCCTTCTTTACACTGTCGTTACTTGTAGGGTGTCGAATTCTCTTGGACTGATATTGTTTTTCACAATACCATCCTGATCTTTTTGACTTCTGTTTATCTCTGTAGAACTCGTCCGCCAACTCGACTATCCTATCCAAATTGGTTATGACATTGCCTTCCTTGTTTCTCAATGCATACATTCAATTTTTTGCCTATGCACAGGTCTGCCTTCAGAGCTTTTAGGCTTCTGCGGCTTTTAACAGCCTGCTCAATTCTTCCCATGTTATACCTCCTGATATCAGCTACTTTACGCCTATTGATTAACTTCAAAAGCTCCACTAGCTCTATTTTTTCGGTTGCATTCGGGGCTTTAATAGTCTGTCGTCTCTTAATAAGATTTTTCATTTCCTGAGATAGTTTGCTAGTTTCTCGTCTAGTGACTGAACCTCCCACTTCCATTGCACACTCTTTGATGATACCAGTAAGATGATCGTTCATTGTTTCAACGCTAAGGTGGGTTATCTCTTTTAGTGCCTTGAATCGATTCCGAAGCAAAGCTCTGAATTCTTTTATTTTCCCTCTCACCGCCAGTTCATTATTTGGCTTCTTGCGTATCAGTTTTTGTCTTTGCTTTCTTTAGATCGAAGTCCATCCCCAGTGGCACATACCTGCATACTTGTGGCATATATCCTCCTGTGGTATACGGATATGTGCCACAAGTGCGTGGCAGAGAGGGTTTGATGACGTACGCGACGGGATCGACACATCATTCATGCCGTGACCAGCGAGTCGATATTCGTCAAACCATCTTACCCTCCTAAACTATTTTTGGAATATCCCGAGTTGATGGGGCGATCTCAAGAGCACCCAGACGTAGGCCGATAGATAGATAGATAGATAGATAGATAGATAGATAGATAGATAGATAGATAGATAGATAGATAGATAGATAGATAGATAGATAGATAGATAGATAGATGTGCCTCCAGTTCACAAAGAAATTCATTCGCATTTAAAAAGCGCACTGAACGCGTGCCGAGAAGCTAACGTATGTCCCAACTTGAATGAGTCAACGAAATATTTCACTCTATTCAATCTGATCTGTCCTTTTCCTTTCCCTGGGAAAACGTATGCAGCCAACCAGGCTCGCTAGCATACTTAAAAACTATCAATAAGCAATAAAGACAGCGAAAATGTGTACTGGAATGGCGATCACAGGGACTCTCGAGGTATGAATGCATCGTCGCCGTCGGAGCAGATGTGTATATATATGTATATATATATATATATATATATATATATATATATATATATATATATATATATATATATATATATATATATATATATATATATTGTGGGCAGCTGTGGGCCATGGGCTAGAAAGCGAGGAAGAAGAGGCAGAATAGAACGGTGTGTGCAGCTCTGACAACCACTGAACAATCTCGTGCCCTAGCAGCGTTCCACACATTAGCACCACCGCATTTAAAACTCCTCAAATTAGTGGGGGTCCCAGGTCACTGCGGATTACAATTAAATGAATTGGCAGATGCTTTGGCACGAGCATCACTCGATGGAGCAGTAATTTCAGTACTTCCCGAGTTAGAATACTTATCAGGGGTTAGATATAGGAAATTCGCTATTTTTACAGATAGTTTAGAAAATATCACACAATGGACAGATCATCAGCACCTCAAATTTCCATGGCAATCCCAGTGGAGTCCGTCAAAAAAACTTGAAATTATAATCTCCAGATTCCGGTGCCGTGTCCCCCCAATAAATTTTTATTTACACAGAGCTGGTCTGACACTTTCCCCTCTTTGTCCGTTCTGCGAAAAATCAGAAACTATTGAACATTATTTTGGCTCATGTCGTAACTATGCATTAATTAGGAAACGACTTTTAAATATTCCATTTGCGAAGCTAGGTTTAAATTTAACCACAGAAAATGTTTTAAGTTTTGGTGCCTCTGTTTCGGGAAATTGCCACAGAGATGCATTCGATGCGGTGTGTAATTTTATTCAAGACTCTAAACGTTTTTCAACATAAAGCCCTCGTTAACAGATACTCAAAAAAAACGGGTCGAAAAGTAATTTTAACTTCTGGATAAATCCGTGGCATACCAAATTAATCGCGTTTGGCAAAACCAGCTGTCTGGTCAGCTCCCAAAATCAAGTTGTAGCTATTAGTGTCTACTTTGTTGTTGATTATTTTTTCTCACTATCTAAATCTTTGGTTTCCTTTTTTTAACAAACTGTCTTCGCTATACAACCCCCCCCCTCTTTTTTCGTTGTAAGCAATAATGCAGTTATCGCCCATATGAGAATATATGTTCCCTTGGCCAATCCCCCAGAGTAGGTACGAGCCATGGATTAGAGGATACAAACAAACAAACAAACAAACAAACAAACAAACAAACAGCTTGCCCGACGAATGGGTGTTGTGTCTGTCTCGCTTACTACAATGGTGCAGCGTTCAATGAACCTGTGTGCGACGACCCGCATGAAGAAACCGTCCCACGGAGCGGACGCACTCTCCAGCAGCCCGCAGCTCCTGCTACCGTGGCCATGGCATCTGACCAGGCCACCGCGGGTACCGAAGCCAGCGCGCTGCCTGCAGGCGTCCTTGCCAAACCACAAGGTGACTCCACTGACTTGGCTTCGCAAACCGCCTCCTTGCTCAGGGACACCGTACACGCTCCCTTGGACTTCGCCTCAGGTACCATCCCTGGAGCAACGTTGGTACCGTCGCCAGACGACAGGCGTAATTCCTCGCCTGTAGCCATCAGCGAACTCTGCACGGTTCTGCAAACCATCGCTACTTCGAGCCAGCGTCTTGCAGACGCCACCGTCGCCTCCTCAGCAGCCTGTGCACGCACCACGTTGCCTCCTCCGTCTATGGCAGAAATTTCTGACTTTACTGGCGTTGATCAAGACCCAACCGTCTGGCTGGATGAAATCCATTCGTTGGCCCGTCGACATGCATGGACTGACGACGTGACGCTATCGCTAGCCGTAAGCCGACTGCGCGGGTCCGCCAAAGCGTGGCATCAATACGATGGCTGCAAGTACAACTCCTGGAGTGACTGGACTACAGCCTTTGTCACAGCCTTCCCACCACTTCCATCCGCATACGACGACCATTTCATGCGCATGCGATCGCGTCGGCAGGCTCCATCGGAAGACGCCCGTAAATACGTCTACGATAAGCTCGGGCTTCTCGACAAATGTGGCATTACATGGATCTCTCCGGCTGCCCGCCACTATGTCGTTGATGGCTTGGCTGACCCTACCCATGCTGCCATCTTATCTTGCCAGTCACCTGAAGCGTCACCCCAGGTTTTCGCTCAAAAGGCAGCCGAACTTCAGCAAAACTCTCGTCGTCGGCTTAGCATGGACACATTACCGACTGTCCGTTCGACTTATGCCTCCACACGACACGCATGCTTCAAGCACGGATGCGGTCGCATTGGCCACAACGCCAAGGAGTGTCATCAACCTTTCCAGACCCGAATCCACTACCAAGCTTGTCAAACTCCTCGGATGCCCATTCATGTTGAGGGAATAGGGGACATTTCTGCACTGGTGGATACCGGTGCGGAACGAACGGCGCTACACCGACGTCATGCTCCGGACACTATCCGACCGTGGACGCAACCTCCCCTCTGCGGACTTGGAGGAAGTGCCATGCCAGTCGGAATGCTCGACATTCCAGTTCGGACGGCAGCGGGCACTAAAGTTCTTCCAGCCATTCCCGTCTTTGAAGACCTCCCTGCCGACATGATCCTTGTGCTGACTTCTTGCTATCTGATGACATTGAGCTCACCATACATCACAGCCACGTCGAGCTCCAGTCTTCGACAGCTGGGACTACCGCCACAACCTTGCCACCACCAACAGGTGAGCCGTCCACTCCGCCTACCTTATCTTCTATATTGGCTTGCCATCAGCCAGTATTCGCTAGCAATACAGCAGAACTGCCAGGCACTAATTTGCTGCTCCATCGCGTACCAACGGGAGATCATCCGCCAATATGCGTACCACTGCGACGATACGCTGAACGAGAACGGGCAGTGATCGCAGAAGAAGTAGATGAAATGCTTGCCGCGGGCATTATTAGGCCGTCATCGAGTCCGTGGGCAGCGCCAGTCGTCCTAGTTCGCAAGAAAAACGGATCACTACGCTTCTGCGTGGACTACAGGCAGCTCAATAAGTACAATGCCTGACTCCTACCCTTTACCCTGCATTGATGAGGCTGTTGATACAGTACGTCACTGCAAGTTCTTTTTGTCGCTTGATTTACGCGCAGGGTACTGGCAGATTAACGTCGCGGAGGAAGATCGATGTAAAACGGCCTTTCGCACACCTTTCGGGTTGTATGAATTCAACCGCATGCCGTTTGGACTAAGAACGGCTCCTAGCACTTTTCAGCGTGCGATGAATTCAGTGCTCGGACCATTGAAAAACCAAGCCTGTGTGGTGTACTTAGACGACATCCTGGTCGTTGGCAGGACGGAGGATGAACACCTTCGCAATTTGGACGAAGTACTACACAGACTCTATGCAGCAGGGTTTCGCTTTAACAAAGAGAAATGCCAGTTTAGGGTGTCCAAGATTTCGTACCTGGGACATAATATATCTCCTGTCGGCATTCAGCCACTCCCGGAGCGAATAGCTGCCGTGTCGCAGTATCCCACATAAACCTGCTTGAAGCAGGTTCAGTCATTTCTGGGTATGGCGTCGTATTTCCGAAGGTTTATTCCCCACTTCGCTTCGATCGCAGCTCCCTTGAGCGGTCTTCTCAAAAAAGACGCGCGGTTTGAATGGGGCGTCTATCAAGAAAATGCTTTTCGAGCTATAAAACACAAGCTCACTTGTTGCCCCATACTAAGTCACTTCAATGAAGACTGGTCCACAGAAGTGCACACTGATGCCAGCCAAGTCGGCCTAGGAGCTGTGTTAGTGCAGCGTGATCCAGATGGCGTGGAACACGTAGTCGCTTATGCCAGCCGAAAACTTTCAGACACCGAGCGCCACTATCACTCCGACGAGCTTGAATGTCTTGCAGTGGTATTGAGCGTCGATTATAAGTTTCGACATTATCTTTTCGGGCGTAAATTCACTGTTGTGACTGAAAATGCTGCTATAGAATGGATGTTCTCCAAGCATCAACTTAAGCACAAATTTGCCCAGTGGATAATCACGCTGCAAGAATAGGATTTTGACATGCGCCACCGCGCCGGGGGGCTTAACAACGTCGCCGATGCACTCTCACGGAACCCCTTTGACTGCGCGCAACAAACCAGACAAACCCCCAATATTTTTTCGCCCAGATGGATATATCCCGAGCCCAACAGGAGGATAAAGATTAGGGATCCATTATTGCATCTGTTACTTACAAGGGAAATCACAGTACTTTTGTGATGTGCAATGCCGCATTGTACCGGCGTCACTGGTGAGCGGACCGATCCGAAGAACTTTACCTCCTGGTGATCCCGAAATCCCACAGGTCAGAAATATTACGAGCCATTCACGACTCCCCGGAAGGCGCACACACCAACCAACGAGCCACACTCCGGAAACTACAAGAACGTTTTTGGTGGCCGAAGATGCAAAGCAGCGTCCGTTCGTATGTCGCCAGTTGAAAAAGTTGCCAGCAATTTAAGCGACTGCCTGGGTGTCAACCTGGATTACTAACACCAATCCAGATACCCTAAACAATTTTCCACACGATTGGCATTGATTACATGAGACCTCTACCTACCACCACAGCGGGAAATCGTTACGTCATTGTACCAGTAGACTACCTGTCAAAATACGTGGAAGTGGAGGCCGTGCATCTCTTCCATCCACTTACCTAATCGACTTCCTCAAGCACCGATTGGAATGGAGACATGGCTTACCAAAAAAGTTAATATCTGATCGGGCTACAACGTTTCGTAGCGGGGAACTGAAAAAGTACCTTTGCACGGCAGGCGTGCAGCACCACTTCGCATCCGCGTTTCATCCTCAAGCAAACGGCCTTACTGAGAGAACCAACCAGAGCATCCAGGCACGACTCGCTCCATATACGAAGGCAGGGACAAGAGGAGAGGCCGACTGGGACGTCCACCTTCCGTCAGCCGCTTTTGCGATTAACATGGCACTGCAGACGTCTACCAGGGAAACGCCCTACGAAATTGTTTATGGGAAACTACCACAGCTGAAAGCGGTACTCAGTCTGGCCGCTCCCATTATAATTCCACGTGCCAACGATCGCAAAGCGGCCTGTCAGAAAATCCGTACTGAGGCGATCAAGAAAGCCACCCACGCACAAGAAAATCAAAAGCGCCACTATGACAGACGCCGTAGACCCACTCCTGCTTACAACATCGGTGACGAGGTCTGGGTGCAAAGGGGCACCAGCGGGCCTGGCAAGAAGCTACTCCCTAAGTTCGACGGGTCATTCATAATTACTCAGCGTGTAGGAGAAAATATCTGGCGTGTGAACACCTCAGATGCGAACTTCATTCTGGATAAACGCGAAAGAAACAACTTTGCCGTGCATGTGTCGCGCTTGAAAAAAGCAGTCGGACCGCTGCAGGTGCAATCAACTGTAATTTCTTTTTTTTTCGTTGTCAAGTCCGCAGTGTGGCCGAATGTAACGAAGAGCGGCGTGGCAGCTGTGGGCCATGGGCTAGAAAGCGAGGAAGAGGAGGCACAATAGAACAGCTTGCCCGACGACGAACGGGTGTTGTGTCTGTCTCGCTTACTACAATATATATATATATATATATATATATATATATATATATATATATATATATATATATATATATATATATATATATATATATATATATATATATATATATATATATATATATATATATATATATATATATATTGTTATGGCGTTTATTAGCAGGCACACAGCGAGTATACACAATGGCGACAGTAACGGCCAAGCACGGACTCTCAGCACGAGCGGCGTCCCTTTTTGGGTAGACCCACTAGAGAACACTTGAGAGTTTGACTCACTTCAGTGTTCGGCGGCTTCTCTACAATTACCCCGGGGTCGAAGAGGGAGCCGCCTGGCGACCTAATAGCTTGTCACTACGAGCGGGTCATAGTAAGCCTTCAGGCGCTCCACGTTGACTATGCCGCGCCCGCGACGGCGCATGTCCGAAGATTGTTCAATTGGCTCGACAAGATGCTGGATATGTGCGCTCGATCACACGGTAGGGACCTTCATATTTCAGGAGTAGTTTGGAAGAAAGGCCAGCTACAGAGGTCGGGATTGAGAGCCATACAAGGGAACCAGGAAGGAACGTGGGTTCAGAAGTGGCGGAGCCATCACTAATACTCTTCTGCTGCTCTTGCTCATGCGTCGTAAATGTCTTGGCCAGCTCGCGACACTCTTCAGCAAGCCTGGCTGTCTCGGAAATAGGTGCACACTCAGATGGATCCGGCGTGTACGGGAGTATCATGTCGATGGTGTGCGACGGGTGCCTTCCGTACAGCAAGAAGAAAGGTGAAAAACTGGTCGTGCCCTGAGTGGCGGTGTTGTAGGCGTAGGTGACGAAGGGCAGTATAGTATCCCAATTCGTATGGTTGGCGGCGACGTACATCGAAAGCATGTCGCCGAGGGTGTGGTTAAAGCGTTCGGTCAGACCATTCGTCTGCAGGTGGTAAGCAGTTGTTTTGCGGTGGACAGAATGGCACTCCGTGAGAATGGCTTCGACGACTTCTGACAAGAAGACACGGCCTCGATCGCTGAGAAGCTCCTGAGGTGGACCGTGGCGCAGTATAAATAGATGCAGTAGGAAGGACGCAACATCACGCGCAGTAGCCGCAGGGATAGCGGCGGTTTCGGCGTATCGCGTTAAATGATCTACGGCGACGATGGCCCAGCGGTTACCAACCGACGTCAGAGGAAGTGGTTCATACAAATCGATACCTATGCGCCCAAACGGAAGCTCAGGGCAAGGTAACGGTTGCAGACTGGCTGGCGGCATGTGTGCTGGCCGTTTGCGACGTTGGCAAGGGAGGCAGGAGCGAACTAACTGCTGCACGTAGCGGTACATTCCGCGCCAAAAATAGCGTTGCCGAATGCGACGGTAGGTTTTGAATACCCCAGAGTGTGCGCATTGCGGATCAGAATGGAAGGATTCACAGATATCTGACCGCAGACTGCGGGGTATCACGAGTAACCACTGCCGGCCATCGGCGTCGTAATTGCGTCGGTGTAGAAGGCCGTGACGGATGGCGAAATGGCGAGCTTGACGACGCAAGGCACGCGTGGATGGCGTTGCGGATGGATCAGAGAGCAAGTCGATGAGTGGGCCAATCGAATTATCCTTTCGCTGTTCGGTAGCGATGATGTCAACATCAATGGCAGAAATAGCAGCCGAGGATACTGAGCAGAGCACATCACCTTCAGGCAGAGGGAAGCGCGAGAGGGGGTCGGCGTCAGCATGCTGGCGTCCGTTGCGGTACAGCACGCGGATGTCGTAGTCTTGTAAGCGAAGAGCCCAACGGGTGAGACGGCCTGAGGGATTCTTCAATGATGAAAGCCAGCATAGTGCATGATGGTCGGTGACGACATCGAATGGGCGACCATACAAATAAGGTCAAAACTTTGTAAGGGCCCACACGATCGCCAGGCACTCTTTCTCCGTGACGGTGTAGTTTGTCTCGGCTCTTGTGAGCGTACGGCTTGCATATGCTACGACATATTCAGGGAATCCGGGTTTGCGCTGCGCCAGGACAGCACCGAGGCCTACACCACTGGCGTCTGTGTGCACCTCCGTCGGGGCCGTAGGGTCGTAGTGGCGTAGAATGGGAGGAGACGTCAGCAAATGGCGGAGCTTCGCGAACGCGTCGTCGCACCCAGACGACCACGAATTGAGGGGCCCGTTACTTCCAAGGAGCTTCGCCAGCGGTGATATAATCGTAGCAAAGTTTCGTATGAAGCGTCGGAAGTATGAGCACAGGCCCACGAAACTACGCAGTTCTTTGATGGACGCAGGTTTGGGGAATTCAGCCACGGCCCGAAGCTTGGCTGGGTCAGGAAGAATGCCATCCTTAGGCACGACGTACCCTAGGATGGTGAGTTGCCGTGCTGCAAAGCGGCACTTCTTCAGATTTAGTTGCAAGCCGGCATTGCTCACACGTGCGAAAACTTCTTTCAGACGTTGGAGATGCGTGGAGAAATCTGGGGCGAACACAACAATGTCATCGAGGTAACACAAGCACGTGTGCCATTTCAAGTTGCACAGAACGGTGTCCATCATGCGCTCAAAGGTCGCAGGTGCATTACATAGACCAAACGGCATGACGTTGAATTCCTACGAGCCATCGGGTGTGATGAACGCAGTCTTCGGTCGAGCGTCATCAGCCATGGGTACTTGCCAGTACCCCGAGCGCAGATCGAGAGAAGAAAAAAATTCGGCTCCGTGCAGGCTGTCAATTGCGTCATCGATGCGCGGCAGTGGGTAAACATCCTTGCGAGTGATCTTATTGAGCCGTCTGTAGTCCACACAGAACCGCACAGGACCATCTTTCTTCGCAACAAAAACAACAGGAGACGCCCATGGACTGTCCGAAGGCCGAATAACGTCGCGTCTGAGCATATCATCAACCTGCTCGTTAATTTGCCGACGTTCAGCAGGCGACACGCGGTAGAGACGTTGCCGTAATGGTGGATGGGCACTAGTGTCGATACGATGTGTAACAGCGGACGCGCGACCGAGAGAACTTCGCCCGACATCTAAAGAAGAATGATATTCTCGCAGCAGGTCCAGAAGCTGGGAACGCTGTACCGACGTAAGATTGTCATCAATGTAAGTGCCAAATACATCAGGAGATGATGAATCATAAGTGGAAACAGCGCTGACGGTACACGAACAGGGACAACGCGAGTCATCAGGTACGTCCAGGACTTGTGCGTTATCCACTGGTTCCACTCTGCCGAGACATTCCCCTCGAACCAAGGTAACAGTGTACGGGGATGGGTTGGTCACAAAATTAGTGGCGTTGCTCTGGGTGATTTGCACGGTCGCGAAAGGTACTAGCAACCCTTTCCTTCGGCAAGCACGGTTGGATGGCGAAACGAGTGCAATTGTGTCGGGGAGTCCAGCGCAGTAGACAGATACATCCATTGCCGAGCTTGGAGCACTATGGTATCGTCTTTCACGAGAATCTTACTCAGTTTCGAGGGACTGTCTTCCAGCGTCAAATGCGAGAAGGGTGAGAGTTCAATTTCGGCAGCGGCACAATGGATGACGGCGTCGTTGCGGGAGAGAAAATCCCACCCCAGGATGACGTCATGAGAGCATGCAGGAATGATGATGAATTGGCCAACATACAGAACGTCCTGAACGACAACGCGAGCGGTGCACTCTGCTGAAGGGTGGATACGATGTGAACCGGCAGTACGAAGGGACAACCCAGAAATTGGCGTCGTCACTTTTCGAAGCAAGCGGCAAAAGTTTTCGTCCATAACGGATACTGCAGCTCCAGTGTCAATAAGAGCAGATGCATGAACACCGTCCACAAGCACGTCTATGACATTACATGGGCAGCTTTGAGGGCTTTCACATCACAGTAGCATCGCAGTCCTTGGCTCGGGGACTGCGACGACTAGTTTTCCCGCTCATGAGTAGCCGAACTTGGCCTCATGGGGGACAGGGAACGACGTCGTGGAGACGGCGACCTTCGAGGAGATGGACCTGGGCGAGACGGCGGTGGCATAGACGGTGGTTCGTCGTGATAGGGACGGCTGAGGTGGCCAGCAATAGGCGAAGAAATTGGAGCCGGCTGTACACAATGGCAATAACGAGCTACGTGACCGGCGTAACCACAAGCAAAGCAGATGGGCCGGTTGTCGGGTGTGCGCCATCGGTTCGCTGGGGTAGGTCTTGTCCATGACGCAAGAGCCGATGGACGGAACGGTGGCTGAAAAGGCTGCAGGGGGTGCTGGAGCTGAGTCTGAGAGGTCACGTCAGCATACGTAGCCGAAAGCCGCTGGAAAGGATGGAGGTCGTGCGGCAGCTTCGGCGTAAGTCAGTGGGGCGGGCGGTTGAACGACTGGAGGCGGCCTGGCGACCACTTGGGCGTAACTTGGGGGCGCAGGGGCCGTAAGCTGTTGTGGTTGGTATGCAGGCATGACCTCTGCTATATCCTGCTCAATTTCTCGGCGGATGGGTGGAAGAATGGTAGTGGCTGATTGCTGAGCAGCCGGTGGGTGGGCAAAGGGCAGGAGAGAGAACTGCCGCGCGATTTCCTCACGTATGAAGGACTTGAGGTCTGCCAGCAGTGCCACCTGATCACAGCTCGCCTCCAAGCCTGCAAGCCCTGCATCTCGTGGTGTGGAGTGACGGGTCATCGAACGCTGCCGGCGGAGCTCCTCGTAGCTCTGGCACAGCGTGATGACCTCAGCTACTGTGCCTGGGTTTTTGGCAAGCAGCATCGTGAAGGCATCGTCGTCAATGCCCTTCATGACGTTCCGGATCTTGTCTGATTCGGACATGCTGTCGTTGGATTTCTTGCACAGGTCCAGGACATCTTCTATGTAACTGGTGAATGATTCACCGGCCTGCTGAGCACGTTCGCGTAAGCGCTGCTCCGCTTGCAGCTTACGAACGGCAGGGCGGCCAAAAACGTTGGTAATAGCGGTCTTGAAACTGGACCAGGTTGCGAAATTGGACGCGTGGTTGTTGTACCACAAGCTTGCAACGCCCGCAAGGTAGAACACTAAGTTTGTCAACTTGCCGTCCTCGTCCCATTTGTTGGGGACACTCACGCGCTCGTAAATAGCGAACCACTCCTCCACGTCAGTGCCATCGGCGCCCGTGAAGATGGGTGGATCTCGGATCCTGGGGACACCGGGACAAGGGGGTGGCATGGGAGGAGGCGTTTGCTGAGAGGCGTCGTGGGACATGGTAGATTGCAGGGTACGTGAACGCAGTTCCCAGGGCATCAAAGGGGATCGTAGCACTCTCCACCAATTTGTTATGGCGTTTATTAGCAGGCACACAGCGAGTATACACAATGGCGACAGTAACGGCCGAGCACGGACGCTCAGCGCGAGCGGCGTCCTTTTTTGGGTAGACCCACTAGAGAACACTTGAGAGTTTGACCCACTTCAGTGTTCGGCGGCTTCTCTACAATGTATATATATATATATATATATATATATATATATATATATATATATATATATATATATATATTCGTATAGGAAAGAAGACGCACGTACGAAGTTATTTTATTGACGTTTCGGCCGTGGGTCCGGCCTTCATCAGAATGATTCTGATGAAGGCCGGACCCACGGCCGAAACGTCAATAAAATAACTTCGTACGTGCGTCTTCTTTCCTATACGAATAATATTTCCCGGACCCAGCATCACTATTGTTTTTGGTATATATATATATATATATATATATATATATATATATATATATATATATATATATATATATATATATATATATATAGTCCCCGAAGGGAACCCTTATGGGATGCGAAGAGGTGCGCACGTCGTTGACCCGGTTGAAACGGGCGTCAACGCCGGTGCTGCAAGAACGGTTTGAAGCGAAACTCGGTGCAGCGTTTACTCGAGTAAACGTTTGTTTGAAACGCAAAGACACGGGGGAGGCGGAACTCGTTGAAGATGCTTGTGCTCGGTTTTTTTGGCTCGCGTCTCGTCGGTGTTATCAACGCGCCTTATGTATTTTCGAACGCGTTCGGTGTTCTTGACTCGCACTTCATTAGTGTCACTGGTCTTCGACTGCGGACACTTGCGTTCGGCTTTCCTGGCTAGAGCCTCGTCGGTGTTGACGTCACCATTCGCGAATGCGATCGGCTTCGCTAACCCTTGCAACGCCGGCGACAGCCAGAAAAAGTACGCGCACACAAGCGAGAAGCATGCCGTGACGGCGCGCTATTGCATGGCAAGCAGCGGTGCGCTGTACATATTGTCGGCGCCGCGAGATTCTCGAGGCGCGCACAGTGTGCGCACCCGCCAGCTTGCGGCTTTTTCTCACCGACAGATGGAGAGAAGTGATGCGGGTGAAATTATGGAGTGGGCTTGAGCGGTGCGAACGGTGGAGAGGGTGAAGCGAGAGAGAGCTGACACGCGGCGGGAGCGCGGCAGGTGAGGGAGAGACTTCACCACATCCTGCCACTAGGGCGTTAGCCACATGGCACTGCTCCAACACCTGCGGCGAGTGGAGTGGTGTGGACGGAGGGACAGTGTTACTCAGGCTAGTCACAGAGCTGCTTTGTATCTAAAACAGAAAGGACAAAAACGAATCGGACGTTACTTCATCACTGCAAGTTCAAACATCTCGGTACAGGAGCCAAAGTAACGTTCTGCCTGCCGTCACTGCCATGAGGATTGTACGCACGTCTAATTTATGGGTGAAATTCCGGTGTGTGCGTGAACTAGTCTTACAATTCAAAGAGGCGTATACGCAAAGCTAGCGTCTTTCAACTTCAACATTTCACTTGGCTCCAACTGACACCAATGGTTTCCCTTCGATCATCTACTTCGTGCACCATTGATATGTGACACATGCAACGCCATCGAGGCGCTCCGCAGCACGCTACCGCTGAAGAAAGAGAGAGAGAGAAAGAGAGGTAAAGGAAAAACAGGGAGGTTAACCAAAAAAGGTCCGGTTTGCTACTCTTTGCTTGGAGAAGGGATAAGGGGGGGCGGTGAAGATTGAAACTGAAGAATAATGGTTTGTGGCAGTAGAAGAGAAAAATTACACCATATTCACAGGTTGAATAATGAAAAGTTCGTGGCGAAGCTCGTGAAGCAAGCATGATTACAGCGTGAAGTCTTCAGTGGTTTCGCCTAGCAGTTCTCAAAGCGATAGTGTGTGGGAAATTTTATTCATATTTCAACAACTGGTTGTCTTTTCACCTTCATGATTACCGTCTTATGGTCGGCGACTGGATCGATAAGAGTTCTTTTAGGGGCGTAGCTTTAAAATTTACAAAGACAACGTTTATGCACGGTTTCCTTTCCATGGTGTGGTTCGGCCGATGAGCATGTGCCACAGCCGGCCTTCGCACCCGGCGCTACTCGTCGTCCATGGTCCACAAAGAAACACGACCCGGCAAGCACATTTGTACGGTGACATTCCGGGTCATAAAATCTCGCCAACCGGCGCAATCGCGCGCAGCCCACGCAAGAGCCGATTGGAGAGCAGCTGCACCGCTTACGCCATCTATTGACCTTCACCAAACCACGATAGTGTACGCATGTCTATGGACCAGAGCCGTCTCAGAGGCGAGATAAAAAAGGAAGACGATGACAGAGAATGCGTTCAGTGTGCTAGAGTATATCGCCACCCAACTGCAGTTTGCATGGATCTCTATGAGACAGCGCGTTCTATTGTACGTTAAGGAGATACTACGTGACACGCTGTATGGATCGACGATCGACAACCGACCAGGTCTCGCTATAAAGATATCAGCCCCTAAGAACTGTGAAGACATGCGCTGAGAGTGCAACAAATTTTTTTTAATTATATGGACACATTCGGTTGGATTTCATCGCCTGCGTCGGTGACCACCGTCATTAACCGTATGTGTATACGTCCCTAATTATATATAAACGCCACGAAAAATAATTGAAAAGAACACTCCGGCGTGCGGAATTGAACATGTGACCTTTTGCTTGTGAGCGTGTGGCATTAGCTACGGAGCCATGAAGGAGTGCCTCCGTCAACCTTGAAACGGCAAGCTACTTATATCTATCACATACCGCTGGTGATTCCAATCTCGGAGAAAATATTGTGTTTTCGACATCACCAGAGAGATGGCGCAATGAGCGCGCGTCGCCAGATTGTCATGACACGGCGACGCGCGCTCCTATGGAACCGAAGCTCAAGTTTGCGGAGCGATGACCCGCGCCGGGCCCTGGCGGTGAGCTCCGGAACACTTGGGGAGAGACGCGGGGGAGGTTGCAGGTGAGTGGATGTGTTTAGCCGAAACTGGAGCACGTGTGGCACGTGCACAACGCGTTCTGAAGTTGGTGCGGCGAACTTGGGCGCCATGCAGTCAGCTTGGCGCGCTAAAACGAGATGCTCGCTTTAAAACAGGGCACTGTGGAATTACAATAGGTATGATGTTGTGAGAGGAATATGGAAAGGGGTCATGGTTCCTGGCCTGACGTTCAACAATGCGGTCTTGGGCATAAGATCAGAAGTTCAAGCAAGATTAGAAATTAAGCAACGTGGAATAGGTAGGCTTGCCTTAGGAGCTCAAGGGAATACACCAAATCAGGGAGTACAAGGTGATATGGGATGGACATCATTTGAGGGCAGGGAAGCTGGCAGCAAGATAAAATTTGAGAAGCGATTGAGAGAAATGGGGGAGGAGCGTTGGGCTAGGAACGTACTTATCTACTTGTACATGAAGAATGTCGATACAAAATGGCGGAAGCGAACCAGAAAATTGACTGGTAAATACTTGGAAAACGGCAGGGGGCCAAACCAAAAAGAATTATCGGTTAGGAAGAAGGTGAAGGAAGCAGAAACTGATATGTGGAGAATCGGCATGATTAAGAAGTCCGAACTAGAGATCTATTGAACTTTGAGGCAGGAAATTGCCAAGAAAAGGATCTATGATAATACTCGGGGTAGTTCTCTACTGTGCGAGGCCAGGACGGGAGTATTGCGAACCAAGACATATCAGGCCAAATACGAAAGGGTAGACACGGTGTGCAGTGCGTGTGGAGAGGAAGAAGAAACTGCCGAACATTTCATAATGTTCTGTAAAGGGCTTAGCCCGACAGTTCAGGATGATGACGCAGAGTTTTTCAAAGCACGGTGGTTTAGGGACAGTGAGGACAAAATAGACTTTAAGCGGGTAGAATTAACTAGAAGGAGGTTATCTGATTGGTGGCTAAAGTCAAGGCACGAGTGAAAATTAAACCCTTCACTGCAAAGTACCAATCCTCAACCTCACTATTTAAGAGAAAAAAATAATAAGTCTAGTATTTGGTTCATTAAGTATTACGGCTTGGTGGCGCTAGCCACGGCCCGATCTAATGGGTACAGCCATATCCATCCATCCAACCATCCATCCATCACTGTGCGAAGTTGCCTTTCTGCGATGGAAGAAGCGGCCCCACGGTAGCGTCGCTGAGGTCCGAACTATTGTGTTGTGGACTGCCACAACAAGGCAGGCAACACCAAGGGACGCTCTCCACGTGTAAAACTGTATTTGTTTCCCAGCAAGTTACAGCTGGCGAACACAGCCGCGTTCGTGAAAGATAGAGCAAGCATCACACGAAAGCCGAAAAAAAGGTGAGTACTTCAACATAACTCGCTGTGATTACACTTAGTTCGCTGCTTCGCAGCGACGTCAGCGGGTCATGTGCGGCACCGAGGACATGACTATAAAACTTCTCAGACATTTTATTGCCATGACCCTATAACTTTAGTTTTTATTTATTTTTGTACACGCTGCAAACGTTTGCACATGGCAGTAAACGGATGCTACTGCTAGATACCACATCAAAAGAACAATTATGTGCTTTCCATGAACGTCAACGCAGCACATCGATAGAGTACATGGCTTCATGTCCGCAGAGTGAGGCTTACCTCGAGGCATACGTCATACATAGTTTTATCACGGAGGACCCAAAAATGCATTTTGCAGTGACTCGGGCATCCTCGTCTCCCGTCGTCTACTGCACATCATAACCTTTACTAACGAGCTTTACTACTTCGATTTGCTTCGATTTGCTTCTAGGAAGTGCTTGTCCAGCTGAGAGATCTTTGTGAAGCCGCACTGCCGGCGGTACATTGTGAGGTGACTCAAACGCAGCGCGCACTTTCTGCACGAGTACGTAAGCGAGCGGCAGCGCATTGGAGCGAAGGAAAAACGCACCATCTACTTCCCCGATATCTACTTTTCTACCAAAGGTAAAATACGTTCATCTGTCATCTATACGTTCATCATCTATCATCTATACGTTCATCTCCCACGTGTACCTTACCCTGTGAGCGGGGGAGGGGGTGCTAGACGCTCACGTGTGCTTATTTTGCGCTGTGGAGAGTCCTATGCCTTGGGCTTTCACCGGAATGAATCTGTTGTAGCTACCGGGCACACAAAGGTCGCAGCACAAGCTGTACAGCCTTCGTTTGCGAAAAAGGCGCGTTTTTATATACAGCCAAGTAACAACTAAGATACTAATTGGCGTTCATCTGTGGCCGTGAGTACGTTTCGTGCGTCATTTGTGCGTGAAAAACGCGGGGAATGTTTCGATCTGCTTGCCATTCTTCGTGTGACGTTCCAGTTTGTTGCTACCGAATTCATTGATTCCTTTTGCGGCAAAGCTGTGACTTTTTACAAGGATAGTTTTGTTTGTGCGTGTGTTTGTGGTGGTTCCTATATGGCACGACTTTCAAATTCAAATGATAAAAGCTCACATGCAATGCAGTGACAGAATGTTAGTTATTGTAGGGTGTGACTCCAGGCGAATTCTATCCCCTTTGCTACAAACAAGCGTGCTGAAGAATATGCAGAAGGGGGGATGACAAGGCGGTCAAGAATTTACTTCCACTTGGCAGTGCATGTCGTGGCCTTGAGATATTTATTTATTTTATTTCTGGGAACTTATGATCACGAGTGTATGCGCGGGTACGTGTGCGCTTCCCGCGGCTGCCCCGGCAACTATGCAGCTCATGGTGCTCAAATCAGCTAATGGCAGCAGACTTCGAGTTTATGAAATAATTTGTAAAAAAAGAGTAAGCTCGATCTAGTTGAGTTGTAAATTCATGGCGTTGTGCTTTGCTTCAGTGTTTGGCTTTTGTGTTCTGAGGAGCTGTGACTACCAATGAGTCGCGTTTTCTGACCATCTAAAAACGTGTTAGAAGGCCTCCTCAATTCAACTGCTCGAAAGTAAGGGACATCTCTGTATATACTACGACCTTAAGTCTGCAAGGTCACATCACATATATCCTATTCATATTTCGTATTCGTTGAACGGGAGTTTTTGACGCGCGAGGTACATAACTTTATAGCATAAGTCACACAAATCACATAATTGAGTGCAAAACTGCTTCGGGTAAATTGTTTTTGCAATTGTTTGTTGTGAGTCTCTTTTCGAAGCCTCGAGGGGTGGTGGGTAGAGCTCTCACACCGCCTTTTATTGGGAGAAAGATCACTGATATTTTGTGTAGTTACCACACTAGGGGACACAATTTTTGAACCAGTATTGTTCAATATTTGCAGGTAGTATTATCTTTGGCGAACTCCTTTGTCAACATTTTTGTCTGCTGTCTTTGATAAGTTGCTCAATACCGATGACTACCTCCTACCGGCGCATTTTGCCCCTCTACGCCAATATGTTGAGCACAGCGACGTGCGGAGGTTGTTGCCGTCGGCGGGTATTCGCAACGCGAGCACCGTGATAAATTGTCCGGCCCAATGAATAATTCGCTACTTTTGTGAAAGACATAATCTGACAGCAAACATAACAGCGAGTGGTCTGTGCATTTTTTATGCAGTGCATCTTAGGTGAGCTTATTTTTGTTCACAGAAATCAATAGATACGATTCAGTAAGTAAGTTCAAGAGACATGTTTTATATATCAATGTTGATCGATATCTTTCTTCTTTGTTTTGAGAATGTAGGAAAATTCGAAAGAACATGTAGCAACAATGATTTGTGGCGTGTCAGTGTGAACATTAGTCATGTCATATGTACAAACACAAGTATGCATAGGGAAACAGCGGCTGGAGCGTATGTTGGGGGTTTCCGAGCATTTTGTGTGGCTGAGTCGTATGTAGAGCGCTGTTGATGCGCACAGCGCAATACTGGTGATGCGGGCTGTAGTCAAAAGAAAGAAGCTAGTAAATACTCGTGACCCATAAATGCAGCACGCGCTGTTGGTGTTTGTTCTACAGTGCAAGTATACACTGAATTTGAGATGTCACGCATAATGAAGCTGTAGTTTTTTAATGCAACAACGTGTAAGATCATTACTTCTTTTCTACAAAAAACACTCATGTAGTGGGACACAACTTGCATGTCAGTACACCTGTATACTGCCCAGCATTGTGTCAGGTGGCAATTGACATTTATATTTATACCTATTAAAATTCACGCAAAAAATTAAAATGTAACAAAATTCTGTCGACAATGGCCTTCTCGATGAACCGGCTCGCATAAAACCAAGCACGCAAATTTCACACTCACATTTCCACTGTATTTACAACAAAAAAAAAGGCGTCTATGCAGCATGCCGTGTGATTTGGTTGTGCGAGAACGGGTTCCCTTCAACTGCAGTATCAAGTGCAATTAAAGGGAAAATGTGCGAGGAAGGACAAACGCATCGTTCCGCTCTAAAATGCTATGAAAGGCGACAAAATTCTATGAATAGTGCATGTCGTAAAATCGGTAGCTCAGTGGAAGCTGGTGGCTTGATAGATGGGCGTTTAGGAGGTGGCCTGCTGGACGTTGTGGGGAGAAATAGAATATGAGGGGCTGTCAAAATTACATGCTACTTAATCACATAAAACAAAAATCCCAGATACAGAACGCTGGCTAAATTAAACGTTAAATATAATGACTGCTGCACATGAAATTGATAAACGTATGATGCAAGTTGCTGGACCATGTCGAGAAAATCAAACCGTAAAGCTGTTTAATTATATGCACAATGAAGTGCATACGCTGCTTTTTTACTGCAGAGAATGGCCTATAAGTGGTTTAAACTTCAGTCGCCATGCAGGGGAGCACAATCGGCAAAAAAGTGAGCTACCGTATAATACCACTGAACTTATCCGGAAGTAAGGATAGCGCTATTTTCTACTTCGATAATCTAGTACTGTGGTTCGATGAACCACGCGGTTATTAGACTAAACCAGCAACAGCGCAGACTAACAAGTTCGCAGTCACTGAAATGTCTTTTGTGTTTAAGTAAACGAGGGGGCGATCACGATCATTATAACTCCAATATTAGGAACGAAGCTCCTTAGGGCATAAGCTAGTTCCTCGCCGTTGTAGTAGCCACAAATAGTATGCGGAGTGCTCACTAGATGGCACTGCGTCGCTCTCTCCACTCGTACTCGAATCGCTCATTCATTAGATACCGCTGAGGGCGCTCGCTTCACTCCGATGCGTTGGAGACGCGTGCTTGGCGCGCTTCCTCTTTCGTCGGCAGTCAAAACGCTAGTGCGCCTCGCAATGAGCGACGAAGGCAAGGTGATGGAGTGGAGGGTTCCGAAAACGTCGGCATCGCGCGCTTGCGGTCAAGACCCGGATGTAAGAGCCCGCGAAACACACGGAAGCACCTACAAGAGAATCCAGAGACGGCGAGTGCTCTCGCATTGGCTGCGAAACATGCACAAAGTCAAGCAGATCCCGAGCTGAGAGCCCGCGATGCTTCACCCCACTCATCAATCACTCTATGGATATGCTCAGAACTTTTGTTTATGCCCACAGGGGAACCACTATGTCAGCATCGACTCCAGTTCGTTATTCATCTCTGATGGTCACCATGCGGCTGTGGAGGCGAGATCGGAGGCGTCTATGACGACGCGGTTTCCTCCAGCGGGGGTTCCACGTCGATCGTCCCGGTGTTGCGAGCGGAGCAATGGTGCGTCATGACGTTGTCTGAGACGGGCATCCGTGGAACATCAAGGACATCGTCTACGCACTGGCGCTAGTAGCCGGAGTTGAAAGCACCCATTTCTCCCAGCTAGGTGGGGTAGAACGAACCAGAAGTCATGGCAGCTGGTTGGTATAGCAAATGCTTTTTGGGCGTCGATCTCCCCAAACAAGTGGAACATGATGGCAAGTCGAAGAGGTGGTCCAACCACACTTTTGCGCAGTAGAGAAGCTGTACGTCATTGCATCGCACTTCTTTCGCGCTTGGCCAAGTGCAAGCAGTGAGTGACTTGGACCAACACGAGGAAGTCACTCGCCGAAACCATGACGATTATGCTGGCTTGTGCAGAGTTGCCCGAGTGAGAGCGCGTGCAAAGCGAACGGCTTCTCCTGCTTCTTTGCTGTTTCCAGAGGTGAGAAAAAGCAAACCAATATGACCAAACAAGAATAATTTATATGTTGTGTGTTAACTTTTTTACGCACTTTTACGGTGTTTTCATATGTTTATTTATTTAAAATTTCCCACAGGCCCGCTAGGCATTGTGACAGGGGGCTCTAAAATAGCATCAATGAGCAAAAGAATTTAAACGAATTAAACACTATTAGAAAGGACAAAGAAAAACTTAACACTTGAAACATAACATGTTCATAATACATAATACATAGGTAATAAATGCATGATGCGTACATGATGGTGATATGATACACTTTATACATGTATACATATACATGGACGTGTATACAAAGATTGTGCTTTTCATTATTGGACAATGAAGGACTTCAGTGAAAATTAGCAATTAGTTGGGGGCGGGATGTGTCAAAGTTGTACAATAAAGTTATGTTCTCTGGTAGATTATTCCATATTGTAATGACGCGTGGGAGCGCTGATGAGTTGAATGATAATGTATGACCATATGTGCGCGTAGAACTCAAATTAATATGCAATTTTCGGGATTTTCGGAATGGCACATCAATATGTAGTGAACATGACCTATCAGAGCGCACATGTAGAATAATGTTAGTTTGGCTATGTCACGGTGCTATGGTGAGGACTGTAGCCAAAGAACGGTTTTAATTCGCATGACACTGCTGCAGTAACAATAGTTTCGTGATACTGCCACAGGAAATAACCATTGCTCTGCGCAACGTGGACGTTGGGAACCAGAAAAACGCTAACGGCACGATTACGAGCGACGAAGCCAGCCGCAATGCACGAGCCGGCCCTGCATGCGCCCGGTACTCCGCCGAACAGCCAACGCACATGAAGAAGAACAAAACAAGGGTGCTCGAGGCAGAGGCTCACGAGGACTACCGCCATTGGATCTTCTTGATTGCTGTGCGTCGTTCACTTTGGGCACAAGTTCGCCCTTAATAAACCGTGTAAATAGAACATCGTTGTTGTGAGGCTGCAACATTCGTTACATTTTCTGGTGAAGGTGCTGGGTAGATGATTCCAACCCCCCCGAAAGAGCGAAGTCCAAGCCCTGACCATCCGCAAGCCGTGAAGCTTATGCCGGTGCACCAACAGATCAGTCGCCGTATTCGAGGGGATTCACCAGAATTCGGACCACTTCCCCCTGTGCCAAGGGCATCAGCGACGGAAACATGAAACGCCACCACCATGACTAGCCAAGTTGCACCATCACAGCTCATTGTCAGCCAGCCCGTCATACCGAAGGTGTTCCATGGTGACCCGTTCGAGGACGCCGAAGACTGGCTGGATCATTTCGAGAGGGCGGCGAACATAAACCAAATGAACGAAGCTGGCAAGTTGCGCAACGTATACGTCTCTTTGGAAGACGCAGCGCGAGTGTGGTACGAAAACCACGACGCATCTTTGACGTCCTGGGAAGAGTTCCGGCGGCAGCTACTGTGTACGTTTGGCAACAATGATCGCCGGGAAAAGGCAGAAGCAGCTCTTCGGGCACGTAATCAACGCACAAATGAGACTGTCGCTATGTGCATAGAAGAGATGTCCCGCCTGTTCAAGCGAGCTGATCCCAACATCACTGAAGACAAGAAGGTGCGTCATCTCATGCATGGGGTAAAACAAAAGCTGTTCGCGGGACTCATTCGTAATCCGCCGCGCACTGTTGCTGAGTTTCGGTCGGAAGCAACAACAATAGAAACGACGCTGCAGCAGAGAGCCCGGCAATACAATCGTGACGTAGGCTTTACATCAGCAGGGGTCTTCTCGGTAAACGTTGCCGATAATCTTGACACTCTGCGGGAGCTCGTCCGGTCAGTTGTGAGGGAGGAACTACGCAAGCTGCAGCCACCCGCTTCACCGGAACTGTCTATTGCGGATGTTGTCCGAGAAGAAATTCGGCAGGCCATACGGGAGCCGCAAAGGGATGCCCCACCGACACGACGCGCGGTAACTTATTCTGAGGTGCTCAGGTGGCCTGCTGTCCGCTGTGCGCCTATAGAGACACCTGGTACTTACGCACCGACAACACGTAGCCCGCGCCATATCGTAGAGGCAACTCGCAGCGCACCTCTTCCTACAGAGACAAGACCTCGGAAAAGCGATGTATGGCGAGATGCGGAACGTAGGCCCCTGTGCTTTCACTGTGGAGAGGCTGACCATCTTTACCGGTTTTGCCGATATCGTCAAGCTGGTCTTCGAGGATTTGCGGTCGACGCACCGTGTCCGCGAAATGGCGAAAGGCCGTCCGACATCGAGGAATACCTGTGCTCACGTCAGAGCTTCGACCTGCATCGTCGTCCCCAACCACGGTCACCATCCCCTCTACGTCAGCGCTCGCCAAGCCCACGTTCCTTTCCAAATGCACCTAGGCATCGTTCGCCTAGTCCAAACCCGGGAAACTGAAGTGGGCGACCTGTGGAAGCGAGGCCGCTGGTGATTCGAAATACGAAGATCCTCCACTGCGACTCCAGCGTGACGACGATGACGACTGTCTCCAGGTAAAGAAGTGCAGTAATGAGAAGATAACTTCAGACTTGCCATTGGTAATTGACGGGCTAGAGCTCATGGCTTTAATCGATACCGGTGCGGATTACTCTGTGATAAGCTACAATTTAGGGAAGTGCCTCAGGAAAGTTCTGACCGAATGGAGTGGACCTCAAGTACGTACGACAGGCGGTCACCTTATTACGCCTTTCGGTAGATGCGCCGCAAGAGTTGAGATACGAGGTTTCACTTACGTTGGTGACTTTGTTGATTGATTGATTTGTGGGGTTTAACGTCCCAAAACCACCATTTGATTATGAGAGACGCCGTAGTGAAGGACTCCAGAAATTTTGACCACCTGGTGTTCTTTAACGTGCACCCAAATTTGAGTACACGGGCCTACAACATTTCCGCCTCCATCAGAAATACAGCCACCACAGCCGGGATTTTATCCCGCGACCTGCGGGTCAGCAGCCGAGTACCTTAGCCACTAGACCACAGTGGCGGGGCACTTTTTTGGTGACTTTGTTGTCCTGCCCGTATGTTCGAGAGAAGTTATACTCGGAATGGATTTTCTGCAAGCAAATGGTGCCATTATTAATTGGCAGAGGTCCAGCGTATCATTTTCGACGGAACAAGCTATAAAGGTAGTCCGAGCAGACAAGCAATACACCACTCCACTGCGCATCGTCGATGATGATGTGGCTACCGCCGCAGAGCAGTATAATGGTTCTAGTCAGAAATGATACGCTTGGTGACTATGAAGGTGTGGCAGTCAGCAACATGGATGTTTTCCTGAAAAGAGGTGTTTGTGTGGCACGAGGGATTATCCAGCTACGAGACGGGTACGCAGACGTCCTCCTGACAAATTTTGGGAACGAATTCCAGCACATCGCAAAGAGGACAGCCGTAGCCTTTCTTCATGAGGTTTGTGAAGTGACAGAAATATGTAGCCTTGAAACAACGTCAACGGATATGAAACCAACATCTGATGTCTGCAACATAATATCCGTAAATACCAATCTTTCAGTGATCCAACGTCAACAGCTATACGACCTTGTACGGGAATTTGGCAGCCGTTTCTCTAATAGTTCAAAGGTACGACGCACAACCATTGCAAAACACAGGATCGTAACGGACGAGACAACCAGGCCAGTACGCCAGCACCCGTACCGCGTTTCACCAAAAGAAAGGGAAGTCATCAAGAATCAAGTGCAGGAGATGCTTGAAGATGATGTTATTCAGCCTTCTAGCAGTCCGTGGGCATCTCCTGTAGTACTTGTCAAGAAGAAGTATAACACGCTAAGGTTTTGCGTCGACTACCAGAAATTAAATGCTGTAACTAAACGGGATGTATATCCCCTCCCGCGTATTGACGACACATTAGACAGAGTTCGGTGTGCCAAGTTCTTTTCATCACTAGATCTGAAAAGTGGATACTGGCAGATCGAAGTGGATGAACGTGATCGCGAGAAGACTGCTTTTGTTACCCCGGACGGACTCTATGAATTCAAGGCTCTCCCTTTTGGTCTCTGTTGTGCGCCGGCAACGTTCCAACGCATGATGGACACTGTACTTTCCGGATTGAAGTGGCAGTGTTGCTTATAGTGTACCTTGACGACGTGGTCATCTTCGCCGCTACATTCGAGGAGCATATCAAGCGCCTGCGAACAGTGTTACAAGCAATCCGTTCGGCATATTTAACCATCAAGCCAGAGAAGTGCCAGTTTGGTTTCGAAGAGCTTCGATTCCTTGGGCACGTTGTCAGCGCCCATGGTATGCACCCTGATTCCGAAAAGACAGCCGCCGTTGCAAGGTTCCCGGTGCCAGCAGACAAAAAGTCAGTACGGCGATTCCTAGGTCTCTGTGCTTACTACCGACGATTTGTCAGAAATTTCTCGCAGATTGCAGAACTCTTGACGAAACTTACGAGAGAAGATGTAACTTTCCAGTGGGAAACAGAGCAACAAAGCGCCTTCAACGAATTAAGAAAACGGTTGCAAGAGCCCCCAATCCTTTCTCATTTCGATGAAACAGCTGACACGGAAATACACACAGACGCCAGCAACATCGGCTAGGATGCATCCTAATACAGTGGCAGAATGGCGAAGAAAAGGTGATAGCATACGCCAGCCGGACTCTAACAAAGGCAGAGACCAATTATTTGGCCACAGAGAAAGAATGCCTTGCCGTCATCTGGGCCATCAGTAAGTTTCGGCCTTACTTGTATGGTAGACCATTCAAGACAGTCAGCGATCACCATGCCCTTTGCTGGCTCGCCAACCTCAAGGACCCGTCTGGACGACTAGGAAGGTGGAGCCTCAGACTGCAAGAATTTGACATTACTGTGGTATACCAATCTGGCAGGAAGCATACCGACGCTGACTGTTTGTCACGGGCACCTGCAGACACAGCACTATCAGATGAAGAGGACTTTCCATTCGTGGCTGTTGTCGAGACTTCTTAGATAGCTGAAATTCAACATGCGGACGAAGAATTGCTCCCGCTCATCAAACACACTAAAGGAGCTCGCGTGCAAGTACCTCGTATATTTTCTCGAAGCCTCGCATCGTTCTGCCTCCGAGGAAATGTCCTCTACAAGAGAAACTTTAAGCCCAACCGTGAAAAGTTTATTCTTGTCGTTCCCGCAACTATGCGGCAAGAAATATTACAAGCGTGCCACGATTAGCCTACGTCTGGACATTTGGGGGTCACTCGAACGCTTGCACGAATCAGTCAGCACTATTATTGGCCCAAGCTATTGTCTTCAGTACAGCGCTATGTCAGAACATGCCGCGAGTGCCAAAGACGGAAAGCGCCTTGTGATAAGCCAGCGGGCCTTCTACACCCGATAGACCCACCGAAAGCACCCTTCCAACAAGTTGAAATGGACCTCCTTGGACCATTCCCGACATCTTTACTTGGCAAGAAGTGGATCGTTGTAGCGACTGATTATTTAACGATATACGCGAAAACAGACTCCTTGCATCGAGGAACAGCAGCTGAGGTCGCCAAATTCTTTGTACAGAGCATAGTGCTACAGACTCCTTGCATCGAGGAACGGCAGCTGAGGTCGCCGGCGATGTACAGAGCATAGTGCTACGGCATGGCGCTCCAACTGTTGTAATTACCGATCGTGGACCGGCTTTCACAGCGGAACTCAAGGAATGCCTGCTGAACATGACCCACACTGTTCACAGGAAAACTACCGCATATCACCCTCAAAGCAACGGCCTGACTGAACGCCTTAACAGAACTCTAGCTGACATAATATCTATGTATGTGGACGTCGAACACAAAAAGTGGTACGAAATTTTACCATACGTCACCTTCGCCTATAACACCGCCGTACAAGAGACTACCAAGATTACCCCGTTTCAACTAGTTTACGGTCGTGTAGTTACCACAACACTGGACGCTATGTTACCTATAGATAAAGATGACTACCCTTCTGATCTCGATTACTATATAGAGAGAGTGGAGGAGGCCCGCCAATTAGCAAGGTACCGAATATGTCACCAACAACGAATCGATGCCGACCGCTACAACCGAGGAAGACGTGAAACACGGTGTGAAGTTGGTGACAAAGTGTGGATATGGACCCCAGTACGACGACGAGGCCTGTCTGAAAACTCATTTGTCGATATTTCGGTCCTTACGAGGTAGTACAGCGACTCAGCGACCTCGTTTATGAAGTCAAGCCAACAAGACATGGGCATTCTAAACGACGCGATCCCACCGAGCGTGTACACATTGTGCGCATGAAACCGTACTACGACCAGTACCAAGACTAGCCACCCCACTTGCTTGCTGTACAACCATTTCCCTCTCACAAACCTTCCGAGACGGAAACGGTGCATGCATTATCATCGAAAGCATCGGGGCGATGCATCTGGAGAGGGGGATAATGCCACAGGAAATAACCATTGCTCCGCGCAACGCGGACATTGAGAACCAGAGAAACGCTAACGGCACGACTACGAGCGACGAAGCCAGCCGCAATGCACGAGCCGGCCCTGCATGCCCGGTACTCCGCCGAACAGCCAACGCGCGTGAAGAAAAAGAGAACGAGGGTGCTTGAGGCAGAGGCTCACGAGGACTACTGCCCTTGGATCTTCTTGATTCCTGTGCGTCGTTCACTTTGGGCACGAGTTCGCCCTTAATAACCCGTGTAAATAGAACATCGTTGTTGTGAAGCTGCTACATTTGTTACAATATGAACCATGGTGCCCTATTTTTGATAGATTCTAGTGCATAGACCATGTTAATAGGATATGGAGACCAAATAAAGAATGCGAACTCAAGTATACGACGATTACCTTGCGGCTTCATATAGTTATACTTATTCAAGTCAGCCAAAGCCGACGGAATCCAAGCGGCTCCACCAGTTTGTCTCGAGACTTCAGAAGGGCAGGGGTTTGTCCTGCTCGCGGCAAGTTATCTTTTCACCCACTTTTCTTCATATTTACATTACAATTTGATCCAATATCTTCCCCTATACTTTCCTTGGCAGTATTGTCTGTTATATCTCATTATTATTGTGTAAAACACGGAAAAACAAGCCCTTAGGTATACACTTCTTTCCATATATATATATATATATATATATATATATATATTAAAACGCAAGAAAGAAAAAAATCCTATAAAAAACTACAGCTGGTGGAATCGAACGTGAGACCTCCGCGTTGTGAATGCGATGCGTTAACCACTGAGCCACTAACAGGCACCTTACCCACTATTCAAACGGCAAGCTATTGATATCTTCCACTTAAGTGCAAGACTGCCATTTTCCTTGCGATGCGGCGTGCGGCGTGACAATGCGGCAGCCGGAGTGGTGACGTTTCGTGACGTTTCATGACGTTTCATGACGTTTCATCGCATCGCACCGCCGCGTAGCCGGTGCGGCGAGCATCAAACCAGCCACATATTTTCGTCGCCGCATCGCACTGCCGCATGGCAGCAGCCGATCACAGCACGAGCCACGAGCACACGAGTGGCGTCACGCCGCTAGTGGAACCATCTCTCTATCGCCGCTCCCACCACCCGTGGTCCAGGCCAGTGCGAGCGTGGATTTGCTGACATCGCCGAGTGCGGTGGTGTGACAAACAACCAGTACATTTCCTTAATGACGTGATATTATTACGGATTGAATAAAGTGGTGTTTGAATTGTACCTTTTCTACACGACAACGCCCGTTTTAAAATCGTTAGCGAGATTGGAGACCGTGAACAGTGATGCAAGGTCATTTCACCGGTAAACACGGCTACCGGTGTCTCTGCGCTGGCTCGCTTGGCTTCTACCTTTGCTCTTCACATCGATTGACATCAAGAAAGTGGTAATGTATTCTAACTCATTACATACGAGTGCAAAGCTTAATAGTGCAGTAAAAAAGAAGCGCTCGATGACGAGCTCGCGTGTGAACGTCGTGGGCGACGGCCAGCGCCCGCCATGCTAGGCCTACTTGTCGGAGTCGTGAATAGTGAGCTGTTGCCGCTGTTGCGACTTTCTTGTCGTCCACGAAGGCATTTTATTAATTATTTTATATAGAACGAAGCGTGGCTGTGCATTGTTGTTTGTTTTAACCTTAATTACGAGGATACGAAGTCGTCCGACCGTGCATGCCGAGGCGCCGCGTGGAGGTGGAGCCTGCCGCTGATAGCTTCTTCGTCCCCGTGTGTCCCGAAACGTCGCATGCGGCACGCTGCACCATGCGATGCCACACGCCGCATCGCACGAAAAATCGCACGTCTGTCTCGCGCTTTACCGCTGTTGGCAGGAGTCTCGTGGGGGGGGGGGCTATTGTGTTTTAGCATTATCACCAAGATGGCGCAGTGAGCGCGCGGCGGCTCTCATCTTTGACGCGTACTTTGGCCCGCGTAGGAAATAGGGGAGTGTACGCTCGATCACGCGCCCCTATCTTGCAGTGGGGAGAATTTTACGTCTTGGCTAGCCTTTGAGTTTCGTCTGAGTGATTCTGTTGTAGTTACCGGGCACACAAATGTCACTGCAATCGTTGCACAGCCTCCGTTTGCGAAAAGGGCACGTTTTTCAGACACAGCGAGACGGTTGTTTACGTGAATCTGTACCTGTGACTACGTTTTTTGCACCCTTTGTGCGTGAGAAACGTGGGGCACGTTTAGATCTGCTTGCCATTTCGTGCGCGAATTTTTAATTTGTCACTATCGCGGTCATTGCTTCGCCTTTGCGGCAAAGCTGGGACTTTATTTAGATGCGAAGCAGCTCTTTGACTAGCCTGTGTAACGCTATTCCTCCATGCGTCCGTACGAACGTGCCGCAAGGCATTCCCTAACCGCACGTGTTGGAGCGGTGTGAAGTAGGTCATGCCGCATTTGCACGTTGGCATCATGCTCCCCTCGCCGTGCGCGCTGATTCCGTTCCCATAAGAATACCGGAACATTTTATCTTTCTATCTGCTGTCTTTCATGTTTGTTAGCCTCTCTTGGAAACTGATATTGAAATCACTGAAGTTGCCACCAAATTCGGTGCCACTACACGTCTGCACGTCGCAATGGTAAGTATTGTCTGAACTTTATTATTGTTACAGTTCGCTATTGTGAGACGTAAGGTAAAATCTAGGGCAATTAAAAAATGTTGTACATGTAGGGTAAAGTGATTTAGACCGCTATGCAGGGTATTTCGCAGAAAAAAAGTTGGCAACACTGGTGTGTGCACGAGGGTTTGTGTGTGTGTGTATGTGTGTGTGTGTGTGTGTGTGTGTGTGCGCGTGTGTGTGTGTGTGTGTGTGTGTGTGTGTGTTTGCGCATGCACAACCGCATGCATGACACGTCCTTGAACTTCCAATTTATTATATTCATAAGCAACGCGGTCGTTTATTGTCTTATATTTCAAAGTGACTTCGACCATTTTCTCTGTGCTTTCGTAGCAGCCAGCGCGCTGAAAGCTACGCAAACAGGGGATGACAAGAAGGCAAGAAAATACACCCATTCGTCAGAGTGCGGCAACGACAATAAACACTTCATTTTGACTTTTTCTTTTGAAAACGCGTGTTCCTTGCAGTTTCAATCACGAGCATGTACGTAGATATGTGCCGGAATCCCGCGGTGGTGCTGCGAACTAGATAGCTCGCGATGCTCAAATTAGCAAATGAGTGTCGACTTCGGGATTATGCCACATATGTGGAAAATAGAGTGTATATATCAAAAAAGGTGACAATTCCTGAGCTAGCATCCTACAATATTCTAACGGTCCCATTACCTTTGGCGAAGCCCTTTGTTATCAGTTGTATTTGCCATTTCTGCTAAGTTGCTCAATACCTACCTACCTCTTACCGATGCTTTGTCCTTCTCAATGCCAATATTGTGAGCTATGTGACCTGCTGAGGTTGTGTTTGGCGGAAATCCGCAACGTGTGCGTGCAGCGATAAATTTTCCGGCACAAGGGATGATTTGGTACGTTTCTAAATGATGATGGTCGTAAATATTGGCGAGTGCTTTGTGCATTTCATATAAGTAATGCATCTTGGATGGCTTTATATCTCCTGACAGAAATCGCTGTATACGCTACAGTATGTAGCGTACTCGCCCCACGGAGGCGCGAAAAGAAGGCACCTACACTCCTTGTAGTTTGGGACAATACTAGTTTATTTTCCAAGAAAAACAGGCTTCGTAAGCGACTACCAAGAGGGGCGTGGCTGCGTATCTTCCACGGCCCTCCGGAGATAACGTGAGGCATGTTGTTCGCTTCTGCGCCGTGCGCCTCGGCATACAAATGGTATGCGCACACAAATAAAGTGATCGCGATCACCGGCGTCATCGCCCGCTACAAGGGGTCCCCCCCTAGACAGCGGAGCCTGGGAAAAAAAACAAGCAAATGTGCGAGTTAGTCCATGATGTGAGCCGGTTTCACGCGATCGAGAGAAATGACGTCCTCTTTGTCGCGAACACGGTCACAGTTTTGTGCGACCGCGAAAGCACACGGAAGGGCCCGTCGTACGCCGAAGTCAACGGCGCTTTCACTGTGTCACGTCGCACGAACACATGGGTTGCCTCATTCGTGTCTGGGAAAGAAAACACTCTTTGGTTGCTGCTGACGCGTGGCGCGCTGGGTTGCAGGTGCTCCAACCAGGAATGTAGCCTTTCCATATGTTCTGAAGGCGTCAGCGTAGCGCTTGGTTTCTCACCGAAGAATTATCCCGGTAGTCGGATTGTAGAGCCGTACAGCATTTCTGCTGCACAGAATCCGAGGCCTTCTTTTATCGCCATACGCAGGCCCAGAAGAACGAGAGGGAGCTTCTCCACCCAGTGCTCTCTATCCAGTTTGGCCGTTAAAGATGCCTTCAGTTGGAGGCGTAGCCGCTCCACCATTCCATTGCTCGCTAGATGGTAAGCTGTGGTGTACTGGAGCCGTGTTCCCAGAAGCCTTGCCAGCGCAGAGAATAGGTTGCTCTGGAATTGTCGCCCACGATCAGTCGTTATGCGCAGTGGGCAGCCATAGCGTGAAACCCATGTGGCCACAAACGCCTGTGCGACCGTCCCGGCTGCGATGTCCAGAATTGGCGTCGCCTCGGGCCACCGTGAGTATCGGTCGACACAAGTGAGCAGGTATCTGTAACCCTGGGAAGAAGGAAGAGGTCCCACCAAGTCTCAGTGCACGTGGTCGAAACGACACTCTGGTGACCGAAATGCTTGGAGTGCTGTGCGCGTGCGACGAGTCACCTTGACTGCTTGACATGTTCGGCCCGTCTTCGACCAGCATCGAACGTCGGCGTTAATTCCGGGCCACACAAAGCGGTCAGTGACGAGCCTCTGCATCGCGCGGATTTCTGGGTGGCTGAGGTCGTGAAGGCTGTCAAATAATGCACGCCGAAACTGGACGGGGACGAAGGGTCTTGGAGATTTCTGTGATGTGTCGCATGTGACCATAGTCGTCGTGTTTCGTAGCGGGATCTCTTCGAGCACCAGTGACAGTGGATTCTGCCTCACCTCGGTTAGCTCTGGGTCTTCCCGCTGGGCGGCGGCTAATGTCTTAAAGCCGACGGACGCTGAAACGGTGTCGATACGGGAGAGTGCGTCGGCTGCTTGGTTTTCGCTCTCCGCTGTGTGGCGGATGTCCATGGACAATTCGGAAATGAAAGAAAGTTGGCGCAGTTCTCTTTCCAAATATGAGAAACTGTTCTTCTTGAACGCATACGTCAGCGGCTTGTGGTCCGTTAAAATGTGGAAAATGCGGCGTTCTAGGAAGAAACGGAGATGCTTTACGGAGGAATCAATGGCCAGCATCTCTCTTCCAAAGGTGCTGTAGCGCACTTCCGCCTGTTTCAGACGTTTAGAAAAGAAACCTATCAGTTTCCAGTCCTTGCCGTCGCATTGTTGCAACACTGCTTCCACTGCCGTCGTTGAAGCGTCAACCATGAGCCGCGTTGGCGCGACGGAAAGCAGGTGCATCAGAAGTGTTGCGGAGGCAAGCTGAGTTTTCGCGTCCTGGAAGGCTTTTTCGTGCTCCACTGACCAGTGAAACTCGGGCGTTTTCCTGCCGTCCCGGCGCAGCAAGTCAGTTAGCAGCTGTATAATGTGTGCACAGGATGAGAAGAAGCGCCTATGGAAGTTGATTAGCCCGAGAAACTCGCGAAACTTGCGGAAAGAGGAAGCGTGGGGAATTCGCTGACTGCTTGCACCCGTGATTCGAGCGGAAAGATGCCTTGCGGGCTGATTCGATGACCTAAGAAATCTAGTGCTTCAACACCAAAGATGCACTTTTGGGGCTTCAAAACCAGACCATGTTCGTCAAGACGCTTGAAGAGGAGGCGCAGGTCATTTTCATGCTCCTCCGGTGTTTTGCTGGCGACCAAATGTCGTCTAAGTAGACAAAAACAAAGAGCAGTCCACGAGTGACCTCATTCATGAAACGCTGGAAAGGTTGTGCCGCGTTCTTCAGTCCGTACGGCATACGAACAAATTCAAAGAGGCTGAAAAGCGTTGTCAAGGCCATCTTTGGGATGTCGCTTGGTTCTACTGGAATCTGGTGATAAGCGGCCATCAGATCCAGCTTAGTGAAGATGGTCGTTCCCGTGAGGCGAGCGCTGAAATCATGGATGTGGGGGAGAGGATATTGGTCTGCCGTTGTCACAGCATTGTGTGCCCGATCATCACCACAAGGCCGCCAGTCACCAGACTCTTGTTTTGGCACCATGTGCAGCGCGGAAGACCAGTTGCCGGAAGAAGGTCGAATAATGCCGAGTTGGAGCATGTGGTTGAATCACGGCGGTCGACTTCGTGTCTTTGCCCAGCGAGTCTTTTAGGTCTAGCGGTGACGGGCGGTCCGGTGGTGACAATGTGATGCGTCACCTTGTGTTTGATGGGCAGTTCGGTGTTCCGAGGTCTGGTGATTTCAGAGAATTCAGCCAGAATCTTTTGAAAGTTTGACTCTGGGTTGAAAGTGCAAATGCCGCATGAGGACAGGTCAGACTTCAGTCCGATAACAACGAGCGAAGTGACGTTATCCTTGACACGACGATCGCGAACACTGACGTCAAGATTGAAGTGGCTCAGAAAGTCTCTTCCCAGGATGGAAATTCTGACATCGGCTACAACGAAGAGCCATCGATATGTACGCCTGAGTCCGGTGTCTATCGTCATTGAGTGGACTCCATATGATGCAATAGCAGTAATATTGACTGCAATTGGGCTCAAAATGGCCTTGCCGCCCCGGCGATGTTAAGCTGCTGCTGGTAGGATAGATAGCTCCGCTCCGGTATCGCAAGGAGGCATGTGCCGGTGATGCGGTCGACAACAAAGAAGAGGAAGCTTGAACAATGGCGCGTGTCGCTTTCCGCCGTTAGCTACTGGCCGGTGCGTTTCCCGTCCACGAGCATGGATGGGTGCAGCGAGTGGCTTGCTCTCTAAAACGACGGTGGTATCAGCAGATGTTCTGCTCTGCCTCGCTTGAGTGTCAGCGGTGCTGCGGGCTTCGAGCACGGGACGGTGAGCGATGCCGTGCAGTCCGGTGTTTGTTGGACAGGGCGAGGTTTTCAACTGCTGCAGCCAGTCGGTCAACTCTGTCCTCTAAGCGACCTAACCGGTCTGCATGTTCGGGCCTTCCCGTTACAGCAATAGACATTTTTGGTGGCTCAGTGCAGTCGGCGATGCGGTCGGTGAGTTGAGCCAGACGTTCGAGAGTCACATCATCTGAGCCATCGAGTATCATCCGTGTTGACTGTGGCAGTCTCTGCAAGAACAACTCGGGAAACAATAGATGTTGACGCTCCTCTGACGCTTGTTGGCCCAGCAGCTGACGCATTCGGTGGAGTAGTTGCGAGGGACGCTGGTCACCGAGCTCTTCATGAGACAGGAGTTGTCGCAGCCTGCTCTGTTCGGCCACCTCAAGACGTTTCAGGACGGTGCTTTTTAGTTCCTCGTAGGGCTTCTCCGATGGAGTGGGGGCGAGCACATCGTCTACGGCGTCAGCGATGTCAGGTGGCAGTGCTGAAACGACGTGCAGGTATTTCGACTGCTGCGATGTTATGCGTCGAAGCTCGAAGCAGGCCTCGATTTGGCTGAACCACACCCTGGGGTTTTTGGGCCAGAAATGAGGAAGCTTTGACTCCGAGGCGTTGGTTGTGGGTGAGCTTGAAGTGCCTTCTTCGTCTGACATGGCTGCTGTTTTTCCAAACGTCCGGGTCACCACTTTGTAGCGTACTCGCCCCACGGAGGCGCGAAAAGAAGGCACCTACACTCCTTGAAGTTTGGGACAAGACTAGTTTATTGTCCAAGAAAAACAGGCTTCGAAAGCGACAACCAAGAGGGGCGTGGCTGCGTATTTTCCGCGGCCCTCTGGAGATAACGTGAGGCATGTTGGCCGCTGTTAGGAATTTGCTGTGTCGCGATGGTAGCGGTGGCGAAGAGCGGTGAGCCGTCGAGCGGACTTCGCTGAAGCCTTTGCCGGAAGGCGAAGCAGGGGGGCGATCCGTTTTGAAAACAGCAACAAGAAGGAGCGTTTACTGTAGCAGGTTGTCGTTGGTACAGAGCCGGCCAGCACGACAACGTCGGCTGGGGCCAATCCTTCTAACATGGGGCCGGCACGGCCTTAAATAGCGTTTTGGGACTCTTCTGCGAGACCAGTTCCCCGGAACGGCACAGTGGCTTGGCTGAGGAGGCGCAGCCATACCCGGAACTGCAAGGTGGTTCGGCGGAGGAAGCGACGTTATCCACGGAACTGCACGGTTCTTCTGCACGAAAGGCGGCGCTGGTAGGGGGGGGGGGAGACAGTTCGTCGGAACAGCGCTCTCCATCTCGTGAGACGTGCTCCCGAACGAGGAACATGTCTGTGGCACAACACCGCGTCTGCGCCGTGCGCCTCGGCATACGAATTGGTATGCGCACACAAATAAAATTATCGCGATCACCGGCGTCATCGCCCGCTACAAGTAAGTATAAGAGACGTGCTTGAAGTAACAATGTTGTTAAATTTATTTTCCTTTGTTTTCACAAGGCAAAAACACACAAGAACATGTGACAACAATGATTTGTGGGCGACAATATGAACCATATTCTTGGGGTATGTCCTATGTACAAACATGCGTATGCATAGAGAAACAGCGGCGGAAGCGTTCGTTGTGAGTTATCGAGCATTTTCTGCGGCTGAGTCGTATGTAGTGCGCTGCTTATGTGGGTAACACAAAACCGATGAGGCCGCTTTTAGTACACATAAAAGGACTGTGCGAAACACTCGGGACGCATGTAAGTGCAACACACGTTGTAGATGTGCTGGAGTCTGCGTATACGCTGATCATGAGATGCTACGGATAACGAAGCTGTAGGTTTCTGATGCAACTGCTTCTGAGATCGTTACTTCTTCTCTACTAAACACACACTCATGCCCTATGCAGTGCCACACAGCTCTCGTGTCAATACACGTACATAATGCTCGGGATTGCGTTAAGTGGAAGTTATTATGCCTATAGCTATATGAACTAATAACCGCGACAGCGATTAAAAATATAACAAAACTGTGTCAACAATGGCCTTCTCATAACAAATGGTCCAACATAAAACCAAGTACACAAAATACACACTCGCACTTGCGCTGTACTTTATTGTTACTTTTGTGGCATGGTGCCACAGTAGTAACAAGTATTCCTGACCAAATAACAAATGCCTGACAATATCTAGTCGCGTGTTGAGGACATGTCGCTTGTCGGAGCGCATGTACAAAAAGTTCATTACCATAGCCTAAAACACAATAAATGGCCGGCGTCGCGCAACGCTTGAGCTCTTTTTGTTTCTTATGCCACGGTTCTTTAGGCCTGGAGTTGCGTTTTCCGAGTGATAGATTCATTGGGTATCTATCCAAATTATGCGTGAACCGCGAATTATTTGGAGCGACTACTGCTCGGCAACCAAACTCCTGCTATACTGCTGTCTTTTAGACCCAAGGCTCCAGATACCAGGATGATCATATAGGGGCCTTACGTACTTACGTAAGTAGTAATGATTTAGCAATATCAATGCTGCACCGACCACATTGGTTAAGCTGAAATGCGAAGCGCTAGCGTTCAGCCAAACTCGGAACACGCTTACTCCTTACTTCCGCGCTTCTACAGTTCCCGTCGAGCTTTTAAACTTTGAACTTCATTCCGCAACAGCTATATACGCTGGATACGTAGCGCTAGTTTCACTGTAGGGCTCTACCCGAAACATTTCGAAACGTTTCTTTCAGAAGTCACTTGTATGAAGGAACGCTTCTGTGTACATCGGGTTTGTTGAAAATTTGTTTGAGAGCTGGCTGCGTGAATCCTCTTGCAGACAATTTCTAACACGCAGTGATATTCTGGCCAAACTTCACTATCCAACTACAGATATTCGACGTGGTTTTGAACGCGCTATTTGACAGACTCTGCGGGTGTGAATATCATGAGCATGGTGTGTGAACGAAATGCGTATGACACGAACTTTCTCAGCCTGAGCTCGACATAACATATTAGTACTGGTTTTTTATCGTATAGGTACTACATAATATAAATTGTTATGGAGTAGGGCACGAAATATACAACACTATACAGGATAATTACAACCTCGTCTTCACTTCCTCTTTTTTTATCTGCTTGTGACAGCGCGAGTTCTATGCAACACTGTTGCCTTACATTAAATGCACTCTCTTTATTGAAATTCCAAGCCTTGTATGTATGTACTCTGCATATGAGGCGCTTACGTCCGACACAAGTACATGTTTGTTGAAACAAATATGAACAGGCTGCGTGAAAGCGCTCGCAACATCGAGCAAAAGAGAACAGCTGAGAATAGGAGAAGCAAAACGAATGACGCCCATTCACTACTGCCTGCTTAGAGCAGATAATGGAGAGTTGAAAATAAAAGAGAGGAAGAAAAGTATCAAAGTAAACAGTAACGGCACAGAAGCACCTCTATTTCGATACGTCCGCCACCAAACGAAAGGTGGTGTTTCCTCAGAGAGGTTAAATAACACACTGCCATAAAAACAATGGTTTAGCAACAATAAAGACACCCGCCATCTTTCTCCGGGCTAGTATAGAAAGGTTGCGGAACTTTTGCAGCACTGAAAAGTAAATCGAGCTTTTTAAATATATTGTGAGCACAGTATTCACTGGGTTTGTTCTTCATCCTCTTCACTGGTACATATATAATCAGTATAGCGGTGAGCATCTTCGCCTGAAGAATTGATGTAGCGGCTCCGCTGAATAAACGGCGTCGAACCCACGATATCACTGCCTACTCGCAATATTTATGTCGCTACGAGTTAGACTGTGGCATATTTATACTGCGCGCTTGCAGTGGCCTCGTGCATCGCTTCATACCAGTGATGCGTTTTTAAATAGAGAAAGAGAAAGAGAAGGCGGTCGAATGAACACACGGCTCAACAGAGGTTATTCGAAGCACATAGGGCTTTTGAACTTATGAGCTCCCATGTGCCATTCTAGAGTTCCAACTTGTGGCTTCGCACGACGATCGCGCCCAACGCGGCAGGCCTATGCCTCTAAGCAAGACAGTTGCGCAGCGTTTTTGTTCTCCTCAGGCGACATGAACAATGTCTTGTACAGGCTCGCTCATTCAGACACCTTTGTCAGAAATACTAACACACAGTATATCTAAAGTTAGCTTCCAAAGAGTAGCAGAGTCTACAAAACTCGCACCAGACAAATGGCTCAGCCTTCTCTGCGAGCACACAGGTGTAATTCCCGTATAAGTCTATATGTGGGCACAAGCTACGCGCAGTTGTGATGTAACTTGTCGTGCACCACAAGCCGTTCATGTCTCGCGTGAGTTACAAGTGCGCGGATGCATCCCACTTGCGCTCTGGTCCAGAGAGGGTCGGAGCAAGAACAAGTGGGGACATCGCGACAGATCTCTCGCGGCCTTCGAGTCCGTTTCGGTGACCGCCGCGACATTTAAGTCGGGGCGACGTCGTGCGCCACTGTCAGTAGAGTGTGGATCCACCGCCGGACACCCGGGAATTGTCCAGGTCCGAGCTGGCGCGAAAGCTCTGGCTCTTCTTCTGATTGTAGAGCACCACGAGGAGCACGATGAGGGCAAGCGCGAGTGCGATGGCCACGGCTACCATGGTCCAGGCCAGGGTCCGGTACAGGGGCTCCACATAGCCAGGAGGGGTGACCAGGGCGCCCGAGCGCGTGTCGTCATCTTCGCCGCTCCGCTGACCCAACAGCGCCGGTGAGATGCCCGACCAGAAGCGCGTCGCCTCGACCCGGTACTCGGTACCCGGCTGCAACGAACGACCGATGCGGTACGACGACACGTTGCTGGGCGTAGCCCGCGACCACGCAGGGTACTCGAAGTTCGGGTACTGCGGCGCCATTCTGTGCGGAAAAGCAGCGTGAACATATACATATGTAACATATACATATAACGTGAGAGCTGGATGAAGTTTCAATTATCTCTAGGTTAGTTCCGAAAAGAAAAAAAATACCTCACATTGATCACATTGATCGCTATTCACCATCAATATGTTTAAAAAAGGCTGATTGCTTGTTAGAAGATTTAAGGACAACAATTTAAGGACGAGGCGTAGACGTTACGGCTATGATGCAGAGCATAATTTCTTGATAATCACCGAACAGTAGACCTCACTGAATAATATTTATGTTTTAGCACGCAGACATGACGTGTCAGATATCCAAATGGGTACAGTGGATATGTGACAGAGGTTCGTCGCTACGTCTAATAGGAGTAATTTTCAGCGCTGGCTACGAAAAGGCAAGGACATCAATACCGGGACCAACAACTTTGTGCAATGAACCATCGACCGTATATCCACCTGTAGATAAACCCCTGTTGTGTCATGCTGCCAATTTATGCCCGCGATTGATAAGTTTGCGGGTATAAACTGGCAGCAGCAAGCACAGGACCGAGTTGACTGGCGGTAGATGGGAGAGGCTTTTGTCCTACAGTGGACGTAGTCAGGTTGATGATGATGATGTCATGCTTAGCTGCGAAACACTTCACTAGTTTTCTTTCTTTTTGCTTATATGCTCGCAATTTTCTTTAATATGTCCGTGTGCAAAGGTGGTCACGGTGGCCACCGCTTTTCGAGATCGAGCGAAAATGATATCGTTCTCTGTGCCATTGACAATAGAGTGCAGGTTTTATGGGCCATATTTTGCAGCCGCACGCATGCTAGAAAGCAGTTGCCACGGCTAACACGAAGAAAATAAACGAGCCCTACACATACCAGTTTATGTTTCAAGTTTAACTTTAGCGAGTGTGCAACGTAAGCGGATGTCTGCACTGTCCGGTTCACCGTTCGCTTGGCCATGCGCCGAATGAATGCGGTACTGCGACACACAGATGCAGTGCTCATGCCGCAGAATGTTGACGTATTCTGTCTCAGTATAGAAATTTTATCGTGGGCGCCACTATGTACGGGTGACCTTGTCCATAATCTCGCAACCCACTGGATTGCGAAAAATGTCATTCGTCTTTGCATGGCCACGGGAACTTTGGGCCATTTTCATGCACCAGAAAGGCGGGAAACTCGAGGTGCCCGACCACCCCTTCATGACTTGTAAAAATGGTCTGTAGTAGCATTCTCCGCCCGCGTAGCAGTAGTAAGTAATATCATCTGCTGCGGATCAGACAGCTTCAGTGTGCATATTTCTTTGCCAGTAACACTTTCAAGCTATTACTCAGAGGTGCCCAAAAGAATCTAGGGTTAGCCTCGCCTTCAACAAGCCTTGTCGTAGACAATAAAGTAAATCGAGTAGACTACATTCCCCGACGTCCTGTATCTGTGTTTGTTCTACTTTTTCTAATTATAAATAATTTGCGTGCATTGTATACCCGCTCTTGGCAAAATCTGTCCAGAGGTTGATGATCCTGCTGCTGACGAGTGAGTCGAGGCTGGACAGTGGCCGCAGTCCATCAGCCGTCACATCGAAAAGATAGATCAGCTCATCACCATTGGAGACACCTGTGAGTATGAAAGTACACCACTTTCGTTTCCCTCTCATTAGATATGACTTCTCGAAAAGTAGTACCTATGCGCTTGAAAGTACACCCTGTAAACAATGGCAAAAGAAGCCCATGTGACACTAGCGACCATAAAGTATGTTATTTTTAAATATTTATTGTCATTATACTTGTGTAAACTAGTTTTAAGCAAGTGTACTTGTACTTACTCAGCCGTACAAATTGTGTATGACAGTGTTTCAACACACTTCCACGAGCTCACAGTCACTTCTATATCTTGAACAGAATGATTCATACTCTAATCACTACGATGTATTGTTGTCAAGCGCGTACACTTTTTTTCTTTTTTTCTTTATCAGTCTAAAGATACCTAGTGCCTCTTCATTCCACGGGCCTTCGTATGCATGCGCATGGCCGTGGTTCATCTTTAAAACATTGCTTAAAAGCGTGAAATATAGTCGTTAACATGTGTGCGTGCGGTCTGACACTGCCATATAACATTACATAAACGCATGATTTGAGGTCGTTAACGCACTGCCTAAGCCATGGCAAGACACTTATAATCCGGACATTCTCAACTAATTGTGATCGGCGAGCACGTAAACAAACACGACAAGCGATCACGGGAACACTGTTCGACTCGCTCGCGAGGGGCGCACCCGTATCGTGTGCATCATGCCTGCACAGCCAGTGGGAGCACCTACGCACCTAGGTCGTAGGACTGCCTTTGGAAACCGAGTCGGGCATCGAGCAGGCTGGTGTCCCCTCGGTACTCGAACACGTACATGTAGGTAGGCGCGTCGAAGCGTGAGTACTTGGCCAGTGTTAGCTGGTTCGGCGCCACGAACATTGCATCCGTGGACATCTGCGCAGAAAGCGTGCAAACATTGTAACTGTACATTGCTTGGAATGCGCAAAATATGGAATACAATGTCCACGAAACGCGTCATACGTGGAACGAGATATTATGCAATAATCACGTATACTAGTTTCCATTTTGGGTGGCTCAGTCGCTTTTACTTCAAAGCGAAAGAACGAGCGAGGTTGTCCCTCGATGTTGAGCCAAAATTTTGTGTACACCCAGACAACACTCGACGACCTGAGGTCGTCCTCATATGGTACAAACGTCCTCGGCAGTTTCAGGACGTCCTCATTTGGTCCTCTAGTCGACACTTGCAGGATTATCCCCAAAATGCCCCTTTGAGACCTTTTTAAGGACGAAGAATTGTCCTGATATCGTCTGCTCGAGGACGTTTTGAGGATATGCATGTTTCGTAGGTGCATGCAGCTTTCGCAATTCGTGTTTGGTTAATTTTCTGGCTGTTAACGAATAAGTCCACGGGATTTCGTATGCCTACTTTCGAGTCATAATAGTAAAGTACTTCTCGATCATTAAAATGAGATAGTTACACGAGGAAGCACTTCAAGCCAACACGAGAAAGACGTGTTCTTTTATTTATTATTTATTTATTTACTTTGTAAGTGATCGTAGGCCAAACTTTCTGCCTGCACGTTTTCGTTGGTCGTGATCTACCGCCGACGTGCATACGGAATTATATATCGCACTGACTGTGGTCTGACCCGTTTCCCCAATGAACGCACGTGCGGCAGACCAAGTTTGGTGCGAGTATAAACGGTGTCGGCTCCAAAATGAATGCAGGCGTGAAAACTGTGAATAGCGAGCACGTTATTCTCGAGTGTCCAGTGTTGCAATGCCGCACGGTCCCATCGAGCAGACGACAACTGACCATGCTGACGACTGGGCTGGCCTAGGTTATCGTGAATAGAGCTAGCAGCATTGGAACTAGAACGCTGTGGGAAAACGAATGGGCGACTGAAGTTGTGGTGGTGCTAACAAAAAAAAAGCAGTACCTTAATGCGGTCACCATGCGCAGTCAAGGTGCTTTTAAATCTGGATGTCTACGACACTGTTTACCCATTTTAAAGTGACGCAACTATCATCATCATCATTATGGGCCTGCAGTAAGTCAAGTCGAGTCATTGGTCGAGTCAACATTCCAATACAACACTTCTCGCCATAGAGGAAGCTTCTCGCAGAAGCCCTCAAAGAATCGTAAGCATGCCAGGTGAGTGTCTTCTGTTAAATTTTCATATTGAAGTTGTAAGCCGCAAAGGTAAATAAATAAAAAAAGAGAGGACAGTTGATTTTCAGCCTCGCGCTGTATATCTTTACTGCTTATTCATGTATGTATGTACAAACCAACTGACTAGCCTAACAACGTGTTCTGGTGGTGGGTGTTCTTTGGTCTAGCCACCATTCTACTGTGCTCTGTGCTGTTCAAGATGGCTGAGAGCGCGGATCGCAAATTTCGGCGTGAAATTAATCGGCGCGTCAATGCTAGTTTTCAGCTTATTGACAGTGAGGCCGATGTCATAAATGACACGCGGTACGTTGACCGAGATTCCCGCAACGCCGAAAGAGAGAGCGACTTGCCCTCCGAGGCTTGTGCGGTCGACCTCGAAGACGGCCATCGTCGCCTTTGTGTTCATGACAGAGAACGGCCTTCGGCACACTCCTCGATCGTTCCAGAAACGGATGTGCCCCAAGGACACGTTTTGATTTCTGGCGACGCGTGCTACCCCAGCGGCTGCAGTGTTTCTGTGCCTCACGATCACACAGACTTCGAACGGCGTGCCTTCCATGACAGCAGCGCTGCGGCTTCGACTTCGGCGACCTCGCAGGTGAGGCAGAGGGATTCTTTCGAATTGGCACCGACTGGGAGTAACGAAGAGCAAGTTTGTGAACGCGGCAGTGTGGACAGCTTGCTGGCCTTTCGTGAGAGACTGCAAGCGTGGGCCTTACAATCTCGCGCATCGCACACTTCAGTTACATCGCTCTTGAGAGTACTACAGTCCCACGAATGCTTCAGCGCGCTCCCTTCAACTGCAAGGGCATTGTTACAGACGCCCAAGAAGTGCCTGGAAGTGTTGCAGCTGGCCGGCGGGAAATACCATCATTTCGGCCTCAGTGCAGGCCTACAGCGAGTGCTGCAAGATTGTGCAGAACTACCAAGAATTTTGAAGCTTAGCTTCAACATTGACGGTCTGCCGGTTTCAAAAAGTTCACGGGGCCAATTTTGGTGCATACTGGGACGCATAAGTAATTTGGAGGACAAAGCACCATTTATAGTGGGTGTTTTTTTCGGAAGCAGCAAGCCCAACAACGCGAATGATTTTTTGCGACCATTTGTTTGTGACATAAATGCTGCTATCACAACAGGGATTACCATTGGAGAAACTGCAATTCCTGTTAGCTTGTATGCCCTCATATGTGATGCACCAGCAAAGGCATTTGTATTATATGTCAGAAGCCACACAGGCTATTACAGCTGCACCAAATGTGACGTAAAAGGTGTCTACTGTGAGGGCAGGGTGTGCTTCCCAAACGTCAATGCTCGCAAGCGAACAGATGACAGCTTTCGCTTAAAAGTCCAGGAGGAGCATCACACAGGCGAAAGTATTCTTGAGGAACTTCCTTTTGACCTAGTGAAAGATATACCATTAGATTACATGCACCTTGTGTGCTTGGGTGTCATGAACAAGCTCTTGACACTGTGGGTACGTGGCCCAAAAGTGACCAGACTTGGAAGCAAAGTGCGTCTTGAGATGTCGGAAAAAAATTCTCAAATTGCACGGTGTGTTCCATGTGATTTTAGCCGAAAGCCGAGGAGCATTGCTGAACTTGATCGGTGGAAAGCGACTGAGTTTCGCTTTTTTCTTTTATATGGAGGACCCGTTGTTTTGTCATCACTGATTCCTGCACACATGTACAAGAACTTCTTAGCTTTACATGTGGGGATCTCTGTTCTTTCCACACCAGCTGCACCTGCAAGTGAGATAGAGTATGCCGGAAACATGCTCAAGTTTTTTATCCGGACATTCATAAGCATTTATGGCAAAGAGCATGTTTCACACAATGTGCATGGCCTGTGTCATTTGGCAGATGATGTTACACACCTTGGCCCCTTGGACTCATGGAGTGCCTTCCCATTTGAAAACCATATGTCCTCGTTAAAGAGAATGCTGAGAAAGCCAGACCTTCCCTTGGAGCAACTTTGCAACAGGCTTGCTGAGCAGGCACACCGTCCTCTGAGGCATAAGAAAACTGAAAGCCATGTCGTATTTGCTGCAGAGCATGCTGACGGGCCACTTGTTGCTCCATGCCGAGGCCCCGAGTTTAAAAAAGTAACATTGCCTGGCAATGTCATTCTTAGAGCTGAAAAGAGAAATGGGTGCTGTAGGCTAAGTGATGGGTCAATCGTCGTTATTGACAATTTTGCTCATCTCCCGTGCGGTGAGCCATGCATAATTGGAAGGAAGTTCCTCAAGTGTGAAGATTTTTATTCTCTGCCATGCCCTTCCTCCATACTGGGAACTTTTGGGGCAGCAGCCAGGAGGATGCTGGAGCTTCTGCTAAGCCTTGAGGTTGCTGTGCAGTTCAGCTGGGCAGGCCAAAAAGGCAAAAGGAAGTTTGTGGATCTAGGTGTCACAGATGTCATTTGCAGTGAGTAATTTGTTTCACAACACCATGTGCTGCAAGAGCCGTGTTTGAGTACAGACATTTCTAAGTCTGTTATCCACATTATCTTTCATTTGAAGTCAATAGCAAAAGAACAATCTTTTCATGAAAGCATTAAATTTTTTAGGATGCTTGCTAATTAAAATTATGTGCTTAAACGTGGAAAATTTTTAGCATGAAATATCTGTTGTCAGTAAGAAACCCTGCAGCTTCTTCAAGCACACTAGTATACTTGCATGGCACACATACGCAAGCATTCACTACTTGCAGAAGTTATTATCAGGTAGCACTACTAGGCATTCTTAACTGTAGTGGAAATCTTATGTACAGATGAAAACTAACAGATGGAAGCTCATAGTGATCACTGAGGATCTCTAAACAGGAATAAGTACCTAAGACAAGCTGGTCAACATTTTCATACATGGACGTATTTTCGTCAAAGGCGCCTCATCATTCTTTGCATGCTAGGTTTCAAAAAAGTTACAATGATGTCTTCTTCGTGGTGTTCTTCTTGTAATGCAACACATAGTGTCAATGTCAGTACTCTTGAAATTAACATGGGGAAGGATGGCAAGGACCTTTAATGATGATGTGCCCACCTATCAAAATGTCGATCATGCTGACTAGAGGTACTTCTTCAAACAACCTATGTAGCATTATATTAATGTATTATGTTTGTGTAATTCCTGTTTTATGAACTTTGTACTTTTTCAGAGGCCGTGAGGCGAAATTTTCCGGAAACAAAAAAAAATGACATCGAGTGTGTGATTAAAGTGTGGCTTCGGCATGCTGGGGAAAAGCTCCAGAAGCAGCGCTTAAGAACTTCTCGCACTCACCATGAGGGTGAGTTTTATTATCTGTGCTGTTGAAGCTATCATAACATATGATACTTTTGCTGTTATAGTTTAAATAATTTTCTTGCCTTACTCGAATTTTGATGTGTATGCAAGCATGAACTATATAAATCATTTTCACCATTATATAATGGCTAGTTCGTACCTGCACATTATGGTAATATAATTTTCATTTTATGCTTTCAAATCTGGCATGCTGTTATTGTCTTAATATTCTTATTGATACTCTAAATTCACTTGTGCTTCAAGATATGCTGCTTTCTATTACTACAGAATGTCTTCAAAGTGTCGCGTTGTCAAGCCCATCGGATGAAGACCTCTGAAGGCACAGGGCAAGAAGTCTCATCTAGTGAAAACTGCCAAGTTTCATTCCTGAAAATAAACATGTTTTCTGTGCATTGCTGTTTTTATTGCTATACTTGAAGAAATTGTTACTGAAACCTCACAGGCAGTGCTTTAAAGAGTGTGCATGTTCAGGCACTTTTGATTGATCAGTTGTCATTTCAGCGCTCCAAAAGAAGAATTAGAGCAACTTTTCGTAAGGTCTGATGAGTGCCTAGGTCTTGTATGCTTCGTCCTCAAAAAGTACTAGACTCATCATAATGTGCTCTTTTCTGGATGCCCTGAGGACGATCTGAGGCCGGACAAACGGACTGGTTTAGGACCACTTGAGGTTCATTTGAGGGCTTCCTCAGGTCATACTTTCGTACGGTGTAGGTCATCCTCAGGACAACCTCAGGTTGTCGGAGCGTTGTCTGGGCAAATAAATATCTGCAATAAACGTGCGCAGATTTCGTCATGGTACATACCACTCCTTGAAGTGCGATAGTCTGCTGCGTACTATACTGAAGATAGGGTCAGTCACCGGGTAGGAAGTCACAAAATTGGAACAGGATATACAAACAGCAGTTTCCTCTATAGGTCGTGTTAAAGAAAAGGCAGAGAGAAACTTAATGGAGACAATGTCAACTCAAACATGCAAATAACCGGATTTCAAGAAATCACTTGTAAGATAGACAAGTGTGTTTTATGAAAAAAGAGGCCACATCGCATGAAAAGATACAAAACAAGATCGCTTGCTGCAACCAAAGAACTCGACTGATATCACTTTTCTTGGTTCGATTGTGCGTAACAGCAGACTAATTTTTGTGGCAACAGAGCGTTAAGTACAGACAGAAAGCAGGCGCAGTTAATATGTCTCTTATATCACCGCCCGCTTGTGCTTTCATCCGCCTAAGTGAAAGCTGGAGAAGAAAATAAATAAACACCTGATTTACTGTTTAAATATAAAAAAGTCTGAATCTTTTTTTCTCCATAATTCACTTACATGCTTTCCTGGGCTTTAATATAAGCAAAACCACGCATTCAAACTGCAAGTTAGACTCAATAAATGTCTCTTCTAAGACACCGAAAAAATTGCCGAACACTGCCTAAATGTTTGCCGCATGTAACACATAGGCTGGAGCTGCCCCCCAACCATCCCCCTTCCGAACGTTTTCGATTCATTGTCGCAGAAATCTAATGACGCCCCGCCGCGGTGGTCTAGTGGCTAAGGTACTCGGCTGCTGACCCGCAGGGCGCGGGTTCGAATCCCGGCTGCGGCGGCTGCATTTCCGATGGAGGCGGAAATGTTGTAGGCCCGTGTGCTCAGATTTGGGTGCACGTTAAAGAACCCCAGGTGGTCAAAATTTCCGGAGCCCTCCACTACGGCGTCTCTCATAATCATATAGTGGTTTTGGGACGTTAAACCCCACATATCAATCAATCAAATCTAATGACGAATACTCTGAGCAGTGTCCTGTAGTTGTAAAAAAACGAGTTATGGACTAATCTGTTCAATACGAAGTACTGGCCAATCGTGATAACGGAGATATTAGCAAAGCAATGGGACAGAGCAGTTACAAAAATATGTGAATTCAGTTCCGTGTTTCTCGAAATGGCGAGGCCGTAGCAAACTAATGCTAGTCCTATATGTGATGACACGCCAGCTGTACCATTCGTGCTTAATTGCGGGGTAAAAACCAGCAGCAGCATGGGTGTCTGTACTGCGCTCGTTCCCTGTTCCAACTTGAAAATCTTGTAAGCCGGACTGTCACTACTAATTGCGAATTTCTTTGACACATACTGTGTAAAAGATATCTCTAAGTTGTGAGCTTTGAGCCAAACAACGTATATTCACCGTGTTCGCAGCATAGCGGCTCTGCCGCAGAGAGGCTTCATTGATTAAAAAGAAAAGTTGTTTTTGCTCAGCAAGGCTTAGATAAAAAATGCACAACGTTGCATTTTATCATGGATATTACGAGTGCATAAAGGAGAGCGTATGCATCTACGGGAAGAACCCGTGAGTCAAAATTGACCCGTAGCATCTCATTTTTATAGCTTTGGGATGTGAACGAGGTTGGTACAGTCGTGTAGCGGGCATACGTACACATCGTTAGGTTAGCTCTGTGCGCTAGAGCAAACGCGAACTTACATTCCCGTAATAGGATACGGTTGATTAACCGACGAACATCCTTGTACCTTGGATGTGTGTTCCGCGTTGTTTACCAACGATTCAATACTGTTGTATCGTATATAGCTCAAAACAGCGTTCATAACTTCATACCCATTACTCTGCTCAATGCAATAGGCAGTAGCCACATATGTGGCAATTCTGGCCGTAAAGAGGCATAGGTGCGTCCACAGGGGGAGCAGTGGAGTGACCGCCTCCTTCCACGCCCCCCCCCCCATAGTGTCCTAAAAAGGAGAGGGGGGGGCAGGGGTGCAATGTCTTTCACATAAATGAACTCTATACGGATGGGGTCATGCGACGAACCTTTTCATGTTATTTTAACTGGTTTCAGTGCGCAATTATGTTTTCTTTTTTGTCTTTGTTTTTGCTCGTTGTTCATTTTGGGTACCATTAACTATTGTTTTTTCGCTCCAGAACTCATCGATTTGGAGTAGGTGAAGTAATATAGACCTCAACGTCTCCACAGCAAAACAGTTAGAACAGAACAGAGCAGATTATTTCTTAAACATCTACCAGCAGACCAGCAAATGACGTATGTGCAAAGGGGCATACACGAAAAAACACCATTTCAATGACAACGCCCCTTGAGACCTAGATGAAAAGGAAATCACTCGGGCCACACACCCACGTAAGAAAACGATACTAGGCCACCATCTAAGCTTTCAAATAATTCTCTGAACACGAGTCAAATAATGAAACAACGATAAGATAAGACAACGTATAGGGAAAGAAAAAGGCAGACACTTGAAAAACAACAAGCTTGTTTCAAAAGGCGATGCATGAACTTCAAAACTTTTGATGATCATGATGTGTGGCGCTTTATGACGCAAGGGCCAATTCATGGCCAAAGAGTGCCATTTTGATAGACTAGAGATATGAACACTGATATATATTGTAAATGATGAGTGGCTGTAAAGGAGCCTTAAAATTCCTCGTGCTAATGCGGGTAAAAACTTAAGTATTAAAATCATGACAGTGGCGTGAAATATGTGCAGTGAGATTGAATGTCAAAAGGTCATGATAATAAGACTATGGTGGATATGTAGTCACCACAGGTCCTGTTACAGATCACCTTGAAATATGCAGTGAAAACTGCCTACATCATTTAAAAACGTAAACAATGAGTGAATTTTAAAAATCGGATCCCTACCGATAAGCATCTCAAGGTGTAGTGGGAGCTGCTGTCGGTAGGGCCCTAAAAAGTGCTTTTTCCTTAGAGCGTCCAACTCATTACACTGAACGAGGATGTGGAAAACCGTAAGTGGTTCTCCACATCTCGCACACAATGGTGGATCACTGGCAGACAGAATATATGAGTGTGTAGAGTATGTATGCCCTGTTGTTAGCCTTGTGAGTGTCACTTCTGTATGCCGCGATTTAGATAGGGGCGGCCAGTGACCAAGTTGTGGCTTAATAACATGTAGTTTATTATTTGTGTGTCTATCCCACAAGTTTTGCCAATAACCTCTGTGTTGTCGTTTTAGGAAAGGTTTCATGTCAAGTGCAGGGATTGGTATTGATACATTAGCGGCATCGTTGCTGGCGGATGCAGCCAGCTGATCTGCCAAAACGTTTCCCTGTATCTCACAGTGCCCCGGCACCCAGCAGACTACAACATGCTGTTTGGATGAGTAGACTGTGCATAAGAGTGAATAAAGGGACTCAAGAACTGGGTTTTTGCGTTTTGTAAGTGTATTCAAGGCTTTTACCACACTCAGAGAATTCGTCTAAATTACCGCTTTTTGTAGTTTTATATGTGCAATGTGTTTAACAGCTGCAAGTATTGCGTAAGCTTCTCCTGTGAAAATGCTAGCATCAGGATGCAGGACGCCAGTATCTGAGAAGGATGGGCCAATGGCTGCGTATGAAACAGAAGTGTTGGAATTTGAGGCATCTGTAAAGAACTCAGGGCATGTGTACTTTTATTGTAGTTCTAGGAAGTATGTGCGGATATGTACAATGGGTGCGTGCTTTGTAATCTCTAAAAAGACACATCACAATCTAGCAATTGCCACCGCCATGGCGGCAGACATGCTGCGGGAGCCATCAAACGATATTCGAGTGACACACCGGTTTGCGCAGCAAGGCCCCTCACACGAAGTGAATAGGGCTGTTTTAAAGATGGCCGGTTTTCAAACAAAACAGAAGTAGACATGTCATCAATTGTGAAGTGTGAAAGGTGGTCGTTGTCTGCCTTTGCTTTGAGATAATATAGAAAAGACATATAACATCTCTGTAGATGAAGTAACCATTCGTTTGATTTCACGTACAGGCCTTCAACGGGGCTGGTGCGAAAGGCACCCGTAGAGAGGCGGATGTCTAGATGGTGAATAGGGTCAAGCATTTTAAGGGCGGTAGGTGTCGCAGACAGATAGGTTATTGCTCCATAATCCCCCACGTAGTGCGTGACAGCACTTTTAGAACATTCATGGTTCTGATGCACTTGTTTTTTAGATACTTAATGTGTGGTACGAAGGTTAGCTTGGTGTCCAGAATTAAGCCTATGAATTTGTATTCGGCATTAACACACAGGCGTTGACCATGCAATTGAAAGTCAGGGTCGGGGTGAGTGCCTCTCTTTCTAGAGAACAAGACACACGTGCTTTTTTGTGGGTTTAATCAGAATCCGTTTTCCTCCGCCCATTGGGAGACCTTGTTCAAGCCAAGCTGAACCTACCGCTCACTAACTGCTAGGTTACAAGACTTAAATCCAAGCTAGACGTCATCGACATATGTACAGTAAAACATAATTTGTGGGATGAAATGATGCAAAAAATACCACCTTGCGGCACTCCTGTTTCTTAGACAAATGTTCGGGAAAGAATGCTGCCGATTCTAACACGGAATGTACAATTGGACAAGTAGCTTTCGATAATAGTAAACATCCTGCCACGCACACCAAGATTGGACAGGTCTCTTAATATTCCGAATCTCCAGGTCGTATCGTAGGCTTTTTCGATGTCGAGGAACACAGAAAGAAAGTATTGTTTGTGGATTAGGGCATCTCGGATCTGTGCCTCGATAGATACGAGGTGGTCGGTGGTGGATCTACCCTCTCGAAACCCGCATTGGAATGGGTCGAGCAGATTGTTCGTTTCAAGGTAATGTACAAGTCTGCGATTTATCATTTTTTCAAAAAGTTTAGACATGCAACTTGTAATTGCGATTGGCCTGTAACTACTAACGGAAAATGGATCCTTGCTTTGCTTTAAAATCGGAATAATAATGGCTTCTTTCCACGCAGAAGGGATTTCACCGGAAAACCAGATAGAGTTATACAGGGAAAGCAGGGTTTTTTGTGTTTCAGAAAGCAGTTGTTTTAATATTTCGTGTACTATACGGTCCGAACCTCGAGCTGATTTATTGCAAACATGTAGCGATGCTTGTAACTCGGCCAGACTGAAAGGGTTGTTGTACGACTCATGTTTAGAGGATTTCCGCTGAAGTTTACCTTTTTCAATTTTTCTTTTGTGTCGCTGAAAATCTGCAGTATAATGCAAGAAACTGGACACCTCTTCGAAGTGGGCACCGAGGAAGTTCGCCTGGTCTTCCAAGGTGTCCCCTTGTGTGTCTACGAGAGGTAGTGTAGATGCGTGTCGTCCTGCTACCTTGCGAACCATGTTCCAAACTTTAGTTTCTTGTGTATATGAAGTGATTCCTGACAAAAACTTATGCCAGCTTTCCCTCCTAGACTGCTGGTATGTTCTCCTGCCTTGGGACTTGATTTTCTTAAAACTTTCAAGATTCTCTGCTGTCGGCGAGTCCCGTAGCGATTTCCACGCTTTGTTTTGCTGTTTGCGTGCATTGCAACATTCAGTATTCCACTATGGGACACGTTCGTTGCCAGGCAGTCCAGAAGTTGGCGGGAGGCATTTCTTCGCAGCGTCGGTCGGAAAAGCAGAAAAGTACTGTACAGCTGCATCTATGTTTAAACCAGATATGTCAGTCCAACTTAAGTGAGTAATCTGCGGGAACTGTTCCCAATCAGCTTTATCAGTGATCCATCTGGGGAACTGTGGGCGATATTCATTTGATATGGGTGTGCTTAGCGTTACGGGAAAGTGGTCACTTCCGTAAGGATTATTGATGACATTCCATGTCAGTAAAGGAAGGAGGGATGGTGAGACAATGCTGAGGTCTACTGACGAGTAGGTATTGCTGGCGATGCAGTAGTATGTGGGCTCTTTCCGATTTAAAAGGCACGCGCCAGAAGTAAAAAGGAACTGTTCAATCAGGCGACCTCGAGCATCGCAGCGAGAGTCACCCCATAGATTGCTCTGTGCATTAAAATCTTCAAGGAGGATATAAGGTTCTGGAAGTTTATCTATTAGGAACTGGAATCCACGTTTTTCAAGATGGTAGTGTGAAGGTATGTAGACAGAGCAGATGGTCACGAGTTTGTTCAGGAGAACTACACAAATAGCCACTGCTTCAAGAGATGTTTCGAGTAGTAGATGAGTACATGCAATCCCTTGATTGACTTTAATGGCCACACAACCAGATGACGTGATGGCTTCATTCCTGTCCTTTCAAAAAATGATATACTGGTGTAGAAAATTAGTGATCTTGGGTTTTTGGTGTGTTTCTTGTACACACAGAACTTTTGGTGACTGTTTATGTAAAAGTTCTTGAATATCGTCAAGGTTTCTCAGTAGTCCTCTGATGTTCCACTGTAAAATTTGTGTCTCCATTTTTAATGTAGTTAAGTGCTGTGTGTACAGAAACGTTGGCTTAAGTTACAGGGCCTGTTGGGGCCCTGTAATACGGGGTTTCTCTTTCTCGCTTCGCTCGAAAGAGCTGCGCCTTTCCTTCGGCGTCTGGGGCGCTGGAGGAGTATGGCTTATGTCCATCACCTCTTCTGAGGTGGTGGATGGCGCCTGCTTGGCAGGCACGTTTATGGCAGTTTCGGACCTGACTGTACTTGCAGTGGTCCGTGGTCCAGCAGTCTCTAAAGTCTGCTAGCCCTTTTGAACAGGAGGCGGAGCAGTACAGGCTGCTCCAGCCGGAGGCACTTCTGGCACAACCGCAGTCACACTTGGTGCAGAATCTCGCGGGTGCCGAAAGACGTGGCACGGCGCCTCGACGCGCCACGTCGTCGAAGGAAGGTTCAGAATTATTGTGTGTAGAAAAACGTTGATGTGCCTCTTGAAATGACAGGTTGAACTTGACCTTAAATTCTAATGTTTGTTTCTCTTGTTTCCATGCAGGGCATGATCGGGAGTAGGCAGCATGATCTCCTTCACAGTTAGCGCAACAGGCTTCTGAAGTGCACTTTTTGGATACATATTCACAAGATGCGCACTTCGCGCACCTAGCGTGCCCTCTGCACGTTTGGGATCCGTGTCCGAAGCGCTGACACTTGAAACATCGGTGAGGATTCGGTATACAAGGTCTGACACGAAGCTTGCAGTAACCAGTTTCAATGGAGTCAGGAAGGTTGCTTGTACCGAAGGTAACTATGATGTGCTTTGTTCGGATCTGTTTATTATCTCGCCTCATTATTATTCTTTGTACTTTCACTACATTTTGTTCTTGCCAGCCTTCGAGCAATTCACTTTCAGACAGCTCGAGGAGGTCATCATCAGATATAACACCACGCACTGTGTTCATCGACCTATGTGGGCCCACTGATATTGGGATGTTATCAAATGAAACGAGTTTTGTGAGCTTGTCGTACTGAGTCTTGTCGCAAACTTCTAGAAGGATATCGCCATTCCCCATCTTAGTTACTTTATAGCCAGGGCCAATTGCATCTGTGAGTGTTTTCGAGACAATAAATGGGGAAATAGATCGAACCATTTTCATTTTGGCTGTGGATTACATGGTACTTGGGGAAGGTCTGTTCAGGCTGTGCAGTAAAGAAGCTGTCATTGGTGCGCCACCTTTTCAGGCGGCAATCAGGGGGTGCGGGAAAAGGGTTTTCCATAAGAAACATTTTAAATTCGGCGGCGATGGTGGCCACCCACCACCGAGCCCAACAAGGGGACGCTACAAGGTTGAATAGTGAACACTTGGAGACGCCAGCCATGCATCGCCGCTATAACCGAATATAACTATCCAAGGTTGGGTAACTACACAGGGTTGACCCTCGCCACCAGAAAATTTGGAAGTAAACGAAAAGAAAAGATGACAGACGGATAAAAAGTGAGAGATAAAGATGAAGATGTAGGTAGAGGGAGATAGGAAAAGGCAACTGCCGATTTACCCTGGGTGGGGCAGCCCAGGGGTGCCGTTTACGTGAAGCCGGGGCCAAAGAGGTGTGTTGCCTCCGCCGGGGGCCTTAAAGGTCCAATCACACGGCGTCGGCTCAACCCCCAGGATCCCCTTTTCCCCGGACTTGGCAAAGCCACGCACGGCTAGGCGTGGGAGGGAGTCAAAACCTCCCGTTAGCTCGAGCCCCTGGTGTCGCTACCCACCAAATGCCTGCTTGCACAGACGCCCCTGCGGGGGCTTCAAAACTCTTCATAATCTATGAGGAAACTCCTTGCTTCCACTCGAGCTTCCACTATGCCATCCCGGCAAGAGCATGCATGGGGAAAAAAAGGTCTTGTTCCGTCCAGCTGAACTAAGCACATATCGATGCTCGTCCCTGCTGCGACCACGCACATTCTGCACACAATATTCTTAGAATCGTTCACAAATTTTCAAGACCTCGCACGTGCGCTGGATGGGGTAAAATGCGAATTGGGCACATCAATGCACTCAAAATGCTCAAAACCAACGTGACCGCTTTGTTGCTACCTCGCGTTCTCTAATTGCGCCGTCGTCCCGTAATTTGCGCTGCGTTTCAATTAGACGTTCGCGGCATAACAGCATTTCTCGCGGCTACCCACGGGGTGTTTCCTTCTTCAAGTGTACGACATCCGGGATGTTCGCCCTGTTGGCGTTGAACTGGAAGCCCGCTTCGCACTAACCACTATCGACAGCATTTTCACGTAGTGTATTTGTGTGGTTTACGGTCGTATTCAGAGGGCAATGTCCAGCATGCGCCGTTTTTTTTGAAGGCCTTCTGCTCATTTTGTGCCTCCCGAAGCTCTCGTGGAATATCCCTGGCCGCGACGAGCTGGATTCCCTTTTTGAAATAGTCATCACAGCTACATCTAAACTGGAAAACGAAATGACTATAGACGCAGCGTTTCGCTGTTTAGAATACTGTCAGAACACTGAACAACTCTGCTTGTATCATCGCTGCAGCCCGAGATTTTCAAAGAAATGTGCACCTCTTCGTGCACAAAGTCCTCTTCAACTTTGCTAAAAATATTTGCAGTCTACTCCGAAGCCCCAAGCGACCGCGACATTATGTTAAGTTCTAGTCACAATTGTTGCCCCACCCACACTAATAAAAGAAGGAGAGCTCTGAGAAAAAAATAAGGTAAGAGTGAGTCAACAATTAGGATAAGTTCGTTCATGCATCCGCAGTGCATGCGTGGTTAAAAAGCAAATGTCAGCAATGCAAAAAGGCTGTCTTTGCTTGCATATATAAGAATACATTTCTTTGGTTTAAGTAATATCCAAAGGGGCTATTGCTTATGAACAAACGTTCACCATCACTCGGTTCTCACACCGAATAACAGTTTGCCGATATTCTTATGGCCATACTGCCTTTATTCTGACCTCTACATTGCCTGAGGGCTGACTACTTTCAACATGGGACGCCATGTACTGTTAAACGTGTTTCTGACAATACTTTAGAAAGCACTATGTTTTCATGCGCTACCGTATAAAGCTACGACCTCTCCATAGGAGGTGGCAAATTTTGACATTTCAAAAATGTTGCCTGAAATTTGAGTAATATCTGGGTGACGTGCCACGTTTGCAGTGTACTTGGAATAAACTGCAGCAAAGGCACCGAGTGAAATTGTACTAAAGGAACCTTAGCCGGACATTTGGACAAGCATTCAAACAAGTCACATTGTTCTGTCATTTACTGAACACCCTCCCTACCCTAAAGAAAACGCTGCTGTGGAAGAAAGTTTGGCATACATTTATGAAGGCTTTGATGACAGAGTTTGTGTCGAGAGGGTTGACGTCCCGGAAGTACGTCTCATCCACGGAGTCCACAACATCCGTCGGCGGTCGGTTGTAGCGAAGCGCGCTGCTCAGGAACCTTGGCAGCAGTTGGTCGCGCACGTACGTGGCACTGCGCGCCGACCGGTCTCTCAGGTATCCCGACAATACTGGGCACAAAGATTAGAAAATAAAGCATTAAGTCATCATCAAGTCATCGGTGGACACGTCGGATACATGACGCAGTATACTCAGGTTCACGCTTCTACTCAACGGTGCTTAATAAGTAATCACATACTAGCACTAACTGCCCTTTTGTTTATTAAAAATATTTGAGGATAATTAGGTTCCTATGTATGGCGCCTGCCATTCCTTTTCTCTGGGACAATGTTTGCCATCGTAAAGTAGTGACAAGAACGAAACTATATAAGTAGACGCATGGATAAACACTCACACACTGAGACCCAGAACGTCCATGAAAACTAATTTTCACTCAGCATAAAATGTCTTCGCCATAGTGCCTCCTTACTTGCACTCATTTCCCACACTTTCACAAGTATAAAGTGTATGAAACAGCGTTTAAAAGTCAAGCTGACACGCACAGCACCGTATCTGGCTAGAATATTGTTTCAATTACGTGAAATTCTGCAGTCCACTGATTGAAACATGCATAAATGATGGCCACGCTTTTAACCGCAGTACGCAAATTCAAAAATCTGCTGTCCCACACCTTTGTGTTTGAAGTAGAGGACGGCCACGTGCCAATCACAAACAGCACTCAAGAAGGAATAGTAAACAGGAGCTCTGTAAACGTTCCAGCACCTGTATCTCAAACGGATGTTTCATAATACATAAAATACGCGACCCACTCATCGCAGTAGTTGCTGTGGCTATTTTGTTGGCCCCGCCCCGGTGGTCTAGTGGCTAAGGTACTCGGCTGCTGACCCGCAGTGCGCGGGTTCAAATCCCGGCTGCGGCGGCTGCATTTCCGATGGAGGCGGAAATGTTGTAGGCCCGTGTGCTCAGATTTGGGTGCACGTTAAAGAACCCCAGGTGGTCAAAATTTCCGGAGCCCTCCACTACGGCGTCTCTCATAATCATATGGCGGTTTTGGGACGTTAAACCCCCCATATCAATCGTGGCTATTTTGTTGTGCTTCTGAGCGCAAGGTGGCGGTAGTGCAAGAGGAGGGGGGGGGGTCGAAGTCGGCATCTTCAATGCGATTACAATTATTAGGATTCCCTAAATGAACAGAAACATCAGATGCTGGTTTTCGCACGTCAAAAAACGGAATTAAATTGGCCCATCCGCAATGCCTGGTGTTGAAGTTTGACCACTGAAAACTATGTCTTCAAACAGTTGAATCAGTTCTCGAAAAAAAAGCAAGAAAAGAAACAAACGAAAGGATAACAGGAGTGGCGCCATTATTAGTTTTTAACTGGGCTCTCAGTCCAGGAGAGTGCTTCATTACTCGGACATCCTATATTCATGATACCAGCCTTTACACATGAATGTGATGAAAAAATCACCTCGTACTAATACTGGTGCTGTACTGAAGCTGCCTGCTCTCAATCTCGCTCTTTTGTTCCGTGGAGTCTCATCCAAGCAGGTTAGTGTTAGTAACAATCGGCTTTCGTACAAACATCACGTGCTCCGTGACGCCCTCTAGCAAAAAAAAAGTGTTCCACACCTGCCGCTTAGGCTGCGAGTTGCGCTGGGTAACACGTTGAGCACACATAAATACTCTAAAAAGAAGTAGACGAGGGAGCACCCTGCATTTTAGCTCAAATGGTAAGCGTCGGATGTGCAAATCGTAGGTTGGGGGTTCGGACCCGAACGACAGAAAGGGTGATTTTCTGTCCGCTTTATTTACTTTCACTTCTAGAGAAAATCATTACGCTGCAGTTAAGAAACCACAAATAACGTCCCTTACGCTTTTCTTGTCTTAATTGCCTCTGGGAGTCGTTAGTTAAGTGCTTGATTAGTGCCACTGGGTCACACGGTCTTGACAAATCGAGTACAGTGTTAAGGTACATTGCACTTACCAGGGAAAAAGAAGGCGGTCTCGTCTTTGTTGACACCGGCGATGAGCGGCACGCGTCGGAACTCACCGCGCTCAAGTAGGACGGCTGGCTCATCCGGCAAGAAGGCACCCTGCGGGTTGAACTTCTCCACTACGGGCGCCGTCCTCACGGGAAAGTCACCAAACACCTGGAGTTGTCGCGTGAATGACGAAACAGTTGCATTGGATGGCGGAGTACGTGTGCGCAGGCCGATGACACCTTTTGCCAGGCAGTACACTATCCCCCTTTCCAACATTTCTTTTGAGGAGAAAAAAGACAGAGCTACGCACAACTGGTGAACTATTTTCTGCGCAAAGACGTTCGCAGCATAACCAAGACGACGTCGGCGATTGTAACAATGATGTGATGGAGACTACTATAATGACAACGCTTCAGATACTAACATCTGAGAAAAAGGAGGCGCTTCCATTGCGAGCACGTATTCAACATTTGTTTAGTATCATATCAATTGCTACATGACCTTCGCATTCCGCAAAATTTCACCTCTTATACGTCTATCTTCCCCCGAGTCTTTGTACTAGAAAGTGATTAAACGTAGACTATGAGCATACTGCATAATACGTAACATAATAAATGAGATGCTCAGATTGTACCAATAACGTCTTACACACTAAACAAAAAATAATGCATACAGCAGCAGGTACACAAGAATGCGCCTAATATTCGTATATGCTACTTCATGCCCAAAGAATGTCACTAATGTAACAGAAAATCGTTCTATAGTTTGTTATAATTTGCAGTTCTAGCGCATTCATTACCAAGTTCTTCGATAAGTGAACTAAGGGCTGTATTTTTAAGGGTGAAGTAGTCAGCACGTCGTCCAGAAGCAATGAAAAGTCTATAGTCATTCAACGTCATACCTTGCACAAAGCCAGGATGGCGATCGCTTTAGGGTTAACGGATGTTTCGAAGAATAGCTACGTTGAAAATCCCTTGATAATATAGCCTGCTTGTGCAAGTTTCAAATGCGATCACGTAATCCAAGTTAATAGTTTTGAATAACCACACACAGACAAAAAAAAGACTGGGAACACTCGTGAGCCATCAAGTGGCAACAGGCCACTGCATATGGGTCGCTAGAATTGCCACTAAGGGGAGAACGCGTAGCGCAAGTGCACTTGTAATAAGCATTGGTCTGCTTTCTTCTGAAATGAACACAAATGTAAACTCTTGATAGCACATTAATAGCACGCATGTTATTAACCTTTAGTCCGTTTAAAACCTTTCTGTGACCTTCTGCAGGTGTAAGTCAAAATGTTTCTCGCTCGTCTCCTGCTTCTCATTTCGATCTTGTAATCTAAATGAGCAAAAGTGGCCGACTTTGGTGATGACTGTTCGTCGTCTCGGGCGACGGCTTTTCAAAGACTCATGTTCTCCAGTGGCGCTCATAGAATGATGATATTCACAATATGCACTGACTGTCTACGACCCTTCCATCATCTTCCGGCCACTTTAGCCACGGCTTCGAGAGCTTCAGTTTTTGTGCACCTGGCCCAATCGAATACACACCTTGCTCTCCTGCTGTATGCGCAGGAGCTCACTGCTTGGCGTCTGCATGAGGCAGTCGATGAGCGCGAACGAAGGGCCATCGGTCGGGCATCCCGCGCCCTGGGCCACGATGCGCTTGAACTGCGCCGGCTCGGGCTCCACGGCCCAGTCACTCAGCGGACTGCCACTCTCGGCAATGGCACGCACGAACAGCCCTAGACAGATTTGAAAAAACAGATTATTTGCTCGTTTGGTTCACATCCGAAAAGCCTACAACGCTTATTGTTCGCAGCGCTTCTGAAGGCACTTTTGAAACATAATCAAGGCATGAAGTGACGGGAAATGAAACAATCCTAGCAACGAAACAATATAACGTCGCAGGTTGAAGAACTTTCAAGTTTCACGCAAAAAAAAACAAAAAAAAACAAAACAAGAATTAAGAAGAGGTATCAATTTACGAAATTTAGCTAAACATATGATGACCTTTTTTTATATACGAAAAAGGTGTCCAGAAGTTGCCTACGGCGCATAACATGACTTCAATACCAGCTGAAGATTTCTAGAAGAGGGCGACATTAAAGAAGTACTGGCACAGTATTGAGGCAGCCCAAAAGGGACATTTTTCGTTTCCATATTGTGCACTATCAACGTTTTCTGCACACCGGATCCAGACAACACGTATGAAATATTACACTTTAATTTTAAAGTTTCCTTCACCCAGCATCTACAACACCGCCCCACCGCAGTGGTAATTATCACAAGTTAACACAGTTCACTAGCAATGCGACATCTGTGTCCTGCATGCCACTTAATAGCAGAAATAGAAGCCAGAGTATCTGTGCGAGAATTCACTGCTCGTTGTTTAAGTCTTCCACGTGCGACTGATGGCAAACTGACAGCTGTTGATAGTTTGTCGTCACAGTGTTCCTATGACATCGGAGTTGTCTTTATACGTCACCGTGAAGCCATCTTCTCGATACTGAAACCGAAATGGCTGTTAGAAGGTAGCGATAATAAAAATATTGTAATGCAACGCATAGATAATGCTCGAGATATATTCAGTGCATTCCTAAGGATAATAACACTCTTTCTACAGTTCTCGACACCCGTGTTTCTATTTAAAGTGACAAGCCGAAAATATTTGAAATTCATGTGAGTACTCCTTTGATGGCACAACATATCCCATGTAATACTTAGTTATATTACAAAAATACTATTACTTAGATTTTTTTGTATAATTCCGCTTTAGGATGAATGTAGCAACTGACAAACTGAAGTCAGTGAGTTGGAAAAGCACATTTATTTAGTGACGAATTTTGAAACTACCACCAGCCTTGAGACAACCGCCCTTGGACTCTGGGCAGAATGTATTGCTATTCCACTTTGATATTTTTGTTCCTATTCGTCTTATTGAAATGCAATTTCTAGGCATTACAGAACAAAGCAGGATAGGTAACTGAGTTTGTCGCGCAACTTGGGTATGAGCACCTTGAAAGCAGTGCCACTCCCAGAGAGAGAGAAAGAGAGAGAGATTAGTGATAGGTAAGGGAACCAACAATAATGAGGCTCAGTTTTGCTACCCCGCACAGCCGAAGTGGGCAATAATTCTTTCTGTGCACATATACCATGCGATTTTCATAATTTGCCCCCAAGTTATAGGAGGGTGCATTAATAAAAACTGGTATGATAACTATTGGATCATACGTTCAACCTCCACCTCTTCAGGTAATACATGGAGAACAAAGAGCAAAATTAGGCTGTTTGGGGCAATAGCCGCAGGGGAAGCTCTTACAAAACAATCTGTGACGAACAATACATGCAGAAAGCTGAAACACGTCATGTCTAATCATCGCCATGAATCACTTGTTCGCTTTCCATGTGTCATGTGCCTGCCCCTTTGTCTTTGGAACAAAAAAAAATGATCGAGACCAAGCTGTCACCGACTACTGCTCCCGCACACAAACAATTATCTCTTTCAGGACACGATGTAGTCAGCGATGACTGCCCTTTTCTCGGAGGTGTTTTTTGTCTTACGTACAACTCTGCAATTTTTTTTTCATGAATGAGTGGTGCAGTTCTCTCTGAATGAAAGCGAGCCAAGTTTGTAGACCCTCTGAGGTTTGGCGCTGAGCCAACGGGTCACGCCTCTTTGCGGCGTGCGAGCATATTCTTGCCTCGTGCTATGTCAGAAAAACTGACAGAGATTACAAACAGATTACTCTTTGAAATACAGGAAGCGCGCGTTCCCAAGAAATAAATGACACTCGCAAGAGTCACATGGGCCGAGAATAAAGCAAACGGAGTGGCATGGCACATAAACACAGCACAGGCGGACCAGTTCATTGCGATGTGACTTTTTGTGTCCAGTCTGCTTTTGATGCTCGAAGTCCTGCATTACCGAAAATGATGTAATAAATAAGGACTTATTTTAAGACATATCTTCTTTTTGTACTTCGGAGTGTGGTGCTTTAAAATATTGGATGCTTCAATTATCGAAGCCTTGAAAAGGTTTGAAGCATCAGAACAACCGTAAAACAAAAAAAACAGAAACAAACAACCAAAACTAAGTTCTGGGCGTAATTCTTCGAACACATAGAACCTTGATGTGATTACCATATGCATGCATTGTCTTTGAGGTGGCCACCAGGGCATGTGCATGAGGAGCCACTATATGTGGCAACCAAAGGGAGGCAGAGTTGTGAATCTGTTTGGGCCACTTAATTACCTTTCTCCGAGCACAGTTGTGTGGAACTATAAATTGCTTCATATAAGCCGGCCCTAAGTCTCTTATGAACTACGTCATTCCTCATTTTGGTCTATCGTATTTCTTCATTCAATTAAATGCTGCACTTTGGCGCGTGCGACGGCTTTTACACGATGCATTCGGTGCGTCGTATGAGTTGCCTGACAACATCCTGTGCTATGTACCAGTACTTCGGTTACCAGTGTGACAAGGGGTGGTGCACTCTGGTGCAATAATTCCAATGAGTGCAACAATGCATTTTAATGCAGCTTCAGTTGTCCGATGACAGTTGCTGTAACATTCCCGCATGCGACATAGTAATCCAGTTCTGACATTTGCAAGGATGCACCGAAAGCAAGCTAACACCTAAAAAATGACGAATTTCTGACTGCTTTCTAGAGCGCGCATTTAGAAGTAATGGTTTTTCAAGCTTTGCGGAAAAGCATGAATAGACACAAAGTGCAATGAATGACTAGTTTTACACTTATTTTGCACTTATGACTGAATTGTTTTGGTTCAAGTTCGCAGCATCACTCCAATTTATTGTTTTTGTTGAAGTATATGCATTGTTGTGATACGTACAATGCCACTGCCACATTCGTAATCTAGCAACCATATTGTTACGGGAAAGGTCAACTTAATCTGTTACGGGTGATCTAGCTAACAACAGAGCGCACAATATAGAAGGCCAACAGAGCAGCTCAAGATGGTGACGATGATGTTACCCGGAAGTATGGCACAACCCACAACGATGGATCGCCCAAGAACCGTTGCGGCAGTAAAATTTGTGAAACAAGAATAAAGAAATAACAAAAAGGAGAAAGTGAGAAAAGAAAAAGGGGGTGAATAATACGTGAAAAAATTATCTAAAAAGAAACAAAAAATTGAGGGTGATTCAGGTGTTTTTCAATACAATGTTACTAGAGTTCAACCTGCAAGAACGATGTTGTCGTCTTCCTCCACTGCATGTCATTTAAGTGCCTGTGCCGGAGTGACAGTTTAGTACACCTGACAGTATGACGGTAGCATTTTAAACGCATATAAAAAGGCGCTTCTTTTTGCTTGTCGTGCTTCACCGTCAGGTGCAATTAAAAAAAATTCTGTCTGCCTAGTCACTGCAAGACATGAAACGCTGACAAGTTCTAGCATTCCTATATAGTCTAATATTCAGGGTGTTTCAAGAAATGTGTTCAATATTATTTAAAACTCAGAAAAAGACGCACTTTGCTCGCTGTCATGGCAGTTGCTTTTTTTGTAGCAGCAGGTATCTTAAGAGGCTTGAATGATTACTAGGAACAGCTATTAGGAAAGTTAAATTAATGAACTTTTGTAATTAGTGGAGTTAGGCAGTTACACTGTAAACAGAAATAAGCCGAGTTGGGAGTGAACGACCTGTGGATTGATATGTGGGCTTTAACGTCCCAAACGCAACATATGATTATGACAGACGCCGTAGTGGAGGGCTCCGAAAATTTGGACAACCTGGGATTCTTTAACGTGCACCCGAATCTGAGCACACGGGCCTACAACATTTCTGCCTCCATCAGAAATGTAGCCGCCACAGCCGGGATTCGATCCCGCGACCTGTGGGTCAGCAGCCGAGTACCTAAGCCACTAGACCACCGCGGCGGGGCTAAACGACTAGTCTTCTAGCGCATGCTCCGATGGGTTTTTATAAACACCGTCTGGAGGGAGTAAAAAAATTACTCCCCAACTGGAGGGGGGTTTTGGATGGATTTGGGGAGTTTTTATTTACATCCATCAGGGAACTTTTTCAGGTCAGTAAGTGAGTAAATGTTGACATTAACTGAGAAAAAAATACGTCAGCAGCCGTACCATGCGCAACCGTAACTTTAATTTCATTACCTTCGAAGCACACAATATTGACACAAACATGTACAGAGCGTTCACGTAATGTTACAACACTCAGACTCACCACAGCCTCCCACTCACACTGCACACCTACGGGTATCGCTCGCTGTACTTCGTGCCGACTGGTTGTGCCCCCGCGCTCTACGACGACATCGCAGCTCTGGCCGAGTGGCTCGCCCTACGTCATCTCCTGACGCCGACAACAGCTCTCGCTGAGTGGTGCCCCGTCCTAGAACTATTGCAACCGTGTCCATCTTTCCTATCTTCTTCTTACTTTCGTATTCGGCAGTCTCTGCCTCTCTTTCTATCTCTACACCTTCAATTCCTCCCTATCCTTTTTAATCCCTCCTTACCCCTATCCCTCGTGAGCTACTGTTGAGGTGTACTCCGCCTGAGAGACAGTTACGGGGCTCGCTTAATCTTCTTTCTTTTCATTTAGGAATCACTCCCCCCCCCCCCTGCACACCTACCGGGTATATACAGACACCATATTCTGACCTCCCAAGTAGCTCTCGAGGGACCCTTTTTTTGCTAAGAATCAAGCAATGAACACGCAAGGCGTAGGTATGAAGTTGTGGCGCCCTAATGTAAGCCTTTCAACAAACGCGTTTTACCCTAAGCCTGCCTTACATTCAATATTTTTTAACTTTAGCGAAAGAGTTGGTACTCTGTTGCACGGGCTGATTTTGCATAAGCAGTACTGTGTGTGAATCTGTAAAATTCACTTAATCGTACACAAAGCCCGAGCGACCTTGCATGAACACATCAACGATGCAAATTCAGCACCTCTAGCGATGAACCGTGGTACACCGTCGCTACCGCGTTCGACGACTAGGCCTCACTCACAAGTACGGCACGGTGATTCGATGAATGACAGCTGGCGATCACAAAATGCTTGCTGATGTGCAGTTTTCGTCTCGTGATTTTTCCCATGGACAGAAATAGGTGTCCGCTATTCACGCAGTTTAAGCTACGGAGCGATGAACATAAACGAATGAGACGGTTCGCAGCCGCCGTTCCTGTTGCTCACATGCATTATTGCATGGGCATGCATGCCGTACGCAGTTTCTGTGTGTCTCCGCCTCGTTCGGCGCTCACCTTCGAGTTGGTCATTTGACAGCTGCCGTCGCAAGGCAAAGAAGACTGTTATTCATACCAGAAGCCTTTGTTTTTTGTGAAACACGTGCTTCGCCTCGCCGGTCGTCGGTGCTAGCTCGTAGAGCTCGCCACGACGGACGGCGCGCAGTGCGAACTCGCTACGGCGCCAGCTTGATACCGACGGCATAGCGAGGCCTTCTTACCGATTAGATATTGCAGCTGGTGAAATACCGGTGACACTCCGCGAAGCCACCATCGGCGAAGACAGGGCGGGCGCGTCGCCAGCGCAACTCTCACATCGGTTGCCGGCGAGCCTTGCATGGTCGAGCGAAGCCTACTTCAGACCGCTTCGATGTTTAGACACTCAAACTCCAAGAGTGATCGCTGATGATCGTAACAGCTTACTTTTGTTACAATTAAATTATTCTTCGAATTTGTTTGTAACTCGGCTTTTTGAAGCAAGGCATTCGCGGCGTTTCGTTGAGGAATTGGATCGATGTCTAGCGTGGTTCAATGGTATGAAATGTCTGGATATTTTCACACAAAACACCAACCAGCCTTTGCAAATCTTCGCTGCACTGATAATTTCGTTGCCTGTCAACTGATACTCACACAGTCAACCACAAAAAAGTCACAGCTTCGCCGGAAAGGCGAAGCAATGAACGCGATAGCACAAATTGAAAGGTCACGCGCAGAATGGAAAGAAGATCGAAATAATCCACATGTTCTTAACGCACAAATGACTCACAAAACATACTCACAGGTACGGATACAAGCGAATAAGCGGCTCATTTGTTACTTTGCTGTGTCTGAAAAGCGCGTGTTTTTCGCAAACGGAGATTGCAATGACTGAAGTGACCTTTGTGGCCCCGGAAGCTACAGCAGAATCGTTTCAGGTAAAGCCCGAGGCCAACCAAAGCGTATACGACCTTCCCCTCCTCACTGCCACGAGATAAGGGCGCGTGAAGGAGCATCGCTCCCCTTCTCTAAGCCGGGCAAAATACGCGTAGATTAGAGCGGGCGCCGCCACGCGATGTGGCGACGCGCGCTCATTGCGCCATCTTGCTGGTAATGCTGAAAGCACAATTCCCCCTGAGATGCTCGGGAGCAGTGGTAAGTGGGAGATATAAGTAGCTTGCCGTTTGAACGGTCAAGGATGTGCTCCGGGGTGGCTCAGTGGTTAACTGAGCCACCCCGGAGCACATCAGTGGTCAGTGGTTAACTGAGCCACCCCGCCTGACTTTCACGACGCAGAGGTACCACGTTCGATTCCGCGCACCGGAGAGGTTTGTTCTAGATGTTTTTCTTTCTTTCTTACGTATTCATAAAGACATGTACGTATACATACACGGTGCATGACATCGACGTCAACGCCGACGCCGGCGGCAATATCCAGCCGAGAGTGTCCATATAATTGCTATCGCAATAAAAGCACTCGTGTTTAACACCAACGTGCAAACAGATGCCCGTACAAACAAACACACGCACTTCATGACCCAAAAGGGTTTTTAAAACTCTCATAGGGAGTTTGTGACCACGTGACCTGAAACTTCCTGAGGAGTTTAACAAGGTCATGTCGTTCATAAACTCTGTCACTAAGCAAGGGGCACATGTCCCCTGCTTAGTGACACATGTCCTCGGTACATGTCCGGCACATGTCCGACGACATGTGCACATGTCGAAACTCGGCACATGTCCGACGACATGTGCCGAGTTCACTCTATACTATGGAGTAAGTACTTGGGACAGAGGGGTTTTGGGGGCTCATATACTGGAGAAACTCCCATCTCGGCTAATTTTTGTATACAGTGTAAGTCAAATCGGAGAATTGAAGTCGTTGATGCGAATCACCGATGGCCGTTTCGATGTTTTCGAAAAGTGGCATCTTGTAATAACTGCGAGTTAATGAAATTCTCCCCAATTCTGTGGTGAAACTGAAACGCGAATGAGCGCAACTAAAAAGATCGAGCGTTGTTACATCAACCACAAACTGACTTCGTACTTAGGTGTGTGGGCTGCACTTGTAATTGCAGCATGCATGACACACATACGTTAACGAACGGTGAAAAATTGCACTCATGTAACTGCTGTTTTGAACAGTGACTTCATTGTAGTCGTCTCCTTGTTGCGCTCATTGGTCGTTCGGTTTCAGTTTTGCCGCAGAATTTACGAGAACTTCATTATTTTTTAGTTATTACTAGAGGCCGCTTTTCCGAATTCTCAAAGTGGCAATAGGTTCTTGGCATGAGAGACTTCAATTCTCTTATTTGACTTTTACTGCCTACCTCCACTAATTAAAATGTTAATTACTATAGCTTTTCTAATTACTGTTAAAAATGATTTTTCAACCTTTTCAAGATGCCAGTCACCACAATAAAACACAAGTGAAATAGCGAGCAAACAGCGTCTTCTGATTTTTAAAATATTGGACACATTTCTCAAAACACCCAGAATAGAACTCATTTTGAAAAAGGCCAGCGCAGCGACACGAAAAAAGAAAGACCGAGAGACAAAGAGCTTTCTGTCTTTCTCTTCTTATGTCGTTGCGCTGCACTTTTCAAAATGAGTACCATTAACAAGGTAGGCTGAATCAAAGTACTTCTCGAACCCTGAATAGGTTTAAACAATGAGGTCAGCGTAGCAAAAGTGTGGATAAATTACGGTAAGCATGTTATTAACGTAGCTTTTGGAGTGATCGTAATGTTTCTACTACGCAGTTTCAAATCGCGACCCTTCAAATACGCATTAGCACAACTCTGCCTCTTTCCTGGAGTCATCTACAACAACTCGAAGTTATATGAACGGCTGAGTCTTCTATTGACATGCACAGCTAACATGTTCACCGCGAAGTGTTACATTTATTGCGAGTAGGCTTTCTGCCGAAGTTTACGATGATTTCTCTAAGCAATCGCCGGAAATCATGCGCGTCACTAAAGAAGCACAACACACGACTCTTAAGTGCGTACTGTGATAATTTTGGAGTGGTTAAACATACGTTACCTTTCATGAATGTCTGAAAATAAAAAAAATTAAGGCAGCTTCGATAGCGCTAGTGGCACTAAGACTCAAAGTGCGAACCTGCTTGGCATTCTTTGTTTCTTTTTATTTCACGTCTTCCTTCGCAATCTCTTTTTCTCCTTTCTTCTCTTCTCTCTATTTCTTCTTTCCTTTTTGTCTCTGTCTGTTTCTTTCTGTCTATACATTTCTCTCTCTTTCTTGCTATTCCTATCTTTCTTTGTCATTCTTTCCTTTTTCTCTCTCTCCTCTCTCTATTCTCGTTTAATCTGTCTTTCTGTCGCTTTTCTTTCTGTCTGTATTAGCCTCTCCATTTCTTTCATTTTTTCTGTCTTTCTTTCTCTTTCTCTTTTTTACTCTTGCTTCATCATTGTTTCTGTATTTCTATGCTATGCTTTACTCTCTTCCCTTCCCTGTCCTCACCTTTATTACGTCTCTCCTCCTTACGTCCACTTTCCTTTCACCACCTCATTGCTACAGTACAATACACAAAGTTACGTGTTACTCTGCTTACGTGCCTGAACTGACGGTAGTTACGATGCTCGCCTCAGATCGTGGGCATGCGGGTTCGAATCTCTCCTCACCGAGAAATTTTCTTTTGCCAAGAACGTATTCCTTCTCTTTAGGTATATTTATTTCTACTTCTTTCTGCTTCTCTTGTTCTTCATTTATTTCTCATTTTATCTCTCTCTCCGTACTCGTAATCACACCCATCCGAGTTTTATTGCGTCCCACGCCGGTCAAGTCGACGCAGCCGGAGAGAGCGCGCCTGGAACCCATGCTCGAAGAGTGAAGCCAAAGAGGAAGACTAGGACAGAAAGAGAGCGCGCTGGCCGAGTTATTGCGTCGCACGTGCTGGCCGAGTTATTGCGCTACACGTGCTAAAAAGCTAGAAGGCATTCATGATGATCACAGTTTTATGCGAATGCGTAACGGCATGATGAAAAGCATAACAGCTCCGCCATAAATATACATCACTCTCCACCAGTGACGGCGAGTGCTACTCTATGCTAAGTTTTACGGTGTGAACCACTTATGCATATTTGCATTGTTAGAAGTGCCATGACAGGCGACGACTCCAGGCATTTGCTGCTTACCTTGGCTAAGAGGCGACAGGATGTGTAGGAAGACGCTGACGGCACCTGAGCCCTGGCCGAAGAGCGTCACCTGCGAAGGATCACCGCCGAATTGGGCCACGTTGTCACGTACCCACTTAAGGGCGAGGTTCTGGTCCAGCAGGCCCAGGTTTCCAGGACAGACGCTGTCGCCGGTGCTTAGGAACCCTAAGAACGAAAGAAGTGAGCATTAGCTAAGGGATCTTAAGTCTCACAGGACGATTCATTCTCTGTGTCACTGTGTTCCGGCACGCAGCTCACAGTTTATGAATGGACGCTGAAATAGGCCGGTATGGTTCTGCGTTACACGGGTGCATCTTACGTAAGGTACCGTCATTAACGTGATTTCACCATGGAATTAATGACACCTCTTTTCCATTTGGAGATTCCTTCAAATGTGAATGATGAATCGCGTTGACACTTGGTCGTGCTACTCAGCGTCTAGTACGAGCTAGAGTAAAAACAGGTGCCTTCCTTATTATGTATATTTGCACATTCATTGTCTTGTGATTTCAACGGAACAATGCACCCTTTTTTTTTTACACCAAAACTGTATATGACTGGCACCCCGCGATTTGTTCGTCTCTGCAGGCAGAGAACTACCACACAAAGTAAAGGCAAAAGTGTTCATCTCTGTTGGAATTTTGCATTTGAGACGCATCCCAGTATTTGTTTCTTGAACGAATAAAAAAGCAGGAAGCAAGTATGAAAACCGCGTGTAGATGATAAGGTGATTTCAAACAATACGAGACACGCAGCGTTTCTAGCATGCGTTTTTCGGCAAGTATTACAGTTGCATGAACTCTAGTTGCTAGGAAGCGGCAATTGTAGCCTACGAAGCTGGTATGCTGCTGTTGTCGATTCGTTGCTTCTTCGTTACCTCTACAATGGTTACCGTGACGTCACTACACTTTCATATGTATTATACGTGATCGCTTGCGCAGGTGAAAAAAAGCGTTTCAATGATTCCTTTACTTCGTTCTGTGCCTCGTGCGAAAGATAGAAAATGAACATTATTTCAAAAAGACTGTTGTTTTTTGATTTACAAAAAAAGTAATGCCGGTTATTACAACATACTATTTCAATGTCTCTTTAAACGGAGTTATGCAATAAAATATCTTGGGGTCACATTCACTCATGATATTATATGGTCTACTCACAATTCCTTAACATGTTCTAAAGCCTTAGAGCCACTTGAATATATTTGTGGAGCAATGCAGAATGCATGCCCATAAATATTAAACTTTAAACGTATAAATCTCTTCTTCGCCCTATCATCGATTATGCCTCCACGGTGCGGTCACCTTTCAGAGAATGCGACGTACTCAGGGCAGTTAAAAAGAAAGCTGCTCGTTTCAGTTTTCACAGGTACGACCACCACTTCTTACTGTCATTACCATTACGTGAGCTAAAGCTAGAACCTCTTTCGGTACGCCGTAATGTAGAATCGTTATTATTTTTGCGCAACATAATAAAGCAGTCATATCACATTTAAAACACAGCCTTTTTGTCGTTTTCCAAGCCTTCCTTCACCCGTAACTTCCACGAGCTCAATCTTGCTTTACCTTTTCTTGCACGCACAGATACGTTTAAGTTTAGTTTCTTTCTCCGCACAATAGAAATATGGAATTCCTTACCTCGTCACGTCCGATCACTCTTCCTGAATGATTATGTGACTATTCTTGTTAGAAAGTATTATATAACAAAAACTTAATTCCTTTATTGTTAAAATATTTCATTATTATTTTGTTATTTCTCTTTTTTGTACTTTTTTCTGTTGCGATTTTTTTTTCTGCACTGTGCAATCCCACACCTGCAATAGCCCTTTTACAGGGCTGCAGTATGTAAAATAGGCAAGTAAATAAATAAATAAAAATAATAATTAAAAAGAAGTAGCTGCCTAGCAGAAGGTTTGATTTGTGCTGCGATAGTGCTATGGGTAGGCCAGCAATTAGCCCCTAGAACTGGCGTCGCTGTGGTAGCGGCAATGTGACGTCAGGCAGAACACAAGGACTCGCCTACTCCACCGCCACTTGTCCCCTTTTTCTACAACCACCATGTATCCGCTCTTTAGCGAAACGTTGGCGCTTACTCAATTTCTCTAAGTACAAAATGGAACGATTCATAACAGTGAAACTATCCAAAGCTCTAAAAAGCTTTCATATTTTAGCTTAGGATCGGCAGACTCCCGTGCAGACAGAAGATTCATTGTGAAAATAATGACGCAGGACAACAAGACACTCGTTTTCATGACGTACACCAAGAAATGGGTTCTAAGAAAAAGCTAAGTGGTACTTACATGATTACAACTAGGCATAGACTCCGGGATTAGAACGTATGTTTGCCGAAGTATCACAAACCGAATTAGGACGCTTTCACTTCACTAAAAACATTGCGCTTTACTGAGCAAGGCATACGCTTTCATCTGCAAATATTCTAAGTGATTTGACAGAATTGCTCTGTCTCCAACAGGAGAAATTATATGAATTTTACTGTCATTATTGCACACTGAACGTATTCGGAAAATAAACAAAATAATACTGCCACGAACACGCGAACATTTCGGAAATGTTTAGATATGTCCGCTTTCTCGAATCATGTGTACAAGTTTATTCTCAACAGTCACCAGAGATTATGTAGTGGTATGCTTTGATTTGGGTCAAATGCTGCGGTGATCTACCAGCGCATCACAAAGGGTATGTTCACTTCGCGTGGGAGCACCGAATAGCAACGGTACGAAGACATACGCCACAAAGTCGCAATGAACTCTTTCGATTGCGCACTCCGTGACGCAGGCCAAGTAATAAAAAAAAACTCCGCCAAGATGAGGCGATGACAGGTCTCGCACGTCATGTCCGCGCACAGGTAATCAAGTGCAAGGAAATTTAATTTACGAGGTGGCTATCTAAACTAATCTAAACTAATAGGTACGAGCGTTACAGCAACGTTGCTACGATTCTGCACGAAGACAAAATCTTTCCGCACACAACTTCCACCACACTTACATATATCTATATATATATATATATATATATGCACCGTTGTGATTATTTTCGTGAGACATTATTGTCAATGATGGTGATCAATTGATTGCCCGCGTGATTATAGATGGCAATCCACGAACCAAGTAGTATATTGGAGCATTATACATAAAGATAACTCTGCGAATAAAGATGCTTATCTTCAAATAAATCTTAAGCAGGCAATACCACCAATCTGTCAACCTTTTAAGTATATGCAATGTCATGAAACAAATACGACAGCAATAATAGCAGCTGACGTAGTTTTAGTATGGCTCAATTATCTTCTTAATCTTTGCTGCCGCCGCAGCCACGCCCATAAAAAGTAATCGTAATGTCAACATCATCATGATGACTACATCCACTGCAGGACAAAGACCTCTCCAATGTTCCGCCAGTCAACTTGGTACTGTGCTTACTGCTGCCATTTTATAGCCACAAACTTCTTAATCTCATCTACCCACCTATCTTTCTGTCTCCGCCTAACCAGCTTGCCTTGTTTGGGAATCCAGTTAGTTGCCCTTAATGACCAGCGGTTATCCCGTCTACAAAGCTACATGCCCGGCCCACGTCTATTTCCTCTTCTTGAATTGAAATAAAAGTGAGGCCAATTAGGCATAAATGAAGCCTGATCACCTACTGACTACCATTTATTGCAATAAAAACATGAAATTATGCCAGCGGGAACCGCTGTTATAGGTTAAGGACTCACTGAGAAAAGAGCGTTATCACTTGTACTATACTGCGTCTGCTGCCTCCCCCCTCTCCCATCTTTGTTTTAACAATCGTGTTTCGCACAGTGTCATCTTGCACAACGAAGAAAACAAAGTACCAAGAATGCCGAGCCTGTAGTTTATTGTGACCACGACGACGTCCTTGTCGACGAGCTTCTGCGGACCGTACTGGCTCGCAGCTCCGGTCTCGAAGTTACCGCCGTGCACGAACACCATTACGGGATAGGAAGGGGTCTGGCCATTCTGCGCACAAGCGAAAATTTCGCTGTCCAAGAAGCTAAGAAGCATGGCATAACAAATATACTAAAATATAAAAAGAGTTGCTTTATAAAACTGACCTGTGAGTTTTGAAATGTACACATGCACATTGCCCAGGTGAACTGTCTTTAACTCCCATAAACGTCCATTTTTCTATTTCTTTCCTCCTTTACATATGTGATCAAGGTAAACTGTTGAAAATTTCCAAAACGTACATGTATAACACGTTCTTAATGTTCATTCATGAATACGTCCTTTGGTTACAGTAATAATGGTACGCTCGTATTAAATTAGGCATAGACGACGTACGTCCATTGCTGCTCACCCTGTATCCTGGCGTGTAGATGTTGAGGAAGAGGCAGTCCTCGTTGCCGACAATTCTCCCGCGGTAGTCGAACTGCGGACATGCTGACCGGAAGGCAGTAGCGTCCAGCACTGAGCTCCAGCCAGGGTGTATCACGGGAGGCTGCAAAGAGTTAACGACACGCTTGAAAGGACAAAGGATACGTCTGTAAACTGGCCGTAAAGCAAGTCTATTGTTCTATATAAAGCATACAAGTTTATGTTTATTTAAATCTTACGAAAAAAAAAGAGCACATAGTCTTGCTTCTCTAGTTGCTTTCTTATTTATTTTTAAGCTCAGAAATACACGATATGTCGAAATTGCAACTAACAGCTATCCGCGACATGATGAGATAATACACGCACACAGTGCACATATATGTATGACCCCTGAAAACTATTTCTAAGCTCCTTTTTTGCAGTTCAACAAAATTGCAAGAATGTTTGTCTCGTGTATAATCGCCCGTGCATGTATGTTGCCGTCAGGAAGTTATGTTGTGATGACTGGGAAGTGTGACTTTGTGTGTGCATGCTCACTCTCTCTTTGCCTCTTTCTCCATTTTTTGAACTCCCCGATAAAGCGTGCGCGTTTATGCACACGTGAACCGCTACGCTTCCTGAGACTGCATTGCTGAAGTTTTAACAGTGCGAGGCAAACTGAGATGCTTATTTGAGAGTTAACATTGTACACCTAAATGTAGAGTATTCTACGTAGGAGCATAGAGCCTGCACACTTGTACAACACTTGTACCGAACACTTCACAAGAATTTGCAGAGGCAGAGAACCACATATGAATTAATTTGGCATATGAGTTACGTAAGCTATCTAACTAGTAGTCATGACAGCATCAGCAGTAACGTTGACCAGGATTTTATGCGGAATATCAATTTACTGTGCCCTCAATACGCGGTAGAAAGACAATATTTGAGGCGCCTAACAGATCACCTAGATTCTGACCCTTTTCGGAAGAGAAGCTTTTTGGTGCATTGAACGTGTAGATCACGCCCATTGCAGCTTGAATGGCTTACTCGTATTTCTAAGCGAGACAGGTTTAGATTCCCGTCTTCAGAGTACCTACTAATATATCTAATGTATAGACTTTTGGGCATGCTCTACGCCGAATGGGACAGTGTTTGCAGTGACTCATTGTGCTATATCGCAATCACCCCTCATCATGCCCTTTTCTTTTTCTTTCATTCCCTTTTCCCTTACCACCGTGAGATGTAGCAGGCTAACCCTCTTTCCAAGCCAACCTCTCTTCCTTCTTCTCATTAAACACCTTCTTCGTCTTCTTTCTGTCAGGGGGTAGCGGGGAATGGGTTGACATGAAATATATTTCTTTTTATGGTGGAGGGGCGGAGGGTGACATAGATGTCTGGCTATGATCACCATACTCCGCAATGGCTCACAAAGATTGGCATTTTACTAAGAGGGGCACGGTGTGTTATTACCCCGCATGATTTCAATGTTTGTCAAACCTGCTGGCTCTATCAGGCATGCACGTGTGACTGATTCTTTAGATCCCGAGTCTTTCGCCATTGTACAGGAAAATAAGTCAGCTACAGATTTCTGAGGCCACAAATAGAAGTGGCTCTAAATGAACTGAACAAGTATGGCGTGTGCGGGCTAGCGACGTCGTATATGTTGCTTCTTCTTAAAACGTGTGGCTCGTTTATGCATGGGAAGCCAATATACGCAGCGGATCGTATGCCGCTGCCGACCGTCACGTCCGCGCTATATATGCCGAGCTACTCATTCCGCATTTCAAGTCGCGTGTTCTTGACGTATTTGCTACGAATACGATGTGTAATATGAATGAGACAGTGCAACTGAACGCCTATTCTCCGCCCATCTGCACTAACCTGGCCTTTCTCCATGAATCTTCATGTTCTGACTTTGAATTGCTCCTTAGCCGCCACAGAAAGAGAGAAAAAAAACAAGAATATGGCAGTAATTCATGGCCGTCAGCATATAAGGGTGTTCGCTGTTTGCTTCCACACTTGAACTATTCAACACCCCCGCAAAAAAAGGAGCGAGCTCAGTACCACGTCCTCCTTTGCATTAGTGAACGCTGAGGGAATTCTATGAACTCTTACATTGTCTAGTTTTGTTTATTTCAGTAACGCGAACAAAAATAAGAACGCATAATCTTAATTACGACAAAACATATCTATCTTCTTATGGCACAGCATTTAAGTGGAAACAATCTCAGTAGGATAATGTTCATCAATTGGAGAAATACTGCTAATATTATTGATGATAATAACCCTTTTTATTGACATTAAAACATTAAACTTAGGTTACACATCATCAGACACCTGTACGGGTGCGATTTCTCTGGTTTTATGCGGTAGCACTTTACGGGTGACCTTTTTTCTTTCTACAAAAGAAACGTTCTTTTTTTCTTTTTTTTAGCAACTCTTTTGGCACGCACCATGGCGCCCAGTGGCTTGATCACGTCTTGCGGCTTATATATAAATCTGATATATCCATCCGATACACATATATTCATCCGATACACAGTCTGTCAGAGAAGTTACCGGTCAAGAGATTCGGGATAGCCCCGGCTGTTACATCGTGCAGTGACAACGTGCTGTAACCCCAACTTGAGACATAAATTTGAGTTCGGGTGAAAAGACAGTGGATTTAAATGGGGACGGATAAACGGAAATCACATGCATATATTCATCACACATGGATCATTCCGGGTCTCGGATTGAAAACTGCGCACGAAGGAATCGAAAGTGTAGATCAATGCCTCAGGCCAGTAATAGGTATAATTCAGAAAGTCAACGAAAACTCGACGCAAGTCTCTGCGAGTTGCATGTGGTTTGTAGGCTTCTTAAGAGAAAGAAATAAATAAAAGGAAGAGACAGGGAGGTTAACCTAGATGAACTGGTTTGCTACCCTGTATGGGGTGGGGAAAAGGGTCAGAAAGAGGATAGAAATAGAGAGATAAAAAATAAATTAGAAAAAAAACACATGCGCACACATTCAGGGAGTTCCAATCACAGTCGTTTGGACAGGCCGGTTGAACGCAAGAAGCGCAGGAGTGCCTTCACAGCCTTCTTATGCGACATAAAGTCCTGTCGGCAGCGCAGGATTCTTTCTTCCGAAAGAGGCTGGTTGTCCAGTTCATCTAGTGCGTTGCAGAGTGACTGTCTCTGCGAGCAATATTGTGGGCATTCACACAGAATGTGCCAAGTTGTTTCATCACTGCCACAATGGTCGCATGCAGCAGTGTCAGCCATTCCTATGCGGAACGCGTACGCGTTGGTAAATGCGACGCCCAACCATAATCTTCACAGCATAGTAGCGCCTCATCGGCGTAATTCCGGAGGAATTCGAAGACTAAGAGTTGGGTCCAAAGTACCTAACCGTGCATGGATGAAATGTGACTCGTTCCATTGTGACGAGGTGCGCTTGCGAGCAAGCATACGGAGTTTCCGTGCAGCGTCAGTTCTGGAAAGCGGAATTGATATTTCATCGCTTTCATTATGGGCAGAACGGGCAGCTCGATCGGCCCGTTCATTGCCAATTATTTCACAATGACTTGGGAGCCATTGAAAGGCTATTTCATGTCCTTCCTCAATGAGTTGGTGAGTCATTTTTGCAATCTCAAATACCAGCTGTTCGTACGGGCCGTGGCGTAAAGGTGATAGAAGGGATTGCAATGCCACCTTTGAGTCACTGAAAATTGTCCATTTTTGTGGCTGTTGGTCGTCGATGCATTGACATGCGGCACGAAGAGCTGTGAGCTCTGCTCCCGTTGATGTCGTAAGGTGGGAGGTCTTGAATTTTCTTGTCGTGTCTTTTATTGGTATAACAAATGATGCCATTGAACTCTTCTGTAAAACAGAGCCGTCGGTGTATACGTGTATACAGCCTTGATACGTCTCGTAGAACAAGAGCAGAGCAAGCTATCTAATGGCAAAATGACGAACGTGGTCTGTCTGCTGGTAAAGAGGCTAGGTGGTGGCAGGGTGTCCGAGCAATATGCCTTATATGTGTCCTGAGTGCCTCAACGTCGATATGTGTCGTGATAAGGTGGTCACCGGCGATAGCTATAGTAGCCATTGTCGACGCACTACGAGGCAAGCCGAGGCAAATCCGGAGTGCTTGGTACTGAACACTCTGTAGCGTACGAAGGCTTGTTTTGCTTGCATTGGTCAATGCCGGTAAACTGTACTGTAGAAAACCGAGAAAAAGTACTCTGTACAGCTGTATCATTGCACTGGGAGACATTCCCCAAGTCTTCCCTGCAAAGAACTTCAGTATATTACAGATGTCCATTAACCGTTTCTTCATGTACGAAACGTGATCGCTCCATGAGAGATTCCTGTCAATTATGACGCCCAAAAACTTGTGCGATCGAACGTATGGTACAGTTTGACCATTGATGCTTATAGTGTACTTATCCATAGGCTTTCGTGTAAAAGCTACGAGGGCGCATTTCTCGGAAGAAATTTTCACGCCTCGATTTCGTAGGTAGCGTAATGTTTCAGTGGCAGCTTTTTGAATTCTCCCTCGTAACTGCAGGCATGTTACAGCCGATGCCCAAACGCAGATATCATCTGCGTACATTGATAGCCTGACCGTGCTTGGCAGATGCTCAGTGAGAGGAATTAACGTAAGATTGAACAGCACAGGGCTGAGTACGCCACCCTGGGGGACGCCACAGTGGCTGTAATGTGGAGAGGTTGGACCGTCTGCAGTGCTGACAAAGAGGGATCGCATAGACAAATAGCTACGTATCCAGCGATACATCCAACCACCTAATCCTATATCTTCGAGAGCGGTGAGAACAGCTTCATGCGTAACGTTGTCATACGCCCCTTTAACGTCTAGGAACAAAGATGCGCAGAGACGCTTACGGCCTTTCTCGTGTTGGCCGTAAGTGACCAGGTCGACTACGTTGTCAGTCGATGCTCGACCACGCCGAAAACCTGCCATAGCATCTGGGTAGATGTTGTTCTACTCCAAGAACCACTCCAGGCGTCCCAGGATTATCCTCTCCATAACTTTTCCTACACAACTAGCCAATGCGATCGGACGATAAGATGAGAGCTCCAACGGTGACTTGCCTGGTTTCAGAAGTGGAACTAGGCGACTTGTCTTCCAGCTTGTCGGGAGCGTTCCATCTTGCCAGGATTTGTTGTACAACTCCAAAACGAGGATTCTCGCGCGTTCACCCAGATGACACAAGGCCCTATAAGAAATTCTATCGGGCCCTGGTGCCGACGTGCGTCCACACAAAGCTAGTGCTGCTCTGAGCTCCCCGATTGAAAAAGGCATATCCATGCGGGAATCCAGTGTTTGTGGACAATTAGTCGAGGGCAATAGGCTATTGGGCACTGCGAGTGGCCCAGATACTCTGGCACACAAGTCCTCTGCCACGTCAATGCCGCGTCTCTGTTCAGAAAGTGCGAGAGCTCTGAATGGTGACCACTGAGTGGGTTTTGAGCGGAGACCTCGTACCGTCTTCCACAATTGGGATAAAGGTTTTCGTGGGTCTAGTGAGTCACAAAAAACAGTCCAACGTTGTGACTCGAGTTTAATTATCTGGCGCTGAATCTTCTTCTGTATACGTCGAGCAATCCGTAAGTCTTCTATTGCCTCCGTGCGTCGGTATCTTCGTTCAGCACGCCGTCGGATTGCTCGAAGTCGTTCTAGCTCGATGTCAAATTCCATTACTTTGGAGAGCTGGTGAGGGTACATGTAGTATCGTGTATTGTGCTTTTAATTATCTCCTCTATGTCGATGGATATGTTTGCCTCACATTGCTCTTCCATGCGAGACTGGAATTTCAACCAGTCCACTCTCTGAACACTATCGCGTACCTTAGCATGGGACAATCCTTCGATTTTGACGTAAGTGGGAATGTGGTCACTTCCATGCGTTTCTATGTCTGGAAACCACTCAGCATGCCTGACGAGGCCTCGTGAGACAAAGGCCAAGTCAAGGCAGCTGCTATACCTTGAACCACGTAGGAACGTTGGACTGCCATCATTTAGCAAGAAAAGTCGGTTGTCGGAGGCGAAGGACACCAACTTTCTCCCTTTAACATTGGTCTTCGAACTTCCCCAGATTGTATGATGGACGTTGAAGTCGCCAATTATAATGCATGGGTGAGAAGTTGCTGACAGGATACCTTGTAGTCTTGTATGGTCGAAACGGCTTGACGGGGGGAGGTAGGCACCCACAATTGTGATGGTAAGTCTCTTTTTCACTGTTACACGTATATATTGATTGTCGTCATGGGGTGACACCGGATGATGGATGTAGGTGAGGTTGCGGCGAATGAACATCAGAACTTTGCTATTGTCCGCAGTTGTTGACGACATGAATGACTCATAACCAGAAAGTCTGATTTCTTTCTTTAAATTTTGCTCGCAGATGACAATGATGGGGAACTTATTGGTGTACACAAACCGACGGAAATCAGCGATGCGTGACCTCAGTCCCCGGGCATTCCATTGAATAATCGCTGCCTTTCGGACCTCTTCTCTGAAAGACAATGGCTGGTGAGCCATTATTTACTCAAGCGCTGCGAGTAGTGGAGTCAAAGCGTCCAGTAATTGCAATGCACTTCTTGCTGACGGTGTGTGCATGTTGCTTAACAACAAGCGAATGGCGTTAATTAACGGTCGCAAAAGAGCTATCACTTGCTGATCTGTGTTTCGCAAGTCCTCCATAGCAGCAGCTTGCTCTGAAGAAGACGGCTTCTGCTGCGGCTCTTCTGAGCGTTGTGTACGCGTAAGTGGAGGCCACTCTTCTGTAGAGACTTGCCTGCCCCTTTGCTCTTTTCCATCATCTGTGTTTGCCATGCTGGAAACTGCAGCTGGCGATCTTTTCTGATGCGTCAACTTATTGCCTGAAGTTGGCGCTGTTCGACGTGAAGACCTTCGACGGCGACGTCGTCTTCGCCGGATTTTCTCAGCAGCTTCTTTGTGGGTTGAGCTGTCTCGTACCATTTGCTTCAGAATAGAAAATTCTTTCTTTATGTGTGGACATTCTTTCGAAGAAGCCTTGTGAGCACCCTGACAGTTAGGACACTTCAGTGTGGTAGCGCTACAGTTCTCTTCCGCGTGTGGTTCGGCGCACCGGGGGCACGCTGCGGAGCTCCTGCAAACACCCTTTACATGGCCGATCTTCTGACAATTGAAGCATTGCACGCGTTTAGGAATAAACGGTCGAACTTGTTGACGAAAGTGGCCAACCTTCACGTATGCGGGAAGACAGTCACCTTTGAACGTTACTCTCACACAGCGTGTGTTACCAAGTCGTCCAACGCTGACGATGACGTTGTCTTGACTCGCTGGTTTTATAAGTATTGGAAGGTCTGCGTTTGGAATTTCCGTGGGCTTCTTAATATTTCTTGAAGTGCATATATGGACGAACATTCATAAACTAAATAAAATGAATAAATAAATAAATAAATGTCACCGTCCGCACCTGAGGTCCTTAGAAAGGCACGTAATACTTGTCTTGAACAGTTAAGTCAATAAGTAAGTCGCAGACCGCCGTGGTGGAGTATAGTTATAAAAGTGCTCGGCTGCTGAACCGAAGGTCGCGGGTTCGATCCCGGCCGCAGCGGTCGCATTTTGATGGAGGTGAAAAGACAGAAGCCCTTGTGCTGGTGCGATGTCAGCACACGTTAAAGAACACCAGATCATCAAAATTTCCGGAGCCCTCCGCTACGGCGTCTCTCATGATCATATGGTGGTTTTGGGACGTAAAACAACATATATTAGTGTTATTATTAAGGAAGTGGTAGCTACATCTGTGAGCTGGCAGTCTTGATCAATGGCGGTGAAAGTCCTCTCATCTTTGCCTAAACATGGCATGGGTATTTGACGACTGTCGTCGTTGTTGTTGAGAATGAATTCAAATTTGTATACAATACAGTGTGTATGTACACAATTCTGCATCCAGATGGCTCAGCCGGTGCTTGGCTGGCATCATCATTCCGGGCTTGCGCGTACAGCAAGAAACACGGCTTCTGCTATGGTGAATGACGACCTTCCACGTTGACAGAAAAACAATTTGCGTATAGATTTCGCCCATTCCCTCTTTTCCTTCTCAAGGCAGCAGGGGTGAATCTGGAGAAGATCCACTGTGTGGGCTGAATGACGCGTAGCATGTAGCGGTCTCTTCCAGATTGCACCACGTGTGCGTAGCCAAAAGCAGAGAGATAACAAACAGCGTGTCACGCCTTGGTGGGCATGCAGCGGCGCAATTCTTCAGCTGTTTCGGTAACCGTGTAACTGTGTCACTGCAATCGCTAGTCCGAACGAAAGGAGTTGGCGTGGCGTTTGCGTAATGTGCGCCTATGTCTCACTGGCGGAACTACGCAGTAGTGCCACCCCCTGAGTTATATTCGTGTATAACTCCAACTGCCTATTTGCGCAACAGGAAGACTTCACGTTTAGACGGGAGAATAAGCGTTACGGCTGTCTTTATACTAACCATATGAATTTGTTCAGGTTTAGTGTTAGTATTCAGTCTAATAATGACTTAAGTTCTGGACAGACAGACGTACGTACACTTACACGCAGGCACGCCGATAACAAAGCTCAATATGTTCCTAGCCTATCAATATACAACACACATGCTCCTTCGCGCTTCCCAACGAACATTGCGCGTCTTTAGACAGGAATAAATTAAAACAAGAGCCGCCCAAAAAACAATCGTTCCAATGCGCTTCTAGCGACAAAAGAAGAATAAGCGAACAAACCACGCAGAGTCGCACTTGAGCTTTTGGAAACTAGTCTTGTCCTGTATTATACAATTAACATTTTCTAAAGCACTCCCTCCTCTTAGTCTATCTAACTACCTTTTTCACCATTCAATGAGCAAGGAACAAATGACTACAGCTCTACCTATATGCACGACGCGTCGCGCGCTCATGTGCTTGCCTCTCAATAAACACACTGAAATATCACTACATGAGCAAAAGATGAAAAATCTCTCAACAGGGGTGTCGTTGAAGGCAGCGACATCCCTGTTCAGGGGTTTTTCATCTCTGCAAGCCCTCATCTACTTAATTTTGCCTTGTTCACATGTGCAAGGCCTTAGACTCAAATGAAGGAAGAGCTTCCGTGTTAACTCTTAGGACACGCTTCTATTTCGTAATTCGCTTTTCAATTCGAATCAGACAGACATATTGCGATGAATCGTTGTCCGGCTGAAAGCAGTGATCCGGCCAGTGGGGAGAAAATAGGAGGAATGCGATAGACATTCCATCTGACAATTTCCGTCACTTATCATTAGGCAAGCGTATGTAAAAGCTACAAAAGTCAAAGTGTGCATGCTTTTTGTGTCACTTCCTGCTCGCAATCTAAATTAGAAGCGAAAATACTTCCGAGCTTCAGCTAGGCCAAGCTCGGTGCGTAAGTGGCGTAACGTTCAAACGAACAAATGAACGTGGGTACTTGGGTGTTCTTACAGTTATGGTCAGCATAATGTATACACTCTGCAACGATAGCCGAAGAGACACCTTGGAATTCCAGTAATAATAACCGGTAAAATACGACAACCCAAAACCATGATATCATTATCAGAGACGCCTCAGTGAAAGGCTCCAGAAATTTCGACCACCTGGGGTTCTTTAACGCGCACTTAAATCTAAGTTCACGGGCTTCGAGCATTTTTGCCTCCATCGAAAATCCGGCCGCCACGGCCGGGATTCGATACCACGACCTGCGGGTCAGCTGTCCAGCGTCATAACACTAGACCACCGTGGCGGGTTCGACTTCAAGTAAAACATCGTCGTTAGAAGAGTGCAGCAGACATATTTGGGACATCGTGCCATGTATCTATACAGAAAGCTATGGCGAGTGTCGCAATATGGACCGTGAGGCCCTTGCCGTTTTTAATGGCGTCTCGTTTTGTTCGGAAGTCTTGCTGCCAATGTCTATTACGCCAGAATAACAAAATAAGAGTGTAGTAGAGCTTCCTGGGCGGTGCAGCATGCTAAAGTAGTAAACGCTACGTTAGCACGTAGACGCTGCTAATACAAGTGCACGCCCGTGGCGTATTGGATGAAATGTTTTCATGAGAGACCATCCCCTACAGATTTCGCCATCCGGTCTGTGTGCCAATCGATCACCTTTGGTGCGATGTCTCGGGTGCATAAGTGATGTATACGATCGCAAGCATGCATGACGCTCATATCGCATGGCACGTATCAAATTTTCGTCGCCTGTGCTGGCTACAGGCGCGCCCATACGGTATCAGCGGCGTCCCCTTTTGTCGCACGCTGCCGGTCGGCCCCGCGCATCCGCCCCGTTGTATTCGCCGGGCATCCTCGACTTGGCTCGTCTTCCGGAAGCCTTTGTGGGCCCCAAAACGCGAGCTTTTGCCTCAAATGCGGCCGGCCCGTCCGTGGACGGTGGCTTTCCCCTCGCCCGAACGCTTCTCATCCATGCTGTTCATGCATCGCGGCCGTGGCGGCTCGTGTGTGCGTGCGCATTGGCTGCAGGATGGCACAGTCTACTGCTGATTGAGCAAAACATTATGAAAAAGAGGAGCAGAGACAGAAAGCGCGAAGACCTTGCGCAGGGGGCCGAAGGACAGCCGACGTCCCTTCCAACACGCGCACGTATCCTTGTGTGTGAAAACACGCTTAGATCGTGCACATGGGCGCACGGACGAATTCCAATGGCGACATCATTTATACGCCTCGGGTTCGGCATAGTGGCCGTGGGGCAGAGCTCTCATTGTTTCGAGGGGGAAACGTGCCTCCGAGTCCTGTCTGTGGTGGTCCCGTACGTCGCCCTCGACAAAGGCGCAATGAGTCGGTTTTAGGCAAAGGACAGCTTCTGCAACATAAATTACGAGTGAACGAAAAAGGGAGATTGGGTGTTTGTGAATTAAGAGCAAATGAAGATGATCGTTATGATGAAAACAAAATAGAGGCTCGCGCGCGGTAGCCGCTTCCCAGTGGTCTATTCTGCAGAATATGTATCTTCTCGCTACATCCGATGTCGCATAGAAGCGCTAGCTGCTAAACGTTCTTACAAGTTCACTTTATCGATGAACTTTTTCCATTGTAGCCATATGCGGGACCAGCACCGAATAACTGTCGCGTACATATACGGTGCCGTTTACTGCTTTCTAAAGCGCGCTATGGCGGCGCGCTGCGCCCTATGCGGGGCGAAGGCCATGGTGGAAGCTGCTGGAATCAAGAATGCATTGTGTACGGTGCTATCTCATATTCAGAGTAGGGTGGAGTGAGATCTAATATCAAGAGAATGTGCGGAGAAGAACTTCTTCTTTTAAACATTCAACTCCATACTAACATATATTTTTGGCGTTCGCTTTGTCTCGCCATGTACAGATATGAAGTATTGTGCTAAAAAAGATCCGTAGGAAACCCCGAAACGAGCAAAACAATCCAGCCATACAGGTGATGACATTATCACAACCATGTTTATTTGGAACTGTTGGAAAGTCAACATTAGTTGTGGCCGTTTCTAAGAAGTGGTAGCATTGATCTGGCACTTCCTTGCCAACTTAGTGAAACATAGAAAACCGGGATGCTGTGAAACTGACAAGACACATGCTTTGTTTGCCAGAGAGAGAGAGAGAGAAAGGTGGAGAGAAAAAAAGGTAGGTATTAATGAGGGCGGATATCCGGGTGGTTTCCCTGTCCTGGGGAGGGAGAAAGGGGATGGGAAAGAATGAAAAAGATGAAGAGTTTCTTGTCAGAAAACCCGCTTAGCCTATACACCTTCCGCTTTTTATTTCAAGCTCAACGAAACTTTAGGTAAGAAGATGGTCGATCCTTCCGTCATAAAAATATCGGTATAACACGAAAGTGAAACTTGTCTTCGCAGATGTGGTTGACTGTTTATTTCGCACTGATATGCGAGAGCTTCCACCAGTGGCGTATGGCGTATAGCATCGTTTGGCGCGCATACACCCATCCTGACGCAGGTGGCATATTTACCTCTTGAGCAATTAACATCCATAATCATCACAAAACCTTTGTAATGCAATATCTGTAGTTAACATACACCTGAAAACGGAATATGCTATGCTGCGTCCCGCGCAAATACGGCATGAACAAGCACTGGTAGTCGACATGGACTCCTTCAATGCTTCGTGACTAGAGGGAAGTAACGGCAAAGCGTGGCATGCCAAATATTTGAAGGACATGCGTTTCAAAACATTTGAAGGACATCCCGCCTCACGCTACCAACCAATATGTCGCTTATATGTAAAAAAAAAGAAAAGAAGAAAAGGAAGCTTTTGTCATTGCATATTCTACAAAGATCATCTTGATGTGCTTTGATATATATAAAAAAAGGTTCGCAAAACAAGCAGTTGGTCATGCTTCTTGTAAGCATATACGATCTATTTCAGAATGCTGATAGCTCGTGAACGGTGAAAATTTGCAGCCGAGGCTTTCTGCTATCATCGAATACATGTATTCTAGTGAAATTCGTGCAAATCAATGACAACCTACGTTATTTCTATAAGTGAGCAGGTCGATTTTTATGACCTGTTTGCTCGGAGAAACTTTACTTTTGAATTTTTATTACACATCTGTCTTGTGGAACCGTCCTCGTGATTCCCCCCCCCCCCCCCCAAATAAAAAGAAAAAAATTAGGCACTCAACAGCGATTTCTGACAATTCAAGTTTCTAGACAGAATGCTTCGGAAAGTTCCGTGCATCGTATGCTAAATTTGCATAGTGATCCTCTTTCGGGAGTCCTTTAGGTTCGAATTGTTCGTACTGGCCAACTACAATGTGCGCGTGCCATAGTGCACATTGGACCATTCGTGTAGCCTATGCTCAGCATCTCGTTTTGCTTCAGTCTGACGGCTTCAAGCGGTGCGTACATTGTGTGACAGAGCAACACAGAGAGAAAGAGAAACTTTTTTATTAAAAGAAACTGATTTTTGCTGTCGCTTATATAACCGGTCTCATGTTTTATTTATTATTTATTACAAAAAGCTACGGTACCCGTGTTTAGTGCTTATTGTGTTATCCTAGAGGGTAGGGGGTGGCGGTTAATTACACACGTAAGGCTATAATAAACTGTTATAGAAAAGCAGTATTCAAAGAGCCTAAAAACTACCATGTAGAGATATCGCAACAAAAGATGGCACCACACAACATCCACAGAAGGTAAGACATCCCATTATAAAGATGCTCGGAGTAAATTTTACGCAGATTTGTATGAACTTATGGCAGGCTAAATGTTTGGTGCCGATACAATTTCATCGAGACGCCCTTTTTCGGTATTTTCTTTTTTGATTGTTCGAGTAAAAAATGAAAAAAAAAATAAAAACTTGGGTGCACGGTAAAGAACCCCAGGTTGTAGAAATTTCTGGAGCCCTCCACTATACGGTGTCTCTTATAATCACATCGTAGTTTTGGGACGTTAAACCTCACAAATCAATCATCAAAAAATGAAAACTTAAACCACTGAATACGAGTTTTGCAGAGTCTTATAATTTTTATCTTTTTGTGTGGTTTCGTCTCTTGGACTGATAACGAGGTTGTAATAAATATATGTTCCTGTAGATTTCTTAGATAGATACTGCGTAAAAACTTTAACCTGAGTATTTTTCTGCGCGTGGAAAGTAATATCCACTCCAGTACTCCTCTTACTTGCGAACACCTAGTTTTGTAATCGTAAATCCCGGTGATGCACTTTCCGCTGTTTTTTTTAGACTCGCTCTAACTTATCTTCAAGAACAATTGTGAAGGTGCTCTGCACTGCCCCGCCACGGTGGTCTAGTGGCTAAGGTACTCGGCTGCTGACCCGCAGGTCGCGGGATCAAATCCCGGCTGTGGCGGCTGCATTTCCGATGGAGGCGGAAATGTTGTAGGCCCCTGTACTCAGATTTTGGGTGCACGTTCCCCAGGTGGTAGAAATTTCCGGAGCCCTCCACTACGGCGTCTCTCATAATCATATGGTGGTTTTGGGACGTTAAACCCCACAAATCAATCAATCAAGGTGCTCTGCACTGCGCACGCATGCGTATTCCAACATAACCTAGTAATAGTGAGGTACAACATCTCTTATAACGCCTTGTGCGCATATTTGAAGTTTCTTCGGAAATTGTATAAGCGACATGCTTTTGCACATGTTTTGTCGATGTGCGATGTCAAGTCCAATGTCACTGTTACAGTTGCGCGCATCTGTTTGATTTTATTAGCGAATGCATTGTTTAAAAAGTATGAACTAAACACCTTGTTGCTTTGTTACACACCTTGTTTCACAATACATTTTGCTATGTTCGAATCCATTTTCTATTTGGTACACCAACGACAGTTCTTTTTTTTTCAAGATCAAGTTGCGAAACATTCGCGTCATTGGCACGTGACTCCAGATAAAACACAATGCAGAATCTTTGGGCTTTAATAAAGTCCGAAAACCACAATATCGTTATGGGAGACGCCGTAGTGGAGAGCTTCGAAAACTGCGACCACCTGGGGTTCTATAACGTGCACCAAATCTAAGCACATGAATCTCTGGCATTTTCGCTGCCATCGATAATGGGTGTACAGCGCGGTCACCCGCCTATAGGATGACATTCGAAAAGAGGCCATCACGGAGATCATTGACAAGAATAAGGAACAGCAGTGGCCCAAGGACCCAACATTCAGGCACATTTTGTAAAAGGTCGGCTGTTTGTGACGCAACACCATTTAGTACAAATTTTGCTGCCGTTCGTACAAATAGTTTAAAGCCTACCGTAACGTCAATCACTCTGCTTCTCTTCTTCGCTTGTGCAACCAGTCTGATTTCAACTGAGCTATCTTTTGTCCTGTCCACCTCGTTCTACTCCTGACGTGAACTTTAGCTATTCAAAAGTGTCATCTGCTCGTGAAATAGTTTTTTTCTTACAATTGTGCTCTATTTTGCGCCAACCATATGCAGAGTGGCTGATGCCCTAGCTCGGCCGAAACCACTGAATTCTCCGCGATAGACAACAAAATTACTTTCACGACCCGATGACATGGAGTAACTCAAAACTCTTCTCACCACATTTCGTTATGAATGAACCGTTCTCTGCTACTCGCACAGCAACAGTCTTTGCTATGAACCCTACAGTGACGATGAATATTGGGTTTTCCAGACTGGGGTGTTAACAAACTGACCAAGCCATCGCGCCACTTCAATATGATCCTAAAGCGAGAACGGAGTCATATTCACGGTGCTGGCTGGATCACTTTTGAGGACAGCATGCGCGAATGTGCCACGATACGCCAAACGCAGCTCTTTAGAGTGTTTCGCAGCTCGCACAAGACATCGTGTTGTCTGCGTCAAATGCATCGTCTTCGACACAGCCGGCCCACTTGGACACTTCGTTGCGTTTTCTAATACCAGGTGGCTTCTGTCCACATCAGACAATATTTTTAGTGCGGCTAAGTATACCCCGATTTAGAGCTAGCCACCACGATGCTACAGAGATTACGATTCTCGGCTGCTGATTCGAAGGTCGGGGTTCCGATGGAGGCGAAACTCTAGAGGCCCGAGTGTTAGCGAGCCCCACGTGGTGAACCTTTCCAGAGCTACCACTACGGCGTGGCTCATAATAACGTTATGATTTTCGCACGTAAACTGCAGGAGTTACTATGATTGCATTCAATCTACGACTTGAAGTGGCCCTTACAAAGAAGCTTGACAATTCAGATTCCAAGTGGTCAACAAGGACTGCGGTCGGGTGAGGAGCGTATACTTTTTTCCTTTATATAGTCCTCAATACCAGCATACTACGATGGTAGACTAGCGTAGATAGGGTTATCTTGCGTTCATGACACTATATTAATCTCGGGACAAAGTATTTCGCAATTCAGACCTCACCAACGACCGTGGAAAAAGCACGAAAAATACATTGTTACGTTTCTTAAGGACAATGTACTTCTATAAATGGTTTTCGCAACGGTAGTGATAACTTAAACCGTCGTGTGTCATCATGCCCACGTTCACACTGTTTCTTTCTCAATATCGTTTATATCTCTCCACCTGCCCTGCCTCGTTTCCCTGTGTTGCGCAACAGACCACTTTTTATGTTCTGAGTGACCTCCGTGCCTTCCTCCGATTTTTGTCTCTCTCTATCAAGAATGCAGGTGGGTCTAGTTACGGAGAGCGGCCATATGACGATGATGACTTCTGAATAAAAAATTCATGAATACTGTCAATCTTATTTAAGTTGCAAAAATGAAAGACCAAAGTTGCCAATCTCTCTTCAGCATACCTAGCAAATGCTTCAATTTTTACGTTATAAAAAATTGCGAGTGTACGCTCGCGCACTAACGCTAGCGTTATGGTGCAACCTTGAAGCCGTTGTACCTTGTGGACGATGATTCAAAAACACACTTCTTGTTTCCTCGTGTAGAACTCATGAACCAGTCAGACTTTTTTGACATGAACACAGTAAAAAACGGAATCAGTGAACTAAAAAATAAAATACCTCACTGCATCAACGTTTTTCCGTTTTTTTTTTTTACTATTCGACCAGAAAAATTAAGCAAACCCTTCAAAAAGACTTTGGGATGGGGGTAGGGGGGGGGGGGGAGTAATGTGGTACATCGGTGACCGACGGGTATTTTATATTTGTGACTGAGTTCTGTCAAGCAAGACCGTTTACTTTTAAATAAAAGGAGGCAGCAATGCACTAGTGGTGCGATAACTGAGGAAGCGGTGGAGCTGGCGGCGTTGCCCCCTCCTTTGCCACCCTCTCACCTTCACTTGCCTATTCCGCCCATTGCTGTACTTTAGTATACAATACTATGCTATCATTTGCGCTTTCACGTCTTCACTTCCCCCTCCCTCAACCTCACTGCCTTTTCCTACCCCTTGCTATAATTACTCTACATGAATTTGCTTGATCTCTCTCCGTTTTATGTCTTTTTTGTGTTTACATCTTTCTGTGTTTTTTTCTTTTTTATGCTTCATCGCTTTTTTTTATCTGTCTTTCTCTCTCTCTCTCTCTCTGCATGTCTGTTTTCTCACACTGTGTCTTTTTCGTTTTTCCTGTTTTTTCTCTCCACCTATTTCTTTCTCTATCTCCCTCACTTTGTGCTCCTTTTCCCGCCATCACATTCATTGCATCACACGCTGGACGAATAGGCGTACGTGTTCTCAGAGCGAAGCAGAAGATGAAGACGAGGACGGAGAGAGAGCGAGTGCTGCGGTTTACGATCATGATAGTTGCCTGGTGTCGCCACACGGCATAGAGAAACACTTCACAGCTCCGCTATAAAAGCATGTCAGTTTTGACCCGTTTCAGACCAGTACTCGTGTACGCTTGTTGGCTAACGCTGGATAAATTATCGCTATTGTTTCCTATTCATCGTCATATTACCACTGCATTAATTCAATACCAATCGATTGGCCAAGTACTTGTTGGTGTAGTTATCCTCCGGGCATTACTCATACCCAATGGAGCAAATTGGCTGATTAGTGGCTGAGTTAATTCAGTAATATCTGAAGTTTATTATACGCAGAAGCTATAGTTACGACATTGATTTAAAGTAACAGTTAGTGCTCCGCCACAATGGTCTAATGGTTATGGCGTTCGACTGATCCCGCAAAGGTCGTGGGATTGAATCCCGGCTGTGGCGGCTACATTTTCATTGGGGGCGAAAGTGTTCGAGGCCCATGTACTTACATTTGGTGCACGCTAAAGAACCCCATGTTGTAAAAATTCTAGTAGTCCCTCACCAGGCGTTTCTCATAACCATATCGTCGTTTCGGGACATAAAACCCCAGGTTATATTAAATGAAGTAGCAGTTACTGATATTGAAACGTTCGTCTCATGAGGTGTCACTGGGATGTCATTTACTTTTTACAGTATCAGCGATTCATGCGGAATATTACTACAAATTATTTAAATATTTCCAATTCACATGGACACTGTCATTAGACTTACCTTGTTTTTTGTGCTATTTTGACAGGAACGTTTTAATTCCCTCGATCGTCTTTGCATCGCCAAACTTTTTCATCTGCCCAAATTATGAACAGACTATATGTAGGAGTACATGCTGAACTTTTTTTCATGAATTAAGTAAGAAATGGCCCTATAAGTCAATATAACTGTGTGATAGATAGTAGGGAAAGCCAATTTCATAACTATGAACGTCAGCACAACGCTAAATAACTCATTCAACATCACGCACTCTCGAACCTATATGGGTACACAATTGGTTGTTTGGCAGGCACTTTTAAGCACAGGTTTCCGCACTGTAAGAGTACTGGGAGCTGTACCATGTTAGAGAAGTTTCGCATGTCGCTAATGCACGACCTACCCTTTATTGTGTTTTCACAGTTGGGATTTTTATGGTCATACTCGAACCTATAACGTTGCACAGATAAAACATTTTGCTGCGTGCTTTGTCAGTGGCCATTACAACTTTAATTCCGGCATTTTCTGCATTAACAGCGACTTAGCTTGCAAACTTTTTCAGCAGCAATAAAAAATTCTGGGTATTAAAGTTTTTACATTCCACTTTTTGCGATGAAACTCGTACTTACAAAATTTTTATACAGGATTATCCTATACTACGTATCACATAGAAATGATCACTCAAAAAAAAAACTCAGTGAGATAAGCTATCACATGAGAGTTGTTGCTGATTTTGTGTTCGTGAATAGAATGAGTTGGAAGCGTGTGTTGTTGATCTTCACGCATATGTATATTGTTCTTCGTTTGAAGATATGTACTTTGGGTGAATGCTAAGGCACAGCTGCACGAATGCACTTCATTATTTCGATTGTACAACTGTTTCATATTTTTTCAACCCACCTACAATAACACCCACTTCGGCAATGTCAGCTAAATAAAAATAATAATATAAATAAATAAAAGAGTAAAGTGAGAAGGAAAAAATTGTCTGAAAAGAAAAACCATGGGAGTATTTCGCTACACAGCGAACACTTCAACCACCTCTCATGAAGGCTGCATGATGGGAATTAAGAAGGAAATGCAAATGATTGTCTTATAGAAATACTTGTGTCAAATACGTGTGATAGAGTTTAGAAGCCTGAATGATGAGAACCCTACACAACATATTTCTTTTTTGATACCATGACGCAATTATTACGCTCTGCTGTAAAACAAAAATAAACGCGAGATATGCACTGCTTGAATGCGTGACAGATAGCATGCCGTTGACTTAATCCTCCAGACACGCCTAGCACGCTGGTTCAGAGGGGTACGATGTAAGATGAAATTCTACGTCCAGTTTATGTCGTAGATAGACACAACATATACTATAAGCACAGCACAAGACGCGACAAACTAAGTTGTCCTGTGGGATTATTACCTCTCCACTAGAATGAGGGTGCGTTCATCTCACAAGAACAAGGCAGTGGGGCAGAACGAAATCACAGAGAGAGAGGACAACGCGGGATGAGCGCCCACTGCCAACTGACTACATTAATGATTACGTATAATGGCATCTGCCGCAGAGCGTGCACATGAATGACGTAATGTTATGAGTGCATAATGCGAACAAATTGTGCATTATGGTGAATTAAGTGAACAACGAGTAAAAAAAGTTTATTAAAGTTAAATGGAATGCAAATGAAGAAGTGAAGTTTTGAAAGTGACTAGAAAGAGCTTTAACAGTGAGCAAAATTCTAAAGTGTATTGAAGTAGATCAAGTGTGAAGTTACACCCCGTCGACCAAGTAGTAATGTATAGACGACCGAAAGAGAATTAGAAGTATATAAGAATGCTATCAATTGAGAATGTTAGAATAAAATGAGTGTTTTGTTGGAGCATTGTTTTTCACCTGTTCCTTCTTAGCGTTAATTAAAGCAGCAGTAAACTTTATTACTTTACTATGTACAGAAAGAAAGCTGGCTAAGTAATCTTATTCACAGCCGCTGTTCTCTGCCGTACGGCCTTATACAGTCATCCACCAGGAAGGGGGGAGGGGAGGAGGGGTAATACTCTACGTATACGTACAGTCGAACAACACCGAAAAGAGACGGTGGGTGTAGCACAGGCACGCACGACCGCAAAATGCGCGCCCATGGCTTGTGCTTTCGCACAAAAGGATGTTTGCCTTCGCTATATAGCAAAGCTGCAAGGGCGTTTTCAATGTGCGCGCCGAAAGAAATGACAACAGGCGCGAGCCAGGTCGCATATGGGCACACACAAGCACTACAAGCACGCATAAGGGTCCGTATTCGCGCGCCCATTTCGTATACATACCGAATATAAGCAAGGACGGAGTAACCGCCGTCGCAAACGGGGCCAAAGGGGCTTTCTACGCGGATGCCTTCGGGTCGTTCGGCGGAACTCCGGGAACGACAGGTGTGGTTGGGGTTGGGACTATACCTGTCTGTGTGTACACTCGGCGGTGGCCTCCGACGACATATAGGCACACTACAGAGGCAGGTGTGTTTTCAGTGTCGTTCCGAGTCATATCCAGCGCGAAAACGGTGTCAAATCGTCACCTCGCCAAGCGGAACCGATGCTGCAGTCTAAGGAGAGGATGCGCGCCGGTCGTTTGTTTTAGAGAAGCGCCAGACAAACGTGCAGTGGGCGAAAAAAAAAACGGAGAAGAAAGTAATAGTAATAATACGAGCGCGAAACGGGGTTCAGTTTCCGCGTGCGGTGGGCCGTCCCGCCATACGCGCGTGGCCCCTGTCGTGGCAGCCCCCTTTCCCCCCCGTTCTGTGTCAGCGCCCGCCGCGCGAGACTTGCGGTGGTGTACACGACTCTCTATTTTTCTGGCCGACTTTCAAAACCGCTCGCACCACGTGGCGCACGCAGTACGCGGCCTTTTCTGTTTTGTCTTCCCCTTTATTCTTTTCCTGTCTGCCAGTTTTCACGCCGTTTTTTTTTTTTTGACGACGAGCTCCCGTGCTTCGCTAGGAAGTCATTACTTTCCGCACTTGTAATCACTTTCCGACGTTCTCTTTTCGTGCCAATTTCCCACATAATTCATGTTAGGTTTAATTTTTTCTTTCGCACTGGCAGTACGTCTACCGATCGACTCGCCCCCGTGAGCGTCTTGTTTGGAGATCCGAGCGAGAAGTGTCGGAAACGAGGGACAGTCTATACTTTTATTTATTTATTTGATGGAAAATGTCTTACGGGCACGAAGGCATTGAGTAAGGTGAGTTACAATGAAATTTCAAGTAAACATGTAAGGAGAACAGGGCTTCTATCCAAGTGAATAATGACCCAGAAAAACACAGCTCAATAAAATAAACAATGGCGTACGCTAGCGAAATTTAACAGCACTTGCCACAGCAGATTGCAGCACGTCCACGAAAAGGAAACGTAACACGCCTAAATATCTTATCTTCCTGATAACATTCGATGCCGACTGAAATATATCGATTGTACCTCCTCACTCTGGAGTAGATTACAAAGGCCTTCTTAGCGTTATATTTCTTCTAGCATTTTTTTAACGTCTGCGATCCCGTTAAACGCGGGACCTACTGAGACGTCCCCCGCTACGCCACCGATTGCCAAAGAGAGGGAAGACCACTCAACCCCTTTTTATCCGGTTCTCTTTTGGCTACGTGTCTCAATCACTTTCCACATACAGGGATTCGTGCTGGGGCCGGGAAGTAAGAGACATCACGATCTTTTCTTAATCATGGACGCATTTAATTCAATAACAAGTGCAAATGGCGTACACACATATTGTCCGTGAACGACATCTCTATTACACGAAATTGTAACACATCAGCAAATACTCGCGTCACGCGAAACAGGATACATAAGCGAAGTAACGGTGACAATAGAAGGGTGCCTCAATACAGAGTAAACACACGACGACACAAATGATAAAGTGATAAATTAATAAAACCGCGTAATGTCTCAATACACCCCATCCCTTCCCGCAAAGCTCGTTTAAGTAAAGGAGGTGAAGTTCGTCTCACAGAATGTCCATGTAGTCGGGGCCTCGGAGTTGGCTGCTCGAGTCGGGGCCGAAGGTTGGTTCTTGGCGTCGAGGTCTGATCTGTCCAATTCGTCAGCGTCTTCATCGTCTTCGTCATCGTCGCCTACGTCGTGCCTCTCAGTGATTTCCATCTTAGCCCTCTTTCGTAACGCTTCATTCAATCGCCTCCTATCCCTAACTTTCATTCCTCATCGTACCGTCCTTGCCTCTCTACCATCTCGAGCTCATCGCATAGTATATCTCTGACCCCCCCCCCCCCCCATCGTATCGTCTCGTAGTCCCTTTTTGTAGGACCCGACTCCGCCCTACCGGGGCACCAAACCAATCGCCACTATCGACGCGGCATATTTTCTTGTCAGTCGGAGTGTATCATCTACGGCGGCTGCCCCCGCGGCCTACACCAGTAGAAAACCCTCTCCCAAACAAAGCCGAGCAAGTAACAATGTACAAACTCAAGCCTCACAGAGAGAGATGGGCGAGCTGTCCCAAGACACTTTAATTGCTGGCGAACGATGGTCCCGATGCTTCCGGTACTTGATGAGCCGATTTCCAGACCAAGTCTCAACGTTTCCATGCAGCTCGGTGTCTCCCGCGAAATTCTCCGTAGCCGCCGCTTCTTCGTCATTCAAAGCCGCGGGTGGCCGGCCATCCACGCAGAACGCAGTAATGAGCCCTGGAGCCACGGAGGCTGAAGAAAAATCAGGTCGGACTCGGCACAGGCGCTGCGACAGGGTCGCATTCCCCGAACCAACAAAAGGTGCTCTGCTGCTCACCCATGCCACAAATCTGAAGGGTGCGTGCGGATTACCTCCACCGTACACTGTCACACTGTCTGTAGACGACAAGGCGCCGCCCGGTCCTCGTGTTTGCGCGGGGGGGGGGGGGGGGGCGCGAGAACAGTAGAAATAATCCTTCCAGGTACTCCACTCCGGAAGGCCTATTCGTTACACCGAAGGTTTTCTTTTCCTTTTTTTTTATGCGTGGGTTTAAGAAACGAGCGAAAACATCTTGAAAGGACCGGAGTTCAGTCCGTGTTTGCGGGGACGTCACACTACCAACGCTACCACATGCAAAACAGGTACTCCATACACGATGAGCACCCCTACGTCTGCTTAAGTCCATCCACGTGGACAAGCTACCCTCAGAAAAACTGGGCAGCTATAATACTACCAGGTCTTTCAAGAACACTGAAAGACCTATCGAAAACAAAGGTGCTGAGGGCATGAGATTATTATAGGTCTTGAAACATAGCCTCTAACTAAGCATTTCAGTCTACAGTATTTCTCGCGACTTGCTCAGTTATTCAAAAAATTAGAAGCCTCCTGTATCTAAGAGCACGAATTCGCATTTGCCGTGAAAACCGCCTATGTCCTGAATAGCCTTGAACTCATAAGTAGAAGTGATCACGTGTACTTCAGTTAAATTTTTGCAAAAGTTTGATGTTGACAAATCTTGAAAAAGAAAACGTACAACAAGAAAGAACATCATTTAGGCCGCTCACACATTGTCTCTTGATACCATACATCAATTAGGCATCATGTCATGGCGAGAATATCTGTATGTAATCAGAATATATACGGCGGCAAAGGCACTGATGTTTAGCTCAATGTCAATAGTTCAGCGGGTCAGCTTCCTAAGCAGGGATGAATCCAAAAGGTACGTATTTTAGTACAACGAAGACGACAAGCCCAAAAAACTGTCGGCCGAAACATCACCACAACAGCATTTTCAGACTTGTTAGCTGCACGCTGTTAACAACACACAAGAGGTTCGACGTCCCTAACCATGCACTGCGAGCGCATTCAGCCGTGTATTTAATGTCGCTGCATAATGATTGGTTTTACTTAAAGAGATGACATCAATAAAACCGCATATCGGTCTCCCCTGTACACTAGGCCAAACATGAAGTTGGGTGAGGGTAGACGCGAGGCTTGCCCTCCTTGAAGAGAAAAAATGTATATTAGAGAAATTTGAATGTGACAAAATGGCGCTGGGTGATTTTTCAGGGGCATTCGACCTTGTTAATCATAGCATTGTGTTGAGGATGTTGAAAACTTATGGCATTACAGGCATAGCCCATTCATTATTTCATCATATTTGAACAAATACGTCAATCAGTAATTGTTGCGGGAGAAAGATCGGATGAAAAACCGGTCAGATGTTGTGTTCCCCAGGGAAGTATCCTAGGACCATTTTTGTTTTTACTTTATTATAACAAAATTCCTACGATCGATGATACAGCCAAATTCATTATAAACGCAGATGGCACCAGTAATTTTTTTTCAAAGAACTCAGAAACAGACCTAAATAATGAAAGTAATGAAGCGCTATCAAAAATAAGTTACTGGACGACTCAAAACTACAAAAAAAATTAAAATTAGCAAAACTAATGCAATATTGTTTCAACCGTGGAACAAGAATATTCAACTAGCACCATTAACGCTACATAATGCATAAGTTGAGTTCGTACCATTAGTAAAAACTTTTGGCGTCTATTTCAACAAGCACATGACATGGGATGACCACATAAATTACCTAATTAGCAAACTATCTAGTAGAATAGGTGTGATGTGCTGTGTCTCTTTTGAATGACCTATAAGCATCAACATGTCCTTATATAACACTCTGTTCGTACCAATACTTAATTATGGATTGCTAGTTTGGGGTACTACTACAAAAGAAAACATTGACAAGCTCGCAGTTTTACAAAAACGCGTGATTCGATTAGCATGAAAGGTTTCATCCCTCTCACACACTAGTGACCTCTTTAAAAGATGCAACATTGTCCCGGTAAAGTCAATCTTTAACTACAATCTATGTCGACAGTATAAATCTATCCAAATGAAAAAAAAAACTTGTACTCTACAAACACTAGCAGGATTACAGGTTACCCTTCTAAAATATAATACACGCAAACCTGAAGAATGGTAAATCAAGAAATGTCGCACTAACTATGGTCAACAAATACTTCGGTTCACGCTTCCAGCTTTATTAAATATAATCAGTGAAGAACGGCTTTTTAACATTCAGGAAACCTCATTTAAAGAGCTATGGAGAATTTTCAACACAATATCATTATCATGAATATGCCTCATAAATAACGCCGTATATTTCTTTTTCGTATTTCGCTGTTTCTGAATGGAAAAATTCGTATTTTATTATGTTTTCCATGTTATATCTATAAAAGCATGTTACTTTTTTTGCATGAAGAATAGTCATGTACAATATAATATTGTACATATTTTTTGTTTAAAGAATATTAATGTACATTATATTATGTCTTTCTGGGTAACCTCCCTGCCTTTTCCCATTTGTTGCTTCCTTCCTTCTTTAATTTTCTTGTTTTTTCTTTTTGTTTTTCGTTCGTTACCACCTTTTACGCTGTAGCACGTGTAGGGTGGCCAGGACACTCTCAAGCTGATTGTATATATCAGTTTTTTCCACCGGTCTCCCACAACATCATGTTGTAAATAATTAAATAAATTAAATAAATACGAAATGCAGCAGTTAAAGTACGCGCTTCTGAGTTGAACGTTTAAAAAAAGAACATATGATGAATATTTTGTAAACAGCTAAAAAATTCAAACTTAAACCGAAACAAAAGCTACAAGTGCAGCGGGTATATAGCTTTGCTCTTATATTCTGTTACATTGAAACACTCAGTACGAAACCAAACCACATAAATGGCAACGTATTAATGCTCTGTGTACCAGTGCGGCTAGGATATTTAAAAGTACTACAGGACTTTTGTGTCGCGAAGTCATTTTGTTTTCTGTTTGACTTGTGGGCATTCGAACGTTGCCCACCGTATACATCGGGCAACACATAACTTATTCTGTAGTCGACATATCTACTGCAAACTCCCAATAGGTTTTGGTAATGATAATAATAATAATAATAATAATAATAATATGAGGGGTTTAACGCCCCAAAACCACCATATACTTACGAGAGACGCCGTAGTGGAAGGCTCCAGAAATTTCAACCATCTGGCGTTCGTTAACTTGCACCGACATGTCGCAGAATACGCGGGCCTCTACCATTCTGTCTCCATCGAAATCAGACCGCTTCGACCGGAATCGAACCCGCGACCTTCGGGGTCAGCAGCCGAGCACCCTGGCTACTGTTTCATCGCGGCGGAACCAATTAGTTTTAGATTATGTATGTACGTAAGGCAGCACATAAATGTGAAAGTCATAAGCAGATGCCCGTAAGAAGCAAGTTATTAACATAATGACTGTATACTTCGGCCTTGAAACACTCACATTCTCGCCCATCAACGAGTAATATGTTTACTTGTTTACTTTCTAACACCCCAATCTCAACCAATTAAAAAACAATGACAAACGTCCCACGACTGACAACAAAAGTACATGGGTGTGAACACCCAAAAAAAGGGACGCCCTAGAAAATCACGGGGCATTAAACCAATTTTTCGCTTAATGACAGGTGCCTGTACACGTAATTGCGATGTTTTATACGACGCACCCGCTAATGAACGCGGAAGATCTGTGCACTCGAGAGTGGGCCATACAAGTGGCTCTGTCGAAGGTCGCAGCTTCGCCGATTTACCACGAACCCCGGGCAGATAAGGTAAAACCCGCGATACGCATCGTTCATTGTAGAAAACAAACGCCGCTCCGCTGTATCGATGTCTTCGACAATCGTCCCGCATCTCGGCAAATATACGCTTTTCCTCGTGCCTCTATTTTCTGACTTGCTTACGCGCGAACCGTGCCCGTTCATTGAGAGAAATGTGTCGGAGCGCCGCGAGCGATTTCTTCCGGCCTTGGGGGCAAATGCGCGTTTCGGTTGCGCAGTTCAGGAAGTCGTGTCGGCCATTATCAGATAACATCTCTGAATGCTCGCGTTCGCGTATTTAGACGAGGATTTCGACACGCAAGTGGGAGATATTCTCTGAGAAGTTTGATGTTGTGAGCTATATACTAACTTTTTTCTTTCTAATCCGGTCAACGTCACAGGTTTCTCCTACGGCGGTAAACAGCGCAGGTGTGGAAGTCTCTCTTTCATCACGCTTTAAATAGCGACCAAGTGTTATTCTGCGGCGCTTGTAACTCTCCAAGCGCTGAGTGTGTTTGGGTAAGTGGGGAGCTATTCAAAAGTTGTTGGGCGATTTAGAGGAAAGTATACATTGAAAACCCAGTGCGTGAGGAATTCTGGGAGTGTGGCGCACCAAGCTCCGTAATAATTTTAATACTCTTGATACCGTATAGCCACCCTAACAAATCCACCAGACAATTAAGCCGGTGACAGAATAGGGGCCATTATTTGTCGTCTTTTGAATGTTGTACAGTAGCTGTGACGTAAACTAAACAGGACGGCAAATCAACCCTTCCGTCAGTGGGATCCGAACCCAGAATCATCCGATTCTCTTCCGTTATAGTGAATCATAGGCGTAAATGGAACGTTGTACGTTCGGATCCCGCCGATGGAACGAGCGATTATTCCTTCACGTCACATCATTTCAGTTTACGTGACAGTTGACGCCCTACAGTTAAACACAACAATTACCGCTATCTATGCTTTTCCTAGCTTCGTCGTCTGTTCGATTAGTTAGGCTGTGTTTAACAAAGAAATGAGCCTCAAAAAAAGTTTACTATATTTAGTTGATGCCGTCTACGTATTTTAAAATGTGGGTCTCTGTTGCAGGTGAATACTCGAACGTGTGAACCATTTATAACAAGCCACACACCTTCATAAAAAAATTGAAGCGTACGAAACATGCCATTCAACCGGCGCACAATAAAGGACAGACAGAGCGATGTAAAGAAAAAATGCAGACTTAAACGAAGGAGACGGGAAGACAGCAGGTGCATTCAGAGACAAACCAAGGTGAAGGCAAGCGGTATAGTAATACGGACAAATTATGTAAGGCGAAGAGAGTACTATTGATTGTCTAATAAAGTTATAAAGCAGATGTCTTGAAAGAAAAGAGCAGGCTCGGAGAGCATTTAAAAATTACGTGATGCGACGTAATGGGTAACTTTTTGGGCACTGTAAGGCGGCCGCTAGTGCGAGATTGAGGAAACTTTGATGGAAGTAGCCGGCTCTGTGGCAACATTGCAGAGTGGCCACTTCAGAACTGAAGTGATTTCGGAATCAATCCACAGTTTCGCGACCACGGAATGGAATCGGAATGGAATGGGGACAACGCCCGGAGGAATAGAATAGGAATGGAATTAAGCACATTTCGCACTGAATGAAATGTGAATAGAATTACATTTTAAGTGCAAAGCATTTTTTAGCGAACTTCAGCAAGTTTGGGCGTATCTATCTATCCGCTTACGTTTCTGTGCTCTCGTGGTCACCCCGTTAACTTGGCGTGACTCAAAATTAGCATGGGGGGGGGGGGGGGGGTAAGATGGTTTGACGAAGATCACGCACTGGTGAAGACATCAATAATGTCACCATCTCATCGCGCACGTCGACAAACACTTCGCGCCGGACAGTGGCGCATACCCACGGGCGGGTATGTGCCGCTGGTGTACGGGTATGTGCCACGCGTGAATGACACTTAGCACCTACCTAGGAACGAGAAAATACACATGGACAATTTGAACGCGCGATCGTTAAGAAATACCCGACATCGGTATCGTCGACCCGACGAACGCAAAGAATAAATTTCAGGGTCCCAGCTGCAATCGATTGATTGATTGATATGTGACGTTTAACGTCTCAAAACCACCATATGATTATGTAAGACGCCGTAGTGGAGGGCTCCGGAAATTTCGACCACCTGGGTTTCTTAAACGAGCACCCAAATCTGAGCACACGGGCCTACAACATTTCCGCCTCCATCGAAAATGCAGCCGCCGCAGCCGGGATTCGATCCCGCGACCTGCGGGTCAGCAGCTGAGTACCTTAGCCACTAGACCACCGCGATGTAGCCCCAGCTGGAATGAAGCCCAAGCCTTCTGCGTGGCAATGCATTATTTTACCACAGAGCTACGTCAGGTGTCGGAACTACTTTTCAAACAGACGCTAATCTTCGTGAAACGTCAATAGTGGTTTCAATGATGCCTACCCAATTTTATAAACATTACATATAACTCCTTTGATACAACCGTCACCTCGGGTTAACGTCAATTGTGCTTAGTCGCCATGCACTGAAGCTGATTTTGTAGCATTGTCCAGGGCCAGTATCCTGGCGAGCATCAGCGCTTCATATCAGCTTCTGCTGTTGCTAATACGCATGTTCCAGTTTGCATCGTTGTGCAAGTGCAAACAAATGGTTATATAAACATCTGCAACTCTTTAACATATGTCTGTGCGTGTAATATTTCTACATATATTCAGCGTCATTTCATGACGTTTCGCTCGATAAAAAACTTGCAACACGGCCACCTTCCCTCGGCATGCTTCGCATAACGTCAGTTCCCAGGTACGTGGAATCTGCCGAATTTTTCTTTTCAAAAATGAAGCACGTTTTCGTTAACGTGTTGTTTTTTAAACTTCAAACAAACTTAGAGCAGAGGCGTAGGCAGAACTGTTTCCCGGGGGGAGGGGGGGGGGACTTTTTAAATTTAAAGTCAGGGCTGGTCATGCAAAGGTGGTGGGGTATATTTCGTGCTCAGTATGTCATGCAAAAAACACCGAGAGGAAGGGCGGGGGAAGGGGGGGGTGTATACGCCAGAGTCAGCCTCGAAATAAACATGGTTCATTTATAAGCAGCGCGATTACTACAATTCTGTCCTTATATAGAGTGTGTTGTTCCGAAGCTTGTGTTTATTCTTCGGGTACGCGCGGCTATATGCCATCGCTATTCCTCATGCAAAACTACAGCGGTGGCATACCTCCCCTTAAGCCTTGTTATTTTTTCCCACTCGACAGATCTAGCAAGTTGTGTTACCTATTAATCAAATCTTAGTTATTTTTTATATACATGAGCCATATATATCTCCGTATACGCTCCGGATCTGTGGCAAAAGTGCTTAGTCTTCTTGAACACTACTTTTGTCAGCATAAGAATACGCTATGTGATAATTTTAGCGTTAACACATTGGAAAGTAAACATTGACAAAATATCAACATTTGTTCAAACATCGTGCCTCTGCAAATACTATATGTATCGGGAGAACATCCCGTAAAGAAATTAGTAGGGAGGTGGTACTATTCCACGGACCCTAGTTGTACTGCTATGTCACCACGCTGCTATCCCTCGACCTTTGCAGCATGTTTCGCGTACCATTGCTGTTCTTAATGCATCTGATGACATCAGCTTTATGGGGTGTTCGTTCTCAACTCAATAAAACTATCAAAATTTTTTTTCTTACGTTGACGAATTACAGGAATGGAACTAAATTGGCTGGCCATCCACGGAGTGCACATTTTTGTCATTCCGAGGAAGCGAAAAGAATTGAATGGCAGCAACTTCTAATCCCTTGTGGAATGGAATGAAAGTTCCCATTCCGCAGCACTAGTGGCGACCGAATAAATAGTCAACTCTTACGTCCCACCCTTCAATCACAGCTGGCGCATAACGACGGGTGCTCACATGTTAGTGCACTTCATACATTTTCTGATTTCTTTCGGCCGGAAAGAATAAATCATCGAATAACAACTCAGCGTATTACTGGGTGGATGTATTTCCCCCTGACGTCGCTTGCGATTCTTGCCGACTCCTACAGAAATCGCGAGGAACATTATTACCAAAAACATAAAACACGCGGTGTCCTGTGCATTCACCAAGACTGACTCTAAAGCAAAATCCAATCATCTTTTCTTCTTCAGTCGATTGTACTCATCCGTGCCACCCCCAACCCCTTCCTGGAGCTTCCTGCACCTATTTGTAATTTTGCACTGCTTCCGGGGGTCAAAGAAATAATGTCACGTGATAATTCTGATGACGGCATCGTGCATATAATGTCATGTGACAAATAGTGACATCATTATGACATAAAGTATGCCGTATCTCTGGTCGCGTAAACTATACAATATTATTTGCAGGTTGTGACACGGGAACGTTTCGTGAACCTCACCGCATAACACAGTGAAATTAATGTCTCCAGCGAAATTTGCTGTGTCTAACCGTGTAGCCTCAGTAGCAATGGCTAAAAGATTAAAAAAAAACAATATTAAAAGTTACGTTGGTAGTATTTCTCAACTTTCTTTTTGTTGTTATTGCGTTTGATAATATGTAAACGAACGCACTGTACCTAAAAAAAATATTTTATTCTCATCAGTCATCGCCTGTTTAAGGCTACGGTCACAAGGAGCATGTCTTTCATTTGTATGTACGTACATTAGCGCTGTCATTTGTACAACAGCAGTTGATAAATGGCGCTAACGTGCTAGCAGTAGTTCACTTCGTTTTCGCTCACATTTGTTCCAAATTGTGTTTGCAAGTGTAGAATACACGCCATTCTTTCAAGAACGTTGTGAAATATTTGTTGTGTTTACTGAATCGTCCATCACCATCCATCGACAATTCCAATAGAAACTTGTAGCAGCGCCACCAAAGTGATACTCAGTGAGCCTATATGCACTCGCTCAGAATGACAATAAATCTGCCCCTGCAGGTGTATCAAATAAACAACATTAAGAATAGGAATGAAAATACCTTTTGTGGCAAATGTGGTGCTGCATGACAAACAACCTAGCTTGATATTTTTGACTTTGATATTTTAGCTGGACACTTTTGACGAAGATTCGAACTATTATAGGTTGTTCTTTATTTATTTATATTTGGCAGAAATTTTGAAGGTAAGCGTCGTTAGAGCAGGCTATCCGAATATCATGACAGTAATGTACAAGATAAACACACAAACAAACAAAAATTAAGAATGAATGAAGAAAAACTAATCAGATGCACTAGGTACATACTATATACATTACAGGGCTTATAAATGCATCAATGAGCACAATAGCTCTGGTCATAGTCCAGTTCGTATATCGCGATCACATTGCTGATAAAGCCCGTACAAATAGCGGTACAAATAGCCCGTACAAATAGCGGAATAAATTTTTATTCTTGCAAGTACACATGAATGGCATGCTATAGTGAAATTCTTGATACTCTTAATGGGAAAAAAAGCAAACTGAAGGCAGAAGCAAACACGACTGCTGCAGTTAAGTGCAACTACGGTGGCCGTTCCGTTCCATTATTTCATGTTGGTATACTATAATAACAATAATAATCCCAAAACCACCATATGATTACACGGGCCTACAAGGTTTCCGCCTCCATTGGAAATGCAGCCGCCGCAGCCAAGATTCGATCCCGTGACCTGCGAGTCAGCAGCCGAGTACCTTAGCCACTAGACCACCACGGTGGCGCCCCAACTAGAATCAAACCAAAGCATTCTGTGTGGCAATGAAACATTCTACCACAGAGCTACGCCAGTTCTTGGAACTACTTTTCAAATAGACGCTAATCTTCGTGAAACATCAATAGTGACTGCAGTGCAGCTTATCCAATTTTATAAATATACATATGTACACCTTTGATACAGCCGTTACGTCGGGTTGACGTCAATCTTGGTTAGGTGCCATGCGCTAAAGTTGATTTATGTAGCCGTGTCCATGACCAGCATTCTCGCGAGCATCAGCGCTTCATAACAGTTTCTGGTGTTGCTAATACGCATGTTCTAGTGGCATCGTTGTGCAAGTGCAAATAACTGGCTATATAAACATCTGCAACTCTTCAGCATATGTCTGTGCGTGCAACATTTGTACATATATTTGGCCTCATTTGCTGACGTGTTGCTTATTAAAAAAATCAAGACGGTCACCTTCCCTCCGCAAGCTTCACGCACAACGTCAATTCTCAGGTCCGTGGGATCTGCCGAGTTTTTTTTTTTTTTTTTGACGGGGGGTCGGGGGGTGGGGGGTGGATGTTCAGTCATGTTTATTGTACGTTTGTGCGTGTGTCTGTACGTGTGAACGTGTATTACAAATGCGAAAACTGAAAATTTTCAGAAAGTTCGAAACCCTCCCCTTTTTCACCACGCCAGTGGCCATGCTCTATGGTTAGGAATGACGTTTTTTTTTTTTCGAACGCATGGCATTCTTTGGCGCACACCAAAAGCTCGGCAGAGTACATAACTGCGACCGGCAGCTCCTAAACAGGCGTGCCGTGTCTGTCTGAACATCTTTCTCAATACGCCGACCGCGACGACCACGTAAATGTTATCGTGTCATCGTCATCACCAGACCCCCCTCTCTAGCACGCATGTCCATTGTCACCCTCTCACGAATACTCTCCGAGACCTCGTTGTTGACTTCAGAATAAATAATCGCGCATCCCATCGTTACTAGACAAGATTAGTAATCGAGTATCGTTGGGTGCATCCTAATCATAACTCGGGGAATCCGACTCTATTTACGTTAAGTGAATCGTAACCATACCAGGTGCGTGTACTTCGTTCAATGCGCAAAAGGAGGGAGAGAGTTAAATATGCAAAGGAGCGGCGACGAGGTCATCGAGACCCCGGCGGACATGCGAAAACCTCATGTTGTGTCCACACGTGTAATGTAGCCTCAGCATGCAGCATGCATGAGTAAGAAGGCGGTGAGTTCTGTAAGCGTCAGCGCTTATTCATAAGTGCGGGGGTGTGTCCGGCCTATCGTATACGAAGGTCTAGGTTGCGCCTTCCTTTACCAGCAGCGGCGGCGAAGACGGCCAAGGTGATTGGTGGTCGCCGCCGCAGAGCAACCTTCTTCGTTGGCTGCACTTGCGCAACGCTGTAAGCCTGATTCACAGCCACAAGTGCCGAGCGGCGCAGTCATGCGCGTTGCAACGCGTCACGCACCGGATTGCTTAGCCTCTTCAGGTTGAATGTCACTAGCTTGACCAGGCTTTTGTTGTTTCGGTTTATTTTCTATTCGCGTCTACCAAAGCCCGTGCAACAGCCTTCGAAGAAGTTCGGGTGGTGCTGGTCCCCTTTCTCGACTGGTTATATGGGTGAATCCAAAATGTTGACTATGGCGTAGCTGCTTTGTCCATGTTTCCGCTCAGTTTACTTACACATAAGAGCGCGCTTGCTCCCGCCCGCGCTTCCCGGAGTATTTTAGGCCCACGCCGCCCTATTGGGACATAACAAGTCGCCCTATGTGAGTGCCACGCTGCCCCAACGGGGCAATGTTGCGTCTCCATATATTAAAGGAATTGATCTTGGAACAACTGGGTCTGTAATTCTCACTTCACACACCACTGGCAGTTTGTATGCGTGCTGCGAGTATGGTCTTCATTTCTCAGCAAGATTTGCGAGAGCCATTATAGCTAAACTCGCGTCACGCCATGCTCGATTTCCTCGATTTCGGCTCTGAAATAGTGAATTCATTGCGTACTAAAAATTCCTGATTAATCAACGCTTTCGCCATGGTTCAGTCTTTGGTGTACGCGGCTGTATACACCAAACACTGAACCATGGTGAAAGCGTTACTTAAGCGTGTTGAACCACGGTTCAGTGTTTTGTGCACAGAACAACACACAATGTCTTTGAAGCTTCTTTCCTTCTCTTTCTCTCTCTCTCTCTCTCTCTCTCTCTCTCTTTCTTTTTCTTCATTGCTAAAGGGCAAGGGGAGGAGACAAGCTGAAAATAGAGACGCAATAACAACGATCTAACCGAGAGCACAATCTTGTGCAGCAAAGAACATTTGACTGCTGCACCAACAAATATAATTGCACAATAGACGCAAAGAAGCCATGGGTCGTATATGCAGCGCTGTATATTCCAACTCGAAAGTAACCATTTATTTTGTTTCGCCCTTGGTATCACTATTTCACAAAAATGTGATTTCACAAAAATAGCTGACTGACCATATCTAAGTTAAACAGCTCGTATTATGTGTAATGTCTTAGCTAAGGTTTGTATTGAATTATTTTTTTACTTAGCCAAGTAATTGGTACTGAAATATTCAGTTCGTAGGCGGAAGATAACACACGGCCAAGAACAGTATAAATTGCCACGCCCGGTTTCCTTTTTGCTAATTGTATTTCCCTACTATACTTAATAGAAATGGAGGAAGTGGCCTAGGTATAGTTTAGGCGGTAAAATCCAACCACAACCTTGTTTGCTTCTTGGAATACCGTTTCTCGCCTTCAATATCACCTTGAACTGAAAATGGTTACTAGCATTTCTTTTCGCACACTTGTTTTGAAAGGTAGTCACAATTCCTAACGGCATACGCTCTACCAAACCAGCCGTGTCGATAGGACACCAAGTCATTGGTGCCCCAAACGTATGAGGTCGTTAACCATTCATTTTCTGCAAAATCTTTCGCAAAATTTAAGAGACTCTGTTTCAATTTAGACGAAGGGACCTTCCTATGCCCGTAATGTTCTCGCTTTCAGCTGCATTCATTACGAAAGGTATAGCGCTATCGGCCTTTCAAAGATTTATTCAAGCCAGTAACGTGTTATGTCAGTATCTGCACTTTCCTCTTCCACATTCCAAAACCCAGTATTAGCGCGAATTTACAAATTGATTCGAATAGCACCGCATATTTTACCGCGTTTTTTTTTCTTCTCCCCATAATACTCCTCTACGCGTTCTTGCCGATAATTTACTATAAAAATGCTGCACATATATACTACGATACGTGTGATAGTGAGGCCATTTTTGTGCAGCCTAAACCCTCCTTGTCTTTAAAAGTGCAAGTTAAGTTAACCTTGCGTCTTTCTGCTTTCACCCTTCTTTGCGTGACCTCTTTTTTTCTATAAGAATTGATTAATGTACTTTTCTTTGGCATATGCATTCATTTTATCTGACTAGGGTACAGTATTCTTGTCGATCAATACCCATACTATACGCAGCATATCGTTGAAATTAATTGAACCACTATACGTGGGAAGCCATAACCATCAAATTAGAACCTCTAACATCTTCTATAATTTTTCTTATTTAAAGGGTAAAAAAACGAAATCGCTCGCCGGATTTCTTTTTGGCGAATCTTATTTATTTGACTAACGTCTTGCAGTGTAAACCCAAGATAATTTCTATATTGCAGAATAGCTGCGCGTCATCAAATTCTGTCAAGATAATAACACAATTATGCATCATATTTGACTGGACTTTAAGAACAGTCAGCATTTTAGCCTTATTTAAAATTGTGTAGTCTTCTACTACAAACGTATGAATGCTACATATGACAAATGTGTCATGATACTATAAATTCGTTCCCTCTCCCTCTCTCATTTCAATTTTTCGCTACGTAACTATTGTGCCTTTTTCAAGTCGTCTGCGAAACCTTCTACGCCTGTATTCTCAAGCAGGTCTAAATGTCTTCATTCGTTAAAGGAACTGTCCGTCTTTAGTACATACCTGTGCAAGTTCGTGCATTCTATTTTCAGTGAACTTCTAGTCTTGTGGCCAGCTCATTTATGAGTTGATACTACCTGCTATTGAATTGTTTTGGGACAATTTCACCGTTGATTTAATTTTCGCTCGCCACGTGACCTCGCATGTGACATCATAAGGGAAGAAAACATGAGCGAAACTGAAACTACCGCACGTTTTCTCACAGACTGCAGCGGTCGCTTTACATGTCAAGAGACTTTCATGCCGTGCATAAGATGGATACTTCCCCGTGATTTCAGCGGCACACTGCGCTGCCGTATGGAACACTAAATTTACTTTAGTTTTACGTGGATGCTACCCAGATCGACAATGATTTGCATTGGTCTTCTTGAAATTAATTCGACTGATGTATCAAGCTATCGACAAAGAAACGTTCCAGGCAGGCGCGCGCACTCTTTTCTTAAGTATGTATATATTTCAGTACGTAAGACGCAATCCCACAATTTACCATTACTTTGCAGGTTTAGTATTTGATGTTCCCCGCCATTGTTCTCCGCCTTTGCTAAAGATGAGTATTTAGTTCAGTTCTGATGTTTCAGCATGCTTAGCGCAAGCCTTTTAGAGTCACATTTTCTCGTGACACGAGGGAAACGCTACCACATTAGCAAGGCGAAGAGCGATTTAGATTGCCATCATCTGGACGTCGCCACACGCATAAGGACATACAATTTCGCCGCCTCCTCAGCTAAATCGCTCGCTTTCCCGATGCTGCCGCAGCATTATGCACAAAAAAAAGCTCAATGGATCGTGGAGTTCGCACCGGTCATTGGTGCAGTGCAACGTCCCCGTACATGCTTCCCGTATAGCGCGTGCATCGCGCTCCTCTACGGCTAACATGTACTACGGGCATTGGCTGGGGCTTGGTGCAGTGGTGCAAGTGCTCACCTTAAATCGCAGTGGACCGAGGGGCGCGGCGGCGTACGGCACGCCAAGGAAGGCGACTAGGCCTCGGCCCGAGGGTGTACGTAGTACGCGGCCCCTTAGAACGCCCTGCGGTATGGTCAGCTGCACCATGCGTTGTGGCCTGAAGCTCTGCTGCTGCTGCTGAGCGGGCCCCTGGGGTTGGCCATTGGGCGGCAGCTGGAGCGCCTGGTTTATGAGCTCGGGGCTCAGCTTGATGCCATTTGGCAGCGGCGGGTACCGGTGCACCGGCTGGAACCGCGTCCTGTGGAAGTGCTGCTGCTGCTGTTGCGCGTGGCCGGCCAGCGCCAGCAGCAGCAGCGGCGCCAGCAAAGCCGGCGCAAACATCATGCGGTCGTCGATCGGCGGCTGGCCCGGCAACGGCGGCCTGTCGTTCGGTCCATGCAAGCGCGTCCGCTCAGGGATGCCGCGTTTGGGGCCACTGTTGTTCGCTCTCTGGTTATGGGGCCGGATGGGAAGCCGGGAATACACCGCGGAAGGTGAAAGGGGAACCGGGCCACGTGACGCGCCCCTCGCGTCACGCTGCCCTGGCTCCACACCCTTTGCGCGTCCTCCTCCTGGTTCGCCACGCTCGCACACACGCCGCTGACGCGCCGCCGGCAAGCGTCACAGCCGGCGACCTCGCTTTGAAGCTGCGCTTTCGGAAAAGTCCAGTGGACGCGGGGCGAGGGCGTTCGATCAGCTGTACGCACATTTCTTTTCACGCGGCGGCAAATCCTTTCTTGCGTGATGCGCTCGAGTGTTTTTTCTTCTTGTCAAGGGCTTCATTGCTCGTGGTCGTGGCAGATAAAACGCTTAGTTGTCCGAACGAAAGCGTCCAGGTGTTCTTTTGAAGACCAGTCGAAGGTCAAGGCCTGCCGTAGCGGTGATTGCAGCGTTGGTTGCACTTACGTAAAGTTTGCGGCAGCTGTGCACTCCGAAGAAAGTTATTTCCGCATTCAAAGATTATCGGAACGAATATGCAAAATTCGACGCACCAGCCCACCTTAGAATCGGCTGAAGTTAAACATATTTATCTCACGGGGCGACGGTGCATATCAGTGGATAAAATGTCTGAGCGTAGTAATACAAAGACTTCACGTCAATAACGCGAGATTATAAAGCGTGACAGCTCGCGGTAAGGTGCAAATTTGTCACAAATTAGTGACAAAATCTTTGTGACAAATTTAGGTTGTTCCTATTGTTTGAGAGGGGAGAACCTCATTACGTTTAACTCGGTGAGTTTCTCAGAAGCTGTCGAGCTCGCCGAAAGTAGCGCGCAAACAACCGATGGTCATAGCAAATATCTCCGGGCTATAGTAATTGATGCTGACAGCTGCTTCTGTTTTCTCTTATTCCCTTTTTTTAAACAGTGGAGTGGTTGCTGCGAATAGTGCGAACAAAACTTATCATCCTCATCAACCGATGTGTGCTCTCTCGTTCTCTTCTTCATCTTCTGCTTAGCTCGCAGTACACGTGCACCGACTTCTCCGGCGTGGGATGCAATAACTGATGGGTGAGGGAATGAGTACAGAGAACGATTGAGAAATAGAAAAAAGAAAGGAAGAACGAAAGGAAGGAAAGAAAGAGAGAAAGAAAGAAAGAAAGAAAGAAAGAAAGAAAGAAAGAAAGAAAGAAAGAAAGAAAGAAAGAAAGAAAGAAAGAAAGAAAGAAAGAAAGAAAGAAAGAAAGGCCAGGCGGGATTCGGATCCGCGTACCACAATCCGGAGGCAAGTGTCATAACCATAGGTTGGCCAACTCACCCATGAGTCCTCTCACTCAGGCTCAGATCGAAGCGAGAGTCTTGTCTGAGTGAGTCCGAGGGAGTAAAATTACGGTGAGTTTCAGCCTGAGAAGTCCGTTCGAGGAAACATTTGGCGAGTCTCAGTCTGCGTGAGCTCTACGCGCCGACCTACGTTAGTAACCACCAGGTTATCCAGACACACTAGCGGCTAGCATAGTCTTGAATAGTGAAGTGTAACAAGTGGTTGGGAAAGGGAAGCGGTTGGGAAGGACTGATCTGAGAGTGAGGAGGAGGGGAACCAGATGAAAAAAAGAAAAAGAAATAGAAAGAAAAAACAGAAAATGCGGAGAGAAAGATAAAAATACTGCAAAAGACAAAGAAAGAAAAAAAGGCGAAATAACGAGACATACTCATAGAGTAACGAAAAAAGAAAAGACGTAAGAAAAAAACTAATTTTACAAATGTGCCCAAACAACAACAACCTGGTCTGCCTGAGTGCTCACCAGTTCCGCTGTGTCTTTGGCATTGCGCCCGCAGTGCAAACAACGCAAAATTAATTTTTTCTCTGTCATGCGATGTGATCGCCTTAATACGTCTTTCTAAGATGGTTTGCGCAATACCTCTGAGTGTGTGTGTGTGTGTGTGTGTGTGTGTGTGTGTGTGTGTGTGTGTGTGTGTGTGTGTGTGTGTGTGTGTGTGTGTGTGTGTGTGTGTGTGTGTGTGTGTTACGTAGTCCAGTTCACATACAGTGGTAGTACTGCCTCGAACAGAATACTGCTGTAAAATTTGTCTACTATAGTATTATAGTATTATAAATTATATAATATATTTTATATTATAGTAATATATGTTTTATAATATATTCTATAATATAGTATTAAATATATTTTATTACTATTACATTTAACAAAGAAACTAAGAGTCAGCTGCCAGATCGTTATAGAATCATGTGCTATACGCCCACAGGCAAGGAAAGAGTGTTACACACTCACTGTCATAACTACTGGTGCCACTGACTGACGCTCCCACGTTTAAATGCATATATACTCTATAAAGTAGAGGGGTAACTATTTGTCCCGTAGCTCAGTAGGGGGAGGACAACGGAAGTGTTATTCGAAAGCGAAGGTTCGGTCCCTGCCGGTGACAAAGTATCGTTACGTCCACGCTTCTTTCTTTACGGTGACGTTAAAATTACTTCTAATAGCATGCCCTAAACTTTCTGTGGCATCATTGTCTGTAAGTTCCCATTATATTAAGTTTAACAAAGCATACGAGTCCTTACCTTGACACTTCTTTCCTTCACATAGATAGATAGATAGATAGATAGATAGATAGATAGATAGATAGATAGATAGATAGATAGATAGATAGATAGATAGATAGATAGATAGATAGATAGATAGATAGATAGATAGATAGATAGATAGATAGATAGATAGATAGATAGATAGATAGATAGATAGATAGATAGATAGATAGATAGATAGATAGATAGATAGATAGATAGATAGATAGATAGATAGATAGATAGATAGATAGATAGATAGTGTATGACGTCTAAGTTCCTGCTAATCGCGTTTTCTTCCCTGTTTGAACCAATATTCAATAACTTAAGCTCTTAGCTCTTCGGGTAGGCCAACGTGAACGGTGTGTGTTGTTTTTTTGTGTGTGTGTTTTGGATAGATAGCAAGCACCCAGCCAGAGTGGCAATTTTTCTTAATCGTCTCGCTTTACACTTTGCATGAATCCGAGGTGGAATCCAGCTGTAGTTCAAGCTGCAGTACTTCCTCCTCTTATTACCCGCACCCAACCCGAGGTAACAGAAGAGTGCTTCGGAAATGCGCCTGCACACTCGCGCTTGTTTCGCGAATAGGCCCAGGAGTGAGCACGCATACGGTAACTTCGCTATACGGGCGTTGTCTTCGCAAGCAGGGCACATTGTATTTCTCTCTCGGTAGCCCGTCCCACGTTACGCGGCGGGCTCCAAAAGCTACTTTTGCGGAATGAACCGTAACGAGTGATCCGAACGCAAAGGCTGACGTAATTATCAGCTTTAGTTCGTAGAACTTGAATTGCGTTCTTTAAAAAAATCTTCAGAAGTCATCACCAAACGAACGGAATAGCTTGTGACGTGTGAGAGAAGAGCGTCCTTGGAGAGCTCCGAAATCCGCTTGAGAGTCACGACTGCAGCCTCTTTCCCTTTTTTATTTTTTTAGCTATCGAACAGTGGCTTTAAACAAGGCGTGGCCCCACCCTATAGCTACCTGCGAGTCCCGGAGAGCATCGTGGAAGAACAATGTTTCGTTCGGCCTAAAGACTCTAAAGGAATGTCCACCTAATGTATTTATCTGGAAACTTTCCCCTGAAGGATAATACTCTCTTTTGCTTTGGGCTCAAGTTGTTTCCACTTGATTCGAAATCATGTTGGCATCAACATAGATGACCACTGAAGGTCGTCTTTCTCCGTCAGACACTCTCGGCCGCAAGTCTAGTTTTCCTTGGCAGCCAGATGGTTTTCGAAGCTCTCTGTAACATAGAGCAAAAGGAGCTGGAAAGGGCGGATACGTCTGCGGGCGTCGGTGGGAGGAAAACCCAGGCTGTTACTTCGCTCACGTAAGCTATTTGAGTGTATTGTCAGCTCGTTCGCTACTCGGGCCGAGTTCTATTGTTGTACCAAAGGTTCCTAGTGCAAATACCCAGACATCGTGCCCCCAACGTTCGTTATACGTTGGAGCTCGACACCCGTCACCACTTGTCAGGCCGAATCAGCGTGTGTTGTGAGAGCACATATTACGTACCGTCAAAATGCAAGTATTGGGGTATCCGAAGTGCGCAAAGAAATAAAAATTATAATTAGAAAAAAGAACTGAACAACATTCGAGTTCTAGGTTGTAGGGAGGTAAAAAACGCAACGTCATGTTGTTTCTATATACACAGTAGAGGCAGCACACTTTAAACTTAGATTGGCCATTGTCCAGACCTTATTGTGGTTGTTCAGATATGGCCAGAGCTCCGCGAACTCTTGAGTCGAACTGTTCACCGTATGTGATGTTTTCTCACTCCCAGGGATGAGAACTACTAAAGTGAACCACCGGAGGAACGCGAACCGCCATATTAAGATCTCTCGCTTCATTTGTCCTCCGTACTATGTATTCTCGCCTTGATTCATACGCAAAGGTGTTTTTTTTTTCTTCGGATGTCTACAGGCTGCGTGCAATATTTGTCTCAAGGCTCCATCGACATGTTGCAGAAGACATTTCTTGTTGGGCGAGTTAGTGCTTTTATTTATTTATTTATTTATTTATTTATTTATTTATTTATTTATTTATTTATTTATTAGAATACCCTCAGGGCCCGTAGGGCATTACAGAGGGGGTGGGTACAACATTTATAACACACAAGAAAAAAAAGACAAAATAAAGAAACAAGTGTCAGATGCGCAAATCAGGAAGGCAACATAAGTCAACTAAAAATGTATAAGAATTCAAGCACATACAAGACAAAGATAGATAATGGAAACTGCGTATAGTTACAAGCATTGCTGAGAAATTGCAGTCTTGAATAACAAAGGGTCTGTTATTGTTACGTGAAACATGCTCATTTAGTACCATAAAAAAAGAAAGAAAGAAAATGGTTTTTCACCAAGAAGCACATAAGGCGTGTCCTGGTCTTCTGTGTCGTAGTTGACTTCTTGCGCCAAATTGTGTCTTTAGATCACCGACGTGTTTTACAAGCTATTTTTCAGCGCATTCATGAACGCATACGTTGCAACAATGATGACCTTCTACATCTTTGTTTTTTTTTATTTTGCATTCATGCAATCACATTTCTTTCCTTAGGCTCCTAAAAGGTTATTACTAGGGGCGTGTGAATGAGAATCTTGGAACAGAATCAAATACGAGTCACATAGTGATGGCACTGAATTGAACAAGAAAAGCGATCGAACACTGTTCGGATAGTTTTCGAATAGTAAGTACATCATTTTCAATAGAGCCTTAGAACAACGTGCACAACATTTTATTTAAAAGAAATATTCATAAAGTTTAACCAAATACCATTACAGTTACTTTTAATCGGCTCAAAATACAATCGTTACGAATACTATGGTAAGCTCGTATACAGCAGGAATTAGGACCTTTGTAGTCCACTGCGGCAGTGTAGTGGTCATGGTGCTTGGTTGCTGAACTGCAGGTCGCGGGTTCAATTCAGCTGCAGCAGTCGCGTTTTGATGCAGGTGACGTGGCATAGACCCTTATACTGTTCGATGTCAGTGCACTCTAAAGAACACTAGATGGTAAAAATTTCCGGAACCCTCCACTACGGCGTGGCTTTGAGGCGTTACATCCGAGATATTATTATTACTAGAGCCTTTGCAATCGTTTGTAACTGTAGGTTGAAATACACTACCGTTATCAATGTGAGACCTTGTCACCTGATATTAAATAAAATTGGGACGCAAAAACTAACCAATTTTCAATCAAACACCGCGGATACAGCTAAAAATGTACTAAAGCAGATAAACCTGTCATCACAACATGGCCTGCACACCGAAGGCGTGTAACAATCGGCGTTTAAATCTACATCTTCAAGAACACTTTACGCCAACGCAACACTCACATCTTTTGTTAGTCGTGAGCAGCTATTACAAGATGAAGCCTGAAGCTGATTAATGTGATACAGCATGAGCATAGCAACCGATAGCATAGCAACATCACCAATCAGCATAGTAACCTCACCTGTAATATTAGCCGGAGACTTTAATTATCTTGAAGTAGGGAGGCGGACATGCACACCTACAGGCGGTACAAAGAGGAATGAATGTATTGCATTCTTTGATGCACTCTCTCTATTTAACATGACTCAATGACTCAATTGGTTCCTCTGCCTACACGTGGAAGTTCTGTTCTTCATTTAGGACTCACAACCGAACCTGCGAACATGCGCGTCCATGTACTAGAATGTATTAGTGACCACAATGTTCTGCACTGCGGGGCCATGATAAAAGATGTAAAACCAGAAAAACAAAATAAAATGTTGTACGACTACTAACGAGCTGTTGTAGTGACCTGTCGTACGTATTTCTCTTATCGCTTTCTGACCAACCTACATTATCGTGACACTAATGAAAACTGGCGATTCGTGCTTGTATTCTAAAGCAAGACTCTCGGAAACTGATGCTGCTCGGGAAGAGTACAGAAGTTATGAAAAGTTATGCGACAAATAAATAGAAATAGCTAAAAACAAATTTTTTAGTGAGGATCTGCCTACGCTGCAAACAAACAATACTAAAGAAATTGTAATGTGGTAAATCCTGGATTTTGTTCGGGACAGCCAATCACCTAATTGAAGACGATGAGAACTGTTGTCACCTTCAGAGGCAGCAGAAAAACTGAATTTAATTTTTGGATCCGTTTTCACTAAAAATGAACCCATTTCTGCCGATTTAAAATTTGACTTCATCAACGCCACAATTAATGACACCGTGATCACTACAGAAGGTATCGAATCGACTATTGAACGTCTTGCAAACAACTTATCCCCTGTACCAAGTGGCATATGCCTGAATTTACTTAAAATTACTAAGCCAGCCATATCCGACGGCTTTGTAGCTTTATTGCAGCAATCAGTTTATACTAGAAGTGTGTCTCACACATGCAAAATCGCTCGCGTGGTTCCAATGTTTAAATCCGGTGATACATCGATGCCATAAAATTACAGGCCCATTTCCCTCACCAGCATATCCTGCAAATTACCAGAACAGTGCAGTAATGAAGTATCATCTGCCGTAACAAATTACTTATCTAGGCATAATTACTTTATTCCTAACAAACATGGTTCTCAGCACGGGCATTCATGCGAAACCCAATTATTTGAATTGTTTTCCAACCTTCATCATGCCGTTGATATGTCCATAATAATTGATGCTGTATTTATCGACTTTACCAAAACATTTGGCAAAGTTCCCCTCAGTCGTCTATTATTGAACCTTTACTGCCTTAACATAAACCGAGACGTTACCACCTGGATAAATAACTTTTTGCGTAATCGTTATCGATTTGTCACTGCAAATGATCCTTTATCTACACTGATTCAAGTTGAATACTGTGTACCACAAGGCTCTGTACTTGGACCAACACTGCTCCTCATCTATATTAACGGCATTGCTGAAAATCTGGCATCTACTACTCGATTATCTGCTGGCATATGTGTGATTTACAGACAGATTACTAGCCCGAATGAGCACACTACTTTACAAAACGACCTCGATAACATCACTACTTGGTGCTATCAATGGCAAATCAAGATTAACGCTTCTAAAACAACAGTTATAATTTTTACGAATACTACCAGCCCTCTGATGAATTTCTATTTGATTAATATTATGCCAATAAAACACGTTTCATCAATAACGTACTAAGGCGCTCAGCTTTCCGCCGACCTATCATGCAATACCCACATTGACGCAATAACAACTAAAGCATCTAAAACATTTAGATTCTTCAGACGCCACAAACATCAAGCTAACTAGAAAACTTACAGCATACCTTCCTCGTTTGGTCTAAAATAGAATATGCCTCATTCATTTGAAATCCGCGTGAGATGCGCTTAATAACAAACTTGAACCATTCAAAATAAAGCTGCCAGATTCATGACCAGATACTATTTACGTCATTCGAGCATTAATGATATCAAAGCATTACTGAACCTTCCATTACCAGAGGATATTGCTAGCACTGCAATCCCATTTTCACAATAGCTTTTTTTTTATTGATGTGATATATAAGGAGATGTTAGTGCACAACTAAGGCACTGGCTACTCCTTAGCTCTTGAGTGAATGTTGAACACATATCTTAAGCACACATATGAGGCTTTTTTTTTCTCTTAAAGAGCCAAATGCACTTGGATTGAAACTGAAAAAAACGCACCTTTTTTTCCTACTGACAATATTATCAGGCCTACTCAAAGAACTTTTTGCCAATATGTTTCACTCCCCTAAATACCACAAATCTACAATGTGGCCAAATCTACATAGCCAAATATTGACAGTATTAGGAAGTGAAGCTTGTATTTGGCGCACATAGACTGAAAAATTTCATTAAGACATAAATTAGCTTGGGAAATAAGTGTAAAACGGTTCGAATAAACAGTATAGCAATATTTCACAATATAATTGACATCATACTTGTGCTTCCGTCCCTGCCGTGCTTCAACGCATGGGTGTAATGGCGATTACTAGACTTCAAGAGCGAGCGGTCCTTCCTTGCAAAAGGGGCACTATTCTGGACTGTCATTAGTGTTGTTTTGTTCCTGGTATCAATGAAAGGCCTTGAAAAGTGTTCCAATTAATTTTTGCCATGGATGCCCTTTCTGACCACTTCTTCTAGTTTAGGGAATAGATAGATGCCCGATAGCTTTTTTTTCATTCCTATTTTATTCAAAATATACCGTGTTGAAGTGAACAGAGAACAACATACTCTTGTGCTAAATTCGAGAACAAGCACAAGATGCAAAAAGAAGTTGGCAAGTCAGCCTCTTACTCTTTACAATCGAGTTTTGTCATTAGACATCATGTCCTTCAGTAAGCGCCAACTCGCGCTGGAACACATTGTGGAACGTAAGCACAATAACAACGCTACTAAGACACAAAAGAAACATTTTGGGTGGGAACAAGTTGGTTATTTTGATCATGTTTGTTGGCGCAGAGCTGGTTTATTGAATGTGGCTCAATTTGATAGAAACAGTTGGAGTACTTGGCTCATTTTTTATTAGAAACAGCCTTTTTGACCTCATGTTACAATAAGTAACTGGCTCATTTCAATTATAAGTGTTCTACACATTGAAGATACTTAGGCATGTTTTACGTTCCAACGAAATTTAGCCTAGTTTCGGTTTCTGTATTTGTCTCTTTTAGGAAAAGAAACGCTTCATATGCAACTACACGAACACAAAATCGAGGAAATGTTCGATTGTCAATGAATAATGTCTCTGATAATGTCCCTAGTTTACATGCAATCCAACCTGCGTAAAATAGCAGTGCGCACGTCTCGTCCTTATGGAGATGTATTCGCTCATGTGTACATAACAGTCGACAATCCATGCACTTCAGCACACACATATGATAGATGTCATAAAATAAGTATGACATGTGCTATGCAAATGAATGTTTGTTATTTATTAGTACTTGCCAGCGACACCACTGTCTTCTAAAAAACGTTTTAATGCTTCTAAAGCGTGCGTCTGTAAAACACCAGTTGGCCACGGGCCCAGAAGGTTTTTGAAACTAAATGGTATGCGGTCTAATACCAACAGTCCCGATTTAAGAGGGCTCCTCAGCATGGTATGTAGTGGACAGTCTATAAGAAGGTAACATACGTCTTCATCTACAAATCCGCATTCGCATTTGGGAGTTTTAGCTCTGCCAATTTTTATTTTATTATTTACAGGTACCTTACAGGCCCTTGTTAAGGGCATTGAGTAAGGGGGGCTAACAAAGACATGTACAACAAGTAAAAGGGCGAAAGGTGCCAAAACGTAAGCTCGAGACAAGAGTAACAAATAAACAAGAAATAAGTAAGTATAAATTGACATCATACATCGTTACCAAAAAACTAGAAAGATGCAGTTCATGGCACGCAGCAGTTAGGAAGTGTACAATACGTGTAAGTTAAATTGGCACAGATTGTGGTATAATACACTGGGAAAATCATGAAAGCGCTTGCAGGAAGTGTGAACAGTTCATCCTAAGCAAACAAAAATAAAGCACAAAAAATAAGGGGGCAATAAGCGCATTAGAAAGAAACTTTTTGCACAGCATTATGAATGTCATATACATACAAGAACGAAGCTGTGAACATGAAATTATCAACCAAAATGTAAGACCAATTTGTTGCGGAAGGAAACAGGGTTAGTGTCAGATACCAAGTTATCGGGAAGATCATTCCACAACGTGATGGCGCGAGGCAAAGCGGATGCGTTAAAAGCACGGAGGAAGGAAAAGGTAAGGAGAGGCCCTGACGTCACTCGTTGTGAAGCCGCGATGAAGCCGGAAGTCGGCCATATTGAGTAGGCGAATTCTCCTCTCTTGTTTACATATGAATGCGAAGCAGAAGGCGCGACTCCCTCTCCGGCTCGGAAAGCACGTGGGCTGCGCAGCACGTGTGTCGTGACGATCCGAAACTAATGGAACTGGGCTCATCACTCAGAGCCAGCGGGACACCTTCAGCGAAATCGCTTCGTCCGAGTAATAACAAAGAGTAACAGCTCGCTGACAACGAAGCAACTACGAAAGAACGCGCGCTAGATGCACTGACAACGGCGAGTGCTTTCACGTCATTAATTCAGCAACTGTACAGACAACACGATCGGTCGTGTGCCTTCTACGGTTGCATTCCACCACGCGACTGACGCAGCGTCCTGCCACTGTGTCCGTGTTCCGCGTGAAACTCACCTGCGTCAGCATTCTGCGACCGTGGTGACTTTGAGCATGGTGCTAGTGACAGTTGAACGTGGTTGCTGTTACGTTGAGATTACATGCAATGCTGGTGGAGAGTGTACCAAGCGGAACAGAAAAGGTGTTTTAATACGCACATGCAAGTTGTTACTGTACACACACAACACGAAACTACGTATGTGCACATGGTCCTCACGGCGTCTTGCTGGGCTCAACAGCGTCGTCCGTTATCACAAGCAGGAGCACTGCTCAACCGTCACTGACCTGCAAGGTGTTCGTCGTCATTCAGCTTCGTCATGGTGCCCAACGCCATTTCGCTGAACACTAACTGCTTCATCCGCGTCATCCGCCGCACGACACATGGATATGCACTTGTTCTACGCACTGTTGAAACCCCGTGATGAACAAAGAGATTTGTAAACGTTGCTAAGAGTAATGTAACAGCCAGACGAACATTGCGTAACCAATAACGCGGCGCAGAGCACAGATATTGTCCGCCACGGCTCAGCATGAGACCTGGGGAGGCACACATTCCGCCGCCAGCCGCGGCCGCTCACTGCTAGACCAGCTTCACTGCGCAACACGTAACCATAACAACGCCGCCATTGTGCCTACTGAATATGGCCGCCATGATGTCATTTCCGCCACATTTTTTACGCCCTGCGCCGGCTGGGCATGCCCTCTCCTTACCTTTTTCCTTCCTCCGTGGTTAAAAGAGTTCGTTTTGCCGTACATGCGCGAGAAACTAAGCCGGTTGTGTAGTCTAGTTGATAAATAGGAGGGTCGTTCAATTGGAAGTCTGGTCATTTTAGTGCTATTGACGTATTTATGAAAGAGGCATAAAAGAGAAATGTTGCGGCGAGTGGATAATAATTGAAGTGCAGAAAATGTTTTGTGTATGCGGGGCCTAGCGTTAACCGGTGAATAAGTGTTTCCATATTCTATGTTATGCTAGCGTAATTTTGAATTCAATGAAGAAATCGACGTGATATAAATCACAGCTCTTTGTACTTTGATTTGACCAAGTATTTTTCTCATTCGGAGAGTTGTAGCTTTTATATTACTTCGCAATTCATTTTTCGAGATTGGTAAGGAAACGGTAACATCTTTACGATGTGCTTGTCATGCCGTTTCATCGACAGCTGTGTTTCCAGGAATGTTGCAATGGCCTAGTATCCACTGGAATTTGATTGTTAAGCTCTTTCAGCGTTTTGTGTGTCATACTATCACTAATTGCAGTCTTCTTTGTACTAGAGAGTGATGTTAATGCGGCCTGTGAATCAATCGCTGAAAAGTACAAATTTTTTCACGTCTGCTGCCTAGTTTATAAACTTGATGGCATACAGAATGGCGAAGAGCTCAGTTGTTGTAGATGACGTCGTGCGACATAACTTGAATGATTCCTGAATATTGAGCTGTGGTATAATAAATGCCGATGTTGAAGACGTTGGAATACTTGAGCCATCTGTGTCAACGTATATGTATCCTGGATAGCGCATGTGTACCTGATAAAGCGCTAGTTGTTGAGCAGCTTGGATGAACATGTCTCTCTTTCTGATGATGCCGTCTACTGACAATTCAATTCTTGGTATTGCAAGTAGTCAGGGAGGATAGCCAACCTTAGAGCTCCAAAATCCATTTCTTGGTAATATATGTAGATTATTCCGTATTTCATCATTAGCATTGCTTTTTTCTCTTCGTAAAATCTCTATTGCCAATGGATGGTTTTTGTTTTGCGTCTGTAAGTGAGAAAAATGGCAGCATATTTCCATTGTTCGCATTACTGGAAAGGGTGGTTGTCGAGTCTCTGCTATGACAGGGCTGCGGGAAGTCGCTCGTGGAACACCTAGGCAGACGCGTAGTCCCCTAGCTAATACTCTTTGAAGTCGCTCTTCTGAATTGTAAGAAGGCCGTGTAAGACTGTGATAGAATATGCAACTGCTTGTCGTATTAAAGTATTGTGAACAGCGAGCATGGATAATACAGATTCGCCCCATGATGTACCAGCGATTATGCAAAGTATATTCACTAGCACATTCACTTCGCTTTCAAGTTTCTTCATGCGAAGTGCCTATGATAGCTGCCGATCAAGTATTACTTCCAGAAATTGGTGCTGTGCCACAGTCATCAATGGTTCTCCTTCTGAAATGTAGTTGAAATGTTTGAACTTCTTACGAGTTAAGGGCAGTACAGCTTTCTTTGCGTACGACAGAACCATTCCTCGTTCTTTTAAAAAGTGGTTAATAATAATTATGTCCTCTTGCAAAGCCATCTGAATTAACTCATTGTCAGTCCCAGATGCCTGCCTAAATGCACATATCATCTGCATATAAAGAGTTTCTCAACCTAGAAGGCGGTCCTTTTGCTAAATCAGCCATAACACAGTTGAAAAGGAAAGGGCTGAGTACGCTTCCCTGTGGCACTCCCTGCCTTACGTCGTGCTCAGCACTCTTCCCTTCGCTCATCTGAATGAATCTTTTGTGACCTGACACAAATATAGAGATCCACCGCAAGGACCTGCCAGACATTCTGAGTTCCGTCATACTTCGCAAAACATGAGTAAGAATGACTGTGTCAAATGCCCTTCTGGTGTTAAGAACACCGCGATCGCCAAACTACCACAAGCGCGTTCATTCTCCACATACGCTACTATGTCCAGTATTGCATCCATTGTACTTCTCTGCTTCAAAAACCTGTTAAGTACTTGGACAATACGCCGGTTATGTTACACCACCACTGAAATCACGCACCAATATTTTTTTTCACTACCCTACGTAAACAACTTGTCAGACTAATTGGGCGGAAGGATTCAAGGCTCAAGGGCGTCTTAGCTAATTTTAAAATCGGAATGATGCGAGCGAGCTTCCCAGACACAGATACAATTTATTGTGTCCAAAGATTGTTGCAAATATCTAATAGAATGATTGTCCCTGTTGGCCCAAGGTTCTTTAGCATATTGTACGTAATGCCGTCTGGTACAAAGGCAGATTTTTGACGGCATGATGCTATAGCATATTGCAGCTCACTTAACGTAAATACATGGCCCTAGTTGAGGGTGGTGGGCCTAATAGCAAGCATTATTTTCTGGCTGGCTAACGCAGCATAATTACGAAATAAGGCACATATTGATGAAGCGGGCCTACTGATAAGTTGACAAAATTCACCTGCAGCCTCAGCTTCCCGTTTGTCCAAGGCTACAGCAAGAGCACGAAATGGGAAGCTCTGTGATACTTGGCCTATAAATGTCCGAATTGTAAGCCAAATTCTTAGAACGGGTGTGTGGGGAGTGAGCGTATCACAATATTCACGCCAATGTCGTTTACCTAAATTTTTTAGGCGTCTGTGTATTACACTGGGATTTTCTGTGCATTTTTGTATGCTTGTAAACTTCTGCACCGTCAATATGCCATTTCGGAACGTCATCTGGTGGCTCTTAGATGTTCATACTCTCCATCAACTGCAGCATAATCCTTTGGCATGGAGACATTTTTGTACATCTGTTCACATTATCCTGCAAGAATTGAGTGAAGCTATCAATAACAGTAATTTCACTATTTGATTTGTTAGTTGATACCGAAATGCTTTCCAGTTCGACAGTTTGCTGTAGCATCTGATGTCGTCACTTCGCAAGTAGGGGTGATTTTTAAGGATAGGGAAATGGTCACTCACACGTGTTTCCACATTCGTTGTCCATCCCACACTATTCACTAAATCTTGGGAACACAAAATAGCATCTATGCAACTCGAGTAATTATACCAGCGAAGAAAAGCTGGAGCGCCGTCATTTAAAATAGTCAAATTGCATTTGTCTGTGGCGCACTCAACAACGTTCCCACGTGCATCACATCGATCACTACCTCAGATTATGTTGTGCGCATTAAAGTCACCAAGTACAAATGTATATGGATGGGAAATGTTGAAGATATAGCTCTTCCACCGAAATACGGCTTGAAGGTTGTAGGTAATGATATCACTGTTATGCACTCCTAACCAAATGATACTTTACAAGCGACGAATTCCGGAACGTCCGAATCACTTGAGTGAACTTGCTAAGAAGGTAGGTCCTTTCTGACGCACATGAGCACTCTGCTAGCACCACTTCGACGATATGGCTTACATATCACGTTATTACAGAGGTGAAAATTGTCGTTCATTCCTGCCTCTTGGATGGAAAGTATTCGAAAAGTATATTAGAAAAGAAGTTTACGGAAGTCAGGACACTTCCTTCGAACATCATTGGCATTCCACAGGAGTATGGAAACATTTTTATATGTTACTTGTCACAGGTTGGACCCGGATCGTTTACATAGTAGTGCTTCCAGAGGCAGCAGGACTTTTACTTCTGGTTGTTTGTTTGCTTCCGGTAAAGCAGACAGGATTGCTTTAAGTGCTGCGAAAAGCATTAGTAGAATCAATTGCATGACTAATACAGAGGCACAGTCACCATTGACTGTTCTGTTTCTGAGGCCTGCTGAGAATGACGTGATGTTTCGATGTTGTAGCTTGGGCGAACACTGGCGCTGTCCGCTCTGTTACTTCCCAACTGAGGTCGCGTGGCCGTTCGCAGCTTTGACGCGTAGGTTGGGGCCCTTGAATGTACTTGTCTTGAGTGGTCTCTCGGGTGTGCTCTTGAGGGTTCTCTTCGTGTGTTTTTCGGCTGTTGTTGTTCCGGTGTGCGCTGAGGTAGACCACGTACAGGATGAACAACCTCAAGGTTTGGAGAGGGTTCGTTGGGGCATGGTTTCCTTCCATGAATAAGCTCATGCCAGCGCATTTTCGCAGCAGCTTTACTTTGCGGGCAGCCTGAATAGGAGGCAGCGTGATTACCTACACATTTTGCACATTTTGCCTGAAGAACTGATCTGCACTCCTTATGTTAATGTTCATCTAAGCAGACCTTGCACCGGTGTGTGTTACGGCAACTTTTAGACATGTGCCTGAATCGCTGGCAGTTAAAGCACTGAAGTGCTGGACCAAAAGATTCTTCCACTGGGTGACTGCTTAATCCTAAATAGATTCCTCCTGAAATTGGGCGGTCGTCTCGGAAAGTCAGAATAGCTGTGTGAAGTGGATGCGATGTTACTGCTCTATCTTCCTGGCGGTAATATTTCATTTGCCACCACGCCGATATAACCCCTGCATCTCTCAAGTACTCTAGGAGTTGTTCGTCTGAATACTGCAGAGTCACATGCTTTACTTTCTTAACGTTTCGCGTGTATCATTCTGGGATGAGAGGCTTAACTTCCAAGCCACCTACATTCGAAAGCGACAGAAGACGTTTTGCTGAAGCTAAGGAAGCAACGCTGACACTGAAGGTTCCATCTCTGGTCATTACGAATGACTGCACTTTTTCTATAGCAGGGGAAACTACTTCAGATGACACTGGATTGGGGTTCACTTTCCAGAAACTATAGCACCTTCAACTGTAAAACGAAAGATGACTGGGATACCCTCTGCTCAGTTTTTCTTATACGTTAACAACGTAAATGATTCATCTTCACCTATGTCTCATTCATCACTTAGGTTATAAGTTGACGCATTATCACCGAAAAGATTCTCTTCCAAGCAAAACTTCTTGCTCTCACCTTCAAAGTCATCTATTGCTCCTGAGTTAGTTGTAGCCATTTCCCGGTTGTTAATGAGCAAATGTACCAGCTTTATAATATTTTGTCATGCCTGTAAGCCCCCAGGCTCTTCATTGTGTTCTGTTACTATCGCTCATGAGAGTTGACAAACTTGAACGAGCATAAGGCTCGTGGCGATGGCTACCAACCACCGTATACTGATCGAGTACTAGCCAAGTCTTCGATAAAGTAACTTCGTACCTGTAAGGCGCTGAGCCCTTGGAGTCTTCAACCGGTGTCTTTTTGGCACACCGAGGAAGAAATGGATGTCGGTGTAATAGTCTAAGAAAAGAGACAACATCAAACCCTATTTTCACAATCTTTATCACTGTCATTCGTTCTTTGCTACCGCTTACATATTGCCTGCCAATCGCTCATTTTCCATGCCTAGATCACCCCTTCAAAGTTTTAGTTTCATATGCACGTACTAACAGAGACTCACCCCTGTTGTGCGTACTCTGTCGACGGAACGATTTGCCTCACGATGTTGTGTGTCAGTGAAAAACCACGACGCGTTTGTGTATTGTATAAAATTTTAATCTGTGTCCAAATCTTCTAAATGATCTTGTTTATGATAGTGTTCATTGTTATTTGCTCTGATGCTGGTGTTACCGACTGTATATTTGTTCCAATGTAACCTCACCCCTACCCCATTTACTTTAACCCCCCCCCCCCCCCTATATAATGCCCAACAAGGGCCTTTAGGCTACATGAATTAAAAAAAATGGTAGATCCCACGTACAGGCGAATTGATTATATGCGAAGCACGAATGAGGAAGGTTGCATTGTCAAATTAAAATCAGCCCAACATTACACGTTAGCGTAAATTATACCATACATGACTTCCATGTCATATTTATCTTGTTTGCACCTGGCATTTGTGCTCAGCCATCCATTCACATCACATAATACCAAATTTTGTATATGTGAAGCTAGTGAAACGGCCGAGAGCACGCTATGATCATAGCTTATAGTCATGTTTTACGTGACACGCATGTAATGATTGTCATGTTTAACGTGTCATTTACCTTCGTCGCCAATTCACGTCATATGATACCAAGTTTGGTATATTTGGAGCTAGCGAAGCGAACGCGAGTGCACCATAAGCTTATGGCATGTAGTCATGACTTACATAACATGCATGTCACAATTTCCACGTTACGGCCTGCCACTTATGTTCGCCATGCAGTCATGTCATGCCATACCAGTTTTGCAATATGTCATGTGAATAAAACCACCACAACAGCCGCAAGAATTGACATGTAAATCATAACATACATGATTTTCATGTTAGGACTAGTCACTTATGTTCTCCATACAGTCATGTTATACCACAAAACTTAGTATACATCGCATCGTCGAAACGGCCAGGAGAGCTGAAAGTCGTAGGTGGCGAGATAGATAGATAGATAGATAGATAGATAGATAGATAGATAGATAGATAGATAGATAGATAGATAGATAGATAGATAGATAGATAGATAGATAGATAGATAGATAGATAGATAGATAGATAGATAGATAGATAGATAGATAGATAGATAGATAGATAGATAGATAGATAGATAGATAGATAGATAGATAGATAGATAGATAGATAGATAGATAGATAGATAGATAGATACTGTAAACTCGTCAAAGTTTTCTAAGAAGTGCTTCGCATTTGAAAAAGCGAGCAAGAGTAAAGTTTTAAGAAGGGGCTGCGTGCAGATAACTTAGCGATTTATGGAGGAAGAATGACGCTTGGTTGTTACAAAGTTTTGTTGGTTTGTGGTTCTCCCATCGGCGTAGATTATTCGAAAACTGTTCGAAAATTATTGGGTCCTTCGAATATATTCGAATATGTGCTATTCGACTGAACTACCAAATTGAACACGTGGCTATTCGACTGGTCATTTGTAATTTTCGAACGTTCACACACCCCTAGTTATTACTTAAATTCTGCATTATTTCTCGTCACATTTTTTTTTCTTAAGCTCAATAGTAAGTTGTGGTCCACATAAATACCAAGCAAACCACGTCCACGATTGTCTACAAACGGTTTATCTATAAGGAAGAAAACTGCATTCTAAGTTTTTCCTCTGAGGCTAGTTTACGCAAATAACAGAGCGTCCTCTCTACTTTCAACTAACTCGAGCGAAGAAAATTGGTAAGTTGTTTAGATAGCCTTAGGGGTGGTGGCACCCATGATCACGAAGAATAGGGAGTTTTCGAATATAGCGTACTGCAAGCCTTTGTGGTGTGGTCGCTGCCACTGCGCTTGCGCCTTAATGCGAACTGCCGTTCGCGGTTCGCCCGCAAGAAATTCGAAATAGCGTGCGGCCCGCAAGGCCCGCAAGGCCTCTCTGCGGTAAGGCAAAGTCGGTGAGCGTGCGCCAGCGATTGCGGCTCCAAACGCAAATCTAAAACTCATATGGCACCTATACGGAAACTCTACGTTCACAATGCCCGCTAACTTAGCATACGCTATTCAAGAGCTCCCTAATATAGAACCGTGCCATCTGCCGTGTTTCTGCTTTGCTTTGGCATTGAAGTGCATATACCTATACTAGCTATATATCTGGCAAAACTGCACCCTGAGTCTCCAGAAAACTGCTATCGCAATAAAGCGCATGCACTAAAACACGTTGCAACTTAATGTCACTTCCATAGCATGACGCCTTAAAAAGCAAAGTGCCAGGACTCCATCCCTCTTCTGTCAAGGTGTAATCACACAATTTATATAAAACACCACCGAGAGCGCCTTTCTCACCACACTGTAACAGGGACAACAGAATGTCAAGAGTCACAAGCAACGTGTTTTCCTTGAGGTTTTGGCGGCCTGCAGTGCAGTGTAGGATCTCATGTACGATGGGTCTCGCGCTGTTGGGTTGAGTGTCGTCGAAAACTCTACTCACTGTGCATGTAGCTTTGAACATGAGGCCTTAAAAACAACCTATACTTTGGAATAAGTTCAATGTATTTCCTAATATACTCGTTTAACGAAAGGAAGCTGTGACGAGACAGCTGATAAGCTGTTTCGAATTTGTTCTTTTAGAAGGAGAGGGTATATATATTTTCACAGTGATCATTGGGAACATAATGTTAATTTTTATTACACCAATTACTCCCGGTTCCACAATCACGCATTAAGGCGGTTTAATCATATAGCTATTACCACGGACATCGTAATATTTTTTTTATGTTTAGTGGTACGGAAGCGGACACTGCACTAAAGATACCTTAGCTGGCCTTATAGTTCTTCGCATATTCGTATTGCGCACCGATGCGGGAATCTCGCTTTAAACACTTAGGACACCGCGCGCCACGACGACGTAACGCTGCAGTTCTGCAGGGGTGCGGGAACAGACTGGCGAGAACAAGAGGATCCATCTTCGCGACAACTGTCTCCGGGCGCATTAAAAATTTCGAAACAGGAGCCACCCCTCGAGTGAATTATGGGCGTGAATACTAACGAAGTCACGGCACTGGCAACGCCGCGGTTCCATACAACACAAGCGCGGGGCGACAATCACTCGGCGGCGCTTTCGTCCAACCTCAAAACGTCGCGGGCGTTAAGTAAGCCTGCGCCGCTCAGTCGACAGCGTCCTCGAGCCTGTTGTCACTCTTAACGCGCGCGGCCCTCACAGACAGCGGGAGGTCTGGCCGCTCCTGTAGATGAGTCCACGCGGCCGCCCTTGGCCGTTCCGCATGCGTTGGCCCGATCGCACAGGCCGCGTCGCTGCCGAGGTACGACCGGGCTGGTCTCGGCAAACGTCGCCTGGCGCATGTGGGAGAGACATATCCATCAGCGCGGCGACTGCGCGCCTCGCGTACCTTACTCGGAATCCGCTCGCGACGCGAACTGCAATCTCATCCGGCAGGAGCCAGCTGAAGGATCGCAGAAAAATGGAAATTTTTGGTATCGTTGGTTGAGACATGTCGAATCAAACGCATTTCGCCCGAAGGCATGGGAGAGTGATGAAGAGCCACAAGCTTAGAAGCCACATGAGCGTGCAAAACAGAAAGTTTGGTAATGGCACCGTCATCTTAGCGGTGATGCCAACACACCGAGTGGGAGAGATAGCGAAAAATATTTTAATGAAGAGCTGGTGATGTTTGTCTGGCTTTTCGCCTGACAGGTGCTGGGTGATAAGTGACTCTGAAGCTGCTGGGTGGCGACTATACACCGACAAAAACAAAATGTATACAGCCACACGCGTAGACTACACCATTTACAAAACTTCATTGAAACTTGTGGTCCGTAAGAAAATCAGCAGCGGTTTGGTTTCACTCAAAAGCTAACAGGTTACTCTGCTGATCTCGAGAGTGCAGGTTGGGTGCCGACTGCGGCGGCTGCATTTGCATGGTGGGAAACGCGAAAACACTCCGTGTACCTATAGGCTTAGGGACTCATCTGAGTTTTTAGTTCCGCTCATAATAAGCATATTTTCCCCCCGGATTCGCTAGTAGGATTTTCGCTCGTCGTCTTTTTTTCATTGCCTTATTTGCATTTTTTCAACAAATATAGCTATATTAGGGACCATCACGCTCGCTAATAGCGCGCTGGTCGATGGAATTGAATAGCTGAGTGTTGAAGTCAAATATACATTGTGGTAGTCAATGGGAACGTTGATCATGCACTGGGAGACGCAAATTGAGCCAAATTCAAGCAATGCTAAAAGTAAGTACAAGTTTCTGTTGATTGTTGCGCATATTTTCGTTCTACAATATAATTAAGATGATTTCTAACTCCTCTTTTTACTTGAGCGACATTTTTAATGTAGTTAAATTATATCCAGAAATATGGACATTTATTCAGTTCTCGCTTCTTGTGGGCTTATTCGTGGAAGTCGCGTCGCTTTTTCATGTGTGTGGGTGGGGGGGGGGGGCTGTTTTTTTTAAGGACAATACGTGTTTGTTAACTCGGTAGCATCCGGCAACTCGGGTACACGCTAAAGAAACCCAGGGGCTCGACCTTAATGCGAAGCCGAAGTCTCGTCGGACTGCAGCTCAGGTTACCACAATAGCATGAGGTCACGTTATACGCGTACGAAGTACCTCTGCACCGTGCTACTGCTTCGTGCATTCCGTCGCTCTTCATGACACCGCTCTTGGGCATCCACCCGCGATACATCATGCAGAAAATATCGATGGCCACCCGCTTCTTGAATTGACATTTGTGTTTGTATTTTTCACACCATCAAAAAATATGTTTTAGGAGAGGCTTTTGAAAAAAAATGCGTCAAGCACCAAACATCGGAAGAAGTTCTGTTGGGACCTCCCTTCATCAGTTCAATGAAGTTCTCAACAACTTTTTATGCGAAGCAGAAACAGACAACATACTGTAACTTTTTTTGAACGTTCAAGGTTTCGCTTCGTCACCACGTTTATACCCATTATCAACACTTTCTTCCTTCCCTGTTTTCACTCTTTCCCCTGTCTTAACGCTAAGTAGCATGTCAGAAAGTTCATTCAGGGCGAGATATTAGCTTTTCTCTCACAATAAAAAGATTGATATCTCTGTCTTGTGCGTTAGAATATTTGATTTTTTTCATTCACCTTAAATTTCCGGCCACTTCGAAATCACACAAAAGAAATAGCTTCCAAAAGCCCTTATCAGCCAGCTCATTTGTTGCGCAAATGTAAGGGACAGAAAGTGGCATGCTTAGACCACTCTTTGAGGTGATTTCTCCGTCTTTAATAATCATATGTGGTCTAGGCTCTTGGGGTGCGAGTAGCAGAAGGTTGGCATATAAATATGCATATCTGGAGTTCGTTTACGTGCACTGAAAAGCACGATAGATGGAGAATTTTGCACGACGTTTCATCGAATAGCGGCCGGTTGAGCGCGCGCTCTCTCACACAGCAGCTAAATGTCCCTGCAGTGAGTCAGTGCAGGTGGGTGCTCGAAATGACGATAGGGTGAGACTTTTTTTTTCTATTTTGTGTGGCTTCGGCTGCCCTACCCATCCTCTTCTACACCCACCATTTATTCTGCACGAAAAGGAAATATGACAAAGCTTTCAGTTGCTAATGAGCCTCGAGGTAATTCTTGCTGCCTTATACTGCCCGAATGTTGTGTAAAGCGCTCCTTTTATTAGTTTACTTTCCTTTTATTTGACCAATACTTCTGATTCTGAGCCCGCCACAGTACTATGTCACTGCTGACGCACAGGTCACGGTATTTAATCCCGATGGCAGCAGCCGTGTTTGGATGGCGGCGAAATGTTAGGGCCGTGTGATTAGATATAGGTACACCTAAAACAACGTCAGACGGTCCAAACTTTTTTAACAATTCAACCCCGCGTCGATTTGATTGATTTGATTGATATGTGGGGTTTAACGAACCAAAACCACCATATGATTATGTGAGACGCCGTAGTGGAGGGCTCCGGAAATTTCGACCACCTGAGATTCTTTAACGTCCACCCAAATCTGAGCACACGCGCCTACAGCATTTTCGCCTCCATCGGAAATGCAGAAGCTGCAGCCGGGATTCGAACCTGTGACCTGCGGGTCAGTAGCCGATTACCTTAGCCACTAGACCACCGCGGCGGGGCTTCAATCCCGCGTCTCTCACGACGATATCGTAGTTTCGAAACCTGAAATTCTAACAATTATTAAGTATCGATTTTCCACAATGTTTATATTTTGCCTGCTTTACTGTTTATTTTTTATTTTTTTTAATTACAGAGTCCGCACTGTTCATAGCAGTGCACCCAAACAATTTGTACAGAGTCACCAAGTGAGAAAGTTGGCGCGATAAGAGCCTATAGCTCATACTATTGTGCAGTCAGGCTTCGGAAGGCTAAACTCACGAAGAGTGGATGCGAGACGATGCCTCAACTTGGTCTCCTTTTCGTTCTGCAGCCCAGCTGAATACGCACCGGTCTCTGGTAGAAACACTATAACGTGGTTTTTTGAAAGTACTAAAACAGTTATTACAGCTTTTCACAAAGAGATCAACAGAAAGTAGTGAACATATTAGTGGATAGATTAGCATAATTATTTACCCAGGAGAGTGGAGAAGCATCGGTGGAAAGTGTGAAAAAGTCTTGACGGGCTCCCACGCTGCATGACAGCATGATAGTTATAGAGAAGGAAACGCACTAAACTGAATGAACTAGGGGAAAAGATTTGCAGCCAGTTCAACGCCATGAAAATCTTTGGGCAGCCAAGCTGTAAGCGCGCAAGTGAACGTGATCGAGCACTGACTATTTGACCCTCCATCAACATCATCATTTCGAGCATCACCATCGTCGTTTCGTTTTTTATTTATTTTCTTGTTCACTGCCCCCTCTGGCCACGTGACCTTCATGATGGCGACGACAACAACACTACTACTATTACCGCTACCGCTACTACTTTTACTACTACCGCTACCGTTACTATTACTACTATTACCGCTACCGCTACTACTTATACTACTACAGCTACCGCTACTACTACTACTAATAATACTACCAACCACTACCACTGCCACTACTACTATACACTAATACTAATGCTACCGCTACTACTACTACTACTACTACTACTCATCCTCTCATTCTCATTTTTGCAGTTTCCTGCAAAAATGAAAATGGGATGGACCGTATTGTAAGTAACGATCAGAGCTCAGACATGGTTGCTCACTCTCGCACGTAATGTAACGACTGGCAATACAAACCGCTGAGAGTCCCACATCAAGTTTTGCCCCTCCCAGGTTGATCGTGCGAGCGTAGTTGCGTGGCATAAGTCATGCAACAGAAGCGTTTCTTGTCGAAGCCACAATGAGTGTGCGGGGCCGACCGGTCTCCCTTCCGCCCACGCGGAGAAGCGCCGCCGTGTAGTCGGCCAACATAAACACACGCCTACGCAATGCCAACTCAGCGGTTCCGAAAGGTGAACGCCGATGCCGTTATCCGTTTGCGGCTGCACAAATAAACCTTAGCTGCACCAGCACATATGCTATCACCACCTGAGCGCCCAGTGTTCGTTCAGGCGCCGACCCGGTCTGCGTCGCGAGCCTCACTTAATACGTGAGCCCTCGAGTCCTCCCTCAAACTGGAGCTCAACTGTTCCAGAAACAAGCGGATGTTCCATTTCCACGTTAGCATCTTAATCATCTGTGTAACAAAGCCATATGTAAGCTCCGCGTGCGCAGACAGAAGATCACGGGAAAGATGTTTGTGAGCGTATGGGGCTCTGCTCATTCATAAAAAATGTTGGGGTTTAACTTCCCAAAATGACGATGAAGGACATTGTGTAGTGGGGGCTACGGAAATTGCGACCACTCGGGGTTCTTTTACGTGCACCTGAAAGTACATGGGCTTCGAACATTTGAGTCTCTACAGAAAATGTGGCCTCCTCGACTGGGGCCACATTTTGCAGATGCTGCGATCTGCAGGTCAGCAGTCGAGCGAGCACCTTAACCACTGAACCGTCATGGCGGGTAGCTAAGACCATTGCCTCGCTTAAACCGAAACTCGCTTTGCTCATGTACTCTTTGATGTTGTATGTAAGGCGCTTCGGCAAGACAATAAGTTGGCGGGAAAGCAACTGTCGGCGCCTCTCTAGAAGTTTTACAACACAACTAGCCCACTATACCGCATGATTTCGGAGTGCATTTTAGAGAGTGAAACGTCAAAATCCTAAAACTGACACCTGCCCCGCTGCGTTCGTGTAATGGCTAAGGTAGCCGGCTGCTTCCCTGCAGGTCACGAAATCGAATTCCGCCTGCGGCGGCTACATTTCCGATGGAGGCGAAAATGCTGTAGGCTCGTGTGCTCAGATTTGGATGCACGTTAAAGAACCCCAGGTGGTCGAAATTTTCGGGGCCCTCCACTATGGTCTCTCATTATCATATGGTGGTTTTGGGACGTTAAACCCCACATATCAATCATCAAATCCTTCCGTGTCACGTAATACCAAATTTGGTATATGTGAAACTAGCGAAACGGCCGTGCGCGCATCATGAGCATGTTTTCTAGTCATGTTCTTACATGACACGCATGTCTTGATTATCATGTTTGCACCAGTCATATACCTTTGTCATCCATTCACGTCCCGTGATACCAAATTTGGTACATTTGAAGCGAGCGAAACGACCGTGAGTGCACTGTGAGCGTGGCGTGTAGTCAAGCATGTCATGACTTCCACGTTGGGGTCTGTCACTTATGTTCGCCATGCAGTCATATCATGCCATACCTTGTTTTGCAATATGTAGGTGAACGAAACCACCGCAAGAGCAGCAAGACCATGAAATGCAAATCATGACATACATGTCATAATTTTTATGTTATGACTAGTAAATTATGCTCGCCATACAGTCATGTTATGTCATACCAGTTTGAGTATCGATACCATTATCGAGACGGCCAGGAGAGCAAAAAGTCGTAGGCGGATAGATAGATAGATAGATAGATAGATAGATAGATAGATAGATAGATAGATAGATAGATAGATAGATAGATAGATAGATAGATAGATAGATAGATAGATAGATAGATAGATAGATAGATAGATAGATAGATAGATAGATAGATAGATAGATAGATAGATAGATAGATGCGCTAAGTCACCGAAGTTTGCTAAGAAATGCTTCGCAATTAAAATATAAGTTCTGCATCGGTCGCTTACCCTGCTTTGTCATGCAGCTGCATACCCAATCTGCCTTGTCTCGCGTGGCTATCGGGCGCGATGAACTGATTCACCTCGTCTTATGCGTTTGCGACTTCGTAAGGGAATATAGCAGCATGCATATCGAAAAGCGTGAAATCCTTATTGGATCAAAACTTAGTGCAGACATTCCACGTGTTTTCAGAGTAAATAGGTGGCGAGGAGGAGATATCGCTTGTGCGAAGGGTAGCGAAGACTAGAAAGAAACTACTGTCTCGCCTTTGAACTCGGGGTGGTTCAGATAACATGAAACTATAGCCTCTCACGTTACGATAACAGAACGAGATATGTCTGCGCCATATAAGCTACCTGGTATGATCAAACCTCAGTACATCCGCGTCAATTATCCCAACGTCATGGTGCGATTTGGCGCGGCTTTCGAACTTTATTCTACGACAGCAGCGCCAGAGCGCAAAGCAATATATGATATGTGGGGTTTAATGTCCCAAAACCACCATATGATTATGTGAGACGCCGTAGTGGAGGGCTCCAGAAATTTCGACCTCGTGGGGTTTTTTAACGTGCACCCAAATCTGAGCACGCGGGCCTACAACAATTCCGCCTCCATCAGGAATGCAGCCGCCTCAGCCGGGATTCGAATCCGCGACCTGTGGGTCAGCAGAGCGCATAGCAAAGTGAAGGAAAGTAGCAATAGCGGGCATGCGGGATCACATTATTCGTGGCGCTGTATTAACAGCGAAGCTGTTTACCAAAGCGTTCCGACTGACTCGATCCAGGAAAGTATCATCATAAGCGGGTATGTGCCACAGAAATCGGGCAAATCTCTCTACCCACCACTGGCCCACTAAAAAATAATTGAGGCGGCTACAGTCAGCCCAACAAATGCCCCCCAGCCACGGCGGCGAGCCGAAGAGCCCGAGCATATAAGTACAACGAGAAAATAGTAGGGAAAGGCAACGGCAGGCGCGAGCAGGCCCCCAAGTGGTGGAAGGGCTACGCCAATTACGACGTGCCTGTAGATCGATGAGAGGTTAAAGCGCTTGGTTTTAGCACGAGTTTAATTCCTTCTCTGAAGTTTGGACAACTATGTCGTGCCTGTGGTTGTCTGCGGTTTGACACGAACCACTCGGCGCTGAGAATCAAGGTCAAAAGAATCACCTAGAATCACCAGGTGAAAGCATATAGCAACAACCTAGAAGCAACGTAAAAGCAACCAGATTAGCATTCAGAATCGTACATTTTCGCTGTTTCAAACCTTCCACGGCTTATACTGCGAGCTTCACAATTTTCTATCCTTTTTTTTTCTTTTATGAAAGCCAGAGTATCTGTTATTTAGAAGTTTTCGAGTGCGAATGCGCTTCGTGCAATAAGCGATTAACCACAAAGCGCGCTTGCATAGATTTCTTATGTTGTCACACCTTTTCTTGCAACTCTATCGTCCGATGTTGGCTAAACTGAGCTGATAACTGAAAGCTAGATAGGACCCTCTTGCCAGTGCACGGCGCCCATATCTAAACCGATATTGACGCTGGGCATGCGGACCCATTGCGGAGGTTAGGGAAGAGTCAGAAAGCGAGGCGTCGAAAAGCATAATTCATAGCGCGAACCAACCTACTTCTCTCGAGTGAACGCGGAGGCAAAGGTATATAGGCTGGGAGGAAAAGAGAAAAAGAAAGAGAGGCGCCCACGCAGCATGTGTAATAAACTCCCCTCGCGCAGACATCTCCGCCCGGGGCCAAAAAGCGATCTTCACCTCCCGGCTTCTGTGTGCGCGCCTTCCGAAGGTGAGAAGCGGTGAATTCCGCTGTTGGTCTTCGGGGCGGCCGTCGCGTAAAGCAGGAAAAGTGGCTTCGCCCGCGGTTTCTAGGTCCATCTCGCTCTGCGTCACCGGGTGGCAAACGCTGAGTGTGCCGCCCCGACGTGGCCTTGCGGCCACAGGGCGTGGACGAGAGCGCCCTACGCCGCGCGACTGACGTTTGTTTAAGCTTGTTCGCTGCATGCGGCTGCGTTCGGAGCCCGACGTGCTAGTGGCTTTATTTCGCACTCTCCCCTTCTATCCCGAGTAATCACTCTTCGCCAGCGAAGCGCCGGGTTGCTATAATAGGTGCGAATGAAGCGTGAAGCGTGAAGTGACAGCTTTAGATTGGAAAGCCGCCGATGACGCTTTTCGCTCAGTCGCTCCGCTCTGGCAACCTTCCTCTAAAGCTAACTGTTCGTTGAAAATGAACGCTTCTCGTATCCCAACACTGTGCGCGTATATGCGGCATTATACTTTATTGGAAGAAAAGTGCGGACAAAACGTCAACCTATGTGTTAAAATACAAAAAAAACTGGGTCAACAATGTATTTTATTGCCTACTTTGTAACTGAATCTCTCAAAAAACTGGGATTATCCTGAGAATTCGTTTACGGTAGACGCGCCTCACCAACTCACAAACTACGCGCCAAGAATTGACATACGGGACGTAAAAAAATGGCAAGGTTATCTAGTTAATAAAATTCATATTATGCGTTTAGATTTGTCTCGCAGGTAAGGTCCGCGTCATTCCACCGAGAGCCTAAATTGAGCGGCCTACAACAGGTGATTTGAACAAATGAAATATTCCTCAAAATTCAATGTGGCAGTTCTGTTCAATGTGGCAGGCATGGGGGCATGTTATGAAGCTTCGGCATAGTCGTTTAAATAGACGTGTTAAACAAAAACGTCACAGGTGTACGCGTTAGATAGATGGCTATCATTTTTCTGAATCTTCTTGCTATGGTTTGTATCTTCTTCCGATAAATATGAACATCAATTAAAGATAAAGATAGAAACTGATCAGATGGATATATACACCTACATGCGTATATATATACTCTTCGACACTTGATATTTGTGGTAATTAAGGCCAAGGACCTTCTGTCGCCGTCGATTGTGGCTGCCGATATGTATCGGCTAATTGGAGGGGAAAAAACGTCTTGAAGATTGCTTCAGGCGGTGGACGTAAAAGTCACGTACGCAGTCAAGACGCGTTTATGCTCGCTGTAAGAAAGGCCTTGTATTAGTGCTCATTCATAGAAAGGTTTTGTGAATGAAAGAGGAAACTCAACTAATTGAGCCAGGCCGTTTCCAGCAACTCACAAAGATAACTACGTATTGTAACGTCGTTTTCGAGGATTTCCGTCGACGCTATATGATTAAAAAGAAGCTGGTGGGCTTGGGACATGCATTATTCCTACCTGCAGGGGAAAAAAAGAAAAAGCATGTACCAGATACCTTTGGCTAGATCTATTGATTGCGCTTGTGGACCGCGCCTACTAACCATCAAATGTTGCTCGATCCGTTGTATGTAAAAACAAACAAAACAAGTAAAATATTACGCTGTGTAACGAGTCCTCTACTACGCTGTGTATTGCGTCCTCTATCTTGTACTTCCGCGTAATAACAAAAGCTGTACGCCGTAAATAACATCTACTCAAAACTCAAGTAGCAGTGGGAGCTACACTTGTCGGCCCACATTTATTTATGCAAAAAAAGTTTAGAAGAGTCAATTTTTCAGTGGGATATGGATAATGAAATACCGACCTTATGACTGTGCATTCGATATAACCAGAGCCACTATATCACGCCATGGAATACCTACTTCATTAGACACGAAGGATATGTTGATAAACGTGCAAAAAAAATGCAGGCATCGGAAGAAAAAATAGTTTAACACCCGTACACATACCAAATAGCTTCGCGCAAGAAAGTATTTCGTCCCACAGTTATTTCCTAAACTATAGGAAATTGCGTATGTATCTATACAGAGCTGAAACACTGTACTATTCCGGGACATCACGAAGGGGAGGCTGAAAAAGAACTGGTCGGTAACATCTCGCTTAACTCGATTCCTTCCCGCGGAAAATTAGAAAGGAGCAACGCTATGGTGATCACGCAACTGCGAGAATCGCAAAGCTTGTGGCGAACGCATATGACTGTAGGACACACCTACATAATTGCGTGGTCTTCATGGATCAACATTACGTGATGTGTCTGCTGTCCTAAAGAAGTTTATAGTGGCCTCTCTGAAAAGCCAGTCGGGTTCGGTATTGTTGAGCGAACTTGGTGTTCATTTAGCTCAAACGCATTCAAAATAACGCACAGGCAACATAGTGCTATGTATGCATACTGATAGAGTCTTGAACTGGGCTGGTTGGTACATGCCAACATTTAAAGAAGAAACAGCGTTGTAACAGAACGTAGACGAGGAGACACAAACACGGCGCTGACTAACGACCATGATAGATTGCGTTTGCACGTCAACGTGGACGAGGACGAAGCTTTCACGCTTCGGCTGGTATTCCAGCTGTTAGTGCTCAAGTTTCATGTTTTTGTGCTTATCTGTGCATCAGCAACAGCCAGCGCCGTCTCTACTAGCGCTCAAGACTTCTGCTTTGCTGGGATGCCTTTCCAGTGAATATTGCTACGGAAGACGTGTTAGTGGAAGCGTCTTGTAGCAGCCACCAACTTACCACCACAAGAAAGCGCCTCAGCTCTTCAGTGGCATCGGGAGCTCCCGATTGCGAGCCTGATGCTACATCGGATGACTCAGAAGCTTTCATGCCTGCTAAGCATCGTCATATACGACAACATCGAGATCACGACTGTGGCCTACGTGCCTCCTGACGTGACGGTAAGTCTCAATGCTATCTCCAAGCAGAAGCTACATGACTTTTTCTTCAACTTGGCCCCGGGTCTTGTTCAAGAGGTTCGTGTGAACCCGCGGAAGAATATCACAGCTGTTTACACAACAGATCAGAAGACGGTGCAAACCCTGCTTGGTCTACGTATCCCTGTGGTGTCGACACGTGGGCTTTTTTACCCCACGAATGTAACAGCTTGTGTTATTTCTGACGTCGACATAGAACTTCAAGATGACGTTTTGAAGAGCCTTATCGTTTTGCACGCCTCCATGCAAAATCATCAGCGTCCGCAGACTAGGCTCGTCAAAGTGTGTAACGACTTTTTTTCAAATATGAAAAGCTTCCTAATCACATAAAGGCTGGTTGAGTGCGATAACCAGTTCGACCTTTCGTACCAAGGTCCTTACAGTGACTTGAATTCTGGAAGCTTGGACATGTGCAGAGTTTCTGCACAAGTGTTTTGGTTTGCCAGTGCCAAATGCGGTGGAAAGCACAATGTAAAGTTTTGTCACTGCTCGACATCACAGCGCCCTAACTGCAACGGCGAGCACTCGGCAACAGACAAAGAATGTCTCACCCTGAATAAGAAATTGAAGGTTCTGAAAAAAAAAGCCATAGATAAAGCATCGATCGGGAGAGAAGACTCTCAACCACAGTACGCGTCTACCCGCTGTAGAAGGCAAAACTGGTGTACTACACTTTTTAAGTATAGCATACTAAAAGTGTGCCTCAGAGGAAAGAGCACAAGTGAAACTTCTCCCTCTCGGCAACATCGTGGCCGGTGCTTCCACAGAAAATGTCCGAGGCCGTCTCTGGAAAGATCGCTTCTCGCAAAGCGTCGGAAGCAGCTTCTACTAAGGCCCCGCCTACAGTGGAAAAGGTTACAAACAAAACGGGCTCTGTCGAAGACGATGCCCAGCTCATCAACCTACTTAAGATGCTGATCAATCTCATTAGATCACTGATTGCCGGTCGCCAGACACCAGCAGCACAAGCCGCAGAACAGCTTTTGGAGGCGCTCGTCCCTGTTCTCGACGTCCTTCACTAAAAACAGTAAGAACAGTCAAAATCCCTGCCCCTTCGTGCAGCAGTGAAATGTCCGATCATTACCTTTATAGACGTTTTTTATGTGACTATTTAAATTTTTTTGCATGTGCGTGTCCCCCTTCCCCTTTTTTTTAACTTTAGTCTTCGCTCTCCTTCTTTCTTCCCTTATTTCCTCTATGCCTCCCCTTCCTGAAGGAGCAGGCAGGCTTTCACCCCTATAGGTGGCAGTTTTCAGCCTGTTTCTTCACTATTTCCTCTGTCTTCGTGTTCTTTATGTACTCAAACGAAATAAATAAATAAATGATATACAATAAAATACAATCATTGAACGTATTAATGAACAAGTTATCGCTAAAACATGCCGATTCACACTTTCAGGAGATACTTCATTTCATTTTTTTAAAGCGACAGTGGAACTACGTTGACACAATCATCTTTGTTTTCCTGAACGCAAAAAGCCTCATAATTTCCCGTTGGCGTTGCTCCGCGTAAGTGCCTTGAATATCGCTATCTTTATTGGTTGGCTCAAAGTCACATTTTTCGCAATGGTCTGCAAAGTGGCTACTCAATCACCCTTTTAGCGAGTATGAATGTTCTCGTAACCTTTCATTTACGCATCGGCCTCTGTTTGGCTGGTGTAACGTCTTCCGCAAGTGAGGGGAATCTTATAAATAACGTTCCCTGGGCTAGAGACAGGATATTGCTACCGTGTTCAAATCTTAAAGGCAAATTTTAATGGTCTCCGAATTTCCTTAAAGAGTTTCAAAGCGCGAGGCGAGGCAGGAACCTCCCTGCCGCAAGGGGCTTGCGTAGAATAAGGCTTACAGAATGCTTCGCATTAAAGAAAGCCACGATCTTCCCACTGTCCCTCATCGATGAAGCAAACTGAGATTCCGGTGTTGCAAACTTCATGTTACACACACATCAGCCGAGCATATAGCATTGAAATAACCCTTTGTAGGTTTTCTTTTCACCACCATGCTACCATTTCATGCGCACGTACCATCATTGGCTTTAGAGAGCTAGCCTCTTGCGCAGCGCTGTATATACCGGGTGACAGTTTTTTGCAAATTTTTTCACGTTCGTCGCAAAGCTATTGGTAATTTATTTGGCCACGCTGAAATTAGAGTCGCCTGCGCTCCCTCCAGGAATACCGCCATTGTGGGCGGGAGCCTCCTCGAGAAAACGGAACAGTGACCTCAACAAAGCTGTTGGTTAGTGACAATTCTGACGATAGTTTCACCCCAGTTGACAGTGGTAAACCAAAAAAAAAAGATCTACTGAGAAGCAGGTGACGTCGACGAACTGCACCGTCATATTTGTGCCAGTCAGACCATCGGGCAACCTGAGGCACCTGAGTCGGCTTCATATTCAAATAACTATTGCGCCTATAGACTTAATAAGTAGATTCATCCACTTACTTTTGTGCGTAGTTTGTGCACACGTTCATGTTCATGGCTGAATTCGCTCCTAACGAAAAAGTTAAAAACAACCTGCATCAGAAAGACGCCGCATCTATATTGTACCAATATTTCAATCCAAGCGTATGAAGTGGCACGGCAAGACGGAAGTCACGAATTAGCGTGTAAGATTCGGCTGTGACCACGAACTTTAACTTTCCGCATAATCTCTCACCGTGACATAATGATGCTTCCGAGTGCCCCCTAGTATCTTATTGTAATTGTTGCTCTATAAGTGAGAATTACAGATCATTGAAAGTGAATCAAAGTGAACCTGAAAATCGCAATAATTCTCTGGTTCAAAATTACCTATAACATCAATTGATCGAAACTTTTGAATTGACATTTCCAGTTTTTTTATTTCATCCTTCATCTTTAAAAAACAAGTGCCATGACAGGAGCGAAAAGCCGCTGTTATAGCGGCTTGAAGAAGGGCACTGCCCTGCCCTGCAGAATTTGGCAACAGACACTCCACTATTTTCACACACGAAAAAACTGCAGGCCATAGATACACAAATCATGTTCTAAAAACACTACAAGTAACACTGGCATGTGTTTTACACGTATACAGCACTACGAACATGTATTGTTTTTAACACACAGACAAAGAAACATCTCATATTTTGTGCGAACAGTACGAAACTTTCGAGAACAGAATCGCAAACATACATGGTGAAACCATACAGACTTCCAAGTACATCAGAATGTGTAAAACAGCTTTCATGCACAACCAAAATTGAAGCTTTATTATACCTAACAAGCAAAAGAAAACCAGCACAAATTCCGCAAATGACTTACTCATGCCGACGTAAAGTATTTTAATGCATGGTTTCTGATCAATTCGGGAGGACATGTGTACTCTTCTTTTTTTCAAGCCGAACACTTTCTGACACTGTACCACAGAGGCAAATCATCGATATTTTTGTAAGATAACTTTTGTGCTGTTGGAAGACTTCAACAGGGTGAGGTGGAGACATATCAGTGCACATGCACTGTTTCGTTAAATTTTTACAAATTGACGATACAACATTAACCATGACTGCATGTAAGTACTGGAGGTCAGGGGCCTCAAACCCGTTGCCGGCGGCCCGCTACCGACTGTCTTCGTTCGTTCTTTTTTAATGTTTTATATTTATGACTATGAGCAAACTACACCTAACTAATTTTAGACATTTTGTTTTCTAAATCACCCCCTGCAGTTGTCATGTGTTGATACAAACCGTGTAACAAAAGTCCGAATCTCTGTCCAGAGTGCATAGTAATTTTGCAGATCGACATTGCTGGGGCCGATATGTTCGTATCCTGGCGCCAAATTTTCAGAAACGATCCATAAATGGCAATGTTAGCTGAAACATTTACAAACTACACCAACCGCTCCTCGCCGTTCTTCTTCCTTATCGTGGCCTTTAGAGGAGTAAATTTTCGTCAGTGTGGCCCGCTAGTTGAGGCGAGTTTGAGAGCTACGCTACTATAAATATTTTTTGTATATATGGTATATGGTATAATATATGGTGTTATACATGTTATATGTCCCATTTTGCAATACTGCAGCATTCTACTATAATAGCTTGCAAGGTGTTTTTCTTTTCTGTTTTTTATGCAGATCCAAAAGCTGCATGCTTATACAATGTTTCTTCATTTTTCACAAAATATTTCATAGTGCTTTAAAAGAATACAGTGCTCTCTTAAAGGCACTTCAGTGTTGGCATGTATATGTCCCTTTAAAACATGACTTCGAAAGACCTCGAGAATCACTGATTCAGATCACTAAGGAGTGCCACTCATACCGCCGAATCACAAAAGCAGCGCCGAAGAACCGCTCGCTACGTGATTCATCTTCGTTTAATCATCCCTGGCTTGTCTTCCACTGAATCAGAGATTCGGGTTCAAGTGTGGGTGCATCTTAAAGAACAAGCGTTCATAGCCTTACAGTCGAGTCATCCGACCGCTAAAACATGTACAAAGCGCCGTGCGAGGTATACCTTTATGATCAATTGTCTCTCATGTATTTAGTTAGTTCGTTCGTTAGTTAGTTATTAAGTTAGTAAGTAAATAAGTTAGTTCGTTCGTTGGTTAGTTAGTTATTTAGATATTAGTTAGTTAGTTTATTAGTTTATTAGTTCGTTAGTTAGTTAGTTAGTTTTTAGTTAATTAGTTTATTAGTTAGTTAGTTAGTTAGTTAGTTAGTTTATTAGTTAATTAGTTAATTAGTTTAATAGTTCGTTTGTTAGTTAGTTAGTTAGTTAGTTAGTTAGTTAGTTAGTTAGTTAGTTAGTTAGTTAGTTAGTTAGTTAGTTAGTTAGTTAGTTAGTTAGTTAGTTAGTTAGTTAGTTAGTTAGTTAGTTAGTCAGTCAGTCAGTCAGTCAGTCAGTCAGTCAGTCAGTCAGTCAGTCAGTCAGTAAGTAAGTAAGTAAGTAAGTAAGTAAGTAAGTAAGTAAGTCAGTCAGTCAGTCAGTCAGTCAGTCTCTCGTGCTACATGGCGAGGAGAAATCCTCTCACAGATTGCTCGAGGAAACTTCAACATCTAGAGTACGCTGTAAACTTTCTCAGGGTGCCTCCTGCAAGTACCGGGAATGCACAGTGACACTTAAATATGCGCATACTCATCGAAACGCTATAAGGCGTGCTTTGTAATCCTAATGGTATGATGTGAAGTACCCACTATACGCTTCCGTATGGCGCAAAGAGTCCCAGCTGTCGTACACCTTGTTGGTGCTGTAGCTAATGATGAATTGCTGCTGAGTTATTTGTGATGCCTTGCCAGATTAAATCCACTCACTCACTACTCAGTTTAAACGAAGATATGGCTGGTGGTGTATCTTAAGCTTCCGCTACGAAATATTTTGCATAGCTGCTAACTCGACTCCTTGCCCGACATGAGGCCTTTACAAGGTTTTTTTTTTTATGAACTAGTTTCAAGCACTGGCATAGCCCTGTGGAAAGATAGTTGACTCCCGCGGAGAGCAACCAGGTTTGATTCCCGCCAGGACTACTGACCTTTGTTTCTCACTAGAAGCGACAGCTGCTGCAGATGACATCGTCACAAAAAGCAGCTGTTGTAACGGACCCATAATAGCAATACGCCACAATACTTGCGACAGAAAGGCACTGATGACCGGAAATGGAAGTAATAAACAAGTGAAAGGGTTCGTAAATAAGCGAGTACATCAACGACATAAAACCATTCACGAGAGGAACACACCAGTCAGGAGTGGTAATGAGTGCTTGCTCTTACATAACATCATGTGCTGTACATAGCCATAAGGCGAAACAGGCAACAGCCATAAAAAGATTACATCATGAACATTCTTTTGTCTTTCAGCTTCCGGTCGCTTTCCAAGCTCCTTATGCCGTAGCACGTGGCAAAGGAACAACCAGAAACAAAAGTTTATAAAAAGAAAGAGCTTGACGGCTTAAATGCGCGGGATTGTTCCGACGGGCGCACAACTCTATTTATCGGCGAAGCAATGCGCACGTACTACACCACCTGTACCACAGTAAGCGTTAGGTCTGTCGTCCTCATCTATATTCATGATGAGTTTCGAAAGGGAAAGCTCTGAGTGGCACGAAAACAAGCCTCGCGGCAAGAAAGCTAAGACGAAAGGAAATGCGAAAGGCGGCAGTCCACGCTCGCCTGAAATAAATTCCGTCACAGCGGGAAGGAAACGGTGAAATGGCGGTTTGTGCTCGACAGGTCCGTCATTGTGATCGCACGCTGAAAGGCGGCTGCATTATGCGCGGGTCGTGATGCTAATGACGCTATAGCGCGTGCGCCCGAGGTGACTGTTTCGCCGCGTGGGACTCTGTGTGTGAACAGAGGAGGAACAAAATCGCGCTCGGCGTCTGGCATCGTGTGTACACTCACTATAATATTCCGGCTGGCATCACTCTCTGGGCTAGGTGGCGTTCCCTTATGGTCGCGTTGGCGTGTCACGGCCCCGCCCAGCGCGTGCCGCCCTGCAGCAAACGCGAGAGGAAGCCGCTCGCGTGACTCGAGTCCCAGCAGTGTCCCTGGAATTTCCACGGTCTGCCCCGCCGCGGGCCCGCTATTCCCCTCCACACACACACACACGTGCGCCGCTTCTTTGTCACTCAGCCGAGTGACTTGCAGTTTAGCGGTTCCTGTTTGTTCCCGGCAAAGGAAGGAGGCACCCGCCACATAGATTACCGCGGTTGTGGCGCGCGGCCGTACTTTGTTCCGCCTGCTCGACGCTTTTGCCGCCAGAGGCGGCAGTCGCGTCACGATGTCGCGCTTATGTGTTTGGTGACAGGCGACGACGTGACCGACCTGCCGCTGTGGAGCGTGTGGGCGGAGGTGAAGGGCGAACGCTTTTCGGCAGACAAGAGATCGAAGCGGTTAGGCTCATAGGAGCAAGAAAACCTTCATTGAAGGCGCGTCTCAAAAGCGGGTTAAACGAGAGGGACGTCACCGCGAGAAGCCCTTGAGTGCCAGCCGCCCTCTCCGAACAGCCCATGATCCATGCTTGGGCTTTGCAGGTTCAGGACTGAGCAGCCCAACCTTCCACTCCCGTTAGCTATGAAAGACGACGCGGGGGCGCCCGCTCAGCACAGGCCCATATGCGTTCTTTGAGAGCAAAGCGGCTACAGATCTTAGCGCAATATGTGTTTCAAAAACATTGGATTGGCGTGTATGTTTGGAGTAATCGTCAAGTTAACTTGTTACTTTTTGTAAGAGATATGGGAGCCAGGAGTTAGTCAGGCAGGAGAGCCTTAAAGTGTGTAGTGTCTTCGTGGCGTGTAAACGGTTCATCAATGTAGTGAAGTTTTGCACCAACATAGCATCTCAGTTTCGTCGTATATCGAACTTCCTAAAAGTAAAACAAGATCTATTGGTGTGGCTCAGAAATCAGGGGCCCAGGGTTGGAAACCCTTCTTTTTCCGAGACGGTTTCCGGGCTGCAAGCGAGAGGATATTCATGTCGCTAATCTGAGGGAGCTCCTTGATATCCAAGAGCTTTCGTCACCCTTGATCTTCCGTATAAGATGTACTCAATGTACAGGTAGTACAGGTCTTAGTCCTAAAGTATGTCTGAAGTATGTAAGCGTAAATATTTTGCAGAGAAAAAAATCTGACTCCTCTTATATTTCATAAGTGTGAACATTGGTTTCTTTTGTGTATCTTTTAATATTTTCGTCGTATTACTACTACTATTATTATTAACACCGTAGTGTTAAAGCTAGTCTTCCCCAGTTCATGTCAGCATCTTGTCTGTGACCAGAAAAACGAAGATAACGCGAATAAAATTTTCGGTGCGAAGTGAGAATCGAAGCCGGGCTTTCTGCGGTGCAAGCATGTGTTCTACCACAGGGCCACGTCATCGCCTTTTTTTTCATTTATTTATTATAATGCGTATTTGAAAGTATAACACGTGCTGTGACGTAGTTATGCATGAATTCGGCGACTATAATCGTTGCTTGAAACTGGTTTTAGCAAAATAGAGAGCACTGTATGAACACCAAGTACCGGAAGGAGTCTTCTTAACGCATGTTATACTGTGTTGCAGAACCCTAGAGTTGCACTAGACGTCAAAACACGTAAACTGTCGAATGAGCGGGTGAATTACCACGACCAAGTGGGAAGGTACGCAAGGGAGTGTGCAGTGGGTACTTCGCCAACAGTAAAAGGGAGAATCGGGGAGTAGTGGACACTTAGCAACTGTACTATCCGCGTCAAATCAAACTCGAACATCGGCAAGCCTTTTCAACTTTCGAAATGCCGAACAAACGATGTCTGTGTTTGGAAAACCCTCATTATAAGGGCCTTTAGTTTTTTAAAGAAAAAACAGAACACAGTTTTACATTGCAGCTGAAACTTTGTAGCTATCTTGTGACGATTTCAATGAGCAGCATAATGCCGTTGCCTGGAGCCTAGAGGCAGCTCAGGCAAGAGGGTGGGTTGCAGCAAAGTGAGTAGGCTACTCCAACTAATCTTTAATTCTCCGTATTGATACAGAATGCCGTTTGAAAGAATTGAAAAGTTGATCTCTGTCTATTTTGCATGTGTATACAGACCCGACGGTTACGTATACTTCTTACTTTGGTTACGCAATCCCGGTATCTCCTCGAAACTTAATTATTCGTTGGTTAGCTAGTTTCATACGACTTAACGTCTCAAAGCGACTCAGCATATGAGATACGCTGCTGAGGAGGACTCAACGTAATCTAAATCACCTAGAACGCTTTAGCGTGAATGGAGATTGCAAAGTAAACGTGTCTCCAGCAGTTCGACTCCATCGAAATGCTACCGCCGGCATCGAAACCGTTTCCGGTCAACAGCCAAGCAACGTCACCACCGAGCCACCACGGCAGCTTTGTATTGAGGGCCCAATCCAACGAATATCTTCGTTACATTGAATAACATTCTTCCCTTTGAAGCTTGTTGTCGGCTACTTCCATGCGTTACCTGGAGAAACTCATTCAGTGTTTTGAAAAATAAGTGTGCTAATTGGACGAAGACAAGAAAAAAATGAACACGGACACAACTCGAACTATGAAATGATGTTTTGCCGAGGAAACAATAAAACAAAACGTTTGTTTACAGGGCAGTACCAACTCGCCCAGCAAACCATCCTTGTTAAGTTCTATTAGTGCATGTGAAGTCTTGTTGAAATTGCATTGCCCAGAAAGCATAGCTGCCGTATACTACCGAGCTAAAAAGCCAATAGTCACCATAATAGAAGCGCAGAAAAAAAGTGGTGTGACTTTCGCGAAAAAGCTCAAACGAAGTGGAAATTTATATAATATTCCCTTTCTGAAAAATTGCTAATTACAGCATAAAATGTCGCTCCGATTTAAAGAGAGCCTAAATAAGTATATTTAATTAGTTTATACCGTAAAATATTCGCAACTATGAACGAAAGCGGATATTTACTTTTTACATTGTCTTTAAAGTTGAATGCACGCTTGCCTGTGCATGATTAAGGTTACTTGCTGACTCTCCAAATAATCTTTGACTTCAGCACTAAACTACTCAAATTCATCAACAAATATGGTATTAGTAAACCACAAATGCGCTATCGGTGCGCGTGGTGGTCACTAAACTAACTATACGCTTGCTGTAATTATAAAAAGAAGCCTTAAAAACGCGGCAAGTGGCTTGAAGAATATACAACCGACTCAGAGAAAGAAGAAGCCCAAATCCGCTTTTTGTAAGCGGAGCTGGACACTGCCACAAATTTTTATTTCTATGTAGAGAAGCCCGTGCAACAATCATTTACTTTCAAAGGAACACTCTAAATCACGGCGAATAGCTTGGTTCTACGTTTCTTGTTGTATTTACATTCACATATACCCCATCACATCTTCGGAACAAACTATCAACAGACCTAACAAAACTCTAGTCGTTTACCTGGTATAAAGTTTACTTACATTGGTTCATGCTCTCTTCACTTGTTTGAATTCTACCCCCATTCTATATATAGTTTATTGCGCACTCTAGTGCTTGTATAGGATACGACATAAGGACCCGCCTCGCCACGGTGGTCTAGTGGCTAAGGTACTTGGCTGCTGACCTGCAGGTCGCGGGATCGAATCCCGGCTGCAGCGGCTGCATTTCCGATGGAGGCGAAAATGTTGTAGGCCCGTGTGCTCAGATATGGGTGCACTTTAAAGAACCCCAGGTGGTCGAAATTTCCGGAGCCCTCCACTACGGCGTCTCTCATAATCATATGGTGGTATTGGGACGTTAAAGCCCACATATCTATCTACATAAGGGCCCCCTTTACAACTCCTCTGCGAGCTATGGTGCCCTGCCTTTATAACAGAACTGATGTACATATCTCCTTGTGAATAATAAATGAATTGAATTGAATTGTGTTTGCTTGACTTGAAAAAGCGCTGCAACCACTTCTATGCCTATGTAAGTGCCGTAAAAGACTTTTAATACGGTGCCCTTGCAGCTAACCTGTAACTTCAAGCACTGTTTACGACGTAAAAGTTACGTGGATGCTAAAACATAGGGATGTTTTTGTCGGTTGCATCATGTGTTTGTACCGTCAAGGTATGCCGACCACTCTTTACCCGGTGGCGCGACATGCGTGATGGGTATACACCAGGCCCGTAACCATGGGGAGAGCCCTTGGACTCCCCCCCCCACCTTTTCTTCCAAAATTCAGATGAAGAAAGTGTTCTTTCTTTTATTCGTCATTTTAATTGGTAGATCTCACGTAACAAAGAGATCAGTGTAACACGTAGACATGGTTCGCCCGCAGGGTAAGCCACAAGGAGGATCCAAACCTCCTGACCAGGCCCTACCGCACTGGGGCGGCAGAAGCAACGGATTTGAAAACAAGTCAACTTGGGAAATCCTGAATCAACAAGGACATAATCATTATTATAATAAGGTTTTAATCACCAATTATAGTAATAACGTAGCGACAGTAATGAACATAAAATATTAATGCAATCACAGTAACAACACAAGCATTAATGCAATAAAAAACCAAACATCGATAATGTGGTAATTAGCTATAGTAATAACAATAACTTTTGTTAACATTACATTGCACTCGCCGAATATCATCATTTTTTGTGTAGTGAAAGTTACATTAAATATTGTACAACACATCCGCATCTGACTCAAGAAACATGTCCATTATTAAATGTATAAATTCTTGAATCGTTTTACCATTTCTGGCTATTTCAACAACAGTAGGATACACATTGCATAAACAGATAATTTCATACTCGATGAATTTCATGCCATAGTTTGTCCTGGGTTTCTTAGTTACCATTGATTTCTACTGAAAAAAAAAGTAAAAAAACATGAGTTTTTCTATAAAATAGTCCCGGTCGTCAGCAAGTGGGCTCTCCCCGAAAAAAGTAATTCCCAACAATTCACCGCCAGTGTTCCTACCGTAACAAGAACCAGGAGTACACATATTTATAAGAGAGTAAGCAATGACTTATGGACCACTCTTGAAGGTAATACTGATGGGCAATTATGGAGTGCAGGTACGAAAGGCCCATTTCCAGTTCTACCGCATACAAACTACTCTTTCGGGATTGTTATGAAAACGGAATGATTTATATGTGAGTAATCACCACGATGAACTATAACATGTGGTAGTCAACAGCACCATGGCGTCGGTATATGCGTGTTGTGCACCGTAATCTCGCGTCCATTAATATTTTGAAATAATTGTGACGTCACCACAGATCGCTTTTCGATTTTTTGCGCTCATTTCCCGTTTTTTCTTCCTTTAGTTGTCACCTTAGTATAGTGTTGCCCTGCTAGTTTTTTTTCCTTCGTTTATTCTCCTAAATTATCGTATCTGTGTGTGTATCTTAATTGTACATTACTATCATGATGTTGGCATAGCTGGCTCTGACATGGCTTGCTTTCACATATTTTTTTTATATGTAAATCAAAAAAGTTACTGCCGCAAAAAAAACACAAAACAAAAACTACTTGGGTGTACAGACCTCACTTGTGCGATGAGCATTATCGATATAAATAAAAATACACTAATAAAAAAGCGGGCGTGCCGGTAAGTACGCTATTCATTGAAACAAAAACGTGCATTAAAACTTAATTTTGTTGGTACGTTAAAGGCAAAAAAAAGCAGGTCTCACCGAGATTTGAACACGAATCGCTCGATTCAAAGTCCAGAGTGTTAATTGTTACACCATGAGACCACATTCTTGCGACGCCGCGATTCGAACCCAGGTCTCCTGGGTGAAAGCCAGGTATCCCAACCACTAGACTACGCCGGATATTCGAGACCGTGGCACGTATTAGACAGAAATGACGTCTTCATACTTGTGGAGAACAATATATGTCCCACTTCTCTGCATTTAAGAATACGAAACAAGAAAATAGCAAGTAAAAAAATAATTTCGCCTGTAGCGGCACATTCAGTCAGATTAAAACAGGTCTTTCGAAGAGGACGAAGACGACTGATGCCACTGCGATGGTATTATTATTATTATTATTATTATTATTATTATTATTATTATTATTATTATTATTATTATTATTATTATTATTATTATTATTATTATTATTATTATTATTAATCGTTGTTTCATAGTGTGCTCACATCTAATCTTTTTTTTTACATTTGCTTTCACGTTCAATTCTTCGGCGAACTTACTACGCAAATCTTCACTTCACCTAATGGAAGGTTTACACAGTATACAGGGCTCGTAATCGTGGCCGCGATGCACGCTGGTGACATCACCTTCAAAATCATGGTTTCATTAGACCTTGACTGAGAGCTTGATTATTTCGTTTGGTCTTGGAGCAGCAGCATGGAGGTGCATCAGTTTTTATTTTCTTTTTGTTTTGTTTTTTACTTTTAGGTTCGTTTTGTATCACGTTCGGATGTAAACAGCATTTCCAGGTACTGGTCGCATATCGCATCGACTTGTCGTTGTATATCTGAACGCTTTTATGTGGAAATTTGTGGAATAATGCACCGACAACCGCTGGAGTAAACAACTATATATTTCTGGCAAATTAGTGCGTCCACATTTACTCGCGTTTGCACGAATGCGACTGACATGCATCCATGCTTTCTTACCAATCGTGGTCAAATTGGTGTGGGGCTGGCGAGAAGAATTTTTTACTGCACTGGGGGGGGGGGGGGGGGGAGGGACATGTCTGCGAAAGAGTGAGTTCCAGCGTTGTGTCACGAAGGCGGGGTCATTACGCATTGTTTTTTTTTACTATCGCTGTTCTAACGAAACTATTGGGAAGGCGACTGCAATTCCGTGCCCTCTGCTGGCGCCGCCCCTGAAGGCGCACCGCCTGGCATCCTAATATTCCCAGTATAAACTTGTCAACCTGAAGAAGCAAGGTGGGCTTCACTGGATGAGCTAAAGCTGCAGCCCGCCACAACTGGTGTTTCCTGGAGACCAAAAAAAAAAGAGAAAAAATCACCGCCATATCTACAATGTGAGTCATGTTAGAGAAGCTTCCTCGGAGGTGGCGTTTCTCGGCGAGACCATTTCTGTAGGAAAGCTTGTTAACGAGCCCGCGTGAGATGTCTACGTCGAAGGCAGCGTTGTCGGGCATGGGTTCCGTGGCCGCCACTGCACAGTGTTGGCCACGTCGATCGGCACTTTAAAGGAGCATTGCCATCGAATTTCAAGCTCTAGATGATGCATTAATTTGATTGCTTGGTACACACGAGCTTTTTTTTTTTTTAGCGAAATATGACTCACGTACGTTACATAGATGTTATTCTATTTGGAGCACAAGGAGCGTCCAAGGCTCATCGGCACGTTCCCAGCCATATGAGGCATCGACAGTGTTTTGCGTGTTCAGCAAACTCCAAGGCTATGTTGCCTAGAATATCTAGGCCACACCTCAGGCGCCTAGTGACGATGAGCGAGCAGCGATGACGTCGACAATTTTAGTGTTGACATCGCGGTGTCTACATGTGGTACCACCTGGCGGTGGCGCCTGGCTGCATAGAAACGGCTTCACTTGAATTGTTTCGCTTGTTTCGTGCAGCGCGTTCGTGTGAGTCCTGCGTTTTTGTTGTGCTGCTTTGGTTGATATGCCGTGGGGTGGTCATCGCGAATGTGAAAATTTGAAGCTGAGGTCATCGCGAACAAGTGGGCGTATGTCGTATACCAGCCAGCGTGGCCCAGGCGTGCGTCTCCAGCTTCCTCTTCACTGCTCGGCCCGGCGTTGATTTCAGATTCACTGCTCACAAGAGTATCGAACGAAAATGATTCGCCACGGTGCAAATCACCGCGATTGCATATTTATCAGTGTTTTCATTGTCGCTTGTGGACGCTGATGACGGAGGCGACGACAATGGAGGTGGCGAAGACATGACGCGTGTGCCAAGCAGACAAAATGTCAAATGAAGGTCATGTCACCATTTTGTGTGGCCACGTCATTTGATAGGGTGCGACTGCGGGAGGTGACCACTTGGCAGCGCTGAAAATTGGCGGGCTTTGCACCCGTTTTGAATTGGGTTTTTTACTGGTTATGCTAATCGATTTTACACATATTATTCGTCCCTCTCTTGCATTATTAGTACTGAATTGTTACGAGAGGATCGATAACAACGCGCTGACGCAAAAAACGTGACATGCCTCAAGTTGACGTCACTGCTCCTTTAACCAACTGCACCTTTATGTGCCATACTGACCACTGCCATGAGTCAAACACCTAGCGCTCATAAATGGCAGACATGGAGCTATCACGCGTTCTTCAACGGGGTTGAGAGCAGGCAGGTGAGGGAACTTGTGAGGATATCAATACCCGTGCTCAACACTCATCGCAGGAACTTGGCCCGTGCTGCCGTGCCTACGAAGCGACGAGAAGCCAAATCGGACGTTGGTCAAATCGCGATAGTCTCGATTCCGATTGGCCATGATTGTCGTTAAATGGGGAACAAAAGTTCCCATATGTCGAACCGCGATTTCAATTTCATTTATTTTTCATTCATACAGTATGTAAATGTTGAGCCAACAGCCAAAAACCAGAATAGGATCTTTATAAATATATATAAATTAATATATATAATATATATAATTAAGAAGAAAGAAACGTTTTCACCCACTTTTCTTTCTTCTTATTTACATTCCATTGGTTCTAATAACTTTCCCTATACATTCTTTGGCATTACTGTCTGTTAGATCTCATTAACATTTTCTCAAAACACGGAAAAACGAGCCCTTAGGTATACACTTCTTTCCCTTATTCATTAACGAGGGTCTCGTACTGGCAGACTTGGTGCCATTAGGTTGTATACGAGGGACTATTGATCAGCTGCCCGCTCGTAATAAGTTCACGTGCTACGTGACGCCACACAGACTCATAAAAGGATATTCCACACTCGCCGCTTGGCTACAGGTGGCGCTGACTGACACTCCCACGTTTAAATTCACACATAAACCCAAAAAAGTGGATGAGGGGATGGCCGCTATGATAGCTCAGTAGTTAGAGCATCGAACGTGTTATTCGAAGGTTGTAGTTTCGATTCCTGCTCACGTATATGCTTACTTTTTCACCCACTTTTCTTTATTCTTATTTACATTACATTTGTTCTAATAACTTCCCCTATAAATTCCTTGGCATTATTGTCCGTTAGATCTCAATAATATTGCGTCAAAACACGGAAAAATAAGCCCTCAGGTATACACTTCTTTCCTATAAATATATATATATATATATATATATATATATATATATATATATATATTTCAGCTACAACATTGTGTGCATATCTAATTTTCAGGAACAAAATCTTAATGGCGAGGCAAAATGCATAAACTTAACATCAAATAAAAGCAAAAAGTGCGTTCTACAATAACTCCGAAAAGAACAAAAATAAGTAAGCACAGTACAAAATACATCAGAAATAAACATGGGAAAAATCACATAATTTTTAGAAGTACAATTTTGTCACAGCAGGCGTGAAATTATCAGCCATTTTTACTTGAAGGGGTACTCTGTTCCGAATTTTGGCGCCACGAAACTCCAGCAGTCGTTGGCCATACGTGTTCCGAGTAACTGGTACGTTGAAATTTATATTTGTCGCGTTCCTTGCGTTGAGATTAGGCGTATTAAACAAAACTGGTGATAGCGAGTGGTTCTCACGTAAAATATTATTAAAATTGCCACTTTCATTTCGAATGTCATGGAGAATGGTAGTATACTGAGTTGATTGTAAGGAACGTTATTATGATCGTGTAGTGTGTATGTCATAATGCCCAAATTCATTTGCTGTAACCGAATGACAGGATCCAAGTATGTTTTATATGTATACCAGACCATGATTCCGAACATTATATGGCATTACAGTGAAATATTGAATAGTAAGCAATTGTAAGTATGCTAAGATTAAGACATTATCTGCATTTTATTAGCAAAAAGCAAGTGGGAGCCAATTTGGTGCATATATTAGATATGCGTGGTCTCCTCTTCAAATTCCAGTTCTATAATACCACTGGATACTTTAAGTTCTCTGATTTTTCTATCGTTTCACCTACTAGCTGAATTTACAAGCCTGTTGTGTACCACTTGGCATAACGGGAGCGGAATACTCATGCGGAATACTCATACTCATACTCATACTTGCGGAATTTACTACATGCAAACCAAGCTGATATGCTAGATATCTCGCTATTTGTTGTATTCTGCAATTCACTAAGGGATTTCAGTGTCAATAATAGCACAGTATCGTTGGCGTAGATACCATATCTTCATAACTGTAGTGCTGATGGGAGGTCATTAATGTACAGCGAAAACATTATTGATCCATGCAATATTGATCCAATTGTGATCCAATATTGATCCATGCGGAACTCCAACTACAATAGTGGAATATTGGGAAGCATACCAGTCCATTCTTACGTATTGTTTTAGGGGCGAAGCTCCTTAGGGCGTGGGCTGTGCGTCCCCTGTAGCCTGTATGTAGCCACCTCTAGTTTAGTTCTTGCAGTGTTCACTAGATGGCGGTACCGTCCCCTGTATGTAGCCACCTCTAGTTTAGTTCTTGCAGTGTTCACTAGATGGCGGTACCGTTTCCTGTATGTAGCCACCTCTTGTTTAGTTCTTGTAGTGTTTACTAGATGGTGGTACTTGTAGCTGATGATGAAAAGATGCAAGATGTTATAAACTAGAAAGCGGTACTTGTAGTTGATGAAAGACGCGAGATCTTATAAAATAGGAATGATGTCACATATGGCGCGTGTCATTGGTTGAAGGCAATCGTTCGATTTAGTGCGGCGACGTACGCTAGGGGGAGCGATGTAATAAAATCGAGTGGGCAAAATGTACAGAGGATTCATGGTTTACCAGGTTTACCTCCGGAGCTTCGCCCACTCATCATCATTCACTTCGTGGATATGGCGGAATTTTTTGACCATTTAGGCAGCTTGAAGAAAGGTTCATTGAAAAAGGTTATTGAAGCTTCGCTAAAGCCATACATTCGCAATTTTTTTTACAAGTATCGAATGACAGACCGGGTCGAACGCTTTTTTTTTAATTAAAAAATATTCCTACGGCAAACTCGTTCTTGTGTAAAGCTGTGTATATATTCTGAGTTAGTTTTAACACTGCTGATTACATTGATCTATCAGTTCTGAATCCGTGTTGAGATTCTGTTAGAAGCTTGTTTTCGTTTAGGTACTGCTCTTCCTCGCGACCCTCAGCCATAGTTCGTAGCTGTTAACAGGTAACCTTCCGTCACTATAACTGGCCATCAGGTCTCGGTGGATCCAACCCAGCGGCATTTTTGTCACTTAATATAAACAGGAACATCAACTACGCCTATTTGTTTTTTTACCCGCTCTGCCATCTTGCCCTCATCTTGCGTCTGGCTTTTTCCTTTTCACCACACTTTGTGTGGTTCTAAATAATAATAATTGCTGGCATTGAACGTCCCGAAAACCACCATATGATTATGAGAGTCCGTAGTGGAGGGCTCCGGAAATATTGGCCAGCTAGGGTTCTTTAACGTGCACCCAAATCTAAGCACACGGGCTTCAAGCCTTTTCGCTTCCATCGTAAGTACGGCCGCCGTGCCAGGGATTCGAAGCCGCGACCATGGCGGGTCAGCAGCTGATTGCCTTAGCCACTGGACCACCGTGGTGGGTCCTTTGTGTGGTTCTTATATTTTCAAGTTTATTCATTATTGTTCGAGGTAATGCTTGATATGTAGAGGTGACAAAAATGTTATCGTTTCACACTTTCCACTCTGGCGAAAGCGCTAATTTTCCGGTTGTGCGTTGAGCGTAAAAATCGTATGCGTATCACCGCATAGCTTTATATGCGCAAGATTTCCTAGCGAACTTCGGCGACTTTGAGCGTATCTATCTATCTATCTATCTATCTATCTATCTATCTATCTATCTATCTATCTATCTATCTATCTATCTATCTATCTATCTATCTATCTATCTATCTATCTATCTATCTATCTATCTATCTATCTATCTATCTATCTATCTGTCTATCTATTTCTATCTATCTATATATCTATCTATATATCTATCTATCTATCTATCTATCTATCTATCTATTTAGCCGCCTACGACTTTTAGCTCTCCTGGCCGTTTCGATGATGGGATCTATACCAAAATTTTACGGCATAACATGACTATATGACGAGCGTAATTGGCAAGTCATAACATGAAAATCATGACATGTATGTCATGAATGTTGAAATTTATATGCCATGGTCTTGCTGCTCTTGCCATGGTTTTGTTCAGATGACATATTGAAAACTGGTATGGTATGACACGGACTGCATGGCGAACACAAATGGCACGCCCTAACGTTAAAATCATGACAAGCGTGTCATGTAAGAACATGACTGCATGCCAAGCTGTCACAAACGGCTGCACTTTTCCTCTCGCCCGCGCGCCCCATCGTCCAAGGAAGGGTGCTTTTGTGTTGGGAATACGACATCCGGCGACCAACGACGCAGTGATGGCGCCGCCACGTCTTCCCTACACCAGTGCCGAAAGGGGCACTCATGTGATCTACAAAAAAAGAAAAGACCTCGAGATGGGACGGGAGCACGCGTACGCCGCGAAAAAGTTTGGACTGCATCTGAATCGGTAGTTGAGGTGCAACCAGCAAGAAGCGCGGTCGTCGGTGTCGCGAGGTTTCGCGTAGGCGACGAGCATGGAGTGACCCGCGCAACGTGTTAAGACGGCTGCAATACCGGGCACCCTCGTCGTCTACTAAGCTGGCGAGATCTTCAGCGGCACCCGTCAACTCACCAAAGTGTACCAAGAGCTGGCCTGATCCGTATGGAACTTTTTATCGTGTTTTTTTTTCAACTGCTATTTTATTACCACCAGCTTTTCCATAATTGTAGTTGTGTGCACTGCGTCACACGTAGCAATTCAGAAGCGCGACCATGATACTTTCATAATAATTTCTTTGTATCTCTTTTTCATTTCCATCACGTCATTATTTTATTAACATTTCACGTAATTGTGTGTTGTTTGTTGATGTTGTAGTGTTCTTTGAAAGCATTGTTTGTTATATAGCTGTTCTTTTCCATCGCGCGAACTTTTGTTGTTTCCGCTTAAGTTAATTTTTGTCACCTCCTTGGAATTGTCCTGGTTTTAATTAAATGCTTCTTTGTGTTTAATCTAACGTCCGTGCCTGCTCAAGAGTGCGTCGGTCAGGCCCATACATCACCACATGTGCAACCCCGCACGGGTCGACCGACCTGCAAATAAATTTGAGATGTACCACTTCGAGGCGTTTCCGACGTCGCAGGCGGGAGCGTTAAGTGGAAGCCTGCGAGTCTGCCGCACGTCCATATCAGATCGGCGGGGCCTCACCCGAAGTGTGTGACACACGCTCATGATGCACTAGCGGTCTTTTCGCTAGCTTCACATACACCAAGTTTGGTATTGCGGGACGTGAATAGATGACGAAGTTATATGACTGGTGCAAACACGATAATTTTGTCATGCGTTTCATGTAAAAACATGACTATATGCCACGCTCACGATGCGCTAGCGGAAGTTTCGCTAGCTTCACATATATCAAACGTGGTATTACGTGATGTGAATTGACAACGAAGTTATAAATGACACGTCCAAACATGATAATCATGGTATGCGTGTCATGTAAAACATGGCTACACGCTACGCTCATAGAGCACTCGCGGCCGCTTCGCTAGCTTCATATATACCAAATTTGGTATCACGTGACGTGATTGGACAACAAAGATAAGTGACACATCCAGACATGATAATCAAGATATTCGTGTTATGTAAAGCATTGCTACATGCTACGCTCATGACGCAGTTCCGGCTGTTTCGCTACCTTCACACTTACCAAATTTGGTATTTCGTCACGTGAATAGATGGCGAAGGTAAATGACTGGTGCAAACATGATAATCATGACATGCGTATTTTGTGAGAACATGTCTACATAGCACGCTCATGATGCGCTCGCGGACGTTTCTCTAGCTTCGCATTTACCAAATTTGGTATTACGTAATGTGAATGGACGACAAATGTACGTGACGCATCCAAACATGATAATCAAGATGTTCGTGTCATGTAAAACATGGCTACATGCTACGCTCATAGCGTGCTCGCGGCCGTTTCGCTAGCTTCACATATACCAAATTCGGTATTACGTGACGTGGATGGACGACGAACACAAATGCCAGGTGCAAACATGGTAATCGTGACATGGAGGCCATGTACGGCATAATTGTCATGCCTAATGGTCATTGCTGGGCCTGGTATTCCAAACGTTAGTGGTGCCATCGTTACGCGACTATAAATACCATACTTGCATCTTAACCAGGTACCTGAGTGCGTATAACATTTCCACTTGTGTTTACTGTGTACTATGCGCCTTGTAAAATTGCGGTGATATTAAAGTGACATATCAATCTTTCTCATTCGTGCTTCGCATACCATCGGTTCCCACTGTACATAGGATCTGCCATTTTTTTTCCTTCCAGACTTCATGCTCGTTGGGAGAAAAAGTTTTAGTTCTTTTTCGAACAGTTTGTCCGTATACCCGAGAGAGGAAGAAAAAAAAAGAATAATTATAGGAATATGGAACAAGTTACTTTCGTTTCGCAAAACTCTGAGGCGTAGCAAGTTTAAACGTAACTCCTGCCTCCACCTCCATTAAAAAAGGTTATGATATTGTCTGCCTAATTATATGTCCCTACAACTCAGCCGGAAGCAGTCTGCTGCTTTTATCACAAAGCTTAACTTTGAATGTCTTACTTTCAGTTACATTCCAACTATCATATACGTCTCAAGGAACTTATTGGATTGTCACAAGTTTTAAATCCCCAAGCCGCTTAGCAGACTACAACAATATGTTAGCTTGGTTGATCTGCAGCGTCTCTTATAGAAACGATACTACCACTTAATGTTCTAATTCTCCCTTTGATAAAAAAACATATTGGGGGTGAGGGACAGGGCTTCGTTGCTTGAGTGTGCTCCAGCTCAATCAGTGATACAAGGGAGAGAGGAGGGCACATTTTATGTATGTATGTATGTATGTATGTATGTATGTATGTATGTATGTATGTATGTATGTATGTATGTATGTATGTATGTATGTATGTATGTATGTATGTATGTATGTATGTATGTATGTATGTATGTATGTATGTATGTATGTATGTATGTATGTATGAAGAACTCATCCTTTCAGCAAGGGAGTGGGGGCAAATATCTACCCCCTTCTCCGTAAATTTCAGTAGAGAAGCTCACCTCGTGTAGCTCGTGCGCCAAAGACATTGCGGTTATTTTCTGGTTTCTTTTGAAGTGAAAACATCTTAACGTTCTTATTCAGTGTCGATTGGTACCAAGATAACTTTTCGACCTTTTTGCGTGCATGAATTTTTTTTCTGGTTCAATTATAGTTTGATACTGTATGGCTGTTGCTCTCATTTACCTTTTTATGTTAGGTTTTGACGATTTGCCTTTTGTATACTTACTTCCGGTACAGTTAATAGTGTAGCTCATAAGATATGTCTCCCTGTTCAAAAACTAAGTAGCGTCGCATGCATTGAGACTGGCGAATAAAGCAAGCTTATGGTTTCGCGCCATCTACTTGTGCTTCAACGCACGAGACCTTGTCTGTTGGCTCTCTTTTCCGCTCGATGCCAGCACCTCCGCAGTTCTCCTAGCACACGCCTCTTTTCTTAAAGCCCATTTTTTTAGCGTTACTTTACGAATCAGTTTCAGGCACTGGTAGGGCTACGGGGAAGAACGCCTGCTTGCCATGCAGAAAGCCTCAGCTCTTTTCTCACCCGGAACAAATAATTCATTAGTTATTTACGTCTATTTCTAGTTTTCCTTCACATACAACACATCTTTTCATTCGCAAAATGAACGCAGTAAAGCCACAGAACACCTACCGGTTTGTTGTTGCAGGTGAAGGGCTCGCGGTTGGTTCGCGCTGCTCGCTTCCTCTGGTATTTTTTTTTTCGTTGCTAAATCGCGCTTCGCGTCTGTAATTATCGCCAGGTGACCTAGCTGGCCTCGACTGGCAAAAACAACGTCAATCAAGTAAGGTTTGCATCGTTTATTGCGAGTGTCCAAGCCGGTACAACTAATGCATACGGTCAGGTCCGAACAAAACAAGTCACTCATACATATCGAAAGATTTCAACCCATGTGTAAAGACTCTTGAAAGCTAACAAGCATATGCATATAGCTGAACATCGAGATCGCTGAATGAACGTCGCTCTCATTGTGTTGCGGCGGTCGAGTTTAATAGCGTGGCTTCAGGACAAGGGTCCGATTCTGCCGTCAGATGCGGCGCTTGTCCTGTAGTGTTGATCTTAAAGTGAAGTGAATGCATGATGTGGAAACGGGAAGGAAGCTTGCACATTGCCGATAGATAGCTCGCGCAGTGAGCAATGTTGTTTTGCTAAATTTGTTAAATAAGCAATTGCGGATGTGTGCAGTTCTGAATTTTTCTCGTTCTGCAATACTACATTGAGTACTTCGCAATTGTGCAATGTCGCGTTGTGTCGACAGGGTAGGCACTAGTTTTAATTCTCAGCCGTGAGCCCATATCATAGGTAATATGTATTGAGGTGATTTGCCTGAAAAATATTTCAGGTTTGCTACATGTATTGTTAGAGTTAAGTTACACAGTTACTACAGCTAAAATTTCTCGTCGCAGGTAATGACTGGTCTGCCGAGTATGCAGTGAACATGTATGCCAAAGGAACACTTATGAGGTGTGTGCTTAGAGATCGAAAAGGCCGAATTCTGAGAACATAAGCATTAGGCATGCAGTGTACAATTTTGTTGTTTGTACATCTTTGTCGGTGCTCTTACAGCACAACAAGGTTGTGCTCAGCCCTGAGCACAACCTCTTTTTTGCATAGACATATCGATAAAACTTGAGCACTCTCTTGCAAGCAAACACTTCTGAAATCAATTGGTGGTACATGATGTGAATCTGTCCAAATACTGGAGCAGTAAAGGTCACATTTATTACACACTTGTTATTGTGTTTACTTTTTCAGTACACTTGTGCTTGAAAGCTGAAGTTGTTTTCTTTGTGCTACATTTAGAGGTTAGGACTTCAAATACGTACTATTTTGCAGTGTGGCTGTGGATAAGTCGAGATCATCGGTACGTTTCAACTACCTGTGTGATTTCTTAGATTTTTTTTCATGACGGTAGTGCACAGAATTTCACTTCATTGTGGTAGACACTATAGTCATGACAACTTAATTTAAACAGAAGCAGATGTGCTCAAAGAAATCTGAGACGTTTCTCTGCTATATAAAAAAAAACAGTACTACATCCAATGAACACAATCTTGCTCTTCACGACAGCATTCACGTCTTTGAGGAAGCTGTGCTGCAAGTGCTCATCACCTTTTATTATTTTAGGAGCACATTGAATATATGTGCAAAGCTAAAGCAATTGAGTGCAGCCCTATGAGCTTTGGCACATCTCTTTCTAAACTTGTATGAGCCAAACACAGTTAATTAAGACAAAACAGTTATGGGGGCTTTTCGTAAACTGTCACAAGGCCCAACTAAATGTCGGAAAGCCTGTTAATGCCCCTCACGGCGGGGGTGTTCATTTAGTAATGCAATTAATAATTTCCGATGATTCACATGCCAACTATGAATTGATCGTAGGTTGTACAGTAGTGGGTAAATTTAGATTGACTCTGGCTTCCAGGGGTTAAAACAAATGACATCGTAGCCTCACAGGAGACAAGACTGCTTGTCGAAACATTTCCTCTGACACCGCATGTTCATAGACTTTTCAAATTTTCAAGCTTCCATCTTTTAAGAGCCAGTTTAGTTCACCTGCACCAATGGGAACTGGTTCACAGCTGTGCACGAGAAGTTCAGAACTTGTGCAGCATGAGTTCCGCAGTGCGGTATCACAAGTGAATGACAAGGTGCCAACAAGGTGGAATCCTTACTTTTTGTTTCCTTGATTTAATGAGGAAGAAACATCTTGGCAAAACACGCTGCGTTTGTAGAGGTGGGTACAATACCTACGTCTTATGCTATATTGTTTGTTAAACTGTGCGTGGGGCTGCACCAAACAAGCGCCGTCAGTGCAAGAGGTACAGGAAAATCATGAACTAGTTTTGGTGCTGTATTTCTCCTGCGCTTTTTGAATTTAATGGCATGGTTAAAAGAGGCCATCACTGCACCACTGAAAAGAATGGCGAGGTGCAGCACTTTGTAAAATGGATCATGTGGTGCAGGCGAATCGAACAAACCCTTAAGCACACCCACATCGAAATATGGCCACTGTGGCTGGGATCAAACCTGTGTTGTTGAGTTCAGTAGTACCACACAATCTATCTAATAGTGTTACAGTTTCAACGTTATTTAAGTGTAGATCCCATGCCACGGTAGACAGCTAATGCTTCTGGGCAATCTAAATCACCCCTCTACGATATGCGCGGTAAAGCATTCACAAATACAGCATTGCGTGTGTGAGGTTCGAGATAACCTGTTGTGGTGTACATTCAGATGTTGAACGTGCTTGCAGAGTGGACATTCGGGGGTAGTCATCTTGTCGTTGCATGGCAGTCTGGAAAAACAAGTAACATCACCAGATATCAATGCATGAAATTTTCCAAAATAAACAAATAAACTCAGTTAGCTAGGAAACAACAGTATTTTATACATATATGTAATAGTACCTCATAACACGTGTATCACTCAGGGCTACTTCTTCACAAGACATGTCATGTAGCAGGTTCCTTGCCCATTGTACACAGCTGCTTCCATGTCAGGTGGGCCAGGAGGCTGTGGCAGAAAAAGAAGTATTTCTAATGTGACACTTTCTTTGTCACACTATAGCAAAACCACACACATAATTATGTGATGTTTTTCAAACGCGATTGCGGTAAACTATCAACTCGTAAGTTTTTTGCACTAATATATGGGCTAGCTACGATGACACATGCGAGGCGATAGTGATATATTTGCCTTCTTTCATCGCAACGGCCTGGTTGGTGTCACCTGGCGATAGAATTTTAGAATTAACGAGTCAGCGACTCGTTCCCACGTGAAGTCATCCCGCAAGTAACACGCGTTTTTCCGTTGACAGATTGAGATGTTAAAAATTTTAAAATTTAATATTGCAATGCGCTGCCACCGTGTCATGCCTACGCAGTCATTGGCAAAAAAACTACATATGTTGAAATGAACCAACTAGCCCAGCAAGCAACCGTCCTTAAAAAACTGAAGTGCTTTCTACTCACCGGCCCGGACTTTTAACGGGTGTTCATACGATGAAAGCTTCAGCGGTAGCTTCATTCGCCGGAAGTCACTTGAATTCCCTTCGCGAAAGCATTTGAACGAGTCGAAATAAACAGAACGAGAAAGAGTGTGTTGGTCAGCAGAGGCTCAAAATATTTACAGTGAAACGAAACAGTCCAAGACACATCAGAACGCACCGCGAGCCGTTAGCTGCCGTCGTTAACGTTGGCGGCCGTATATTTTGAAAACAGGATAATGATGTCGATAGGCTGCTGCTGACCTCGAGTCAGCTGGAGCAAAAACTATTACAAAAAACTGATGACGCAGCACATGTTTAAGAAAAACTACTTGCTATAAAACCAAGTTGTTTTTTATGCGTAACGAAACGCAAAAATGTAGTATTGGATCATTTTAGACTTGAAACTTGGCCCCGACGAGGGCGTCCCTACAAAAAAGTGCAATAGCGCGAGTGACGAGAGAGGTTAGTAAATCCACTTTAGGTGTTTGAAGCAAAAACGTGCCGTGGTTGATTTTTTCGCCCCCTGTAGGTGATCACTTGAACTTGAGAGCTTCCGGGCCCTGGTAAAGCTTTCGTGTTTATATAGAAAAGATCGTATTCGACGAACCATGCAAGAATAAGGACTATTGCACGATTATGTTCAAGAGTTTGGGACTTTGTGCCATCATAAACAATAACATTTTAACGTGACAGCGTTAAAGAGCTCACTTCACAGACATTCCAGCGTCGGTGTCGTTGGTTGTGAGAGAAGACTCGTTATCTCGTCTGTGACTGAAAAATCGAGAACGGTGCGAATAGACGTCAGACTCTGCCCAGGCGGCTCTGCGAAAAACGCCGCCATCAGCGCCCCTATCGACGCGCCGGCCATATATGAGTAGTGAAAAATGAGCCGTCCGCAAGCGGACGTGCATAGGCCCTCCTTTTTCCTTGCCTTGAGGCGTGGTTTCCTGAAAATCAAGGACCTGGCAGGCTTCTTATTTCAATCCAACCTCGCTTCAGAAAAGTAGGAAGCTCATCAAAACCAACTGTGAGTACAATGTGAAAGATCTTTCAGTTGATTCGGCGTACTGCAACTGGTACTTTAAGTGCAAGCGAGCATCGCAGCCCACGTGCTCAGATTTAGGTGCACGTGAAAGAACCCCAGGTGATCTGAATTTCCGGAGCCCTGCACTACGGCGTCTCTCATAATAATATGGTGGTTTTGGGGCTTTCAACCCCACATATCAATCAATAAATCAATCATCGAGTATCGCATGACATCGAGTTACAGGCAACCACTCCGGCGTTCATTCTGTAACACCTAAATGTGTTAAACTTGGGCATACACACGATGCCAAAACGATGAAGTGCATAGACGAGCAATCTATCTTACGATCAGTGCTACGAAGTTCACTTTATTCGGCACAAATATCCCTGGCGATTTTTGCCGTTGCAGTTGCATTATACTTCGATCTCTCGCTTCCTGTGCGTTGAACTGCTTTATCACGCATACTAGAATGTTCTGTTTATGGTTGTCACCCGTTTGTATACCTATACTACAAACGTGGATGCATGCGTGTTCGCGATCGGTGTACAACAAAATCCAAACCGAGGCATCCAAGATAGCTCCGGCAATTGCGGAGACCAACGTCAACAAAAAACTTTTATGGTTCTGATCATTTCGCGATTTAACTGCATGACGAGCTTGTTCACATTTTATAGATAAAGCCTGAACTGAGAGCCTTGAAAGCCCTCAGGCGTAATGCTGTGGAGCTTCAGGTTATCGGCAGTCGCGGCATGTGCGATGTTTATCGTCACCTGTCTACTGCAGCACGGTGCTCACCCCGGTCAGAGGCTCTGTGAAACTTCATAATCAAAGTTACTGCGGTTCCTCTTGATATCAAAGCTATTAAAAACAATAACAGGAGACCTACGTTATCATAATCTCTCACGCGAACGGCTGTAGACAACGCGAATGATTCGCTTACCCAACACAACCACCCATGTCTAGTGCTCTCGCCGTTGTGCTTCGCGAAAGGTGCGGAAAACAGTAAAACGAAGTCCTTAACGTCCGTAGAAATTCACAACCCAACTGTATACCGTCGGCAGGGGTCTTTTTTTCGTAGGGCGCGGAGCTGTTGCGTCTACTCATGTTTTCACTGTCGTTCTGGTGAGTGAACCAGCAAGCCCTTTATGGCGGTTCGGTGACACGCCTGACTAGCAAAGGATAACTTGTATATTTTTTTGGAAGAGTTCAATGCTCAAATACACCTAATATTTAGCTCAATCGCTGTTTTTTACGCTGTATTTGCACCTGGTTGCACAGCAAATCGTGCAAATGAGTCGGGCTTTGCACTACTCAAAACTGCGTCGACAGGTCGACAGGTGGCGCTGCGTGTCCGCAAACCTTGGTGGCTTGGTGGCGCTACCCACCGCCCGATCTAAAGGGTACAGCCATATCCATCCATCCATCTATCCATCCTCCGGAGTCAGACGTCTATAAAATATATAATGAAAATTTTGGTTCAAGTGCGAATCAAACTCAGATCGCCTGCGTAGCAAGCACGTCTTCTACCACCGACCCGCACAATCGGTTTTTAATTTTTTGCATGTAAATATTCCAGTAATATTGTAAACTGCGCACTATATAATTAAAAATATTATACATAATTACCTCAACATAAACAACCCCCATATTTTTTTTTCGTAAGGTAGGAGGCATTTCGAAAATCAGATAACACACACAAGCGTCCAGAAGTGTGAGCGACTTTGGAACGGGCTCAAGAGTTTCGACAAGACTGCTACTAACGCCTCATCTTTACATGTGTTCTGAGAAATAATAGAAGCAAATGTACATGCTGAGCAGTTTCTGTGAACTTAATTATTGTTTTTTTCTGTCTTTCTGTCTCCCTATGACTTGTATTATGTATGCCCTCCCTGCAATGGTCTCCTTGTGAGATCGAGAATGTTGCTAATTAAAATAAATATAAATAAAAAATACTGTGCACTTAAGCAGCACGTTGTCGGAAGACAGACCTCGTCTGTCCTGGTGGCTCGGTGGGTCTGTCAATGATACGACTGCTCCATAGCGAATAAGTCCTGACAACGTAAATAAATTATATGGTGTATTATTAGTGAGGCTATTTTTAAAGGGGAGGAACTTGCTACAATAAGCTGTGATGGAAAGTTCTTTGGTGAGTGTTCTAAATACTCCGGAAATAAAATTAGTCACGACAACGGATGAAACAAAGCTCTGTCGACTGAGGCTGGCTACAGAGTCTGCAAATTACAGTCGCAGGCAACTGTATTGCTTTTTCGTTGAGCCGTGTCTTGCCTCGTAGAATTGAAGGGTGCAGCCTAAAGAAAATGTTCCGCTGTTGGTATTATGCACATTTTACACGCACAGTAATGTATGATGACCAGAAAAAAATAGATATGGCAGTTGGTAGACAGGTTTAGGAAGAAGTTTACAAGTGCCGCGGTTAGCGTTGTTCTCTCAATGTTACATAAGTACTTTATGCGCGCCTTGCTTTCAAAACTTTGACAGTATCAAGAATATTTTTAATAAATCCCCACAACTGCAACTATTAGCCACACTTACCGTGACACAAAACAGGTGGTTACTCAAGTGGTTTTGAAGAACCACACACATACACACACACACACACACACACATATATATATATATATATATATATATATATATATATATATATATATATATATATATATATATATATATATATATATATATATATATATATATATATATATATATATATATATATATATATATATATATATATATATATATATATAGTTATGAACTTCGAGAATAGTGCAGTATAGGAAACAAAAAAAATATTTATACCTAGCAGTTTCGGCTGGTGGATCAGCCTTCTTAGGAGGATCTAAGTGAAATGATACAAGTTACCGTAGCAGAGGGCCACCCTCACAGTTTGAAGACACCCAAAACAAAAAAATAAAAATAGAAAACAAGAAAAAAAGAGAGGAAAAACAAGACAAACGGGCGAACGAGGCAGCAACAGACAAGCAGAAGAAGTAGAAGGAGAGGAAGTAGAAAGGAGCGACAGCGGGCGGGTAATCCTTGAATAGTTACTGGAAATAGATAAGACGCGCCGCCAGCGGAGGCGACCAAGGAGAAGGGGAAAAGTGAAACATATTGCCGCTTACTCGCATCCCACACATGGATCGAGTTAAGGTTCACGTGGTTCGGCGGCTGGCCCGCGGCATCGGGCCACACACACAAGAAGCATACGACCCGCTCCAGCTTTAGGAAAATATTGGCCACGATGGAAAGCTAATGTGCCCTCTCCCCCCTCCCTCCATCTGCCCTCTCTTGCAGAAAAGTGTGCAACCAGTCATACTGAAAATAAATGAATGGGTATTCTTTAAAGGATGAACAAACAAAAACGTGAACAAAAATTTTAATAAAATAACATAATAATAAAGTACTTAGAAATGAAAATAAAATCTAATAATACTTACACACGCCGGTTGGTGCACGTAGCATCGAATTCGTTTATTTTCACGCGCTATATTGATCATCCCTGATGACGTGCATTATTTGCATTATTTGAAATATATATATATATATATATATATATATATATATATATATATATATATATATATATATATATATATATATATATATATATATATATATATATATATATATATATATATATATATATGTGTGTGTGTGTGTGTGTGTGTGTGTGTGTGTGTGTGTGTGTGTGTGTGTGTGTGTGTGTGTGTGTGTGTGTGTGTGTGTGTGTGTGTGTGTGTGTGTGTGTGTGTGTGTTAATCTCAAGGTGCCATGTTTTCATTCCTATTATACTTCAATTTTTTAAGTGTCTTCCTTTTTCGCCTTGGCGAAACATTGCACAATGTTGCATGTTTAGTGTTTCTTACAAGAAGCAAAACTTTTTATCGAGTAATGTATCTACATTTTTTGTTGTATTTGTTTCGTATCGTATGATTAAACTACTTCAGGAGTGAATGAAACACAAAAATTGCAATAATATTGTAACTAAGTCGAAAGAAATTGCATTTTGACTCATATTAGGGCTTAACTAAACGAAGTTACTTACCACATCTGATGTCAACCACCTTAGCACGTTTCATTTTCACGCACACACTGTAGAAAGGAACGCATCCGATATATCGTCGCAAGAACACTAAAGTATATCGAAATGCGAACAACAGATGTTTTATTCCACATTAAAAAGAATTTAGAGGACTGTTTACGTATTTATTCAAACGACAAGGTGACACGCGTAACTATTCAATGACAAAACACGGCAAAACGAGCTTTTAAGTATACACTTCATATATATATATATATATATATATATATATATATATATATATATATATATATATATATATATATATATATATATATATATATATATATATATATATATATATATATATATATATACATATATATATATATATATATATATATATATATATATATATATATATATATATATATATATATATATATATATACTATAAATGGCACGTAATTCGCGATTTCCGATTGTCATACAAACTTGCCATCCATCTTTTATTAATGCTCCTGGGCTGTTGAAAACGTTATGAGCACGTCACCGTTAAGAAAAGGGAGATAAAAATGTTTAACTCCCCCCATAAACAGTAGCAGAAGTGTCATTTATGGGGAGGATAAGGAATCATCTTCAATGCGTACACCTAGGATACCTCATTTCAACATGCACAAGCCAGTTTCACGTTTCCCCATACGATGTGCCCGCAGCAAGTGGTTTGAAATGTAAGTCGGAAATGTACGTCTTTATTGTGCGCCGCAGGTTGGCATGTTTACTATGCTAAACTGCTATTTCAATCAAGCATGCTTGATTGTCGTGTAACATGCTAAGTACTATTGCGATGACCAAAATCTAACCTTCCCTTCAAGCTCCCGCCGCTGTGGTCTGAGCAAGCGGACTAAAACAAAACAAAAAAAAAATAACGCGACCATAGCCACGTGACGCCGGTGGCGGCGGCGGCTTAATCTCAACGCTACGCCAGCGCCGCACCTTGAATTCTAGTTGGGGCCGGCTCCAGAGCGAGTTTCTCCAACTGACAGTATCTAAAAACGTTGACCGGCACGACTTGAACATCGAATCTGAGGACTCCGTAGTGTCTGCACATGCAGCAGGTGAAAGAGGGGGAAAAAAGAAAGTGGAGCAAAAATTTTTTTTCACCAGATGTGACGTTGCGTTGCTTTTTACCTTTTTTTTTTTGGAAAGCAATTAATCTCGAGCTCGGGGTTCTGCCCGGCTTTTTGTGGACGTCGCGCGGGAAATGGAAATATGGCGGTCACAGACGAGCGTATTCATCTTCCTTCCTCCATGCTAGAGGTGAAATTTCGCGCTGTTGTGGCGATGTGTTAGTTGTTTTTGACGGCCAAAATATTAGAGCGTCTGCGAACGACGACCACTGATGTCAGACCTTCGAGTCCCATCGCCCACGGTATGCCATGTCCGTCGTTTTCACGCAGCTTGGTAAAAGTGGTTATTCATTGCTGCTGCTCCTTGCCGAATGTTGCTAGTTAACGTTGTGCCTACCTTGAAGGTTCCCTTCTTGCCATCAGATGCCTGGACGATGAATTTCTAGCGCACTTCCTGAGCGCGGCACGCCGAATTCATGGGCAGGTCGGCACAAAAGCCCTTCGTAAGGTAAGCAAGCTACTTCATTGTTTTGTTTCGCTGAATATGCATCGGTAAGAAAGCAGCCGTGTTGTCGTGCATGTTTGCCGGCCCACGCGCTTCCCCACGTTGGAATTTCTTACCAATATCGCGTCATTCCGTTTCACTGTCATCGTAGACGAATGCGTAATCATTTTTTGAAGCTGAGCCACCTATGATGAGCGTAAGTTTGCCGACGCCACGAACATTATTCTCACTACAGGCGGCACTTCTTGTTCAGCTGCGTAGTTTTGATGCTACTGAGTTGTAAACATTTCTAGAGATGCCTCGTTTGATTTACATGGGGAAGCACGAGGAGCTGATGCACGGAATTGTATAATCAAGCAAACCCGTATTTGGAAACGTAGTGTGTAGCATTAAGTCTAGAATTAATGGGAAATGCTTCATTAATTGCGTTTATGGTGTCAGCCAATAGATAGCTCGCCCGCGACATCATGGATGCAGCTTCGGAATGTACTGACATTCCACGATTGAGCCTGACAGCGAACGAGTGGCGTCACTGTGAAAAGGATTAGGCCGGAACGTCTGCATGTCCAACGAAGGATGTATAGACGTCAAACTGCCCAGGCGGTGCTGCGAAAAACGCTCCCATCAGCGCCCCCATCGACGTGCCGGCCATAAGTGAGGATATATAGACGTCAAACTGACCAGGCGGTGCTGCGAAAAACGCTCCCGTCAGCGCCCCCATCGACGTGCCGGCCATAAGTGGGTAGTGCAAAGCGAGCCATCCGCAAGCGAACGTGCACAGGCCCTCCTCTTTCGTTGGTCCTGATGCGCGGTTTCCTTAAAATCAAAGACCTAGCAAGCTTCTTACTTCAATCCAATCGAGCGACGCGATGTGACATTGAAAAACATTTTCAATAGTAGTCACCTTTAGTTGAGGCCCTTCTTTCAAGAGACCACGTGTACACTATAATGCGGATTTATATCAGTAGTTTTAAAAACATAGTCCGGATACCGTTACTTGGAATATTGAGATAGTACGATGAACGTCTTCGCTTGAGAAGTCCGAAACAAAAAAAAAGCAGAATGGAGAAGATCGAAGCTCGCGATGAAAAAAGTCCGTTTAACCCCTATTTACGGTTTCTTTTATTTGTTCTTTTTACTTACTCAGGAAGATGACTCACGATAGCCGCCTTCACTTCTAGACTCCTTGGGCTCGCGGGTCGTGTCCTAGGCCACCACGACAAGCCTCAGCTGATCGTCGGCGTTAAAGCCGGCCAAGCAAGGCTCTCTATCGAAGATCGTGGTTGTGGAAGGCACTGCGGTGTTTTATGGGAAATTCCTGCAGCCGCTTACCATACGTTGGAGGGACTCGATTTGTGCGCAGAAGCAGCATTTCGCAGAGAGGTGTGTAGCGGCCGCGAGGCGATATTTGTTTCGTGTAGCATTGTTCTCACCGGTAGGGTGGAGAGTGGTCTCTAAATCTCTAGGTCGTAGTATTTGTACAGGGGTGGCAATATCGACGGGGTTAGCTTGAAGTGCTGCGTGATCTCGTGAAGCGAGACTCAGGGGATGCACGTGCTCCAACTCGGCATCCTCAGCGTCGGCTCAGCGGGTTAAATATTGACCCACGAGGATGGTGGTTCAAAATGTGGTTGCGCTGCAGCAAAAGGCACGAAGAAGGACTAAAAAATCAATTGAGAAGTATATGCATCCGATGCAACATATGCCGCCACAATATGCTGAGCATCTTTTTCGTAGTTTCTTTGTCTCTCACGTGTTTCTCCTTTTTTTTTTCGCAGCGCACCAGCACCAGGATGTCGTACCTACCAGTGGCGTAGCCAGAAAAATGTGTTCTCCCTCCCAAAAACTTTTCTCTCTGCACCTCTCCATGGTACCAACTAGCTCGCGTTGAAACTTCACTGTAATGTTGATACTGCATATATGAAGGCAAGGGTGTCTTGTAAGCAAAAGCAACATTGTCCGTTATGCATTCGTGTAACACGACTCGAAGGTGGACGCCATCTTCTGTTCCTTCTCAGTCGATGTACTGATTTTCCCCCGTCCCCCTCCGATATACTTGTGCACCTAAGGTACCTTTCGCATTGCCTGCAAGATATAGGCAGTGCAAACATTCTGCCCCTCAGCTGGTTTCACAATGCCTTCTTGAACGGCGCACCATCGACGAAGCGACCATGGAGCTCAGTAAAATTAACCAGAGAGGACTCTGGCACTGATAGCGCTCAGTGATTTTGGGAATGATGGGTAGTGCGTGGATTCACCAAGCCTTCGTAATTGCGGGTCTTGAATCGCGCTTGTGGCTACGTTTATTGCTGTGTTTCCGTTTCGTTTCGAACTAAACCGAAACGAATGGGTCGTGGTGAACTTCTTCACCCGATTTGGATTGGTGAGCCTAACAGGTTAAGCTGGCGAAGTCGCCGAAGTGCATCTGCTGAACCTTTGCTGATTTTTGTCTCGTGACAAAGCAGCTCCAAGCCACGTGAAGCCAAACGGATCCGAAAGTGCGAAGGCTAAGCAAATTTGTGTGCTACACATAATTCCCATGCTGGCTGAAGCACAGCACGTTGCAGCTCCCATAGACAATAGCACCTGGGTTCCGTCTAGTGTACCTATAGGAACAGGTTATGTTCCGCTATGATGACGTCATATTGTGACGTCATTGCTTGATGATTACTCTTTTTTTTTTTTCATCCGTCGCGTTCACGCGGGCGATGGCAACACTTACGATCATTTTAGCGTTTGGCTGGACATATAAGGACCACGCCTTCATATAAAATAAGCTTAATTATGTACTTGCAAAGCCACGGTTGAATGAGACAGGGTGAAGAGTAAAGGAGGTGCCCTTCATTCAAAAGGAAAATTATGTAATCATAAATGTCCGGATTTAACCTCCGAAAACCGTGATATAGTTATGCGAGGTGCTGTAGTGGAGGGCTCCGGAAATTTCAACCACGTGTACTTCTTCAACAAGCACCTAAATTATTTATTTATTTATTTATTTGCTTACTTATTTATTTATTTACTTATTTGCTTTGAGTACATAGAGAACACGAACACAGAGGAAATATGGAAGTAACAGGATGACAAATGCCCCCTATAGGGGCACAAAGTCTTCCTGCTCCTTCGGGAAGGAAAGGCATAAGTGTACGTGTTTAAACATCTTCGCCTCCGTCGAAAACGGGGCCGCCACTGCCATGATTCAGTGCACCACCGTGCATATATACATATAGATGCACTACAGTCCCTTTTCAGAGGCGTAGCCAGGAGATGGCACAACGAGCCCGTGGCCCCCGAATCATTATTTTTTTTTTTTGCCATAGCATACAGAGCGAAAAATGGCCATTTTAAAAGTGTCTTTCCCATCCCCCTCCATCCTCTGAAAAGAGTTTCTGCCTACGCCCCTATCTCCTTCACTTCGCTTCCACTGCCAGTCAGTCATGCTCACATAAGCGAGAACCGACAAAACTCTGTACAGCCCCAAAGTGCAACCGAGTCAAAGAAGCTGATCTTGACACCACACGCGAAAACGCTTACGCTTTCCAGGCAAGGAACTTGACCTGCGCAGGGCGTAAACAGAAGTTCCGCCACTGAGTGTTATCGGTGAGGTTATCGCAGTGACCAATCACGACTGACGATCACCTACTTCCGGACATTTGCTGAGAGTATGCGTGCGTTGTGCGGTATTACGGGCCGCTGGACGACACCGATAGTTTCAGAGTGCTGTCACGGGCAGAGCACGTGATTGGTCGATGTGCTTATAGGCGGCGGCCGCGATTCTGTTTATACACACGGTTGCGAAGCAAGCGCCCGCCTAATTCAGGCACGTTCTCTCGTAGGATGTCGCGTGCGTTGCGTGAGATAAGCCCGACTATATTTGTGAGATAAGTAACGAAATGCCTTGAGGCAATTAGGCATCTATTCCTTTACATTGGCGGTTTGTACGAAGCGAAACCAAATGGAGCGGCATTATAATAAATGGCGTGCAAATCAATTCCTAGGACACTGCTCGCTGTAGGTAAAAAAAATTACTTCGAAGGCTATATGATTGAGAACGTGGGTACACCACGAATAATTTGAGAAAGCCGGAAAGACTTCGCCAACGCTAGCAATGCAGTCTGCGTACCACACCAGGGACCACCACCAGCACGCCACTACGGTCCTGGGAAAACAAGCGAGTGATCACGGAAAAGAGTGATCTTTGGGCCCTAAATTACGGCCAGGTGTAGCTGCTCCAGCAAGCCCTTTTTTGCCCTTAGTTGCCCGGTCGCCAACAAAGTGCACCGTAAGTACTGACAAAGTTGCTTGGTAAAAAAAAAAGGTGACGTTCTTGCTCAGCAGGGGGCGAAAAGTGCAGAGCGAGCATTATCACCTTCTTTTGTTTTGCGACATTCACATTTCGCAAATATTCGGAATTTTTGACCGGTTAACGAGCGGCAACATTCAGTATTCACGTTACGCTGGTAAAATGTGCGACATTCGTTGACCTTGATGGTACATGAAATCGCCCGATTTGTCTGGTTGAATATAATGAAATGAAGAGTTATGCCTTGGGCTTTTGTAGTGCGTAAGAACATAACAGTGCACTCTTTGCACAATTCACGTTCTTTGACGCGCGGTTGTTACTTCACTGTTATAAAACGATTTATTTCACACGTGAACGCCAATTTGTACCTGATATGCAGCCTACATAAAGTCTGTTTAAAGCGCGGCTGGCTGTTTTGGCGTAGCTTTGTGGTAGAGTACTCTGCTACCACCCGAGGGACTCGGGTTCGATTACCAAATAAGACACGTATGTTTTTTTCTCTTTCTTTAAATTTTATGCAATAGTGATTACGGACACCGGCAATGGAGAGCATCTATGGCGCCGGAATCAGCACTTGTAATCTCATAACAGCTTTTGTTGTAAAATTCAGCGACTTCAACAACCACGTTATTGTGGCTACGTCATTGGCGATTAAATATATTTGCATGAAGATAGGTAATCCGGCTCCCTTTGAACATATATGAATGCACAACAAAGGACAGTGCAGTTCTCTTTTAGCATGTACACCACAAACAAAGGAGCAATCATTATCATCATCATCATCAGCCTGACTGCGCTCACTACAGGGCAAAGGCCTCTCCCATGATCCACCAATCGACCCGGTCTTGGGCTTTCTGTTGCCACGTTATACCCGCTAACTTTTTAATCTCATCAGTCCACCTAATTTTCTGTCTCCCCTTCGTGCGTTTGCCTTCTCTGGGAATCCAGTCATTTACCCTTAATGACCACCGGTTATCCTGCCTACGTGCTACGTGTCCGCCCCTGTTTATTTATTTTTCTGGATTTCAGCTATGAAATCCTAGCTTAACCCCAGTTTGTTCCCTGACCCACTCTGCTCTCTTATCTTGTCTCTTAAGGTTACACCTATAAATTTCCTTTCCATCGCTCGCTGTGTTGTCCTCAATTTAAGCTAAACCCTCTTTGTAAACTCCGGGTTTCTCCTCCGCAGGTAAGTACCGGCAAGATGCAGCTGTTATATACCCTCCTCTTGAGGGATAGTGGCAATCTACCAGTCATGATTTGAGAGTGCTAGCCAAATTTGTTCCACGCCATTTTTATTCTTCTAGTTACTTCAATCTCGTGGTTCGGCTCCGCGGTTATTACCTGTCCTAAGCAGGCATAATTCTTTACAACTTCCAGCGTCTCCCCACGTATCACAAAGTGTTGTTTTCTGCGGAGATTGTCACATATTACTTTAGTTTTGTGCTTATTAATTTTCAGACCTACTTTCCTCATTTTCATGTCCAGTTCAGTAATCATGAACTGTAATTCGTCCCCTGATCGAGTAACTTATCAAGGCAATGTCATCAGCGAATCGCAGGTTACTAAGGTACCCTCCATTAACTCTTATCCCTGTTCCAGTTCATGATAACCTCCTGTAAAAACGCGGTGAATAACATTGAAGAGATCCTGTCTCCTTGCCTTACACCTTTCTTTATTGGTATTCTTTCGCTTTCTTTACGGTGAACTATCGTGGCTGAGTCATCTGTATAATTCTTCCAGTATATTTATGTATGGTTCTTCGATGCCCCGATTTCGTAGTATCTGCATAACTGTGGATCCTCAGTAGATTACTTCCAGTATGTTTATGTATGGTTTGTTGATGCCCTGATTCCGTATTGCCTGCATTACTGCTGATGTCTCGACTGAGTCAAACGCGTTCTCGTAATCTATGGAAGCTATGTATAGGGGTTGGTTGTATTCAGTGCATTTCTCGATTACCCGATTTATAGTATCAATATGGTTTATTGTGCAGTAGCCGGTACAAAATGCTGCTTGTTCCTTTGTCTGATTGAATTCTAATATCATCTTAATTCTATTAGCTATTATTTTGTGAATAGTTTGTAGAGAACGAAGAATAAGCTGATCGGCATGTAATTTTTCAATTCTTTGACGTCTCCTTTCTTGAGAATTAAGATGATGTTGGCGTTATTCCAAGATTCTGGTACCCTTCCCGTCAAGAGACTTTGTATATAAGGTGGCTAATTTCGCTAACACAAAGTCTCCGCCACCTTTCAGGAGGTACGTTGTTACTTTATCCTCAACAGTGGATTCGCCTCTTTGAATTCCTTCTAGGGCTTTCCTTACTTCCCCTGTCGTTTCTTGTAGGATGTCAAACTCTCTTGGACTATTATAGTTTCTTACAATACCATCCTGGTTCTATTGTCTATTGTAAAGCTCTCTGTAGAAGTCCTTCGCCATCTTGACTATCCTATCCATATTGGTTATGACATTGCCTTCCTTGTTTCTCTATGCATACATCCAATTTTTGCCTACGCACAAGTCCGCCTTCGCAGCTTTTAGCCTTCTGCCGCTTTTTACAGCATGCTCAATTTTTTCCATGTTATACTTCTTAATGCCAGCTACTTTACGCCGGTTGATTAACTTCGAAAGCTTCACTAGCTCTATTTTGTTGGTTGCGTTTGAGGTTTTAATAGTTTGTCGTCCCTTAATAAAATCTTCCATCTCCTGATATAGTTTGCTAGTTTCCCGTCTAGTAACGGAACCTCCAGCTTCAATTGCACACTCTTTGATGATACCAGTAAGATTATCGTTCATTGTGTCAATACTAACGTTGGTTATCTCATTTAGTGCCTCGAATGGATTCTGAAGCAAAACTCTGAATTCCTGTATTTTCCCTCTCACCGCCAGTTCATATACAGTTACTCTAACGCAGCCTAAAGCCCCTCGATCTTGGGAAAGTACCGCCATCCAGTGTACTCACCGCCACGTGCTCGACCTCCTCTCTCCCTCCTCGCCCCCCCCCCCCCCCCTTCGCGTCCTCTCGCTTTCCCACACTTTTTCTGCACGATGATCGGTCTCCTTCACAGAGAGACGCGTGGATCTTGCACTTTGCTTGTGTTTTTCTTTTTCGCTCGCGCCATTTTTCGCCGATGCTCAGCGTAACAAATGTAGCACTCACTTTGTTTTCTGTACTTTGTGCGGGTACTATGCCATGCTGTTGCGCCTATTATTGCAACAACCATAGTGAAAATGGTTACGCACTTTATATGATACCCGAAGGTAAACGCGATGGCTTGCGCAAGCAACAGTGGCTGCACTACATCGGCCGAAAAAACTTCGTTCCGGCAAAGAACAGTGTTCTTCCCGAGGTAAGGCGTCTTTCTTATTGCTCGTATCAAGGCATCACCGAATGCTGCATTTGAAATATTCGGCCTGCTCATCAACTTTTTAGGGGCGAAGCTCCTTACGCCATGGGTCGTATGTCCCGTGTCATCGTTGTCGTAGTAGTCCGTTGCATTGCATTGGATGTCAATAAAAACAGTGCCACAGCATGTCCACAAAGTGAATGATGATGACAGGGACAAAGCGTCCGTCCATGCTTCTGTGCGTCTGTCAGTCTGTGTGTGCATGCGTCTGTACGTCCGTCCGTCTGCACGCTTCGCCCACACTCATCATCATTCACCTCATTGATATGCTGTGATGTTTTTCTTGGCTATTTGTGCGTTGCTTCAAACTGGGGTTGTCATCAATAAGCTGAATTCCTTTGTTATAAACAAGGACAAAGTTGAATCGTTTAATGCTTTTATAGAAAATTATGTCAGGGAATGTTGCCTTAAATGTATTTTGTTGTGTTCAGCCACTGCTAGAAATACCCGCCCTAAACATGATCGATCATTGTCACCCATATTTGCACAAACTACGACAACTACGACAACTACGGCTACAACAGCGGCTACTACGACAACGACGACACGGGACATACGACCCACTGCGTAAGGAGCTTCGCCCCTAAAAAGTTGATGAGCAGGCTGAATATTTCAAATGCAGCATTGTAAATACAGGTATTTTCCCAGAACAGTTGATGACTGAAATTCACTGCCTCATGAGATTTTTTCGGCTAGCAATTTGGCTATATCGCTGGAAAATTGTCTACTAGGCGATTAGTGTGGTCAAATGTGTTATAAATTTTGTTGCTGTTCCACAGACATGTGCTTTCTGTTAGTGTATAGATACATTTTTTTTTTTGCTGTAACGAATCACTTGATGTTTCTTATGCCCCTACTGCCTGGAACATAATTCTGGTATGCAGTATGTCTAAATAAATAAATAAAATAAATAAACATTTTCAGCTCATCCTTCATCACTTCGCACGCATCTCGGCAATCGTCGAAAATGCACAACTGTAGTCTGCTTTCGCCGCGAACAATTACGTGGGATGACACAGCTTCTCGGTCGCACTGTTTGTGACTGCCAGGATTCGTTTACAATAACGTTTTTGGAGAAAAAAAATGACGATGAACAGAGATCACACTAATTGGCACTCATTTCCATAAGGGCATTTATTTTGTTTTTTTTGGGGGGGGGGGTGAACTAGCACACAAAAATCATGAAGGAGATGTGGTCTGTCGAAAAAAGGAAAGAAATACAGAGGCACAGCGCAAAAAAAAGCTATCGCACAGTGATAGCAAAAGTAAGCCATTTTTAAGAGACCATGGCCACAGTGATTGGGGTCACGATTGCATTAGCATGTCTTCCATTCACCAATAAGAAACTATATTATCTTTTATATCAGTGTCACCTGGGTACTTCTGACCAGGATCAGTCAGTCCGGATAGGATTTTTTTAGTCGCTATCAACGCGCAGATTATGACAATCTTCGTGGTTTAGAGTTTATCCTTTTACAGGTAACCCAATCGCTAGTTTCTTTGACAACAATGTCAAAACACAGTTCTAATTATTCATTGTCTCATGTTTCTGTTATTGTGGTAGATTAGCCACTGTTGGCAACACTTAGTCGTATGGACATTGCTCAAAGCCTTCTTCAGATTGGAGACCACTGCGCAAAGCTACTTTCACGCCGAGAAGATGAACACATGGCTAAACGATCCAACATCCACGAAGTCATTGTAATATGTGACGCTGTAAGTACCTGTGTCATATACTGGCGCACAAGCACGCAAAAAAAAATCCGAACACAGACGGACATGCCACAAGCGGAACTATAGCATATGCAAAGATGCCTGAAAACCTTACAAATTATATCAATGAGTGTTGGCGCAGCGGCATATTGTCCACGGCCTGGAAAACGGCGGAGGTTATGGAGGTTACGGAGATGTCCTGCTGCTCCAGAAAGAAGTTATCGATTCTAACAGCAAGCACAATCATAGAGCCATTCTTGCATTAGACTTTAAGGGGGCATTTGACCATGTCAAGCATTCACAAAAATTACATCATTTACAAGGCATGGGCTGTGGAAGACGAACATTCAACTACATCAAGAACTTCTTAGCTGGCCGACAAGCAATCATCAAAATCGGAGACATCAAGTCCGCTCCAATCAGCATGGGCACCAGAGGCACACCCGAGGGGGCCGTCCTCTCCCCGCTGCTTTTTAACATAGCACTCCTGCAGCTCCCCGGGAAACTCAATGCCATACCGTATATTCGACATGCACTTTACGCTGATGACGTTACAATCTGGACTACACATGGAAATGTAGGACAAATGAGGAAGCTATCCGAATGGCAGCCGATGAGGCACAACACCAAGTGAATGCATGCGGTCTCCGATGCGCACCAGAAAAGTCTGAATTATTAGTGTTCCGGAAAGGGGAGACAAGGCAATGGTTCACGTTCGGGTACATGACACATCCATTGCAGAGCGAGACAACACTCGGATCCTTGGAGCCACATTTAATAACACCGGATCCAACGTGGCCATGCTGAATAAGTTGCAATGCGCATGCGAGCAAATCACGCGCATGCTCCGCGCATGCGCAGATAGAATTGCCAATAGGAACCGAGGCTTTAAAGAAAATGACATCCTACGGCTAATACTGGCTTTTATATTATATGCAGAATAATACCTTCACTTACGGAAACCTGACGGCATAAATTAGATGTCCTGATTCGTAACGTCTACAGGAGGCACTAAATTTGCCACAGAAGATATTCACCTCGCGACTTTTGAAATTAGGCCTCCACAACACAGCCGAAGAGCTAATCAACGCTCAGCTTACGAACCAAATTATGCGCCTTGCTACTACCAAAACAGGCAGGAAGGTTCTGGACGGTCTCCACATTTCTGTTCCCCCTACAGCTTCTCACAGGCAAGACATACCCCGTGAATGGCGGGGCTGTTTTCTGACTAAGCTTTTGCGCACCCAGATTATCACCACGGAAGAAGAGCAGCTCGAGCTAAAGCATTGAATGAATGCTATGGTCACACAGTCTACTTCGTATACGCTGCGGGGCCAGTGGAAAGAATTTTGGCAATCGCAGTCATTCACCAAAGTAAGGTAGTTGACGGCCTATCACTAACATGCTCTGATGCATCTACAGTCTACAGAGGAAACTGCAATAGCCCTAGCGGCAACGCACTCCACTGCGGAATACATACTCACAAATTCGAAGGTAGCCTCGGAACTATATGAGAGGCCGAATTTCACCGCAAGCTCACACGAACACGAGTCACAAAACAGCAGCTCATCTGGGTACCAGGTCACCAGGGGGTAGCCGGAAACGAGTTAGCACACAACTTGGCCTGAGCATTCCTTCCCTGGGCTCTGTCTACCGATTCCTCAGACCACGGCATTCAACCGACAATACCGACTACAACATACACAGACATACTGCAGCTATATCGCCTACGAAGAGAAACTTTGCCTCATCCCGCTAAGGGGTTTACTAAAACTGAGGAGACATGACTGCGCAGGCTCCAAACCATGTCGTACAGCAGCCCGGTCTTAATGGAGAAAATGGAATCAGAACAATTTAGTGTGTTGTGTAAATTCTGTGGCGGCCACGCTGACTTGTTTCACGTGGTTTGGGCTTGCCAGTCTAATAGAATCATCACGCAAATCACGCAGGCAGCAACGTGGGAGATGTGGGAGAAGGCTTTGTCGGGCCCAGCTTTCGAGGACCAGCGGATACTCGTGGAGTGGGCGCGAATTGCAGCGCAATCCAACGGAGTTGCCGAATAGGGACCCACCCAGTACTCTCTTGATCCACATTTTTTGCAATAAATGTTTTATTGCGACTGCTTTATGTATTCCCCGTAACCGGTTGCCTTCGACTAGTCTAACGTCTGAGTATCGCCTCTGTGCCATCAGTCTGTGCTGAGATAACATTGCCTTTGGTGAAGTGCAGAACAAACCTACGCGCTCTTAGTGGGAATCTAGTTTTGTCGCGTGATCGCTACAATGCAGGCGCTCTTTCTATCGTCATCGGTCAGAAAACAAAACGTTTTGACTAGCATATAAAATTTATTTAGGCATGTAGACTGCATCCTGGCTTGACACAGCTGTGCTCGAGTTGCCAACGCTTCAAGTATTAATTTCATCCGCATAAAACATCGGAACACTAGCAGCCGCGGCCAGCAACAAACGCTAAAACCACGCAAAGACAAGTGAAACCGGAAGCTTCCAGGGGTGGCTTTCCGGTGAACGCACAATGTTGCTAGAGATCAGCAGGCTCTGGCAAAACCGTCTATACCGTTAAAACAGTTCGTTTCTTCCACCTGGTAGACCCACCGCATTGGCGGAGTGAGGATATTTATGGAGCCTATATTTGCGAGGGGAAGAACCTCGATGTCACTAGCTGTGAACGGACTTCAATGTCTGCATGGAATTCCTGAAGCCAATTCACCTTATCACTGCAGACACTTCAAAGGCCTTCTAGTGCAAGGCTCGAGACTATGCTGTATTATATGACGGTAGCCATAACGACAGGGAAGGTAGTACAGACAACCGGGTAGATGGCGATGTTCTCTGTAAACCGCGTAACTCCGCTAGCCTGTTTCTCAAACCCTAAATATTACTTTTGTCCGTAATATGATTTTCCGCAGCAAGTTGAGTCCCTGCGAACGAATCTGTACAATAGATTGCTTAAAAACCTTACAAGCTGTAAGCATTGCCAAAAAATAGTAGGGCACTCAATCATCTTACACCCACCCTCCCCCTCCCTCCACAAGCCTGTAGATTAGGCTAGAAGAAAAGCAAAGGTGAGCAACAAAGGAAAAACCAAGTTTGTCCAGCTAAGATTTTATTGCGAACAGCATCCAAACAGCATCTGGCCTTAATTTCTTCAAACCATCCTGCCTCCTTCGTTGGAAGCTTGTGTCCTCGCAGTAGGCCTAGAATAAAGCAATAAGGTGAAAAGTGACACACGGCGCGGACCACATATACGGAGTCCATACACATTTTCTCTAGGAGCACTAAATAAAAACTGAGTTCACGATATCAAATCATCCTTTTGACTGGTTATGAAACAAAAGAGCGACAAAAATAAGGATGCAGCAGCAACCTTCCATAGGGTATATTTGAGTTATAGGCGAACAACCAACTTTCTTAGTGCACATATACTTCACATTTCAGGACCATTAGACAGACAGAAAAACGGACGGACACGAACAGTAAATTTGTCGCTGATTCTATATTATTAAAGCGAAATTATTTTTGCCATTGTTGAGCGAGTTTTGGTTTGGTTCCGTGTGTTATTGATGGGAAGAACGAATATTTCATGGCAAGCCGCACAAAATTTAGTTGTGCTGCAGCTGTGCAAGACTACATGAGTATACAGGGACCGAGGTGAAAGTGCAGGAACGCGAACATCTGCCAGCAAAGAATGACGCGAACGCGAGCGTCTGTTGGTGGTTTACGGGCCTGGCGTTTCCCGTGACGAATGCGGTGACGGCTTCGGAAATCGATGAAACGCAGATGGTGACTGCATGCAGGACCACACGTTCGACTAGCCATATTATTCGATTAGTGAACTGCACTTTGGCTACGAGGATAAACAAGCATACGCAAGTTAACTAGCTTTCGCTCGCATAACCCGGCACAGCCGAACGAAGCCTGATTCATTTTTTACCGTGCAAGTTGTCATGTTTGCTTTGCTCAAACTGTTTTTCGTCACATGACTATTTCACGAAATATCCACTAGCAATACAACGGGTAATCACCTCATAAATACGGGAAGAAGTAGTCGGCTCCAAGCAATCTCGCTTCACTCGTGTAATCCAGTGTTTCCGTCGGCTATATAGCAAGTCCGAAAGTGGGACAGTCGCCATATGATTTGGTATCGCGGAACGCAGCACCCTTACTATAGTGAACTAGAATATGATCATATTCCAGTTAACCCTGGTATTTACACTCCAAAGTCCTTGCAGGTGCGCTTACCTTGAGGATGGTGTCGTAGCGGAAGCTTGGTCTAGTCAAACGCAGCTCATACCGCAGCTTGCACACCCACGCCAACATGCAGCTGGTGCAGTGTGGCGCAGCAGGAACGCCTGGCCGAGAGAGTTAACATGGCGCTTGTTGTCATGGAAACCGGGGCTGGCTACATTAGACAGTTATAGTATACCTGGCTTACCGGGATACCGGGCGTACCGTGATACCGGAATCGAAGTGCACATGCGCAGATACATACGTTACCCGTACCTTTCACCCTACGCGCGGTATTTTTCAGGTTTAACGTAACCGTGGTAGCGTAGGAGTACGTAGTGTGCGTAAACATGGAGGCGCTCTCGGACGCCCGCTTCGAAGTGATTTTGGCGTAGTTGTTGAAAGATTCACCTTGTTCGCTGCAAACGACTGTTTAAAGTGGCTTCGCTTGTCTTCAGTTAGCTTCAACGACCGAGTATTACGGATACGTTGGCGTAGTTTTTGAGATATCTTCCCATTTTGAACGTGTCTAGGCCTAACTGGAAGATATGTGTAAACAAATTTGCAAGGTAAAATTTTTCGCTTTTGGGGCGCGGTTCATATTCATTTACTTTTGTCATTACTCAAACAAAGTTGTAACAATGCTTCGCGTGGTAACACAGGCAGACACTCTCTTTTTCTTTTCACTGTTTTTATTTCTCAACCTCTGACACATGGCGCCACCATACCAGCTGGGGCACGTAAACCACGTAAACGCTATCCCGCTAAACTATATGACGCTCTCCACAACGAGCGTTTGCTGCACGGTAACGTCATTCCCTTAACTTCCGCTATCACGCTAACGGTAAACTCTGTCTATTGTGTTGTAGTGGGCGGTGAGAAGTGGTGGGTCAAAAGCTCACACCACCCTAAAGCACGGAGACGCGCGCAGATGAAGGCTCCCTAACGCAGCCTACTCACCTATTTTCTCGTGCATAACGTAAGACAAACGTTTTACTCCCTCCCTCTATAGGCAGAAGACTATCGCCTTTTGACGACCTTTGCCAGTGAAGCACCCAGATTCGCCGGTTATTTTTTCTGTGTGTTTTGAAAAAGAGGTCAACTATCTAGAGTATATATATAGTTCAAAGCCGCCCCGTTGTAACCAAGGTGGTTCTATACTAGAACCTCCTTGGTTGTAACCGATCATAGTGGTGCCAAACGTGAGGGACTCGGGTGGCCGGGCTGCCTTCTTTGTTTCTCTTGCTTTCATTATTTTTTACCCCTCTCTATCTTTTCCTATTCTTCAGTTATTGGTTCTTCTTCTGTTTATTTCCATTTTCTTTCTGTTTTATTCTTTTCCTTCTATTTCGATCATAGTCCCTCTTTTTTTTCAATTTCAATACAGGTTCTATTTAAAGTGCTCCGCTCTTAAATATCACCACGAAGGCGGTCGAAGAACAAGAGGGCGAAGACCTCTCTTTGGCGCGAACGTGGCCTCAATATGCCGCAGTGTCGGGAAGATTGCTGACGCATTGCAGGAGTTCGTCAAATGTTCAAAGAGATTTCAGTTTTCAAAACAATTCTTCCTCCACATTCCTTTTTAAATTTAAATTCGCCGCTTCATTGCTTGTATAACTTTATTGTTTCTTATTCCATTAATAGTGTTGTCCTGTTTCATTTTTCTTCTTTCTTTAAAATAGAGCAATCCCCAACCTTTTATGAAAAAGACTTCTTTAATTAGGACCATCCGGTTGTTGGCCAATCCTCCAGCGTGGATGTGCGCCAAAGATTCGATGATCTTGACTTGACTCAATATGCTACAGATGATTATGCTATAATGTGGTTTTGCCTGCGGTAGGCCAAGCGGCAACGACAGCATGTGACAACCTGGCTCTCCCGAAGTTCTCTGCACTTGAAAAGTGACCTCGCGTTTCCACCCGTGCGAGTTGAACTCGAGGTGGCGTTCTGCGCTTAATGTCGTCCGCCCAAATGACCATAGAGGGCGGGGGAGGAGGTATTTTGGAGAAGAACAGCTAAGGGAGGAGAGACCGATGGTATACGGTTTTGTAGAAACACATCTCAGGGTCATAGAACAACCTCCTAATAATGCGGACTACGCGTGGGAATATTGTAATAGAACAGAAGGCAGCAGAAAGGGGGGTGGTATTGGGGCATTCATTCATAAACATACAGACTGGCAAAGGGTCAAGCAGGAGTGCAAGGAACATTTATGGCTAAACGGGAAAGTGGCAGGGCAAATGGCACTCCTTCGTTTCGTGTACTTGTGAACGGGAGCAAAGGCCAGAGAGGAAAACCAGGCAATGGTAGAGTGTATATCAAATGACATTCAGGAGTTAGGAGGAGAGTGCGAGATAATTATACTAGGAGATATGAATGCGCACTTAGAAGATATAGATGGGCATATTAACCCGACAGGCAAAACGATCATGGATATGTGTGAAAGGTTTGATTTGATCATTTGCAACAGTACCGAGAAGTGTGAAGGGCAAATAACATAGGAGGTAGGAAGGCTGCAGTTGACGATAGATTACGCACTGATGTCACATAGGATGTATGATAAGCTCAGGGGAATGCACATAGCTGAAGGTGGCTCGAGAAGTCTGGGTAGTGATCACAAACGCAAGCTAAGTTTTGGAAGAGCAGTGAAAGTGGGAAGGAGACAAGATGAGCAACTACAGGAAAATTTTTATTCAGAAAGGCAAATTGAAATAGCCACTAAACAAATTGAGAAAGTAATCACTGAGGATAATAAAACACTGTGGACATACACGAATCTAATTAGACTGTTTAAGCTGGAGCTTACTAAGGCACGTGACAAGTCACACCGGAAAAGAAGACACAAACCCAAAGGTTGGCGGGATGAGAAAGTTAAGAGAGCCATAGCAAAACGTCAGGAAGCCTCTAGGGAACACACACATGCTAAGCAGCGGGGTGAACCGACAGATGAGGTTGAAAGAAAATGGGACATCTTTCTAAGCTCTAGAAGGGAAGCATCCCTCCTGATCAATGAAAATATTAGAAGAAAAGGTGCTCAGTGCCTGTCAGAAGTGAATAAAAAATATATAAAGGCAGCTGCGAAATTTTGGAACCATTTAAACTCCCTAATAAATGAGACGAGCCTAGAGCAGAGGTTTATAACTACAGCTCAAGGTGCTAGGCTAGAAGGGGAAGAAGTTATTGAATATATAAGAACAAGGGTGACAGAGAAATTTCAACAAAGAAGTGCTTTATGCACCACAATAGACAAGGATGAATCAAGTGGCACAATGGCTCCATTTTCACAACATGAGTGGGAAGGGGCTGAGAAAAGGGTTCCTAGTAGTGCATCAACAGGCCCAGATGGCATTCCAATTATGTTGATAAAGACATTAGGCCCGAAGTCTAAGCAGGCTTTCAGAGAGGCAGTGAGTAAAATAATAATCGATGGAGAAGTTCCCGATGGATGGAAACTTAGCAGGATGAGCACGATCTATAAAAAAAGGGGGGACAAAGCTGACATAAACAACTACCGTCCTATAACAGTGACATCAGTGGTGTAAAGGCTGGCAATGCAGATTATAAAGGAAAGACTGCAGGCATGAATAGATGATGAGAGGGTGCTGGGGGAACTGCAGTATGGGTTTCGGAAACACAGAAGGTTGGAAGACATTTTGTTCTCACTGACGCAGTGCATCGAAATAGCAGGAAAAGAACACAGGCCCCGGTGGCTAGCATTTTCGGATATCAAGGGAGCGTACGATAGCGTGGTTCAAGAGGAATTGTGGGGAATACTGGACACACTAGGCGTGGAAGATGTAGTCCCTAATCTTTTAAAGGATATCTATAAAGGTAACAAGGTAGTTATAAAGTGGGAAAAACAGGTATCCAATCCTGCAGAGGTAAAATGGGGGCGTAGGCAGGGGTGTACCCTGTCACCCTTATTATTCACAATGTACCTACAAGGATTAGAGGCCAAATTAGAAGGAAATGGACTGGGCTTCAACCTCTCTTTCGTCCAACAAGGAAAACTCATTGAACAGACACTACCAGCATTGATGTACGCAGATGATATAGTGCTAATGGCCGACAACAAGAAAGATTTGCAGAGATTGGTGGACATCTGCGGTAATGAGGGAGATAGGTTAGATTTCAAATTCAGTAAGGAAAAATCAGCAGTCATGATTTTTAATGACAATTAAGGTAGTGAGCTTAGAATACACGATGTCACGCTAGAGATAACAGATAAATACAAATATCTGGGCGTATGAATGAGCAATGGGACCGAGTACCTGAGGGAACACGAAATATACGTGACGACTAAAGGTAACAGGAATGCAGCAGTGATGAAAAATAGGGCACTGTGGAATTACAATAGGTATGATGTAGTGAGAGGAATATGGAAAGGGGTCATGGTTCCTGGGCTGACGTTCGGCAATGCGGTCTTGTGCATGAGATCAGAAGTTCAAGCAAGATTGGAAATTAAGTAACGTGGAATAGGTAGGCTTGCTTTAGGAGCTCACGGGAATACACCAAATCAGGGAGTACAAGGTGATATGGGATGGACATCATTTGAGGGCAGGGAAGCTAGCAGCAAGATAAAATTTGAGAAGAGATTGAGAGAAATGGGGGAGGAGCGTTGGGCTAGGAAGGTTTTCAGCTACTTGTGCATAAAGAATGTCAATACAAAATGGAGGAAGCGAACCAGAAAATTGACGGGTAAATACTTGGAAAACAGCAGGGGGCCAAACCAAAAAGAATTATCGGTTAAGAAGAAGGTGAAGGAAGCTGAGACCGATATGTGGAGAATCGGCATGATTAAGAAATCCGCACTAGAGATCTATCGAACTTTTAAGCAGGAAATTGCCAAGGAAACGATCTATGATAATACTCGGGGTAGTTCTCTACTGTTTGAGGCCAGGACGGGACTATTGCGAACCAAGGCATATCGGGCCAAATACAAAGTGGTAGACACGGTATGCAGTGTTTGTGGAGAGGAAGAAGAAACTGCCGAACACTTGATAATGTTCTGTAAAGGGCTTTACCCTATAGTTCAGGATGATGGCGCAGAGTTTTTCAAAGCACTGGTGTTTAGGGACAGTGGGGGCAAAATAGACTTTAAGCGGGTAGAATTAACTAGAAGTAGGTTATCTGATTGGTGGCTAAAGTCAAGGCACGAGTGAAAATTAAACTCTTCACTGCAAAGTACGAATCGTCAACCTCACTATTTAAGGGGAAAAAATAAATCTTGTTTTTGGTTCATTAAGTACTACGGCTTGGTGGCGCTAGCCACCGCCCGATCTAAAGGGTACAGCCATATCCATCCATCCATCCATGCATGGAGCTAGTGTCTATGCGCGAGAACTGCAAAAGCATTGCCACGCAGCGTAGGAATGACACTTATCGTGTGCAGGTTTCCCAGATTTCGAGGCGATTCGCTATAACTCTATGCACATGTACAGACTCGGGTATTGATCTCACTAGTTTTTGGAGTGACGTCCCGAAACTATGATGTGATAATGAGCTTCATCGATTTACCAAGTACCGAGCCAGTCCCGAGCCGGCACGCGGACGCCTCGCTGAATGGAAACGACGTGTTCAGCGTCATTTGTCACGTGATGCGAGTGGTCTCGGGCCGCTATGCCAGGGCTTCAGGTGACCAGGCGCTCGCCGTATCGATATCGTCAGCGACGCCGCCGATTGCTGCGACAATGGCTGCCGTGAAATCAAATTTTGCCGTGCTCGCAAAGCTTGTCGCAGACGTGCTGGTTTCAGATGACGATGACGGCGAAATGTCCGATCTGCAGTCGGAGGAAAAACTAGGGGAGACTTCAGATCTCGCCGTTGCTGCCGTGCTTGTCACACAAATTATCAGGGAAGACCAACATCGGGCGCGGCTGTATATAGAAAGCGTGGTGGGCAGCTACAGTGACGAAGAGTTCCGAAGGCTGTTCCGTTTACAGAGGTGCACCACTGAGGTGATCACGGCCGACTTCGAGTCTTCGTCATACTATCCTCGCGGTGGGCGCGGAAGACCGAAAATAACAGCATTCAAGACTACGCTGATTTCCCTGACGTACCTGGGCACGCAGTGGTCCATGAATGCCATAGCCGACAAGTTTGTTGTCAGCGAGTCGACGGTGTACGTCACGATACGCCGCGTTTTGAACTTTCTGCTGTCCATAAGCGAAAGAGAAATACGCTGGCCTAACGACGAGGAGGCTGCACGAAATAAGCGTGCGTTTGGCGCGCTTGGTCGTTGTGATGGCGTCGAGGCTGGCCTGCCAGACGTCATCGGTGCCATTTATGGATGCCATGTTCGCATTCCAAGACCCACAGAGTGCGAGGAGGACCACTATACCAGAAAGAAGTTCCACTCCATCATCCTCCAGGCTGTTTGTGATGCTGACATGGTGTTCACTGATGTATTCGTTGGTTTTCCAGGCAGACCACACGACGCCAGGGTGTTGAGGAGAGTTTTTTGTTCGAAGAGGCAGCGTCGAGATTCGACGGTGAGCAAATAAGTAATATTCAATTGAATAAGATCGCAATTTCTACAGGTTTGTTTGGCTGACAGTGGCCTTGATTGATTCTTGTTGCCATATTGTAGCTAAACAACCCCTGTTCTGGAGTGTAAGCAAAAGAATAATGTTAAGAGTACACACTTTATATGTTTGTAACAACTCACTATAATTGGCACTCCGAAGTAACATCCATGTACATTTGCAGGTGGATATCTTTTGGGGGATGCTGTGTACCCTCTGCTCCCGTGCCTGCTGCCACCTTACCACCACGTCCCAAGCAGCTGGCAGCCATGGATGAGCAAGTTTAACCATGTGCACTCCAAGCAACGCGTTGTCATCGAAATAGCATTTGGCCTGCTAAAGGGACGTTTTCGACGATTGGACAAGATCGATGTTACCAGCATTCCGCCGGCTGTGGAAATTGTGATGGCAGCCTGTGTGCTTCACAAACTTGCCCGCAGACGTGTCGATGTTTTTGAAGATAGTGACTGCGATGTAGTAGCTTAAAAAATGCGAGCATAGCAGACAACAGTGACATATCACCAAGAAAATGACAAGAATGAAGGGGCGTTGCAGCGCGCCCATTGAAGAAAGAAGAGGAGACGCTCGCGGAGAATGAGGTTGTTCGGACGCCGACAAGACGACGCAAGGGAGCCTAGGGCGAACCCGCAACTACGCGCGAGGTTCGAAAGGCCGGGTTCCTGTCCTTGAGCCATTGACGTTCTCAGGGCACGGCGTGTCGGCGTGGCCAGGCACGAGTTATGGGTGAGTGGTCCTGCGGACATCTCTGGTACGGTGAGCGCCCTCGAAAGACTGGAGCTGCTGACCACGTCCACCGAGCCGAAGTCGCTGACAGTGTGTGGCAACGCCTAGACCTGGTGATGCCCTCTACAGTGGTATGCTGACCTGGCACCAAAGCGACGACTGCATCCGAGCATGCAACGGGTCCCACTTCAAGGCACCGGGCTACGGCACAGACAGTGAGACTGTTTACTCTTTTCTTTAGTGTGTGAACTGCGTGCGTGTACGACTTAAAGTACTGTATGTGCAATAGCTTTTTTTGTCCAATATAACTTCTTTTTGTTTTCCTCACTGTCTCCTTCTTCCTCGCGTCACACGCCTTGCTACGTGACGAACCTAACCACGACATATCTGGCGTCCGCGAGACAGGACTACTCTTCTTACAATTAGGAAGAGCATCACATCGCATATGTGTGTGTGACGGTCGATAATGGAGGCAGATAAGCTGACGGCGATGGGAAAGGAATTGGGGTTAAGTGGTTCAGCACTAAAATATTGGATGGACCAGGAACGCGCACGCGAAAAAGAGGCACGTGACGCTCGTCTGGCTGAAAGAAATGCCGCGAAAGAAGCCGAGGCAGAAGCAGTCACTAGATTAAAAGCCGAGAAGGAAGTTCTTGAGCTGAAGTTAGGCTGCATCAGTTAGGTGCGACAACAGGTAGCACAACTACTGGGCAGCTTACCGAGAGTGCGCCCATAGGCACCACGCAGAGATACCAAAGTTCACATAAACTCATCCCAGCCTTTAACGTGGAACGTGATGAGCTGGACGCATATTTATATGACAGCGAATTGAGCACGTCGCTACTAGTCAAGACTGGCCGCAAGACAAATCACTAAGCATTTGCTTGACCGGAGAAGCTTTAAGTGTAGTTGGTAGGATAGCACCTGAACATGCCACGGGTGACGTTGAAGAAAACACTACTACAACGCTTTAGGTTCACAGAAAAAGGCTATTGGACAAAATTTTGATCAGCAAAAACAGATAATTCTGAAACGGGCACGCAGTTTGCCGGGCGTCTATTAGGTTATTTTGACCATTGGTAAAAAATGGTCAAGACAGACTGGACCTACGATGCTCTGCGAGACAAAATTGTTTCGGAGCAGTTTCTCGCGCTATGCCACGAGAAACTCGCTGTGTTTCTTAAAGAACTAAACTGTGAAAGCCTTGAAAAACTTGCGGAGGCTACAGACCACTATTGGAGGCCCAGGGGTTGATTAACCTTGGCAAATGTAAAGGTGATAGCCTGAGCAATCCCCCAGGTCAAACCCGAACATCTGAGCGGCAAGACGACTAAGAGAGAGCACAGTGTTTCCTTTGTAACAAAAAAGGTCACAGAGCTGCTGATTGCTGGACCAACACAAAGGGTCCAGGTACAAAGCCACCCTTTTGTGGAAATTGTTGCCGCACTGGGCTTAAAACAGGGGACTGCTCCAAAAAGGCCAACAGCGTTGAGAAGGCCTCATGCTCTTTTCAACAAAGAGATGGAGCCAATATAAATAATTCAGAGTTCAGAATTCAGATAATTAATTCAGAGTATAGTCCACAGTGCGCGGAAACGCACCCAGCCAAGTTGAAGGAAAACTCGATGCCCACGGGCGAATGTGTACTTGAAGGACATCCCGCAACAGTACTGCGAGATACCGGATGCGATTCAATCATTGTCAAAAGGTCTCTCGTGGCGGATAGCAAGCTGACTGGAAAGATTTCCTCGATTTACCTCTTGGATGGACGGTTGATGAAGCTGCCTGAAGTACACGTGGAAATTTTTTCACCTTTTTTCACTGGCAAAACTCGAGCCCTTTGTATGAATACTCCTTTATATGATGTTGTCTTGGGAAATGTGGAAGGCGTTCAAGATGCTCACAATCCTGATAACAATTGGAAGAGCTGTCTTTAGACCCGGAACACTGCAGAAGAGTATTCTGGCGCAGAAAATGCCGGTTCTGCACACGGACCCTTGTATGTAAAGACTTCGACGTCGGCTGTAGGGAAAACACGTTTAAAGACAAAAGTTGCTGCAGTTAACCGACTGGCAGGAAATCCACATCTACTCCCGGCTCCAGTTATTAACCCCTTGGACATCAGCCCACAGGACTTCAAAATCAAACAGGAGGAAGACAGCAGCCTGCGGAAATGCTTCGAAGCCGTTAACAAAGAGGTCAAGACAAGGTTTGCAAAAATATTGTTCTTAGTGAAGGACGGAATCCTCTATCGCAAGTACACCCTTCACTCTAAGAGGCAGGTGAATCAGCTTGTGATACCAAGGTGCCTCCAACATTTTGTTATGAGAATGGCCCACGAAGGCATCCTTTCGGGCCATCAGCGAATTAAACGAACTACAGACCGGGTACTCGAAGAATTCTACTGGCCAGGGGCTCAGTCAGACATCACACGGTTTGTTAAATCGTGTGATATATGTCAAAGAACTATTCCCAAGCACTTGGTGGGTCGTATACCTCTAGACAACACTCCTATAATTGACATCCCGTTCAAGAGAGTAGCCATTGATATTGTGGGTTCATTATCACTGATGTCAGATGGCGGAAACAAGTACGTACTGACAATGGTGGACATGGCAACGCGTTATCCAGATGTTGTAGCACTGCCAAGCATCGAGACGGAGAAAGTCGCTGAGGCGCTTCTGGAGATGTTTTCTCGTGTAGATGTCCCACGGGAGATAATCAGTGACAGAGGCACGTCATTTTCGTCACGCCTAATGACGGAGCTAAGCCGACTTCTCTCCTTCAGACAATTGCCAACAACCCCATATCATCCCATGGCTAATGGCCTTGTAGAGAGGTTCAACGGCACCCTGAAACAAATGATAAGAAGAATGTGTCAGGAGTGTCCGAAGAAATCAGGCCGGTAGCTGGTGCCCTTACTCTTCGCTTATCGCGAAGTTCCCCAGTCGAGCTTAGGCTTCTCCCCGTTCGACTTGCTCTATGGCCGTTACGTCAGAGGTCCCCTGGCGATATTGAAAGAATTATGGGCTGCTGATCATCTTGATCATGATGTAAAAATATCCTACCGGTACGCAGTTGAACTGCGGAATCATCTTGAAGACACCTGCCGTTTAGCCAAGGAGGAGCTTCAGAAAGCGAAGATAGTACAAAAGCTAAGATTGACCACGGATAGACCCGTGAGCATACGGCCATACCGTATGCCATTTGCTACCCAAGAAGCGGTATAGAAAGAAATAATAGACATGTTGCGACAAGGCATCATAGAACCATCAGAGTCTGCTTACAATTCACCTATAATAGTTTTGAAGAAGAAGGACGGAACGATGCGCTTGTGCATTGATTTCAGACAACTTAACAAGATTGTAGTCAATGATAACGAGCCTATACCCTATATAGACATCATCTTTGGTAAATTTGGACAAGCAAAATACTTTTCAAAGTTTGACTTTGCTAAGGGCTACTGGCAGGTTCCCATTGAACAAGGCTCGAAACCAATGACTGCTTTTTCGACAGAATCAGGACTGTATCAATTTAGATTCATGCCGTTTGGTATTAAAACCACCCCAGCTGTGTTTAATCGCCTCACGAGGAAAGTGGTAGCAGACATACAGCACGTTTATTACTACTTTGACGATGTGCTCATTGCTACTGAAACCTGGGCTGAACATATAGCTATACTTGAGTCTTTCCTCAAGCGAGTTCCCGATGCTGGTTTGACCATTCGGCCAACAAAGAGTGAGACTGGTCAAGAGTCACTCAAATTTCTCGGTCATCTCGTTGGCCAAGGCGTTATTCGACCGCAGGTCGAAACGCTCGACAAAATACAGGCTGCGAAGCGTCCACAAACTAAAAAAGAAGTATGCTCGTTCTTGGGCCTTACGCGTTATTACAGAGATTTCGTGCACAACTACTCTGAAGTTTCTTGCCCACTGACCGAATTGACCAAGAAGAGGGCCCCAAACAAAGTCCTCTGGGGAGAACGAGAACAGAAGTCTTTTGATGGACTCAAGGTTTTGCTATCTACACCACCCATTTTAAAAGCACCTGATTTTTCAAAACCGTTTGTACTCCGCACCGATGCATCATCGAGAAGTGTAGGTGCCATACTCATACAGCGTCACGAAGGAATACTGCATCCAGTGTCATACGCAAGCCGTAGACTACAACCACGTGAAGCTGCTTACGCTACAGTAGAGCGAGAGGCCCTTGGCTCTTACGTGGGCGGTTCGGAAATTTCACATCTACCTATTTCAGCGTACATTCATTCTACAGAGTGACCACAAACTGCTTGTGTACATCAAGTCGGCCAAGCATGTGAACAGCCGCGTGTTACGGTGGAGCCTCATTCTTATGGAGTACGACTTTTCGGTCGAGTATATCAAAGGCAGAGACAACATAGGCGCAGATTACATGAGCCGTTTGCCAACTCCGTGAGCAATGTCTGTATGAAGAATCGATGCTCAGCGGTACTAACAGCTTGTGATGTGAACCTTACAGCGTAATACAAGTATCATGACGCTTTAGTTGTGTGACTTGTTTCTTTTTTTTTCTGGTGTGTACTTTTGTGACCGAAAGTGCCGAGTGTGCGGGGCTCAGAACTGCTATAGTGTGGAGTGGTGCTTACGTGTGTGTTTCCGACTGCGAACCAACGTGTCCCCAGTGCCCTCAAGTTATTCTACCGGAAGAACTTTCTTAAGTGGGGGTGATGTGATGTAGTAGCTTTAAAAAATGTGAGCATAGCAGACGACAGCGCCACATCACCTGGAAGATGACAAGAATGAAGGGGCATTGCAGAGCGCCCATTGAAAAAAGAAGAGGAGACGCTCGCGGAGAACGAGGCTGTTTGGACGCCGACAAGGAAGAAGAAGCGAAGAGGCGCCACAGGGTTGCAGAACGCCTGACCTGTGCTGTGAGGCTCGACTGTGAAGAAGCTGCCCGGGCTCAGGATCGGGTGGCAGTATCCTTACTGTTCTTTGAGAGTTCGTTATTTTCCGGTAACTGTATCGGTCTTTCTCCACTGAAGCGAGTCATTCGATCTTGATGTCATTTTCTTCCCCCGCCAAGGGCACAAGGGCACTCCCCTTGGTTAGCCTCCACTCCCGCCAAGGATTGGCCGATAGACTATTTGTTACGCAGTGGGGCTAGAAGTGTCCCTGTGGCGCTGGTACCTACAGATGTGGGCAGTATTCCGATGAAGAACCCAAAGGCGATTCAAGTGGAACTTCAAAAAGCCACTTCGCATTTCCAGGAGATCACTGAGGTCCACCAGTTTGGTCGCGGAGGCATCCTGTGCTGTTCCGCAGATTAGGAATGCATTCGTGAGCTCCTGCAAAGTTCCGAATTCGCAGCGCATCCGGTAAGCCCATTTATTCCGGCACACCTCGCATGCTCGAAAGGATTAGTCCGCGGTGTAGACAGAAGCCTGACACCTGCAGAAGTGCTCGATTTGTTTTCGGTGGCGGGTGTAATTTCAGTGTACAGGTGCACCCATACCATTGACAACATAAAATCCCTAACGGAATCGGTGATAGTGACCTTTTTAGGAACAGTCCGACCTTCCGAAGGCATGGCCACTAATCTATAAGGTAGAGCCACTTTCCCCCAAACCCCTGCAGAGTTTGAAATGTTGGCGATATGGACATAACGTCAGAGGGTGCCGATCAGTTCTTAGATGCCATCGGTGTGGTGAAAATCATGACAGCCGCAAGTGCAGCTCTGAGAAAGAGAGGTGCTGCTTATATGTAATGGGGCACACCCTGCAGACTCCGCAGACTGTGCAGCAAAAGAAAGAGAAATTGCCATATTGGATATTGCAGAACGCAAGCGGTGCTCTCGGAGAGAAGCCGTTGCAGAAACGCAGGAGAGATCCAAAGGATGTGCAGGTGTTGCAGCACGTAATACCACGCCATGGATGCATCTCTAGCAACATCTATCGTAGAGGCCATAGAGAAGGCTACGGAAAAGGCAATGAAACGCCTCGCAAACCACCTTTTTGAAAGCTTGGCACAATTGGTTTCCAATCAAGTATCTCAAGTTCTAGGTGTAGCATCTACGAACGATTGGAATCCTCAGACATGATTGGTATAGCAGCGTACGGAAATAGAAAGTGCGACAACACGTCAGCGAGCGGTTTCTCCTGAGGCAGGGACTTCCAAAACAACGGAAGACGGTGATCTAACCGATGATTCGGAAGCATGTGTAAATATGGATATGGACTCTCATATGGCTCTGAAGCGAACCCGATCTCCCTAATGAAAAAATTTTTCGCATAATTCGAAATCTAAAAAGCATCTATCCAAAAAAGAATTCTTCGAGGACATGTCTAAGAAAGACTTTTTGCGAAAGGATATTTTGAACCAAGCAGTTTCTGCGACGGTTCTGTCGTCAAAATAGGTTCACTAACCATATTACAGTGGAATTGCAGATCTATATTTTCCACAGCCACAAACCTATCATACCTTTTTTCAAAACTTTCCCCGCATATTATATCACTGCATGAAACCTGGCTTTCAACCAGCCAGAAGTTTTACCTAAAAAATTATCGGCTATTTTGATTGGACCGACCTATCAGGGGTGGCGGGCTTGCTGTCTTGATAGCAACTAAGTTTAGTCACAAAGCTACGATCTCTTATCGTTGTGTGACTCCAGATTGTGAAATTTTGATAGTAGACATAATATTACCCGACGGTTCTCCTCTCTCGTTTGTAAATGCTTATTTCCCAGCCGGGGTGCAAGAAACACGAAGTCTAAACGATATGTTATCTGCCTGCAGAAAAGATATATTAATCACTGGAGAGTTCAATTCACATCATGTGACTTGGGGTTTTAAAACAGATTTAAGCGTGCCCCGCCGCGGTGGTCTGGTGGCTAAGCTACTCGGCTACTGACCCGCAGGGCGCGGGTTCAAATCCCGGCTGCGGCGGCTGCATTTCCGATGGAGGCGGAAATGTTGTAGGCCCGTGTGCTCAGATTTGGGTGCACGTTAAAGAACCCCAGGTGGTCTAAATTTCCGGAGCCCTCCACTACGGCGTCTCTCATAATCATATAGTGGTTTTGGGACGTTAAACCCCACATATCAATCAATTAATCAGATTTAAGCGGAAAACGCTTGTGGGAATGGGCTATTAACAAGAATTTATCTTGTTTAAATTCGCAGTCTGCTACTTTTGTCCGACGTCTCTCTAAATCTGTAATTGACTTGACACTTTCAAGCTCATCTCTAAATATATGTTCGTGGCAAACTTTAGACTGTGCTGCTAACAGTGACCACTTGCCTATTAGTTTTGTACTGAACTTTCCGAGAATACATGTCGCCGAAAAGGCCGCTCATTCCTCAACTATAGAAAATTAGAAAAAGACTTGAGGGCTACTTTTGATCGCCGCAAGGACATACAAGGTGACGTTATGGCTATGAGTCTGTGTGCAGTGTTAAAAAGATCAGTAAAAGACGCAACTTTTAAATTAAACTCGGCCACAAGAGGTTCTTTTAGTCCATGGTGGACTGAAGAGTGCATGAAGAGCTATAGAAAACGGAAAGCTGCATGGAAACAACTGCTGCTCAACCAATGTCCAAAAAATTGGTGTGATTATAAATTCGCAGCAGCAGACTTCAAACGCACAGTAAGTACAGCAAAAGATGGTTATAATATGAACCGACATGATTATCTTTCTAGGGCTAAAAACAAAAAAGCGCTCTTCAGATTTTTAAGATGTCAAAAGTTGTTACCGCCCGCTGAAAATATTGACTGTTCTGTTCTTTCCCCCCCCCCCCCGTGAACTCTCTGATTTAGTAGAAAATATTGCGAAAAGGCTCCAAGATAGATTTATGTCAATTATACCACTGCACATTGTGAACCCAATGGCAGGCGAGGATTTCGAGGAGGTTACTTTAGACGAGCTGGCAGATATAGTAAGGCACTTATCTCCTTCAGCACCTGGACCAGACGTGGGAACAAGTGCAACAATAAAAGTAATATTTGAGATTTCTCCAACTGAAGTACTTAATCTGATGAATTTTTCTTTCACAAAAGCTTGGATACCTGCGGAGTGGGAGCTGTCTTAAGTGATTCCACTTCTTAAAAAGCAGGAAAAAGGATTCACCTTGGACAATGTAAGGTCGATATCACTCACGTCAAATCTGGTTAAGCTAATTGAAAGAGTTTTGAATGCCCGGGTAATGAAATATATTAATAATAACGCAATATTCAACCCCAGTCTAATTGGTTTTAGATCCGGTTGCTCAATATGGTGTATGCATGTTGATTTAGAGAGCCGAATACAACTGGCTCGGCGTCGGCGATAATACTGTGCATTAGTTACTCTAGATTTGGTTAAAGCATACGATAGGGTTGAGCATTCAATTTTATTAAAACAGATCGAGTATCACCACTTCCACTCTACATCACTGTGTGGGTGTCGGAGTTTTTAAGAGGGAGAGAATATTACTGCTTTAAGGATGGGTACTCGTCGAATAGATAAAAGCAGACACGTGGCGTACCACAGGGGGCTGTCCTGTCGCCAGTTTTATTTAACATTTTCTTAAGCTCCATTCCATCAACTAAGGATATTCAGTTATATGTGTACGCGGACAATATTGCTTTCTTTGCAAGTAATACCGACCTTCAATTCCTATACCAAAGTCTACAAAATTATCTCAATATGATAGAAAGATGGTTTAAAAATATTCATATGACACTGAGCGTAAAGAAAAGTGTGCTTCTTGCATTCTCTTTTCTGCAGCCTATCAACATCTCGTTAATGTACAGTAATGAGCTCATTCCGCAGGCAAATTCCCTTAAATATTTGGGCATCATATATAATGACACATTAAATTGGAGAAGTCACATTGATGATGTGTACTCCAAGGCAACACGGGCCATGCATGGGGTGGCTACGGAAGCTCGCAAACCGTAAAGCGGGTTTAAGAAGAAATGTGCTAATAATGATATATAAACTTTATGTCAGCCCATCATGGAATTCCGATGTGTATTATTTTCTGGCAGCGCAGCTTATAAAATGAGACCCCTAATACTGCTGGAAAGAGAAGCGTTGCGTTTGTGTCTGCGTCTCCCAAAGTTTGCTGCAAATAACGTGTTCTATATGGAAGCTCGCCTACCTTCTCTGCTAAATAGGTTTAAAATTCTTACTGTGCAAGCATTCTTAAAGATATACAGTTCACACCAAAGACTCTCATTTTACGCTTTCATTCAAGAACCGGCTTTATTTTTCGAAACACATTGGTCGCGACTACACACCCCGCAAACAGTATTTGCACAAGCGCTATTACTACAGCAACTGAATGTAAAAATTAACCATATTGGTCCAATACACAACCTAAAGTCAATGCTTAGCATACAATTTGATGATATATTTCCTCATGACGCGAAACAATTGACACATAAGTACTTAAATGAACAGTTAGCAGATTATCCAGCTCACCTAGAGATAAGCAATATCATTGCGACTGATGCATCTGTGTCAAAAGAAAAGGCTGGGGTTGGCATCTTCTCTGGACTGGTCCTTTTCGATTCGACTCCCAGACTATACCCCTGTATTCATTGCAGAATTATTGGCCATTGTTCTTGCCCTACGCAAATTGCCCTCAAGCGAATTATTAGCAGTTATCATTACAGATTCGTTATCAGTTTGTAATGCACTTTCTGCGGCAGTAAATGCAGAGCTGATGAATACGTTTCGGCATCTAGTACCGAAAAATGTAAAAAACTGCATTTTCTATGTGTACCGGGCCACCGCGGATTATATTTGAACGAAATGGCGGACTCTTTAGCAGCAGTATCCCTGAGTGGGCCCACCATCCCAGTTTTGCCAGATACGGCTTACGTGACAGCGCTAGGGTTCCGAAATGCTTGTCTGCAACGAGAAAAAGATAATTTGGATAAATTCAAAGATTTCGAGCATTTGAGGTATTGCTGGCATAAACAGTGGTGTGTACCTCGCCAGTTAGAGGTCACTTATACCAGATCGCGCTGTGCAGTTCCACAACTAAATTATTACCTTAACAAAGCTCGACTCAAGGCGTCACCGCTATGCATTTGGTGCAACGAAATTGAAACAATTGAACATTTCTTTTTATTCTGTCATCGTTATTCTTATCAGAGAAAAAGATTTTTAGTAGCCCCATTACAAAAGCTAGAAATACAAGTAAATCTACCAGTAATTTTATCACTTGGCGGAACTTCATTTGGTTACTGTCACAGGGATATATGCTCCACTGTGTTTGATTACATCAACGCAACTAAAAGATTACCGAGCTAATGAACCCTAACCTTTTCGGATCTTTAGTTTATAATTCGTAGCTATGTCTATCAAAAACAAGAGATGGTTTGACCGCTTGCTCAGCAAACATTTTGTTTTTTGGTAGTATTATTTTTAAACTACTTTTTCAGATTGGCTTCATTTTCATTTTAGTTTCATTTAAGTATCCTGCCGCCCGGTTCTTGGTCCATCCACCTCTGTGGGTAAGCGCCATCCATCAGAGGTCATCAGCATCAGCATCAAGACGACGCAATGGAGCCTAGGGCAAACCCGCAACTACGCGCGAGGTTCGAAAGGCCGGGTTCCTGTTCTCGAGCCATTGACGTTCTCGGGGCACGGCATGTCGGCGTGGCCAGGCACGAGTTCAGGGTGAGTGGTCTTGCGGACATCTCCGGTAGGGCGAGCGCCCTCGAAAGACCGGAGCTGCTGACCACGTCCACCGAGCCGACGTCGCTGACAGTGTGCGGCAACGCCTAGACCTGGTGATGCCCTCTACAGTGGTATGCTGACCTGGCACCAAAGCGACGACTGCATCCGAGCATGCAACGGGTCCCACTTCAAGGCACCGGGCTACGGCACAGACAGTGAGACTGTTTACTCTTTTCTTTAGTGTGTGAACTGCGTGCGTGTACGACTTATAGTACTGTATGTGCAATAGCTTTTTCTTTTTTCGTCCAATATAACTTTTTTTTGTTTTCCTCACTGTCTCCTTCTTCCTCGCGTCACATGCCTTGCTACATGACGATCCTAACCATGACAGTGACATTGCGAACAGCGACCTTGGCGTCTTCTCCAGTGAGGCAGTTGATGTTGACCACAAACCTACGTTGGCAGCAAGGCTGCGGGACCATCTGGCCCAGTGTGTGCCATTGTGATTGTATGCTCTGTGTTAATTTTGCTGCCTTTAGTGAACATCTGATTTACTCTTTCTATGTGAGCCGTTGGAGTATGTGTCAGCTTATTATCATTACTTTATTTACTGTGATTGGTACACTTTGAAGAGGACGTGTTTTGTGGGGAGCAGTTCTGTCTTCAAATGTGTTCTACTAGAACAGAGTTTCTCAGCCATGAATATTCTCAAGACAGAAGAAATGATTTTCATTACTTGCATATTTTGGGGATCCCTGTGGACTGGTGAAAGTGATGAGGCACCCCTCACCTGAGCAGCTTGTAAATAAAGCTGCCCTCATTCAAGCTTTTTCTATCTATGTTTCCTCTTCAAATGGGATAGGGCCCGCGTCTATAATGCTCTAGGAAAATTAGCATTTCACAGCCATTTCATGGAGAAGGCGATACATAAACGAGCTGCACCGCAATGCGAAATTGTTGCCAATTATCAAGAATTTGAAAGGGATCCTATTATGAGACATATTATGACTAAAGAATACTTTTTTCTGAAAATGACATTTGCAGATTTCCTGGGCTCTAAGGAACTGCATTTAAGGACCACAATACTAGAACACCGATTGCTAACACATGACATTGCTGCGAATTTAATGTCCCGTTCTGTATACACTCATCGTGTCTTTGGCTCACTCTTGATAGGAGTATGGTTTGCCTTATTTATTGTAATAAGATGTCTTAGGTGTTTCGGGTCATTTTTTAAAAAATTTTATAACAACACTCTGAAGCAGTCGATCATGTGACACTGTTATGGGCGTAGGGTCTAAAAACATGTGTTTACGTCTTAGAGAAAGTGTATGTTTATGGATGAGAAGGCATTTTTTTTAGTAAATATTACCTTTCATGAGTATGGCTTCCAGCCACACCCTTTGAGTATGGAGCATTAGTGTTTACTGCACAAGTGCACTGACACTGTAGAGTATATTGCATTGTATGTTTGCTGCAAGTACGCTGAAGTCTGCCTGCATGATTTCTGAACGTACTATACAGTGCAATATTCAACCTGGCTTATGTTGATTTGAGTGCGACCTGCAGCAATATCATGGCTATGTTGATTCCAATAAGTGAGGCAGTGTACTACGGACCACTCATGATGCTGACTATTGTTACGCATGTTCAGGTTTCAAGATTTTTTTTTTGGCGACACGTTTGAACTACTTAGAGCCGCTTGGTTCAGTAGTGCAAAATAAGATGACATTTTTGCTCATTTTTTTTTCATAGTCATGACATGTATGGCTGTAATATTCTACGTACATGCAACATTGATTCCATGTAAGTTGCTCTACTGAGCACTGCATTTGTTTGTTTCTTTATATTGTTGTTTAGCAGGAACTCTTTTTTGGACACATTATCCTCCCTAAAAGCAGCACGCTTTGAATGTGCTGGTTGAATGTTACAGATGCTAACCACTCTGAATATATTCTGGTTTAACTTGCCCCTTCTGTTGTTTACAACCCACGTAAGCAATGCTTCTTAAGGAGTGAAAGTTGGTTATAAATAAATGTGATATCTTTCCCCAGATCAGCCAAAGGTGGTTGGGTCACCACATGTGTGTAAATACGTGCGGTGTTGTTCTACGCAACTGTGACTCACAGGGAAAATAAAATGCAATGTGTGTAGTTTAGCATACGATGAACCACTAAAATAGCTAGCACTATGATGGTATGTTGACAAAGTGGATGTGATAAACTATTTAAAAAATGTAAGAGTGCGTTTTAAGCTTAGCATTCAAGACAGCCTATTTGTATGGCAAGCCGAATACAATAATGTTAAAATACAAGTTGGGAAACACAGACCTCCTCAGCGTCTGAGTTCGTGCAAATGCCCTTGCAGTAGCGAGTTTAGCTATAATGATGACAAGTTTGTTCTAGTACATGCAAGTAACATGACTTTTATTTATTTGGGTTTGTAAACGTTAACGCAAGAGGAAAGTTAAAACACCACTTTTTTCTTGTTTGTACCCCCAGTGTTTTGGGACGAATATGTGCAAATAGTCTCAGCTCAGTCTTATTGAAATAAAGATTACAGTGGTCATTACTTATTGTTATAAATATTTCTGCAAATGTATTTCAAGAGTCAGCGGTGCAGTTCGAAGCAAAAAACATTAATTGTGCTCATCGGGCAACTTGCAAACAACAGAAACATTTCACTGATGTGTCAGCTCTGTTAGTCCAAGCACACCAGTACAGCAACTGACATTGCAAGTGGTCGACTTATCATGCGAGGCAACGAGCACAAAGCTTTTTTTTTTTTGACTAGAGTAAAGGTGCAGTTGTGTGGAGCAGTGTTGATCTCTCATCTGAAAGCTATAGTAGACCTCAGAAGCAGGCACGCATGCATATGCATGCTGTACAACCACTGTATTTACTAGTAAAGAAGCTTACAATATGAAAGGGCATGCATACTTTTTGGCGAAAGGTATATCGTAACTGCCACAGGTGAACAATAAAAATTTGACAAGTTGACATGCTGGTTAAGGTGTTACACTACTAAGCATAAAGATATAGGTTAAATTACCAATTTTGTACACTATATTTAGAGGGTATAAATAGCTAGAACAGCTGTCTACCTTTACCTAGGTGCATTATAAAAAAAATCCAACTTGAAATAAATGTCAGGTTTCCCTTTGGGACATACCCCAAGTATTTTGTGACATTGATATGGCATGTTCATTTAAATAGAGCTCCACTAATTGATCCCCATGGAAAGTGCTTCTGCAAAGCAGTAGCTACGAATGGATGTTTAAACCTAAAAGAATAAATAAATCAATGCTAATGTTCTTAAATTTAACATTTAGAGGCATAGCATTTTGCACGCATTGCATGACAATCAGTTCACAGGCGTTTTTGATCAGGAATGCCCAGATGTGTTGCCATTGGTGCAAGTAGCTTTTAAAGGGACACTAAAGTCACACAACAATTTACGTCAGAGTGAAAGCTCAATGTTCGACAACACCTAAAACGACAATATTATCCACAACTGTGCCTTACTTACCTAGAAATTAAGGTAAATGCACAAGAACACAAGCGCCGCAGTCATCGGGATCATCGGGATCATTTAAAAATGTCCTATAGGACATTTTTAAAATGATCCCGATGACATTAAGCGGACCCCCTACAAGTAATCACTATTAATCAATGTAACTGCACCAAATAAAGAACGTTCCGGGCATTAACAGATGCAATAAAATGCTGCTTTTCCGTTTCTGTTTCAGTCATGGAAAAAAGAACCACAGGACGTTACTATGGGGAATGGCACGAGTGGTTCAAAAATTCAATTTTCATGTGGTTACAAGGTGCCATCTAGCGGGGCGCAGTTGAAACAAAAGCGCCTGCAATCTCGAAGTCAATGGTGGGAAATTGATCAATGACTGTTGTTTCTACTGTGGCTCCCGCTGCTTTCGGTCTGCTGCTACTAGCACAGTAAAGCCTGGCAACGTTGTGCATGGCAATAGTGACGTGAGACGGTCCGATCAGTCCGCTTCTTGAGGCGGGTAATTTGGAGTGCGCCAACCCGATGCAGAGCCCTAAAACATGATTTTATTTCAAAATAGGCCCTTCTTTGGCACAAAAGTAACACTACAAGGTTTCTGCACCACCATTTCAACAATCAACGTCGACTTAATAGTTGACTTTAGTGACCCTTTACTGTTGCAGTAAAGCTTAACAGTAACATCACATATAATGTAACAGTAAAGCAAAAATACAGCATGCATTCATGTGAGGTACACTATACACTACCGGAACATGTGAGGGCTCACAACCAAGAGGACTTAGGATGTTGAGTTGTACTGTGCTGAGAAAAAGAGAAAAACAGCAAAAAGTTAATGTCGTGACAAGATAAGTTACCACAGGGGCGCATGGTGTTTAAGTCATGAGGCTGGATGTTAATCGAAGGAGAAAACATGGCAACGGAAAAGAATAAGATAAGCTCCACACAGCAATGTTCCAACCTGCAAAGTATTGCGCGGCTAAAGTTTTCTGCACACAATATAGCTGGTAATGGACCAAATAACAGTAATAAGTATTTCAGCTTCCTTGAACAAACGTTTCCTTTCTGTTTTTTATTCCCAATGTAGCAGAAATGATGAATCAAAAGGGTGTCACACTCACATCAACCTTGTAAGGAAGTTCTACTTTAATGCATAAGAAAACAAAAACCCGTTCCCAACAAAAGTGGCATTTCAATGAAAACACCCAGTCAAAGATTATGAGTACATATTTAACAATTAAGGTGGCAGCACCTGGCTGGTAGCTCAGCCAGCAAGGTGTTGCAATGGGAGCTCAAAGGTGAAGGATGATTTCCTGGACATGACAGCTGGCTTTTAGCGGGGCAAAACGCAGGGCTATCGATGCACTAACCATTATGGAAACGCCTAAGAACACATTCAGGTAGAAACTTCGAAAAATCTATTTTTTATCTTGCAGCCCTACGTATAGGTCAACCCCTTTATAAGAGACGTACACCAGGAAAACATTCATCTCGAGCTATAACACGCAATAGTGTACATTTTAAACTTCACCACTTTTACACCAGGAAAAAATTCTTGTCTTTTATATAAGATGTCTCTTATAAGCAAGGTACCGGTTTCACATTTTCTTGTCAACCTCCATATTGATGTAGGCACACCAGTGCCACACGCAGTTGTCTGTTACATCAGTGTCTCCTATAAAAGGATTCGACTGCATATGCATAAATCCTACTGTGGATATTGCTGTGAAAGCCTTGCTCTGCCACATCTCACTATAAAAAATTGTGATCTCACAAGCACTATAGTGACAGCACTAACACACAATAGTGTACACTGTGCACTTCGCCACTGTAAATGGAACTGAACTTATGAATATACACTTCACTACCTCTACAGTAGGCCTAATCTTTGGCTATCGTGCATGACTTGCAGTTTTTTCTGTGTATCTTTGCCATACGACTGACTTAAGTTTCAAAAAAGGTGAGGACAAGTGTATGTCCACAAAGCACATGTCTTTCAAGCAATTTTTCATAACTTTGTTCCACAGTATGGCGCTGACAGACAAAAAAGTAGTTGCCACTCATAATCAATATCTAAAGCTTTGAACGACTGTACCTATTACTTGTGACATCACTGCACTTTTTTCACGTGAGATATAACAGCAAAAAAAGAAACAAACACATATATAAAGAATGACTGTACACTAAATATCCGTACACTAAATATAGCAACTGGCTCTAATTGCAAAACACTTGAAATGAAACTTTTTGGCGAAATGGGCAAATGTAAAAACATGTGTATGAATGTAAGCAACCACCTAAACAAAAAAATGAAATAAACAATTATAAAAACATTTGACAACACAACACATGTAATTGAACTCCATTAAATAAACGTATCCCAACAAAAAAACAATCAAATTTACACTACAATGAACCATAGCAAGTGTAGGGCCTAATCACTGTGGCTTCCAGGAGGCCCTTGCTGTGATAGGGCAGTCACTAGCCTGTCAAGGACAGCGATTCGATCTCTCATTAATCTGGCTCTTTCCGCCTCAGCTTGCTTTTGGGCAGCAAGGCATTCCATATGCGCAACGTTTTTTTTTTTTTTTTGTGGTCGTAGCTGACGAGGTGGGGGGTGTTAGTGGTGGTGGCATCTGGTGGTGTGTTACGTGTTGTTCTTGGCTGGATGTGTCATCTTCGACATGTGGGCTGTCGGAAGCCTGCTGCTCGACACTTTCTCTGCCTGTGCTCCCAGACGGTTGATCTCTGGCAGGGGAGTGTGCATTACACAAGATTAACACAAAGTGGTAATGCTGCCGGTAAATGAACACAGACGAGAGGTATGCATGCAACTTCTCTACCAAGCTAGTGCCTTTGCATAGCATGAAAGCACGGTGCCATTGATATGAAAAAAATGTATGCACTCATGTCTCACCAGACTACCACAACAATAGGGATGTTTACTTTAGCTGGTTTGAAATATCGACAATGCAAAGTTCTTCAGTGGAAAATGACAAACAGGAGCACACAACATGAGCATGACATCAATTGTTGAAGTTCCTTGCAAGTTGCAACATCATGAAGAATAAAGCTTACGGCCTGTGTGAGCTGCCTGCCAGTGAAGTGATGAAGCAACATAGTTGCAATTTTTCTGGCCATGCATTTAAAAAAGAAAAGTTACTGCAGGAAAATGCTGCTCTTAATTGTATCTGGCAACTCACCTTCGACAACACCAAGCACTTGATAATGGTAAAATTTTTACAGAAACAATGAGCACGAACACTGTCTCCATGTGCATGTGTTGCAGTGTTCATGTGCGTGTGCCAAAAGGTAAAAATAAAAATCGGTATATGCAGATAAACATACTTACTCATTATGCCTTCGTACATGGCCTGGCCAAAGCAGCAGCGGCGGATTGGCCACGTGTGTCTTCTCAAGGATGTCTCCAAGCTCACTGCATACATGCAGCACCAATGTGATGGTTAGTTATTTTGGAAAAGAGACATTGCAGTATTGGAGTGCCATGTTTTTGCAAGTTGATGCATACTTTACGGTTTACTTTGTACAAGAACAAACTATTTAGAATAAGTACACCAAACACTTATGTTTGTAAATTACCTGACACCTTCAGATTACCGTATTTACCTTATTGTAATAGTAGCATTTTCAAGGTTTTTCAGTACCTAAAGCAGGCCATCAAATTGCAATGTAGTACAAAATCACGCATGAAACACTTAGGCTTTTTCCATGAACTCAATGAAGTAACCCCTTGTGTTACAATTGAGTAAAATTGAGTAAATACGATACTTCAGGAGAAGCCATTACCACACCTTTGCTCATTCTTCTCTATTGGTGCCCGATTTGCCCTGCTAGTGTGAAACCTGCGTGCCACAGCTCCTTTGAGAGTGGCATTCCTTTGTGATCTCTCATGTTTATCATGGCCAAGCTTATGGATGCACGTGTACAGCGACTTCATTCACGAATTTGATTGCAAATCTGTGCCCCCCCCCCATCAATCATAAAGCAAGGTTGCCATGCACATGTACCTGTATTTATAGACTGTTATCTCTTTCTATGGTAACTGGTCCTTGCCATGTGTGACGAAAAATATTATGAACACATGTGCTTAAAAACACCCATTCGCTCTAATTCCGTGGGGACATTTCTTCAATGGTCCTTTGTGTGTGTGTGTGTGTGTGTGTGTGTGTGTGTGTGTGTGTGTGTGTGTGTGTGTGTGTGTGTGTGTGTGTGTGTGTGTGTGTGTGTGTGTGTGTGTGTGTGTGTGTGTGTGTGTGTGTGTGTGTGTGTGTGTGTGTGTGTGTGTGTGTGTGTGTGCGTGTGTGTGTGTGTGTGTGTTTAATCTTGCCACTGAACACTCCATAGCTCATTTCAATTAATCATTATTATCGCATATCTTAAAGAAAGACGCAAAGAAATGTCAACTATTTTTCTACTCTGTCCCTTGTTCGCGCTAATTTCTTAACATTGTTTGAAAAATCATGTTTGCAAAGCGCGTACGATTTGGTGCAATGTGAAGGGAACTTGTGTAGCGAAATTATGCGTTAATTTACCACCGTATAAGACGTACGAGCGTGCATGTTAAGCTTAATGCAAACACAAAGATGTACTGCACAGATTCACAGAAGCAACTCACGACTCATACTCGCAGGTGACGTGCCCATGCCCAAATGTGTTGTTTTTCAGGCGCGTACCCAGGTAACTTCGTTTAAGGGTCCGGCACTTGTTTTCAACTTGGCTCCCTGTGATGGCAGGACCCGGGAAGTGCCTGTTCAGTACTTTAGCGATATCTTCAAACATTTGCCGATTCGATTTCAGCCAGTTTTGGGGTTGTTTTTGAAGGTCTTGTATTCTTCAAGGAATCTCGGAACTTTCGGTCGAGGCCACAAGTCACACTCGCTAAACTCGCGATGTTCAGCAAGTTGGGGCGTCACGTCGGTGGGCAGCACCTCGTTGCTGTCGTCGCCTACGAGCGGAAACAAATGAGGCATTGATACAGAGTGACCTTAGGCGACGAAAAATGACAACTACTGCCACTTTACGTGGACACTTACTGGTAATGTACAGCACTCCTTCGTCGAGCCTAGGTGTTTCATAGCTGTTCACTGGAAGCACGACGGTCTCGCCGTCCTCCCAAACAAATACTTGTTCGGCTATTTAGCATGCGCAGCTGCAAAAAATCGGCACACTAAAACACTCAAACGCGTACAGCTGAGTTCCGGCGTCCACTTGATAATGGCTGTCCTGACGTAATACAATGTCGTCTGCTGCTCCCAGAACAAAATTGCGCGGGTGGTCCCGAGCCGCCCGCGGGAAATATTTGAAATATGTGAAGAATTATACACAGATCAACAGATGTCCCACTGCAGATCATAGTCATGTGCTGTCAAACTGAAAAATCTGCAAAACAGAACACATACATTTACTTAGCTTGCAGAGGCTAATAAAAGGCATTCGACTCGGTAGAGATACCAGCAGTCTTAGAGTAGCTAGTGCATGATGCATGCATGAAAACCCTGGCCAACATCTATAGAGAGTCCACAGCAGACAAGACAGACAGACAATGAACTTTATTAAGGTCTTGAGGGGCGACTTGAAAAGTCCCTTTATGGAGGAGGAGCTGTCTCAGAGCAGAAAAATTTTATTCCTGAAATGCATCTGGCAAGGAGACGAAATTTGAGCAATATTTACAGCATGCTTAGCAGAAGTATTTAAGCCACCATGTTGATAAGAAACTCGAATAAACATTTACAAAGAATATTTCGGTACTTACGCTTTGCAAATGACATTTTGCTTTTCAGCAGTGGTGCCGTTGAACTACAATGAACTGAGAGTCTAAACCGAGAAAGTGTTCAAGTAGGGTTACAGATAAATAAGTAAAAGACAAGGATTTAATGTTACGAGGCCAAAAGGAAAGCGAGAGTTTGCAACGGCACACTAGAATCTTTACAATATATAGGTATTTAAGTCAGATATTCACAGGACACACTACTCATGAAAATGAAATTCACCAAACAATATGGATGGGCTAAAGCTTTAATGGCAGACATTCCCAAATCATAAAAGGCAATTTACAACTGTCCCTAAAGCAGAAAGTGGTCAACTATTGTATGATGCAAGTACTAACATATGGTGCAGAAACTTGAATGATAGTAAAAAAAGAAGCAAAAAAAGTCCAGAACAGACCAAGAACTATGCAAAATAGAAACAGAAAATGGTTAGCATAGCATAGAGATATTAAAAAAGCAGAGCTCGGTAGAGAACAAACAGGGCTAGATGACATTCCAGCTGACATTGAAAAAAAAAAGGTGGACCTGGGCAGGTCAAGCAATGTGAGGGAGAGACAAGTGACCAGTTAGAGAGATAGTGTGGCTACAAAACGATGGAAAAAATAGCTGAGAAAGGCAAAAGGCTAGATGGGATTTGCATGCATAAGATCGAATAAGCTTGCACAGGGTTGGGAAAATTGTAGGTAACTGGGGGAAGCCTTTGTATAGCATTGGACATAAATAAAGGCTGATATACAAGAAGAGCATGTGTTATCGAGCTGTTGCACATCGCAGGTTGGTTTCAATACCAACAGGTTATTCAACTCACATCGCAGCGCTACTGCTTACGTATTGTAGTTGTACTACCAAGTGCTTTTCGACATGTTTCTAGCAATGTTGAAACATATCTGGAACATTTAGCAGAACCACGTACAGCCAAGTCCCCTACTCTGTATAGTGCATTTGCAGCCATGCTTAATCCATGGTACCTTGCGAAAGTTGTGGGCTCCGATGTGGTGTGCCCAGGAGCACGCGTGACCTAATAGACATGCTGGGCTGCTTTGCACAAGAGTGACCATGTTGAAAGGTGTGCATTTTTAACCGTAGGTCCATGGTTCTTCAGGGTGCTTTCAGCACGTGAATTCTGAGAGATGACGCGTTTCGACTGATAACACATGCCTGACTAGGCACTTGTTATTGTGCCTGGTCAAGTATATTATGGTTGGCATTGCAAAACTTCTTTAGCACCAACCATTCCAGTTCCAAACTAAAGCACATTGCATGAAGGAACTGAAAAAGTAAGCGCACCTGCCACCACAATTCGGATTTTAAAATTTTACATATTTGATAACACAACCAAATGAAGGCATGACTTCCCCGAAAGGCCATGTTCTACAAGAAGCGAGTGCTCTTTGTACGGAAGTCCCACCTTCATTTGGTCATGTTACAAAAGTATGTGAAACCATAATCTGTGGCAGCAGGTGTGCTTTCTTTACCTGCTTCGTGCACTTTGCTTCAGTGTGAACCTGGAGTGACTGGCACTGAAGAAGTTTCGCAATGCCAAGCGTTCAGCAGCCCACATCATTGAGGCAAACTGGAACCTGAAAATGAGGCATGTCCGCTGTTTCATACTGAAGAAACCTGTTCGCACGACATGGGAAGGCCTCACTGGGCTGGGAAATGTTCACATTGCAGAAAGTGTACGCTATGTACTCAACAAAGGCCCAAAATTTAGCCACAAACCTCTGTTGCTGGCTCACTAATTACTGGCATTACATCGACGAGTTGCGAAAAAAGTCAATGTCGCAGTTAGGGACTATTACAAGACAATGTCTAAGCTCTAGAAAAAATAAGGGAAAAACCCTCTTCGTCAGGAGGATACGTTGAGCGGTGTTGTCATTCTTCAAGTGCAACAATTTGTGCCCATTTCAAGTGGATAAAAGTAGTGGCTCCGTAGTAATGGATGTAGATTCGTGTAACTTCAAGGCAAGACAAGCAGTCTACATGAATTTCGTCAAGTTAAGTCATCAAAAAAAGAGTTTTGAAAAGCAAGGCAGTGGCTCTGAGTAAGGACTTGGAGCTTGCACAACTAGCAGAGTCTATTGCATACACCCTTTCTGTGTTTTTCATGGTGAAGACGCATAAGCCGGGTGTTTCATTCAGGACAATTGTGAGTGATTGAGGTATCTGGCAGAACATGATTAGTCAGTTTTTAATGAAGCGGCTAGACTCTGTTGTCATGAGAGACCCATTTTAAACTGGCGATTTCCCATGCATCATCCACTTTCTTTAAAGAATCCTTCGATGGGTACGTGTTCTTAATAGATGTTGAGGACCTATTTTATTCTGTCCTGCATGGTGAATTGTTTTTCTACATAAGAAGTTGCACAGATGAGAGTGGTGTGGTTGCCTTCAGGAATGCCGCGGGCATGGCAGTATAAGCTTTTAAGCCCTTCTCAAGTTTTATGTTAAAAGTAGCTCGTATGTTGCTCCTGTGTTGTGTAATTTCTTATGTTTGACCGTAACCGCTTTTATTACGTTCCACCCACATTTTAATTAGTGGGAGGTTTTGGAAGTTTCTACGTATGATGATAATTTTTTATTATTTTAAAGCAACTAACCACCGTCACATATTAGCCCATTGTTAACAATGTTCTAGCAGGCTTTCGCAGATTGAAAAAGGATCGGTGTTTACACATGAGTTGAAGGCTTGTGGCTTTTTTCAGTTTTTGGTTTAGCGCATTACCTTGCAGAGTGGTCACGGCTATTGGCTTTTTTGTGTAGGTGTGCTGAAAAATTGCTTCCATATGAGTTGACGCATTCCAAAACTGTGAAAAGGGCCATAGCTGAACAATGCCCAGAGTATGCATGTGCAGGGTCGTGCTCACACGTTATGCAGAAGACTTTTCAAAACCAATTGGACAGGTTGTCTGTGGTTGGTTTCCTTCGCATGCTCCTTAACGCTGTAGCTGAGTTGCTCCACCAGACTTTCAAGAGAGAACACCACGGTACTGGGGTAGAGCAAGAGCGCAGAACAGCGAGACCTGAGGTTGTACCATGTATGCACCAAGCTGCACAAGACCTAAAAATGGTTGCAAACAGAGATGGCATGCCGATTCTTTTTTATGCACAACGAAAATAATTTCAGCTCTCTCATGTATACTATCTAATGGAAGCAACAAAGGTAGGTTCAGTAAGAGGCACGCCAGTCATTGTCACAGAACGAGCGCTCAAAAAGGGCGCGCCGCCGAATTCTCGCGACGAACCGCCGGAGTGACGCCGCGAGGTCAACGAAAAAGAAAGAAAAAGAAAACAAACTTCTAAAGGCTCCCCGGGCGCGCGAGCCTCTCCTCTCGGAAGCGTGGCTTCGCCGACGAACCTCCTCACCCCACATCGGCGGCCAAGCAAGCCCTAGAAATTTCTAGAACGAAAGAGGCGTGGTCATGCCGAGTTGAGTCATCCGACGCGGAGGGCATTCGAACCGTCTCGCCCTCTCCCCAGCCTTCGCTGCGTATCGCGCCGACTAAATGACGAGAACCTTCTGGAATCTCGCGCGGAAGGTATTTAATCGAGCGGCCGAGACGAGAGAGCAAGAGAAGACGGAAGTTAGCGCCAAAGCGCGTAGGGATTCCGCCGTGTAGTCGGCGAAGGTTTTGTCCGTAGAGACAAAGCAGGAGAAGGAGATGATTTCCACCTGAGGGGTGACGACTCGAGCTACAGGCAAGAGTGTGTGTTTACCGCTATCGAGCGAAGACGCGTGGCAACAGCTGCGTGTGTGAAGCCGACGTGTTTCCGGCGAAGAAGTTTGAAGCTCGGAGAGTGGCCAATTGAAGACGCGAGGTTTCCTGGAAGAGAAACTTCGGCGAGGTTTCCTGGAAGAGAAACTTCAGGGGCAGCGGAACGACAACGCTGGACTTTGAGTGAGTGATTCTCGGAAGAGTATCATCCAGACTTTTGTTCCAAGAACTTTGGACTGAATAGGTTTTCTATCTCTTTAGTCTTTAAGTGTCTTGGTTGTTCAATGCATGTGACTGCATTGTAGTGCGTATTGTTGTCTGTGTCCGTTGTTTCGAGAGTGGCTGATTGTACTGTGTAGTACGTTGTTTGATTGGTTTGATTGGTGACATATTGTATGCAACTATTGTGGAGTGTGCATTTTTGTGTATTGTTTTCGATCTGCCATTATTGAGAATATAATTTGTTTGTTTATCAACTCTCGGCTCTGACTTGTTCTTTGGGCCACAGCCGGCGTCCGCTGGCGCGCCAAAAAGGACCACTTCTAAATTGTCCACGCTTTCGTGGTGCGGTTCGGGGGGCCGATACTTCGACCCTTGGAATTAGCCCGGCGATTGCCTCCCGAATTAACGGGACCTGTGACAGTCATACACAAAATGTGTCAACGTGGTCATTTATGAATTTCCACTGTCCTACGGCAAAAGATGAATGTTGGCCGGGAAAGAAAATGCGTTAATGAGCATGCACAGAAACATGAGCTTTCGTTAAAAGATAAAGATGGGGCACATTTGCTGACGCATTGAGATTCTCATAAGTGTGAGCCGTACGTGGATAAGGTTTGGATTATTGGCAGAAGCAGGGACACAACTACTCGAGAATGCATGGATGCATTCTGTATAAAATCACCAGATTCATTAGGTATCAGTGATACTTTGTCTTTCTGGTAGATAGAGAACACGTTCACAGATTGTGATTAGTTGGTATGATCTCAATGTGAGCCTAGCTTACTCCACACATGTGTGCCTATAATTTTCCATGTAGGATATGATGAATAAACTGTGGAAACTTTGAGCTCCCCTAAACCCCTTTTCTCATTATTTTGTCATTAAAAACAGCCATATTTTTTGGGCTTCTACAAGAACATGGACAGATTAGAATAGCAAAAAGTACTTCTAGCCTGACCTTTGTGTCTTGAAAATCCGTAGGGGCAAATTTGACATAGAAGAGGGACACTGTGCCTGGGTGATGAAGACCAGGGAGACATGAGGCTATGACAAGTCACCAATATGCAATGACAAGGAGAATTAATGCAGTGATTGTGCGAGCATTGCAAGCTAGAAAAAGGCTAAGAGTGATCCGTGCCTTCTGTCGCATAAGCCATGAAATAACAAAAGTAACCATCGTTACCTCTGCCACCATCTGGAACGTAAGAGCACTACCAAAGGCTGCATACATTGTTCTTCCTGCACAGGCTTACAGCATGCAGCTCCATAAAAGTAAAGCGAGGGCACATAAATGCTTCAATGTGGTAGTGTCAGAGCGCATACTCAAATCGGTCTGAAGACAATGTTACATTCTACATTTTCTTGCTGGTAAATGGAAATTCTTCGTTAAATTAGAAAATTCCTAATATGGTTTTGCTAGAAAGAGTTTTATTAGTATTTATTAGTAAAAATTACACACTGGGGAGCCATGAAATTTTTGTAAACGGGGGGTGGGTGCTGGAGACGACGTTTTGACGAGTGGGCTTGTGGCTTGTCTTTTACAAGGCTCAACAAAATTTTGAGAAATTTTGTTTAATACAAGAACTATATTACTTTACCATTGTGACTATCCCACGAAATGAATTTATTTATAATATAAAGGAGCCGAGAAATGTAACTTGATGCTCATTAATATTGCACACATGCACCAACGAAGACCAAGAGCTTGTATCGTGCACTGACTACTAAGCGGGGACAAATGTGCTAATCTGATAGTGAAGTAAACATCACATCCTTTTGATTAAAAAATAACACTCAGGAAAACTAGTAATAAGACCCAAAATGACATTGTACTTCCTAAAAAATGAAAAGTCCTTCAATTTTTCATGTAATACTTGATTTAGCAAGACCAAACATATTGTAACATTGGGCAGGACTGCACGGACACTAGAGAAAGGACCAATCACTCTTGTGCCCGCATAGTCGTGCGCTGTGTTAAGATACGTTAAAGTACTGTCACCAACCGGTCTAGCTTTCAGCCCTTCTTTGTACATGTGCTTATTCGCGGACGTCCCATTATTACAGACCTAGCTAACCAGTATGATGCACCTTTTCTGCATAATTTTGATAGAACAGCTTTGTATATGTAGTAAACTGTTTTTCTTGCATGCTTGTCTACTGACGCAACCAGCAGCCAAGAAGCTAGAGACCACAAGAGCGCACAGAAAGCGTTTGAGCATTCGCACGTGCGATCATACCGGTGTCACACGGGCACTTTTGAATGCGATCAGCTTGGGCGTCTGCGCCAAACTCGATCCGGCGCTGCAGCGACAGACCTGTCGATCTCGATCAAAAGTATTCGAGTAACACCAGTATTAGTCACCGCTAACTTCCCAAACTAATCAGATCAAATACGGTGCAGCCGTCATCTAACTGCGATACAAAAAGCTACGACACAGCAAACAATAACCCGTATGACAGTGGTGTTGTCAGTACAGTGCGTCAGACCCTAAATCTCATACGGAAGTATGTCTGCACAAACATGGTCACGCCTACGCGGGAGTAATTCAACGCTACGGCTCGAGTTTAAAATGAACAGAAATGACTACGTACAAATGGAAGTAGTTCAACACTTCCATTTTCCTACTTTTGTGCGGGAAATTTAAATGAACTGACGAGTGGTCCGAATTTCAACGCGGAATCTTTGACCGCCGCTAAGATGCCGCATGGCACAAACAGGCGGAAGTTGTCTTATAGCAATCTAGCAATATGTTTACGCTGACGTTCAGTCACTTGCATTCTAAAAACACTTCTCACTACTTCCTGCTGTGTGACGTCGATAATACGTCATTACGAAACCCATGTTTACGTCACTAGATTAATATTACAATTCTTGGGGCGGTCTCACTCCGGCGGCACGAATCGCGACATAATTAAGAGAGGTCCCGTATAGTGCATGCAGGGGTCCAGAAATTTTGACCACCTGCGGTATTGGAATGGTCCACTTAAAGGGCACTAGCATCGAGCGTGTTTGCCTCCCCTGCATCCGCCGCGGCCAGGATTCGATCCCGCGACCAGCGTGTCGGCACTCGAGCACCATCATAGTAAAAAAAAAAACTCTGTTGTGGCCTCACAGGTTCAAAACAATGTACCAGAAACAGTCTGCTGTAGAATAAGCCTTTTTAAAACTGTATACCTTCTTGGTGTCGTGTACAGACCACCCGCAACAGCATCAGACTATCTTGATAAATTGAATAACTTTCTTTGTGCCCATGTAAATCGGAACACCGGGCTAATTCTTACTGGAGACTTTAGTCTGCCCCACATTAACTGGGATGCTTTCTTGCCTGGTCACGTCCAGATTGATAGTGGTGAAAAGATGTTGAAAATTATGTTCGCTCGTAACTTTACACAAATAGTGCACGAGTATACAAAGATAACATCTTCATCTCGGCCAGTGTTGAACCAGGCGTTCCTTTCGAACAAAATGTGCAATTTTAATATATATGTTCATGAGGGAGTTTCTCATCATAGATTGGTCTCTGATACCATTCCACTGAGTGTTTCACGAGCTGGTACCTAGAAGACCGTGCAAGTAAAGGATTACACGAACGCAGATGTTGGGGTATTCATTTAATTATTTTGAGCACGCATCCGAGCGCGAAACAGTTGAAGAATTGTGGCTACGTTTTGAAGTTATTATTAAATATTGCATCGAACAATTTATTTCTAGTAGAGTAAATAAGACTAGAAAGCGCGATCCGCGGATAACACGAGATATTATTCATAAGAAGCGAAAGTTAAAAACGCTGCAGAGAAGAAGAAACCATGGCTCTGAGGAAATAACACGTGTACGAAAATAATTGAAGAAAGACTTGTTAGAATCTGAGCGGGCATTTTTTGGTCAACAGTTGAATTCTTTCATTAAACATTCGTCTCGCAAGTTCTGGCTTTATGTCTTATAGGTGCGATAAAATTGACCAGGTGAAACGTGGAAATGAAATCGTGACGCAGAATGTTGATTAATTGCAGATAGTCATTTGCTATCAGTCAGTTTTTACAAGACGCGGATGTCACACTGAAAAAGAAGATGTAATATGCAACTTATCTGAGCCGATGGGTGATATTACTATCAGTCGAGAAGGAGTATTGAAGAATCTACTGTCCCTTGATTCTCAAAAAAGCATGCGAGCCGGATAAAATACCCACCCCTTTTTTGCAGCGTTATGCGGAGTGGATAGCTTACTACTTGGAAGTTATTTTTCATAATTCTATTTGTACTAGATCAGTGCTATCTGACTGGCGCACAGCTGTAGTTGTCCCTGTGTTTAAGAGTGGTGATCGCTTGTCCGCCAATATTTACCGTCCCGTGTCGCTCACATCTATCTGCTGCAAAATATTAGAGCATATCGTTGTCAAGCATATTCATTCCTGGAATATGAAAATTACTTTTATCCTTATCAGCATGGCTTTAGGAGTCATGTTTCGACTGGAACACAGCTTATTGAAACTATCCATGACTTTGGGACAGCTTTACATATGAATGAACAAATTGATGCAGTCTGCATAGATTTCGCTAAGGCCTTCGATAAGATACCTCACGACACATTACTGTATGAGTTTCGCTGTGTTGGACTCAATCAACGTCTACTTGATTGGATTAAAACGTACGTAAATGACAGGAAGCAATTCGTGAAAATTGAAAAGTCTATTTCTAGCTAACTAGAAGGGTTTTCTGGAGTTCCACAAGGCTCGGTTCTTGGGCCCTTATTGTTTCCGGTATATGTCAACGATATCGGAGATACAGCAAAACCTCATGCAAAGCTCAAACTGTTTGCTGATGATTGTTTATTTACGCACGAGTGTCTCGTAGCAAAGACCAGTTGAGTATTGCCGAATGTCTGAAGGAATTACACTCATGGTGTGAAGCTTCGGGAATGTAAATCAATTAATTGAAATATGCCATTACCCACATTTCTAGGGAAAAACGATAATTCCATTTGAATACTGTATCGGGAATCACACCTTGTTGACAGTTAATGCGTTTAAGTACCTAGGTCTCACAATAACGCATAACTTGAAGTGGCACACACATATTGATAATGTTTGCTCTAGGGCTTCATAGAAGTTGTACTTAATAAGAAAAAAACTGCAGGGCGCATGTATGGACGTAAAACTTCCTGCTTTTAAAACTTTTATACGGCCGATACTGGAATGTGCCAATATTATCTGGAGTCTCCATCAAAAAATGCTGGTAAATAAACTTGAACAGACACAACGGCTTGCGGCTCGCTTTAAACGCTCGAGATATAAGCACAACGACTCAGTCACAGAAATGCTACAACTCTGTGATCTGGATACGCTACACAAGCGCAGACTTAAAAATAGATTAAAGTTTATCTTTCAATTCTTGGAAGGTGAGTTTAAAATGAACAGAAATGACTACGTACAACCACCTGGGAAACGAAGCTAGAGGGCAAACCCCACACGAGTACTGCCACCTTATTTTGCGCGAACGAAGGCGTACCGTTATGCTTTCCTCCCTGATGTCATCGAATATTCGAATGGATTACTGAATAACATAGTCCATGCGGGTGGTGATAATGAATTCGTGCACTTACTTGATTTACATTTATATGATTTATTGGAAATATAATTGCGATTGTAATCTGTTGCATTGCGAATCACGATGTATGTGTTTCGTTTTTCGTTTGGAATGCAGGGCTTTCATAAATTTGTATATATGTACACCAGATTTATCATTGTGTCTTACCTTTCCTGTAATGACCCTCAATAGATGGTTGGCAGTATCTCTAAATAAATAAATAACCACTAGACCACCGCGGCGGGCCTACGTCATTATGTTATGTGCGAGATCTGAGCGTGGGCACGTCACAGTTACGTCAGATGTTTCGGTGTTTCTACTACTTGCGCTGCTGGGGGACAGAGAGGATGAATAAACACCTTTGGACTGTGGCACGGGAGCAAAAAAGTTGGGAGACCCTAAAGCTTCGCCTTTAGGAGGTGAACGCGATAGCGATATCCTGTACCCAGTGCGTGTTTCAAACACTTAGTGCATGAAACCGTTTCGAACTTTCTATGTACCCACTACGTGGCCTTAACTTATATTTATGCCCAAACTTGGGAAAATTAACAAAACTAATTTATATCCCCAAAATGATTGTTTCTACGACCCCAGAAAACAGAATAAGTCACTTATTAAAATAACTCTTTCAAACAATGATTTTGGAGCCGTCCTGTATGTAGCACACCTATGTTTCACACACCGTGCACAAAAAACATTAGTGTTTATCACTGTCATACGAAAGTTGCCGCACACCCAATATATGACGAACAATCGACAAAAATATCAGCAGCATCGAGAACAATTTTGACTCTATATCGTTTTTTTTTTTCGCAGTATGGCGCTGAGCTACAAGCACGTGAAATAGCCATTTTGTGACTGCAAGCTCGTGGCTATTTGTGATTGTAGCCCAGCGATCACCTAGACTTGCATTTGTCGAGAACAGGGCATCATAAGTAGACATTAGGTGGCGCTACCTTTTTCACAGAAAAAAAAACATTCGCGTTACACTGAAAAGTTTCACCGTCCTACATATATATGAGTTAAGGTAATGGACCCAGTAGCGTGTGTACCTTTTGTAGATGGTGACCGGCTTTGAACCACGAAGCTATCACGATAATCACGTGCTCTGACGCCCACTGGCAGTGGGCACTTGTGCCACGCATTACTTCTCAAATATGTCATGTTGCTGTGCAGAACATCGTTGGCGCAAACTTAAAAGACGTCGAAAGAAGAGACTCGGAAAAGCGCTTTTAAGTTTGCGCCAACGATGTTCTGCACAGTTACACACCAACTAGCCCGACAGCATACGTTACTGAGATGGCATGTTGCATTGTGAAGCATGCATACAGGACGCGCGTGCTTGTGACGCATGAAAGCTACTTTCACTGCATTTCCAAGCAGATTTCACTGTACGCGTGGCCGGGTGGTAGAACATCCACTTGCCCCGCAAGCGACTCGGGTTTGGTCCCCACTCGGACCCTGACGAGCACACTTCGGTCCGCACTCTGACCCACAGTTTGATCATTATTTATTTCATTGACATTGTTCTCGATTTTCAGTCACGCATAGGATGATCATTTTTCGCTCACAACCAACGACGCCGACACCACGATTTCTGCGAAACGAGGCCTTTAACGCTGTCGTGTTAAAAGGCCACGTGACTACCTGGCCGTGACTACCTGGCAACGAAGGACCCACCCGTCAGTGCCGGCGGTAGCACCGGAGTCAGTGAACAGGCTCTGCCGGTTCTGGGAAGGCAGCGCCACCCGGTGGTGATTGCGAGAACTCAGCCTGACGGTCGGCTTCCTTTGATCCCGGCGGCAAAGCGCAGGCACAGAAAATAAAGGAGGCTATGATTTCTAGACGGTCACGCCTCGAGCGACGTTCAGGTGGCCGACACACAGACACACTGCAGTGCAGGTTCTGGGCCAATAAAAGAGCCAGAACGCACTACATCGTATGAGATGTTCATATAATCCACCTATGAAACACAACAGGGAGCCAGCTCTGTCCAGCTTGAATCTGATGACCCGAAAGGCGCTTGTGAAACGTGTGAGGACGGCGGTCAGCGCCAATGGGATCTCGGTATACAAGATCCCACTCACCGATATTCTCGCGCATAACACCATCCACTACATCTTTTTTTTTTTTTTCGCTGTACAACTTATCGACATTGAGTAGCCGAGGTGACATGGACCTCAACCTCTCCACAGCAAAACAGAACAGAACCGAAGGAATGCTTTCTTTTCACTTTCTTACACTTAAAAGAATCAGCACGGCGACGACGACGCCATGATCGTTAATTCTGCGGTAATGCTATAGTAACAGCACCCTGCTGTTCTTTTTTTGTAACTCTCTGGCACTGCCAGAGAACGAAAGAAAGCATGATAATAAGGGCTGCGGCGCGAGCACGAAGGTGCTAGAAGAAACGTGAAACGAAAGGCGAGGCAAGGAAAGCAAAGAGGACAACACGAGCACTGAAACGAACGAAAGGTTCAGTTTATTTCTATCTGGCATTGCCAGCAGTGAAAGTGCCACGTCAAAGGTGCCAGAAGTATTCGTTCCTCATAAGCATGGGCACCGCGTCCTCCGCGACCCCGCGCGGCCTTCTTTTGATGACGATGAAGTCCTCGTCGCGGAAGTGCTGGAAGCACACCCGGGGGCTCCTAGGTCTGTTGATCTCGGGGTCGATAGGGAGCTTCTCGTGCCAAGACGACTCGAGCGCCTCGTCGGCAGGCAGTGAGAACAGCCAGATGCCGTTGAATGTCTCCCTGCCTGACGCGCGGCATCCCGACACGCAGCACTTGTACAAGCTGCCTTTTCTCTTTACCCTGCGGTGTACACGCAGAAGCAAAATGTCACACAAGCTCCCAAAGAATCAATAAGTTCACGCCGCATGAAGTCGACCAGCAGGCAACATGACTTTATTTGTCCCGATCGGTCGGGCGATCTATACCCGTTAAAAAATCCCCGCATCCCGACAAGTGGGCGAAGCACTGGAGTTAAATCAACCGCCCACTCGCGCATTTAAATGAGTGGCAACGCGCACGTACAGTATATGAGATGTTTCATTGGTCTCCGGGCTCGCCTGTTTTCTGCGCCGGCGTTGCTATTCGCGGTCGAGAGCACATTCACGTTTGTTTTCATCTATGGCAGAAAGATTGATTGATTGATTGCCCCTATTATCCAGGCGCCACCCACCAAGGGTGATCGGCCATGAAACGAGTGGCGCTTTCATATATAAAATAATTTGTTTTAATTTCAAAAGGTTGAGCAATAGATAACTTTGAAATCACTTTTGATCATTTTTACAAAGAAAGGAAAAAATAATGTCTTTAACGAATATGCTTAATTTTGAAAATGTGTGGTCTGGAACGCACTTCTTTGTCATCGTTATCAGCCGCAGCACAAAGAATGTGCACGTAATGCCTTACAAATGTGTAGCGGGTACCTCGTTTATTAGCAGAATGACGAACGGCATAGTGGCATATCATGAAAGTTACAGCGGGCGTCATACAGTGGGTACCAATTGCATGTGATGTGCCGGGCAGCGGACAACGCCCAACGGACAAGCCCATATACCCTGTAGTGCTTCGCCCCAAAAAGGGCCCTGCTTCAAGCTCGCGGAAAAGCCCCAGAATTCGTGAACAGAAATCATCGTCATGATGAACCCGCACGCGCTCTTCATGCCCTCCTTTTCATCTCCTGCTTCGCTCCCAGAACACGTGCGCCGATTTTGTCCGGCGTGGGATGAAATAACTCTGACGTGCGAAAATGAGTAGATTGAGAAAGGGGGAAGAAAGGGAAAACGAGGGAACTCTTGGCGACATACGAGCTCCCGTACTCAAGATCCGAAGGCGATCGAGCGTCGCAGCCACTCGGCTACCCAAGTGACAGCATAGCCAAGAGGGCGAGAAAGGAAAGCGAGCGTGAGGAGGAGAGTAAAGCATACAATTGTATTGCAAAGGGTTGGGGAAGGAAAGTGGAGTAGAGGTGGAGGAAAATATGGATGAGAGAGGGTGAACCAGGCGAAAACCATGCATGGTGTATCGTAAAAATCCGCGAGAAAAAGAAGTGAGAGCGAGCTGGAGGGAAACACCGCCGGTTCCACGGTTTTCTCAGCCTTCGCGCCACTGCAGTTCGTAGCGGCCCATGCATGCTTTTGAACACGGTAGGAAAATTCAGCCGATCGGTATAGTTGAGACTCCTACGAACATATGAGCCAAACATTATATAGCCAAACATATGAGCCAAAGCACAGCAAGCGGCAGGGAGCTTACAAACAAACTTCAATGTCAGCCAGAAACAGTTCGCTCTTCTCTCGGAAAATGACTCCAAAAATCGACTTCATGTCACCGGCGCAACCATTGGCTGACTTGAACATCGTGTACTCCAGACTGACCGCGGTCGCCATGGTGGGCTTTTTTTTTTTGCACTCCCTTCCACCAACCCCCCTCCCCTACTGAGGCTCATATCTGTAATGATCCTATTGCGATTGTGAAATTTATTACAGAGACTCTTGGGAGGGCTTTTGCCGTTGGGTTCCGTATAAAGCCTCCCGAGCAGCGAACGACTTTAATCAAGAAAGCGTAGCCGCGATCTTGACAGAGATCCGTAGATGGCCCATATATATGCATCATGCGAGCCGTGCACCAACCGCTTACTGAGCGTTTACACGACAGGCAGCTCGCAAACCGCTTCAATCCCTGGCGAGGCCGCATTCTCTCACAGCAGCGCATTGTATACACGTACGCGTGCATGGCCGTCGCATTCATTGCTTCACACATGCACATACAAGATACAACACGCGGCGTCGAATGAAACCCGAACAAGCGTTATAGAAATTGGTCATAATGCGCAGCACCACCCAGTTATCACCATTGACAGGCGCGCAGCACTTCGCTTGTCCATCTGAACAGCGCTTGCTAACGCTTAGCAATAACGCCTATAATAGCAAAAGCATTCACCCAAAGTGAAGAAAAAGAAGAGGACGGGAAAGAGCGAGAGTTGCTAGCGACACGCCTTCTTGTCCTATTGTTCCCTTTCGGTATCCTTCGTTTTGCTTAGCGCGAGCCAACTAACTGATCGATTGATATGTGGGGTTTAACGGCCTAAAACCACCATATATATTTATGAGAGACGCCGGAGGGCTCCGGAAATTTCGACCACCTGGGGTTCTTTAACGTGTACCCAAATCTGAGCACACGGGCCTGCAACATTTGCGCCTCCATCGGAAATGTAGCCAGGATTCGATCCCGCGACCTGCGGGTCAGTAGCCGAGTACCTTAGCCACTAGACCACCGCAGCGGGGCGCGGGAGCCAACTAGCCCAACAACATGTATTATTTTGCTAATGCTTGCTGCTGTTAGCGTTTTACTTGATGCCTATATAGTACCATCACACACATGTATGTATGTATGTATGTATGTATGTATGTATGTATGTATGTATGTATGTGTGTGTATGTATGTATGTATGTATGTATGTATGTATGTATGTATGTATGTATGTATGTATGTATGTATGTATGTATGTGTGTGTATGTATGTATGTATGTATGTATGTATGTATGTATGCATGTATGTATGTATGTACGTATGTATGTATGTATGTATGTACGTATGTTCGAAAGATAGGGGCGTTTACTATGCATACTCACTGCGGTACTCTCATACGGATGGGCGGCTGGGACCCGGGGACCATACACAAGTTCTTGTCGTTGGCTCGCCCCCCGAACTTCTCCACCTTCTTCTCAATCAGAGGTGCCTCTTCCACTTCGGGACGTCCCGACGACGTTCCCGCCATGGCGATTCTTCTGCTTCGCCTGCTGGACGCTATGAGCCTCGCCTTTGCCATCCTATTGCTTAGGGGCTTCTCCACCTTCCTGCATTCCCGGCGCGCATTTTTCCCGGCTGTCCCTTCGGACACGTCTTCGGCGGACCATCCAACGGTTTCGTTCGCGCCCGGTAACTCTCGCTCACTCTCCCGCTCGAATACGTCCCCGGTCACTTCTTCGACTTCCATCTTCATCACCGAACCCCGCGACGAAGCGCTACTCTCGCCTGCATCTTCCAAGCATACCCGTGGCTCCTGCAACATCAGCCCGTAGACTTGGGCCCCCTCGGAGCTTGTTGCAGGCTGCGTTACACCAGAGCACCCTTCGGGCTTATCGGTACTTTGCCGATGATTGTCCACAGTTTCTGACATGCTCGTGACCTGCGTGACGGCTGGGGGAGAGAAACGGAGAGAAAACAACATTTCTAAATAACACTCGGTCATCACATAAAACGGGGTAAAAAGCCAGCTTTTGCCGCGCAGCCTTCGTTGTTTCTCAGACAATTCGTGTAAATGCTCCATGCAATGCCGTTTACTCATCCTCGCGACGCCAAGAAATTATTGAGCGCTTCAGGTCGTTCACTTTCCCGTATATTTACCTGTGAGCCTTCCTCCAAAAATTAACAGCCACTTTTCGTCGTTTCGTCGTTTCGGCGTTAGGGCTACTACAACGCACCTACGAGAACCTACGAGAACAGACGAGAACAGACATGGCCGAACACCGAGGAAAGAAAGGTAAAAGCATAGAGTTTCCCACAATACTTACTAGAGGGAACTCTGGCGCTAGTGTCTATGGGAGCTGCAACGCACGGCGCTTCAGCGAGCATGGGAATGATGGGTAGTACACACATTTGTCTAATATTCGTACTTCTGGCCTGCCTTTGGCTCCGTGTGTGTTCGTGTGGCTTGGAGCTGTTTTCTTACGAAACAAGTATTAGCAAATGTTCGGCGGTTGCGCTTACGAAGTTCAAAAGCATTCAATCTTTCTTTCAAAACAAAATCAAAACAAAGCAATAAACAAAGCCGCAAGTACGATTCGCCGCACGCAAGCACGAATACTAGGCAAATGTGTGTACTACCAACGCCTCCTCTAGAAGATGCCTGCCGCGTGAGAAGAAAAACAGCTGCCACACGCTTTTCCTCCTTTATTTTAGAATGTTCTCGGTTGCTAGCGTCACCTGTGGCAAACGGTGCAACAACGCAACACTTTTGCATAGCCTCCGAAACAGTAATGCACAATTGCGGGTCTCGAATAACTCTCGACTGCCTTGCTCCTATAGGCCGCAGACGAAGAACGCTTAGCTGATACCGCCCGCTGCCGTGATAATGGATGGATAGATGGATATGGCTGTACCCTTTAGATCGGGCGGTGGCTAGCGCCATCAAGCCGTAATACCTAATGAACCAAAAACTATATTTATTTTTTTTCCTTAAAAGGTGAGTTTGAGGATTCGTACTTTGCAGTGACGAGTTTAATTTTCACTCGTGCCTTGACTTTAGCCACCAATCAGATAACCTCCTTCTAGTTAAGTCTACCCGCTTAAAGTTTATTTTGCCCTCCCGGTCCCTAAACCCCAGTGCTTTGAAAAAGCACTGAGATAATAGTCTCGGTCGCGAGCGCCACCGCGCGGCGCTTGCTGAAAACGAAAGGCAGGCCAACTCCGCTGGGAGCGCGACTACGGAATCCCCAGGCATTGTTTAGAGGAGGCGTTGGTACTACCCATCATTCCCATGTTCGCTGAACGATCGCAGCGCCAGAGTGCCCTCTAGTCACGGAGGAAGGAAAGGTTTCCTTCCTCCATGCCTCTAGTTAATTTTGAGAATCTCTAATTCTCTATGGGTAAAAGAGGCCCTGACTAGAGTGTACTAGAAGTGTTGAGTGGCAAGACCGCGCCTCGCCGCCTGATCCCTCCCACGTTGCCCGTAGCGGCGGCGCTGCAGTCGCATAGTACTAAAAGAGCAGCGCGCCGCGTGCAGGAACTCCTATGCGTTTCGGCCCCTCCATCGTGCTTTCTTAATTCAGATTTCTTCGTACCTGTCCATCATTTATGTCTAGCACATATGCCATAGTCCTTGAAGTATGACAGGCCAATCTACTTAACTTGAGCTCCATAAGAGCCCTTGTAGAGATCGAAAATAATTCTGAAAGAGGGTGTCTTATATTGATTTCTTCTGTCTTGACTCTTTCTTCGTTGGTTAGGTGTCTACAATATACAAAATAACTAAGCCGATATATTGGAAGTTAGCTGCGCTCAGAAAGCCGTGAGATTAAAAAAAAATACCGTTTCAAACGCACGCAGAACCAGGGGGCTGTTAGTAGACAGGGGAGAGGGAGGGAACCTGAACCCCCTACACCATAAAATTGTTTTATAATTTAACTTTTTAGGTTATACTAAAATATTTACACGCATTCAAAGCGACCACCAATTGCAAAGGTTAGTGGTTCTGCTGCACCCCCCCCCCTCGAAAAAATTCTGGGTGCTAGCTTAACGTCGAAGGTTTATTTATTTATATATTTATTTATATACCTTAAGGGCCTCTGAGGCATTACATAAGGGGGGTTTCATACAGTAATCAGTGACAACAGCAATTTTTTAACAAGAAAAGAAGACACGAAAACAAGAAAACATGCGCTGGCTACACAGTTTGTCAACCAAGATAAACAAGAAATAACACAGCAAGGTTTTCACAAGCGAGCACATTTAAAAAGCTGCATGACACGTTATACAGCAATGCCTAAGATTGACCAACACATTCAAGGAACGCAAATAATGCAGACTAAAAAGATGATTGCTGTGTATGCGTTACAATGCTGGCAGGCAGAGCGTTCCACTCTATCGGTTATCGCTAAGACAAGGGGTGAGTACTAATGTTTTTTTTTGTGCGAGAAAATATAGGTTCAATTTTATGATCATGATCAACGCGTGCGGAAATGTACAAAGCAGGGTGAATGAACGTATGGTGGAACGGCGAATCACTGTGGTATAATTTGTGGAAGAAAGATAAGCGGAAATATTTCCTGCGCATGGCAAGAGGTGGGAGATTTAATTTTTTCTTAATGAATGACACACTTTCACAGCGGGAACAATATGACAAAATAAATCGCGCGGCTTTGTTTTGGACAGTTTCGAGCGTATCAGTAAGGGTTGCTGAGTGGGGGTGCCATACTACGGAAGCATATTCTAGGGTTGGCCGGATAACAGTATTGTATGCGTGAAGTTTGGTGTCTTTGTTTGCAAGTTTCAGGCGGCGCTTAAGAAGACCAAGTTTTCGTAGGGCTTTCGCGGTAATGTATTCTACGTGGCTATTCCAGGTTATATCAAAGAGGAATAAAATACCTAGATATTTAATAGATGGAACTGTCTGAATTACCAAGTTGTTAATGACATACTCATTGGGCGAATGATGTGCAATGGATGAAAAGCGTACGTGTTTGGTTTTGTTTACATTTATTTCCATTTGCCATGAAGGCACCATTCTGATAATTTTGTCAAGTCAGACTGCAAGATGTTTACGTCGTTTGGTTCGGTGATTTCCTTATAAATTACGCAATCGTCTGCAAAGAGGCGCAGTGAAGAGTTAATATTGGATCCGATATCATTAATATAGACTAGAAACAACAGAGGGCCTAATACGGATCCCTGGGGTACCCGGATTTGACGGGTCTGGGAGTAGAGATAACGTTGTTAAGTTTAACTGACTGCACCCTGTTAGTAAGAAAACCGCTTATCCACTGGGTTGGTTTATCGTCTAGCTGTAGATTACAGATTTTAGTCATCAACCTTTTGTGTTGCATGCGGTCAAACGCATTAGCAAAATCTATAAAAATTGCGTCAGTGTAGCGGGAGTTATTCAGAGAATCCTTCAGGTCAGTTACCAATTCGAACAGCTGAGTTTCGCATGAGCAGTTATTGCGGAAGCCATGTTGGTTATCTATTAGCAAGTTATTTTTATTGAGGTGAGATACGATGTGCGTAAACAGAATATGCTCGAGTATTTTGCACGGAATAGAAGTAAGAGACATTGGCCGGTAATTATTAGCACATGATTTTAACCCAGATTTAAATATAGGTACCACTAAGTCTGACTTCCAATCATCTGGGACGCAACCTGTGTTCAGTGACTGCTGAAATATTAGTTTCAATAAATACGATGATTTTTGAGCGGTTAATTTCAGAAGTTTGGAGCTAATGCCATCGGGCCCTGGACTCGTCTTGTACTCAATGGCACGTGCTACGCCATTTTCGGTGATTTCTATTGGGAGAAAGATATCATGAATGACGGTCTCTGGTAGGTCGAGGGAATCTAATGGAAGCTTATTTGAAAATACCGATGCAAACTGATCACTGAATATTTCCGCAGTTTCCTCAGCTGACGGAGAATCGCCATGCTCACCGTCTAGCAAGGTCGGAGAATCAGTGTTTTTAGGGTTTACCACTTGCCAGAATTTTTTAGGGTCAGTTTTGAGGAGTTTAGGCAGTGTGCAATTGAAAAATTTATGTTTGGCTTTTTTAATAATGGTTTCGGTTTTTCTTGATACATTCCTATAGTTATCCCAGTCTACTGTAGATTTTGTCCGAGACGCCTTCCTAAATGCATGCTTCTTTTTATTAAGACTTCTTTTCACATCCTGTGTGAACCACGGATCGTTTTTGGTTGATCTAATAGCCATTTTTGGTACGCAACTATCTTCGATTTGTTTTAATATGCCACAAAATTTAATCCAGTTTTCATTTGCAGTGCAATTTGCAAAGCTGGCTTCGAACTGGGGTGTAAACTCTTCCAGCATATGATTCATTTTCTCGACATTGGTGCGTGCATAATTAAGTATGTGCTTGTTCTTTATGGTTTTATCGGGCAGTGGGATAGATAAGGAGCAATGTACGGCGCGGTGATCGCTCATTTCCTCTAGGACATGAGTAAGTGCATCATCGGGTTGGTTAGTGAGTATTAGGTCCAATATGTTGTTTCCGCGTGTTGGTTCCGTCACGAGCTGGGCATGTTGCGCAAATGTGCTAGGTTTATGAAGTTAAGGCTTTCTTGACGACGGCTAGCACAGCTAACAGTGGAAGAGGACCAGTCTATATCGGGGTAATTGAAGTCCCCTCCAAGAATCGCAACAGAGTTTGGGTGCTTGTTTAGGACATAATCAATGAAATCATTCAGGTGTCCAATGAACTCTGGGCCACTATCTGGAGGTCTGTAGCACACGCCTATGACGCATGATACATGCCCCAAGCGTGCCGCAACCCACGTAATTTCAAGGGGCGAGTCGTAGTCTATGACGGAAGAACGAAATTCTTTCCTAATGGCAATAATCACCCCTCCACCGTGACGAGCGGCTCTGTCTTGTCGAAATATTGTGTACTGCGCAGGGAAGCCAAGTTCACTGTTTTCCGTGTCAGAATTTAGCCACGTCTCCGTGCCAAGAATAACATCAGCATTGCACGTGTGTATAAGGGCTTTAAGTTGGTCAAGTTTGCTATATATACCGCGAAAATTCGCAAGGATTATTGATAGCTTTTTATTCGCAGTTGATTTCTTAGCGGATGATGGTCTGGCGGATACATTGTGTCAAGCCGTTACAGGTCCATAGTTTGTGGCCACGCCTGCGCTGTTCTGTTTCCCCGTAGTATTATTTGCGAAATTTTGGTATCTGGCGGGTACTTGGACGATAATATCTGTGCTAGATTCATACCTATAAGAGTTTTTATGGAAGTAAAGGAGGTTGAAGCGGAGTGAATAGCTTTCGTTATCATTACGAGTAGCTTTGATGAAGTCCCGAAGCTTTTTGCGCGCCAATTGTACTTTAGGGGAGAAATATTCGTCGAGCCAGATTTTCGGGTTTTCTAGCTTTTTAAGTTTAGGGGCGTTGCGTAAAACATCCATTTTTGATTTAATGTTGAGAAATTTTACGACTATGGGCCAGTCGACGTTCGTACGCTGCTGACCCAATCGGTGAGCGCGTTCGATGTCCCCGGTTTGTACGCCTAGGTGAGTTGCAGTTAGTAAAGCTGAATATAGCGTGTCTCGGTACAAATGCGCACTGTCAATTTTACCTTTTCGACAGTACGACGTTCTAAAACTAGTTCAAGTCTAACGTAGTCGGACGAGAAATGCACCGCCAAAAAATAGCAGCTGTGCTAAGGGGCCATTACATGGATATTGTTAATGGGGCGGTGACATGCGTGTACTTGTGGGCATACATACATACATCATATATATCTCCTCCTCTGTCTACACAGGGAGTTGCCTACACGGATGCCTCATACATGGCTCCTCGGGGCTCGTGTGGCTACGTTATCTACCATCCACACCTTTCGGCACCTGACACGCACACCAGCGGGCCATACTTACACCCGCCAAATGTACTTTCGCTCGAGGTCCTTTCCATGGTCCACGCCATGCAGTCATTTTCCTCCCTCCCTTCTCTCCCCGAGTACACGATTTACTCCGACTCTCACGCCGCCATCCGTCCCATACAGAACAACACGTTGCCCCCTGCTCTTCAACAGGAGGTCGAGCGAGCGGCCTCTGCTCTTCAACCCTCCACTGTCTTCCTCCGCTGGGTTCCTGGGCATTCGGGTATTAACGGCAATGAGCTAGCTCATCAGCTCGCCCGCGATATATTGCGCCGGGCACCGTTCATTCCCTGGCCCACACCTTCGGAAGACAGTGAGAGCTCCGCGAATAACGATGGGCAGATCTCCTTGCGTCACACTATCAAGGAGGTATATCTCCAGCTCCGGCTCGACAAGCGCATTTACCCTTCCCCTCAACCATCACTCACTGCGCTCGAGGCTCGAACTCTACGGCACATCCAAATGAACTGCCTGATAACCCCCTCTCGCCCTTTCCTTTATAAATATAGGTCTAACCCCTGCTGTCCTAATTGTCCCTCACCATACGCTGACCTGTCACACTGCCTGTTTTACTGCCCAACCGCTCAGCAATCCAGCTATTACCCTTCCCCATCCCTTTCCATCACCTCCTGGCTCGACAGGATCGGCGCCGAAGGGGAAGAAGAACAGCGTCGACTGATCGCACAGGCGGTCGAAATGCTCGGCCTGTAAATTTGCCTGAATAAAAGTCTATTAATATATATATATATATATATATATATATATATATATATATATATATATATATATATATATATATATATATATATATATATATATATATATATATATATATATATATATATATATATATATATATATATATATATATATATATATATATATATATATATATATATACACATTGTGTGTGTCTGTGTTTATTGGGCACATATAGAAATTAAATTTCTCAATACAATATGCACCACTGCCTGTCTACACTTTGACACTTGACAATAGAACTAGCTGTGCTTATAATGCAAAACATCGTCATAAATTTATTTGCTTGCAATGGCATTACGCCAATAGATTATTTGGAAAGCAGTGCAATTTAAGCTGTCGATACAAAATGAGAACTGGTTACAATGAATTTATGGAGATTAGCAGACAGGCTATATATACAATTGGCACTTTTTAATATGCTTGTGTGTTTTTAATATGTTCGATATGTAATAAGCCTTTCAGAAAGCAATAATTATTATCTTCCGCAAAACTAGCATGATAAAATTGAGTCGTCACCGATATAAATGTCGTACAGCGTTACTTATACTCGCGTTTCACGTGAAACGATCGAGCTCATGTAGGCTCATATAAGGAGCACTGTGCTATGCATATCGTAGAGTGTTCCGACAAAACGAGCGTATCATTTAATAGCAGTATTGATACTTCTCCTCTCTTTGTAGTCCGCCAGTAGGCACTTATGATGTAATGCAGCTCAAAGCGCTGCTTGGGTGAGAAGCTAGGCGGATCCGTGCAAATTCCGATTGACATTTTCTTTTTTTGTGTGTGTGGGGGGGTCGGCAGGCTCTTTAAAACAATGAATTTATCGGCAAAATTTCAGTGTGCCTGCATATTCACTCGTGCACCATGGCGCATAGCAGGTGCGTCCACTGATAAAGGCTCAGAAATGCATTAAACACACGAAAAACGAGCTATTCGATGCTTTCGCAGGCTACGGCGCCCATGCCCCCAATGCAGACGCTCCGGAGATCTTCAGTACCATGGGACAACAGCATCGCCGCTACTGTCACCCGCCAAAGAATCAGCCGAGATGCGGCGCGGCTGCCTCGTTCATTTCACTGCCCCTTTTTAGTACACTGTATCCTGACGTCACTCGCTGTGAAGCCGCAAGTCAGCCATATTGACTGGGCAAATCCTCTCTTGTTTACATCCGAATGTAAAGCAGAAGGCACGACTCAACTCACAACATTATGAGTGTGCGTGCTAAATATGTTCATTTGTTTTATATGAGTGCCTCATATTTTATTTTTTAACGCTAAAGTGTTATTTTCAATGCATAGTTTTCCAAGCAGACAGTATGGGCATGGAGTTTGCTTCTAATCGCTGTGAAAAACCTTGAAAAGTCAGAAAATTTGAAAAAAAAACAAATTTATAAACACCCTTTTGTGGCTTTGCTAGCAAATATGTTAGGAAAGAGACACATGTGCAGTGTGGAAGCGTGCGATGTCACAGTCATGTACTGTCAAGAAACATCACATAACTATGCTTTAAAAACTTTTCTGACCTTCCAAATTTCAACAAATGTGTCAATGATACATCACTTCTTTCCTAGCATGAAATGCTTTCAACAATCTACATCTATCAGGACTCCTGCCTGTGATCTTTGTCAGGTATTTATTCTGAACTGACATGCCCTAATACTTGCATACTTGCACAACAATCAGTCAGATTTGTCCATCCACTCTTAACAGCCTGTAAATCCACTCTTAACAGCCTGTAAATCCACTCCTAACAGCACCCCATCCACTCTTCCAGTATAGGTCAAAAGGGTGATTATTTACAAAACCATGCTTGTGGAACATTACTATATATGAACCTTTTAATTGTATGGTGACAAAAATTAGGAGACCCTTAAGGTTTGAGTAGAAGACGACAGTGATATCCTATCTTTAGTGCATATTCCAACCACCTAGTGCATATTTTTTACAGGACAACATTACTCGAAAAGTTTACACTGTAGATTATTACTACGTAATCAATTTTGAAAGTGGCTTGTGCTAGTAAGGCTTTTGCATATGGCTGCAATCTGTGTAATGGATTTCTAAATGGTGGCTAAGCGAGCTTGTTGGTACGTACACATAGTTACCTTGAAGAGCACAGAGATGGGACGCAGGATAGACCACGCAATACAGGTACTGGGTAGTATGCTTTAAACCCCGAGCAACTATGTGCATGAAATGTTTTTAAACTTGTTATGCACCCAGTACATGGTCCTAAGAGAATACTCCAGTAGCATTTGTGCCTTTTGTTGTTCTTGGCTGGCTTTAAACAACGAAGTCATTATGATAATCACACGTTCTGACGTCCAGTGGCAATGCACACTTGTACCATAAAATACTGCGATATACCATGTTGTATTATGAAGCGTGTATACAGGACACGTGTATTTGTAAAGCATGAAAATTCTTTTTGAGCACGCACGTGGCTTTGTGGTGGAACACCTGCTTGCCGCACAAGCAGCTTGGGTTCTGTTCTCACTCAGACCGAGAAGGTTTTATTCGTTATTCTTTTTATTTCCGCTTTTCCAAGTTTTTATTTCATGAACCAGATGTAAGGTCAACATGAAGAATTTCATGCACCAAAAAAATTGCAACACTGCGGCTGTACAGGTGAAATGCAGAGCAGCATAGCGCATGGCTGTCGTTGGCGACGGCTTCTATGTGATGTTAGCTACATGCTTCTGTTCACGCTTAAATTATCGCACAAAGGCCTAGCACACCGTATGCCATTTTAAATATCATTATGACGTCGACATTAACATATTTCTGCAGAAAACAACAACTGGAGCAGTCAGCTGGGTGTTTTAGACAAGTTTGATTCGATCTGTACAAATATTCAGTGATTTAACACTCCAAATTTAATTTTGTTACGTTCAATTCAACAGCCATTATTTGCAAAACGGTATATTTTTAACAGTTTACTAATGTTTTAAAATGTTAAGTACACCAAAATAAAAGGAAAACTTGTGCAACAGTATGATACAAAGCATCCGCACTGGCACATTATAAGAAAAGACTTGAGGGGTTGTGTAGCGCAGCTGGCAACTTAGCTCCAGGAATGTGCTTGTACCAATCATTACTTACCCTTTCTTAACGGTTCTGTGGATTTTGAGGGCCTGATTATTTCCTACAGTCAACCAATTTTTAATGTACATTTCTTTTATGTTACTGGAAAGCTCACAATTCAGAGTGCCTAATCACATATTGGCAACACAAAAAAAAGCAATGAAACAGTTTTCACCAAACGTTGTTGGATGGAGTCCTATATGCAACACATGTTGCAAGCAGGGGCCTACAGCCGTTCAGTGTATTGGTATCAGATTCTGCCATGACAGAGCGCATGAGCGAAATGCTCGAGAGATGCTGTGTGTATGCATTGCGGTTAAATGCAGGTTTTTTGTTGCTGTCGAGGAAGCTCCACTGCTGAGCATCAATTTCTTAACCTTTTGAGGGTTAGTAGGATGAATGAGTCCCACTTTTTTTTCAGTAAAACTTTCTCTGCCACTTTACGTTGCCATCAACACGATGCTTTCCAGCTGTGGTGTATCAAAAACATTAAGGAAACTGAGAAACTATATATTTCAAGTTTACAATGCATGGTATCGGTGATACATTGAGCTTGAAATCATTTTGTTCTGTTAATATTTTTTCAGCTGGTGTCATATTGCCTATCATGAAGCAAAAGCTCTAAATTTATGGTATTCTTCTGTTCTGAATTTTGAGAGAATTTTAATGTGCGACTATAGATTTCCTTTCTACATTGCAGCATTATATCTGCCTCAAATCATAGTGGAAGTGCACTCAAATAAAAAATGAAGCAGTTCCTTGCATAGCCTAAGGACATAGCATACATGCATAATTGTTTTTTCATGTTTGATAGATGTCACAAAACAGAACGTTCTTTTATCTTTGTTACCATTATGAGGAGAGGCAATAAGACTGAAAGCTGTGGCTAAGACACTGTTGCTAAAATGTTGGGCCAAAGGAAAAATATGGCAAGAATGATGCTTCAGACAGCCAGGAAGCCAAAGAGAACACGAATATTCAAGATCATCAAATCATGCTAGATATATGAGAAAAGCGAGTATGTCACACCTAAACAGAGTTCATGAATCTGATTCAGCATTTGTAAATGCACTTACAGCATTCAGTGCGTTGACACCACGTCGAAGTGGCTTGCCATGATTCATTTTCACAATTTTAAATATGTGCGAAAATGCAGGCTTAACTGAGATGTTCGGCCTTATCCGTTGCAGAAACAAGAGAAGACATGCATAGACACAGCTTCGTTGAATGCGAATGAAAAGCAAGATTCTCCTTTTTATTTTCTTATGAATGCGCGCACTTTTCCGTGCCTGCTGTTTTCCCCTTGTTTTCGTCGAGTTCCAACATTACCTACACCTGCTGACGAGACAGACACAAGCTGAAATGGTTTGTGTATGTGAAGACCTTGGGACAGAGCCGCTAGACTCAATTCAACAGGTAGAGGCGCACAGAATCTTGTTGAACATCTGAAATTAAGGTTCACTACAATTTTTTTCCCTGCAGTTTTAGAAGTGTTCCTCTGTACCTTTTCCATTGGGCCTTTTGGGGCAAGAAATTTGGCAGCAGGATTACAGTTTAGCGCCCTTATGAGACAATGTGACAGGTGTTGCCCCACTTATTCAAAGATGCTTCATGGGTCGATGAGCCACATGCGTCCCAATTTTTTTTTCATAAATTGATGGCCATATTTTAGTGAAAATTGCGACACACTATTTTTAGCCATGAAGTTCTGCAAATTTCTGTTATTATGTGA